>NC_140591.1:372222658-373422658 GCF_964204655.1 Triturus cristatus | reverse complement strand
ATCGGCATGACGCTTTTCGTTTATACAAACTTCCTCAGATGCCGCTGCTCACAATTGGTTCTCCCGCCCTCCTCTTGGAACGTCGATGCCCCTCTCCGATTGGCTGAGGCATCGCAGGCATCTCAGCACAGTGAATTGCTCGAAACTCACCAATGCAAGTCCGTGCAGAGCAGACACCCAACGTCCGTACTAGCCCCAGTGGGCGGTGTCTGCTCCTTCCCCATGCTTGCCTTTTGCTGTCGTGGTGGGTGGTAGGCAGCTCCCCTTGATCCCTCACCTCGCCGCTACAATCCCAAGAAAGCCTGTCGGTACTGCTTAAGTACAACATCCCGCGAAGTCGCAGTCCATCAATGATGGTCAGGCACACATTCCAGGTAAGCGTGGTATATATATATATGTGTGTGTGTGTGTGTGTATATATTACCTACTGGCGGTCGCCAGTAGGTAGTTATAGTTAGGACCACGTTTCCATAGGAAAACCTCAACATTCTATTTTGAATAACTTTGGCGCCGGTCGACGAATCCTCGCGAATTTCTCAAAATAGGTGGGGCGCTACGCTCCGCTCCTACCCTGAAAGTCTCGGGGGGATTCGTCAAGCGGGGGCTGAGATAAAAGGGGGGTCCCAAAACGCGTTTTTCCCATGCATTTTTCCATAGGACCTTTAGAACGAGCTACAGCCCGAACGGCTGAACAGAATTACTAGAAATTTGGCAGAGAGGTAGTCCCTAGGTCAAGGAAGTGCCTTTTGTAGGTTTGGTGTAAATCTGTTCAGTAGATTCTGAGAAAATAGCCTTTAAATCAATATATATATCTGAGCCCGCTTACGGTACGCTTACCGTACGCTTACCGTACGCTTACCGTAAGCTTACGGTGGCGTGCGCGAGCGCGATTCTGATTGGCTCTTAGATCTTAGTAAACATTCGAATCGGCCGAAACCAGGAAGCGGCGTCCGCCATTTTGTCTCTCGCACTGAGTGTTGTTTATCAAACATGATGGCCAAAAACATGTTACGGGGCTGTTTTGACAACTCCCTCCCACATAGTCATGTTGAGGGAGTCCCCAAACATCCCCCAAGAGCAAAAACGGTTTTATTTTTTTTTCGGCAATTTCGCGGGGTACGCTTACCGTACGCTTACCGTACGCTTACCGTAAGCTTACCGTACGCTTACGGTAAAAAAATAAAAATAAAAAAAACACTATCCACACTTACCCCACCCCCTGTGCTTTTGGTGGCCGCAGGCCACCAAATGTGCAGGGCTTATTAATAGAGAAAAAAAACGTAATTTTGGCAACATGAAATTATAAAATCGAAATAAAAAAAACACTATCCACATTGACCTCACCCCCTGTGCTTTTGGTGGCCGAAGGCCACCAAATGTACAGGGCTTATTAAAGTTGATAAAAACCGTGCACGGAACGAACTGCGTTAAGTGGGCGCGCACGCCACAAATGGCGTAAAGTAACTTAGCATTTAAAAAACCGTACAAATTCACTGAAAAAACCATAGGTTTCACACACGTTATAGTTAGGAAATAGCATTTAAAAAAACCTTGCTAATTCACTGAAAAAACCATAGGTTTCACACATGTTATAGTTAGCTGGACATTTTACTGATAAAAAACCAATGAAATTCCCCCGTTATAGTTACTGTAGGCAACTATAACTCACGCGACCGTAATCCTCTGCTGATGACATATGTGTCTTTATGAAAAAAAAATATTTGTAATATATGTATAGCTAAAATTTAATGGAAGAAGATATGGGCAAATAAGTGTCTAAATACAGTATTAGCATCAGGAGAGGATTACGGTCGCGTGAGTTATAGTTGCCTACAGTAACTATAACGGGGGAATTTCATTGGTTTTTTATCAGTAAAATGTCCAGCTAACTATAACATGTGTGAAACCTATGGTTTTTTCAGTGAATTAGCAAGGTTTTTTAAATGCTATTTCCTAACTATAACGTGTGTGAAACCTATGGTTTTTTCAGTGAATGTGTGTGTGTGTGTGTGTGTGTGTGTGTGTATATATATATATATATACACACTATGTGTATGTCGGAGGGACGGTCGGAAGTGAGGAGGCCGTATAGAATCTATATTGTGATGTTTCTTAAGGGTTCAAGTCACAGACACGTTGGTTGGGGAACAAACAAAATAATAGTTCTGTTGATGCAGCACAGATAGGGGAATAGAACTCAATCCCAGCAGGTTTCAGTAGGGCAAGGTCAGGATGGAGGATAACAAAAAGTAGTACTGTCCCTACCTATCCTCTGGCCACAGGGCAGCTCGGGCCATTCTCTTGAAATTGGAGAGGAAGGAATCCTGGTCTTCTCTATGTACGTACTTTTGGACTACCACCGAAGGAGTTGCTGTGTATCCTCGGGGTTGTCCGAGCACTTCAGAGAGTTTCCCCATAGTGGTCTCTTGGGTTTGGCCCTGTCCTGTAAGGGTATTGTGCAGGGTTTCCCTCTCGGTTTCTGCCATCTCCAGAAACTGGTCCATAATTTTCTCGAGTCTCTCCTGCCCTTCCGCCATCTTTTTAACTACGGCCTCCATTTCCTCCGATCCCACTTCTGACACCAACTGTCAGAGGGACGGTCGGAGCAGAAGCGAGAAGGCCGTATAGGATCTATATTGTAATGTTTATTAAGGTTGCAAGACGCAGACACGTTGGGTGGGGAAGAAACAAAATAATAGTTCTGTTGATGCAGCACAGATAGGGAAATAGAACTCAATCCCAGCAGGTTTCAGTAGGGCAAGGTCAGGATGGAGGATAACAAAAAGTAGTCCTGTTAAGTCAGCACAGGCAAAGTGGGTGTAGCACACACTGGACGGTTCCAACATTAATCGGTGGTCTTGGCCGTCAATGGGGTCCTCGTCGCTTCAGAGGATATCTGGTCAGGTCCCGAAGTTCCAGCTCCCACTAAAAAAGGAGAAAGCAGCGGTCAGTACGCAGGTCCTACTTGACCAAATATGACTTCCACCACACCACATGAGCGACTGGCCAGAGGAGTGAGGGAGAAAACCCGGTGGAAAACAGAGGGGTGGGGGGAGTAACCAAAAGAAAGAAAGGAAGTTCAGGGGACTGGTAGTGTTTAGGTAAGGTGATCGGTAACACCCCAGCCTCCAAATCACTCTATTCGGGTGTGAGGGGTCGGACACACAGCATGCAAGTTGCGAGGTGAAGGAACGTAAAAACCACCTGCGAGAAAGAGTCTCCCTCTATGCCTCTCCTTCCTCTGCCCAGGTCACGTACCGCTCTCTGCGGCTCAAACGCCTCCTCTAGGATCCACCAGTCCTCGGTCCAATCCTCGAGGCCCTCAGGGTCTCCGTCTCCGATGCCTTCGGTGTCAGCAACAGCCTTCACACTCGTCTCCGGTCCTTCAGTGTTCGCTCTGCTCTCCCGCTCTCTCCTCTTCCCAGCAGCTGACAGCCATGACACGCCTGCTACCTCTCTTTTCTGCCAAACCTGACCTCCTCCTTGCGCCTCCGATTGGTTGTCTCGTTGTTCCGCCCGCCTCTCCCGGGCCGGCTGCTTCCGGGCTGCGAGAAGAGGGAAAAGTCCGCAGTTACTGCTGGAGTTTCTTCATGGATTTCGCTGTCGCTCTAGTCCTGGCTAGCACGGGAAGGTACCCATGGGGGCTTTACCAAAGGGGTGGCGTGCGTACCGGGAGCACTCCCTGGGGCAGCCTCACAGTGTGTGTGTGTACATATATAAACACACTATGTGTGTGTATAAACATATATATACTGTGTGTGTGTGTGTGTGTGTGTATGTATGTGTGTGTATATATAATATATAATATAGTGTGTGTGTGTGTGTGTGTGTGTGTGTGTGTGTGTGTGTATATATATATATACACACACACACACTGTGTGTTTGTATGTATATATACTGTGTGTGTGTGTATATATATATATATATATATTTATATATATATACTGTGTGTGTATGTATATATATATATACATACTGTGTGTGTGTGTGTGTGTGTGTGTGTATATATATGTGTATATATATATATATATATATATATATATATATATATATATATATATATATACTGTGTGTGTGTGTGTGTATTATCTACTGGCGGTCGCCAGACCGTGTTTCCATAGGAAATCCGCAACATTCTATTTGGAATAACTTTGGCGCCGGTTGACGAATCCTCGCTAAATTTTCAAAATAGGTGGGGCGCTCTGCTCCGCTCCTACCCTGAAAGTCTCGGGGGATTCGTCAAGCGGGGCTGAGAAAAAAGGGGGGTCCCAAAACGCGTTTTCCCCATGCAATTTTCCATAGGGACCTTTAGTCAAAGGTACAGCCCGAACGGCTGAACAGAATTACTTGAAATTTGGCAGAGAGGTAGTCCTCAGCTCAGGGATGTGCCTTTTGCATATATGGAGTCAATCTGTTCAGTAGTTCCTGAGAAAATTGCAGTTAAAAGCACATACATATCTATAGCCGCGCACCATGCGAGCACCGTGCGTGCACCGTGCGAGCACCCTAACGTGCGCGAGCGTAATTTTGATTGGTGGTTACATGTTAGTCAACGTTCGAATCGGTCGAAATCAGGAAGTGTCGGCCGCCATTTTGTTTGTTTTCAGTGCGAGAGTGAAAAAGGAAGGTGGCGAACGTGAAAAGGGGGCAGGGTAGAGAGTTCCTGACCCCCTAGCCTCCCTGAAGGACCCCGAAGGCAGAAAAAAATTTTTTAATTTTTTTTAATAAAAATCGCGGAGGTGCGCACGGTGAAAAAACCCCCCAAAAAAAAATTTTTTTTTTCATACGTAGTTTATTGTAAAATAAATATATTAAAAAAAAATAATATTTACATAACTTAGCATTTAAAAAACCGTACAAATTCACTGAAAAAACCATAGGTTTCACACATGTTATAGTTAGGAATTATCATTTAAAAAACCTTGCAAATTCAGTTAAAAGACCATAGGTTTCACACATGTTATAGTTAGGTGGATATTTCTCTCGTAAAAAACCAATGAAATTCCCCCGTTATAGTTAGATCAGGTAACTATAACTTACGCGACCGCAATCCACAATGTGTAATTTCAGATGTCATCATTGATGTCATGAGTGATGTCACTGACCATGTCATGAGTGATGTAATATGTGACGTCATCAGCAGTTTATTGTGGGCGCGCAAGTTATAGTTACCTGATCTAACTATAACGTGGAATTTCATTGGTTTTTTACGAATGAAATGTACAGCTAACTATAACATGTGTGAAACCTATGGTTTTTTAAGTGAATATATATATATATATATATATATACACTATGTGGGTATATATATATATCTGTCTTCGGTATTGGACCCGAGTCAGGCTTGAAAAGGGGACTTGACACGGGGAAACTGATTGCTGAAATAAATAAATAATGTAAAATTGAGTATGTTACTCGCAACAGCATGAATAACCACCGCCCACCAGAGGGAAGAAATTATACACTGCCAATGGGACCACAGACCCCACAATGCAACTAGAAAAGCTTTCCACCAGAGGATATGCATTTGAAATGAGTACATCGACCTGTGGAGAAAATTGGCGTGTTGTGGTGCTGGCTTACCTTTGAAAAAGTTCCAGACAGGAACGAAACGCATCAGGACTGCGCCTCATGCTGTTTTACCATTGAATAAATATGCAAATCAAAAGTTTCGAGTGCAGCTCAACTTCTTTCCCGTGTGGGAAGAAATTGTGAATATATCATCGGCTTGGTTTCGCCGAAGAGCGACGCACCACCACAAGAGCGCCATCATTTTCCGACCCTGAACCAACTCTGTAGCCCGTGAAAACGTAAAGGGAAATGCAGTGCCGCCGAAGACTGTCTTCGATATTGGACCCGAGTCAGGCTTGAAAAGGGGGCTTGACATGGGGAAACTGATTGCTGAAATAAATAAATAATTTAAAATTGAGTATGTTACTCGCAACAGCATGAATAAGCACCGCCCACCAGAGGGGAAAAAATTATACACTGCCAATTGGACCACAGACCCCACAATGCAACAAGAAAAGCTTTCCACCAGAGGATGTGCATTTGAAATGAGGACATCAGCCTGTGGAGAAAATTGGCATGTTGTGGTGCTGGCTTACCTTTGAAAAAGTTCCAGACAGGAACGAAACGCGTCAGGACTGCGCCTCATGCTGTTTTACCATTGAATAAATATGCAAATCAAAAGTTTGGAGTGCGGCTAAACTTCTTTCCTGTGTGGTAATAAATTGTGAAATATATATATATATATATATATATATATATATATATATATACACTGTGTGTATAAATATATAGTGTGTGTGTGTGTGTGTGTGTGTGTGTGTGTGTGTGTGTGTGTATATATATATATATATATATAGACTGTGAGTGTGTGTGTATATATATATTCACTGAAAAAAACATAGGTTTCATGCACGTTATAGTTAGGAATTGGCATTTAAAAAACCTTTAAATGCCAATGATGTCATTTGAGATGTCATCAGTGATGTCACTGATCGTGTCATGAGTGATGTAATATGTGACGTCATCAGCAGTGCATTGCGGGGGCGCGAGTTATAGTTAGCTGAACTAACTATAACAGGGGAATTTCTAAGGTTTTGTACGAGGGAAATGTCCAGCTAACTATAACACCCCTGAAACCTATGGTTTTTTCAGTAAATTTCTAAGGTTTTTTAAATGCCAATCTCTAACTATAACACCCCTGAAACCTTTGGTTTTTTCAGTGAATTTCTAAGGTTTTTTAAATGCCAATTCCTAACTATAACGTGCATGAAACCTATGGTTTTTTCAGTGAATTTCAAAGGTTTTTTAAATGCTAATTCCTATCTATAACTTATCTCTGAAGATATCATGTTTAATGATTTTGATTGGATTTCTATACTTTTCAAATTCAGTGTGTCAATTTCATTATTTTTTTTTTAAAATACTTTTTTATCACCATTTTTTAAAATTATTTTTTCAATTAATTCTTTTAAAAATTAAAAAATATTATTTGAATTTAATAGGTTTTTTAAACATATATTTTTTTATATTTCTCAAAATATTTTTTTAACTATGTGTTCAAAACTTTATTTTATATATATTTTTTCCATGTTTTTGGATCCGCGCACCCTATGCACACCGTTCCTGATCCCTACGCGATAGCATCCGCGCATGGTATGCATCGGGTACGTGGTTAGTGCGCGATTCCAATGCGACCGGTACGCGACTCCCAGCCTATACGCGACATGTTCGATGTACGTAACGCGACGTTTACGCGCTTCCGTGATGCGTCATCTGCGTCTATGACGCGGTAGGTGCGCGGATCCCGCGAAGTATTTAACATTTAAAAAAACATATTTATGTATTTCATGTGAATATTAATTGAAGACAATCTCTAAACTAGTCTTAAAAGTAATATATTTTTACCTCTAATCCTACTATAATATTTTTTTATTCAATTTTGCGGATGTGCGCTGGGTGCATGCTGCGTAAGCGCAGGGTGCGCGGATCCCATGTGACCTGCAAAGAAAGAGATTTGATTGGTTCATTACACTTCCTCTTCTAACTATTGAAAGACCCCACCCATTTCAATCATTCTTCTTTGACCTTCTTTAGAGGACCATCTCTTTGGAGAGAAGAAGATTTTTTAGACTAAGTTTACACTTAGCTCTAACTTTTTTCAACCAAAAATGGCTTCAGGGCAGCAGGCATCACCTGCATCTCCTCATATTTCTGAGGATGAATTTTTGGAGGAGGCACCACCCAAAGAACGTTTTTCTTCAGTGGTGTGGAAATTTTTTACTTTTCCCGAGGGGCAGAATAAGACCAATGCCACCTTGGTCACATGCAAGATTTGCAAAAGAGTCCTGTCGCGAGGGGATCCTAACAAGAAATACTCGTGCGGCACGGCAAGTATGATGAAGCACATGAGGACCCTTCATCCAAACAATCTTGCACGAGAAGAGTGCCGACGGATGAGAAACACTCCTGCTCCTGCGCCTTCCACCTCATCGCAGCCGAGCACATCAAGAGTGCATCCATCAGCCCAAACCTTGGACATCCGTCCTCAATTTCAATTTTTAAAAGTGCTCTGCACTAAGTGCAATGCAACTTTGTGCTATGGTGAGCAGTCGATCGAGCTGATCTGCCGCCGGCAAGAAAGTCACATTTGCTAGTTTTTTTTTTTTAATTATTTTTTTATTGCTCCCTGAAGTTCATTGTTTGGATTCTCCTGTTTTTTTTTCTTCAGAAAAACCAAAAAGATCACAAAATTGTTAGAAAAACTAAAAAAAATATATAAAAGAAGAAAGAAGAAAAAAAAAGTTCTTGTAAGAACTAACTTTCCCGGTTTAAAAAAAGAGCTACATTTCTTTGTTAGTGTGTGAAAGTTTAGATGAATGTATGTGTAGTACGTAATTGACTGAATGAATGCATTAGTAGCGTATGGTGAATGTATAAGTGCAGAACTATGAGGAAGTGCTGCAGCATCACACAGTAACCTCTTTAACTACAGTGTGCTGTAGTACTTCCGAAGCGGTATAAAAGGGGGTGGTGATGGACGGAGCATCAGAACCAATCAAACACTCACACCCAGTCAACAGATCAGGGTTTGATCCATCACCGTTCTTTAGCCCACTCTGCCACCCCAGTTCAGACATGGCCATATGCAAATCAGTCTGACCCTGTGCCTCATGGGAACAGTCCAGCCCGAACTGCCAAGCCATGCCTTCCCTGGACCAGAAACAAGCTTCCTAGGACCGGTTTCTGGCATTTCAGCCGTCTTCAGCCAGGCTTGCTTGAATCCAGTGGCAAAGTGAGCAAGGGACTCACGTCTGAGCATACCCTGCCAACTTATGGCGAACAAAGCGGTATAAAAGGGGGTGGTGATGGACGGAGCATCAGAACCAATCAAACACTCACACCCAGTCAACAGATCAGGGTTTGATCCATCACCGTTCTTTAGCCCACTCTGCCACCCCAGTTCAGACATGGCCATATGCAAATCAGTCTGACCCTGTGCCTCATGGGAACAGTCCAGCCCGAACTGCCAAGCCATGCCTTCCCTGGACCAGAAACAAGCTTCCTAGGACCGGTTTCTGGCATTTCAGCCGTCTTCAGCCAGGCTTGCTTGAATCCAGTGGCAAAGTGAGCAAGGGACTCACGTCTGAGCATACCCTGCCAACTTATGGCGAACAAAGCGGTATAAAAGGGGGTGGTGATGGACGGAGCATCAGAACCAATCAAACACTCACACCCAGTCAACAGATCAGGGTTTGATCCATCACCGTTCTTTAGCCCACTCTGCCACCCCAGTTCAGACATGGCCATATGCAAATCAGTCTGACCCTGTGCCTCATGGGAACAGTCCAGCCCGAACTGCCAAGCCATGCCTTCCCTGGACCAGAAACAAGCTTCCTAGGACCGGTTTCTGGCATTTCAGCCGTCTTCAGCCAGGCTTGCTTGAATCCAGTGGCAAAGTGAGCAAGGGACTCACGTCTGAGCATACCCTGCCAACTTATGGCGAACAAAGCGGTATAAAAGGGGGTGGTGATGGACGGAGCATCAGAACCAATCAAACACTCACACCCAGTCAACAGATCAGGGTTTGATCCATCACCGTTCTTTAGCCCACTCTGCCACCCCAGTTCAGACATGGCCATATGCAAATCACTCTGACCCTGTGCCTCATGGGAACAGTCCAGCCCGAACTGCCAAGCCATGCCTTCCCTGGACCAGAAACAAGCTTCCTAGGACCGGTTTCTGGCATTTCAGCCGTCTTCAGCCAGGCTTGCTTGAATCCAGTGGCAAAGTGAGCAAGGGACTCACGTCTGAGCATACCCTGCCAACTTATGGCGAACAAAGCGGTATAAAAGGGGGTGGTGATGGACGGAGCATCAGAACCAATCAAACACTCACACCCAGTCAACAGATCAGGGTTTGATCCATCACCGTTCTTTAGCCCACTCTGCCACCCCAGTTCAGACATGGCCATATGCAAATCAGTCTGACCCTGTGCCTCATGGGAACAGTCCAGCCCGAACTGCCAAGCCATGCCTTCCCTGGACCAGAAACAAGCTTCCTAGGACCGGTTTCTGGCATTTCAGCCGTCTTCAGCCAGGCTTGCTTGAATCCAGTGGCAAAGTGAGCAAGGGACTCACGTCTGAGCATACCCTGCCAACTTATGGCGAACAAAGCGGTATAAAAGGGGGTGGTGATGGACGGAGCATCAGAACCAATCAAACACTCACACCCAGTCAACAGAGCTGAAATGCCAGAAACCGGTCCTAGGAAGCTTGTTTCCGGTCCAGGGAAGGCATGGCTTGGCAGTTCGGGCTGGACTGTTCCCATGAGGCACAGGGTCAGACTGATTTGCATATGGCCATGTCTGAACTGGGGTGGCAGAGTGGGCTAAAGAATGGTGATGGATCAAACCCAGATCTGTTGACTGGGTGTGAGTGTTTGATTGGTTCTCATGCTCTCTCCATCACCACCCCTTTTTGTACCGCTTTGTTCGCCATAAGTTGGCAGGGTATGCTCAGACGTGAGTCCCTTGCTCACTTTGCCACTGGATTCAAGCAAACCTGGCTGAAGACGGCTGAAATGCCAGAAACCGGTCCTAGGAAGCTTGTTTCCGGTCCAGGGAAGGCATGGCTTGGCAGTTCGGGCTGGACTGTTCCCATGAGGCACAGGGTCAGACTGATTTGCATATGGCCATGTCTGAACTGGGGTGGCAGAGTGGGCTAAAGAATGGTGATGGATCAAACCCAGATCTGTTGACTGGGTGTGAGTGTTTGATTGGTTCTCATGCTCTCTCCATCACCACCCCTTTTTGTACCGCTTTGTTCGCCATAAGTTGGCAGGGTATGCTCAGACGTGAGTCCCTTGCTCACTTTGCCACTGGATTCAAGCAAACCTGGCTGAAGACGGCTGAAATGCCAGAAACCGGTCCTAGGAAGCTTGTTTCCGGTCCAGGGAAGGCATGGCTTGGCAGTTCGGGCTGGACTGTTCCCATGAGGCACAGGGTCAGACTGATTTGCATATGGCCATGTCTGAACTGGGGTGGCAGAGTGGGCTAAAGAATGGTGATGGATCAAACCCAGATCTGTTGACTGGGTGTGAGTGTTTGATTGGTTCTCATGCTCTCTCCATCACCACCCCTTTTTGTACCGCTTTGTTCGCCATAAGTTGGCAGGGTATGCTCAGACGTGAGTCCCTTGCTCACTTTGCCACTGGATTCAAGCAAACCTGGCTGAAGACGGCTGAAATGCCAGAAACCGGTCCTAGGAAGCTTGTTTCCGGTCCAGGGAAGGCATGGCTTGGCAGTTCGGGCTGGACTGTTCCCATGAGGCACAGGGTCAGACTGATTTGCATATGGCCATGTCTGAACTGGGGTGGCAGAGTGGGCTAAAGAATGGTGATGGATCAAACCCAGATCTGTTGACTGGGTGTGAGTGTTTGATTGGTTCTCATGCTCTCTCCATCACCACCCCTTTTTGTACCGCTTTGTTCGCCATAAGTTGGCAGGGTATGCTCAGACGTGAGTCCCTTGCTCACTTTGCCACTGGATTCAAGCAAACCTGGCTGAAGACGGCTGAAATGCCAGAAACCGGTCCTAGGAAGCTTGTTTCCGGTCCAGGGAAGGCATGGCTTGGCAGTTCGGGCTGGACTGTTCCCATGAGGCACAGGGTCAGACTGATTTGCATATGGCCATGTCTGAACTGGGGTGGCAGAGTGGGCTAAAGAATGGTGATGGATCAAACCCAGATCTGTTGACTGGGTGTGAGTGTTTGATTGGTTCTCATGCTCTCTCCATCACCACCCCTTTTTGTACCGCTTTGTTCGCCATAAGTTGGCAGGGTATGCTCAGACGCGAGTCCCTTGCTCACTTTGCCACTGGATTCAAGCAAACCTGGCTGAAGACGGCTGAAATGCCAGAAACCGGTCCTAGGAAGCTTGTTTCCGGTCCAGGGAAGGCATGGCTTGGCAGTTCGGGCTGGACTGTTCCCATGAGGCACAGGGTCAGACTGATTTGCATATGGCCATGTCTGAACTGGGGTGGCAGAGTGGGCTAAAGAATGGTGATGGATCAAACCCAGATCTGTTGACTGGGTGTGAGTGTTTGATTGGTTCTCATGCTCTCTCCATCACCACCCCTTTTTGTACCGCTTTGTTCGCCATAAGTTGGCAGGGTATGCTCAGACGTGAGTCCCTTGCTCACTTTGCCACTGGATTCAAGCAAACCTGGCTGAAGACGGCTGAAATGCCAGAAACCGGTCCTAGGAAGCTTGTTTCCGGTCCAGGGAAGGCATGGCTTGGCAGTTCGGGCTGGACTGTTCCCATGAGGCACAGGGTCAGACTGATTTGCATATGGCCATGTCTGAACTGGGGTGGCAGAGTGGGCTAAAGAATGGTGATGGATCAAACCCAGATCTGTTGACTGGGTGTGAGTGTTTGATTGGTTCTCATGCTTTCTCCATCACCACCCCTTTTTGTACCGCGTAGTACTTCCGAAGCACAGGGATGCAACATATGTACATAAATATGTTGCAAATCTATGCTTCTCTCTGCACAGCTGCTTAAACTGCAGCCATGTGGTGACACAGGCACCCTTGCACCATAGTGCAAGGATATCTGTGTCATGTGCTGTTTGTTTTTCTGCAGGAAGACACACCTTCCTGCACAAAAACAATGAGAAAATGCATTTTTCTCCTTCAATGTATGCTGAACATTTCAGCATGCATTGAAGATATAAAAATGTGGAGAAATGAAAACAATTCTCCTTGTTGTGCTTTCCTACACCAATTTTAGAATGGTGCAGCATTCACACACATATCGAGATTCATGATTTCTAATAAGTCTAGACATGTGTCATGTTCTATGAGTATTCACTGCAATCATGCACAAGAACACTTCTAGAGCACCCTTTCAACGCAAAGTGGTGTGCATAATGAGGTTGTATTTACATGGAGTATAAAAAGTGCACAGAGTGCCTTTTCCTCTCTTTGTAAATATGAAAGAGTGTCTTGCGCAATAACTATGTTACAAAAAGTGACATATATTTCCGTTTTTAAAATTCCTTGTGAATGATACAAGGTAAGCACAGAGTTTTGTCTGCAAAGATGTTCAAAGAAGAATGATTGAAATAATTGCGGTCCTTCAGTAGCTAAAATAGGAAATATTATGAACCCCTCAAATCTCTTTTTTTGCAGTTCACATGATATCTGATTATGGTCAGATTTCAAAACTGCATGGGTATAAACAGTGTTTTTAGAAACCTGTTTCAACTTTGTAGCTTCTTGCAGACCTCCTCATTCTGCATATTGAGACACATTTTCATTCCAATCTAAATTCATAAAAATTGCTTATTTTAAAATTTGGATCTTTGAAAGAAAAGGAAAAAAAAATTATAACATGTAATAATTCATTTTTTACAACACAGCATAATTTCCTCAAAGTAATTTTTTGGCCTTTTGTGCTGTTCTCAGAATATATTAAATTTCACTAAAAATAGTGATTTCAATCGTACTCATCACTTAACAGCGGGCAAAAAAAAACAATCTCAAAGATTGTTAAAAAAAAAACAACATGCTATTCTCAAAAAAAAAACAAGATACAAATCACAGATATATAAAATGCATACAGCTAACAAAATTTTATAGCTTTAACTTACAAAAACTGTAAATGTTGTCGCTTTAAAATATTCACCGAATCGAAGGATGAATTTTTGGAGGATGCACCACGCTCACAATGTTTTCCTTCAGTGGTGTGGAAATTTTCTACTTTTCTCGAGGGGCAAACAAAGACCAATGCCACCTTCGTCACGCGCACAATTTGCAAAAGAGTTCTGTTACGAGGGGATCCTAACAAAAAATACTCGTGCGGCACGGCAAGTATGATGAAACACCTAAGGACCCTTCATTCAAACAATCTTGCACGAGAAGAGTGCAAACAGATGAGAAACACTCCTGTTCTATATCTGTAAAAAAGAATCACAAATAAATGTATATTAATAACTTTCAAATTTACACTATTCCATTACTGTACAAACACATTTTATATAAAAACTGACTAAGAAACTATAGCACTGAACCACAAGTGTGACGATGGTTAAAACACTACATGCATAGTGCATACTACTTTGAAGCAGTTCATGCCCTAAAGCCTACCTCACTAAAAGACTACATGCTAACTGACTAAATGATTACAGTACTATAAGGAGACACACTGGGTGAGTGACAGGGTGTTTGCTAGAAGTGTATGAATACTAACTAGGGAATTGAAGGTTTGAAAGACAACTGTGTAGGTGATTAGAGGACTGCATCCATACTGGATAGGCATTTAAAGCAGTCCATGTGCTAAGGCCTGGCTCACTGCATGAGTACTTGGGTACTGACTGAATGATTAGAGTACAGCAAGGAGAGTGCCTAGCTGAATTTATAAGTGGTAGGCTTTTCGCACAGGGAATGGATTAGTACTTGGTACTGAATGGGTCACTAGAGGAGTGCAAAGGGAGTGTCAGGATGTTTGCTGGACTGTATGGATACTGACTAGGGAATTGAAAGTGTGAAAGACAAGTGTCTAGGTGGTTAGAAGACTGCATACATAGTGGATAGGGGTTGGAAGCAGTTCATGTGCTAAGGCCTGGCTCAGTGCATGAATACTTAGGCAGTGACTAAATGATTAGAGTACTGCAAAGATAGTATATTGGTGAATTTATAAGTGTTTGGGTTTTGGCACAGTGAATGGATTAGTACATGATGCTGAATGGGTCACTAGAGCACTGCAAAGGAAGTTACAGGGTGTTTCCTGGAAGTGTATGGATACTGCCTAGCGAATTGAAAATGTGAAAGACAAGTGTATAGTATGTTAGAAGACTGCATGCATACTGCATAGACATTTGAAACAATCTATGTTGTAATGTATGGTTCACAACATGAGTACTTGGAAACTGACTAAATCATCAGACTACTGCTAAATTAGTGCCTGGGTAAAACTTTTACATTTTCAGTTCTGGCACAGTGAAGAGAATAGTACATGGTACTGCACTTCAGTGTCAAACCCTGACTCATTTAATCAACGCATAAGCAAAGACTGGCTTCTAATGCTACTAAAACTTGACAACATGACAGGTTTTAAAAGAGTTATCTGCTAAAAAAATACACAATGTTACCAAATGCTTCTCTCACAGTGGTTCCCAGATGCACACAGACTCAGTGTGATTCTAGACAACAACCACTATACCTAGGACTTTACCAAAAATCATTCACTACTGTGGAACTGATAAGGGAACTGCACACAATCTACATATTTCAGGACTGCACTTTTGTGACAAAGCCTGACTCATTTAATAAAAGCATAAGCAAAAACTGGCTTCTAATTCTACTAAAACTTGACAACATGACAGGTTTTAAAACAATTATCTGTCAGCAAATACACAGCGTTACCAAATGCTTCTCTCACAGTGGTTCCCAAATGCACACAGACTCACAGTGTGATTCTAGACAAGCAACACTATCCCTAGCAGCTTACCAAAACTCATTCACTACTGTGGAAGGGGTAAGGGGACTGCACACAAACTACATATTTCAGTACTTCACTTTAGTGTCAAAGCATGAATCATTTTATCAATGCATAACCAAAGACTGGCTTCTAATGCTACTAAAACTTGACAACATGACAGGTTTTAAAAGAGTTATCTGTCAGCAAATACGTACACACCTCTAACCACCCCTTTAAGTGCATACCATAGCAGTGCCACCTGTATATATGGGGGGGTGTTGTTTATATCAATATGCCCTTGAATTTCAGTAACCATGGGTTTGTAGGCTAGAAGTCTAGGATTGAGGCACCATGTTCATGATCTGGGGCAGCTGATAGGTAAGTGTTTTTGTCCCTTCAAATGTGACTAAGTTGTGGTCACGCACTGCATTCATGATCAGTTCCTTCTGGCGATAGCTATGTAGGCATGTTAAAATATCCTCTGGTCCCCCGGGGGCACAGACAGCTGGCCAGCTCAATGTGTGCGGTCTAGGATCAGCTCTTTGTCTGTTAACTCTGGGACAATATGTCGGAATAGCCGAAGCACATAGTCCTCCAATTTGCTTGCATTCGTCTGCAGTGGGACCCTCTTAATTCGTATGTTAGATCTACAGGATCTGTTCTCCAGATCTTAGAAGTAGGAATTAAGGTCCACATTCCGGTCTTGAAGCTCGAGGATCTGGCTGCGGCAGGTCTTGAATTCCTCTTCTCTTGTGTCGGTCCCCCGCTCTAGCGTATCGACTTGTTGCCCCAGATCATTCACCTTCTGGCGGAGTTACTTGACATCTTTAGCCACCTCTTGTCTCAGGGTCACTATGTCGTCGCACAGTGTATGAAATAAGGACTCCATGAAGCCTCGTGTGACAGGAGCTTCTTCTCCCGCGGTGATCTGTTGCGATGACGCACGGGTTGTCCGAGAGGGGGAGCCGGGTTCCCTGGCAGGCTCCACCCGTCTAGAAGAGGTCTTAGACAGCAAGTCTTTGTTGCATGGTGTTGTCTGCAGCGGTGCGAGCAGGCGCTCGTGTGCTTCCTGTGTGCTTCACAGTATGGTATGGCTGCTTATGGGGAGGGTGGGGGCCCTCCAGAGTGCACACCACGCCAGCCCAGTCAACCAATGTCTGCCCAGTGATGAGGGGGCTCTGCCTCAACAGCTGTCCACTGGTCCTCGCAGGCTGTTATTCAGATCTGCCTTGCCTAGGCCCGCACATTCAGGCCACTACGCGCAGGGTGATCCAAACAAGCGTGGGCAGGACCTCTAACCCTCGGCATAGGACAGCCAAGGCCCTTCCAATATTACGAGGGATGGCAATGAGAACCTCCCCAGGGGCGCCTCTGTAGTGTCTTATCTCTGTCTGGTAGTTAATCCAAGTGAATCGGGGAAGGGGGGCGCTCTGTGAATTTCCCATTGCTATAGCCCCACACAGCCGTCTTGACGTCCCAGGCCTCCACTGTAGCAAAGGGCCGCCGCCCTCTGGATCAGTGGCACACAACAGCTCCCCCTCTGTGTGCGTCCCGGCCTCCACCCATACTGGTCTCGCAGACTTCACCTGGCTTGAGTCTGGGTTCCTGTCTCCCCCAGCCATGTCGAACCGGACTCCCAGGCATGTCAGCCTTCAGACGTTTGCCTGCCTGCCTGTGATCCCTCGGACAGGCCTCAGCGCTGTAGGTTGTCGTGCAGGCCCCTCTCTCTTATTCAAGCCTCTAGGCCTCACAGTCACCGGTCCGATCTCTGCCCGTCAGCCCAGCCTCTTCCGCGGAGCAGATGTCAAGCACCACAATTATCGCTTTTGGTGTGGGGGCAGGGGGTCACATCACCCCCGAAGCGTCCTTCCGCAGCACCAGGAGCCCCAGCCGAGTCTGCAGCTTAGGCTGCCATCTTAGTCGTTGGCCCACCGCTCTGATCCTCCCAGCTCCATCCAGGCAAGCAAGGCATCCTGCATCTACACTGGTACCTCCGATGCACTCCCCGTTGCACTGCCTCACTGTTTCGCCACCTCGGGGGTGCCCCACAGCCCCCGATCCGCCGATGGCCTATGCCCCCCCTCTTATTATTTTTATTTTAAATACATTTGCTGTTTTAAGTTGAAACTTTGTAAATAATGTATGACTTCTGAATGTATCAACTGGCTTGTCCTACTGAATGTTATTCAGTGCACGGAAGCTAAGGTTAAGGTTCCCTAAAAGTGTCTTAGCTAGCTTGGTTTGTCTTCCCTAATTGTTCCCATCCTGTGGTGGGATATGCCATGCAAATGGATGGTCTCCCAGTGAGTTATCATCGTCTGTTGTGCCCTGCATGCACTGGTTAAAATCGTCCAGTTATTATGAAATTAGTAAGCTGGTTAGTTCCTCTCCCAGCTGGTTGATGTCCTTGGCCTTATCTCGGGGGTGTAAATATAAGTTGTCTATTACCAGCTGTAGATCTTTATTTGTGCCTATAGGTCACTCTGAGAGCTTGTATTGCATTAGGAAGTGCTAATTTAATGGCCAGCTTGTTGACTACATATATGCTTCTTACGGAGGTATAGATTGCAAGTCCTCCTTTAGAGTGACCAAATTTGGTGCTTTTAGTAGCTGGAAAGTGGTGCAGCTTAAAATCTTGTAAGTGAATTGGTTGATCTAGCCAGGTCTCCTTTAAGAGGATAAGGTTAAACGTTTGTAAATATAGCAACAGCTCCACATCTGTTGTTTTGTTTTCCATGCCATTTATGTTCCAGGAGCAGAGACGTAAGATGGTTTTGGCCTTTGGGGGAAGGTTCTTGCTATGTCAGGGATTATAGCTTCGAGCATTTATTGTCCTAACTAGCAAACCCGTCTTGTGATACTGGACTTCCGGTTGTAGATAAGCTAGGCCACTAGTGAGCTGTTTCCTCCTTGCGCCTTGGGGATGTACTTTGTGCCCCCTAGTATGGAATGGGTACACATCGTGGCATGCTCATAGCGGGATTCGGATGGTCCTTGTGCCTAGCTAACATGGGCTCTGGATATCCTGGTTTTTAATAGGGTGTCCATTTGATTCCCCAAGTGCTTAATTTTTCTTGCTCATCCAAAATCCTCCTAGCTATATCTGGTGTTGCCTGGGTGGACTCCAAAGTGACATTAACTTAAATCCTCTAGTCTGCTAATGGTTGTTAAAAGACGTAAGATGCTCTCCCTATTTAGTATATCAGCACAGCCTCTTCACTTGTATTCCAGTAAAACAGGGTTACACATGTTTCAGGATGTGTCTACAGCCCTCTGGAGGTTATTGCTTGTTGTGCCCCTTCTCTAGGTTCTTGAGGATTCAGTGAGCTCATCTGTGCTAAATCTGAGCCGCCGACCCCTCTGTGTGTCGTCCTTGGTTCTCGTGTTGATTCGTGCTTGGACCCCCTGCCCCTTCTCGATCATTGGTCCCTCTTCAGTAGTCACGTTCCCCTTCATGGGCTGATAGAGTTTCTCTTGCGTGTCTCGCAAAGTGTCTCCGACTACCCCCAGCGGTTGGTCGCTGGAGATTTGATTACTGGAATCACTTTGAAAGTACGCGGCTATATCGGTCTTCCTTTTCTTTCTCTTCCTTTTCTGTTTCCTTTGTTGCTTTGAGTCCAGCTGAAAAGAAACAAATGATGGACAGAATGCTGAACAATGCAACATTCACCCCCCCGTGACAAAGATGTGGGTTTAATCCATTGTTCTTTTGCCCACCAAGCCACCCCAATTTGGACCCAGCCATATGCAAATCAGTCTTGACCCTGTTCCATATGGGAACAGTCAAGCCTAAACTGACAAGCCAGGTCTTCCCTGGTCCGGAAACGAGCATCCTGGGACCGGTTTCGGGGCATCACCCCTCATCAGCCAGGCTAGCTTGAATCCCGTGGCGCAGTGAGCACGGAACCCATGTCTGGGCATACCCTTCCCACTTAGGGTGAAAAAAGCAAAAGAAACAAATGATGGACGGAATGCTGAACATTAGCCTGGCTGATAAGGGGTAATATACAGACACCGTTCCCACGATGCTTGTTTCCAGTCCAGGGAGTACCTGGCCTGGCAGTTCAGGCTGGACTGTTCCCATTGGGAGCAGGGTCAAGACTGATTTGCATATGCCTGGGTTTAAAATTAAATGGCATGGGGAGCAAAAAAACAATTTATTTATGCCCAGATCAGGCACTGGGGTGAATGTTTGACATTGTTCAACATTCTGTCTGTCAATTGTTCTTTTTACATTTGAGTCGAGGGGCAGCGGACCAGACGCCTTTCTGTGACGGTCTGCTTGTTGTAGCAAGTCCCCCGAGGGGAAGGTCATCTTCCCTTGATGTGCTGAGTCGTTCCTTCTCACTCCCCACCAGTGAGTTCTTCTCTTGGGTTTGTTCATTTTATATGTTTGATATACTTTCTTGAGTCTCTGCAACCTTTTAAGTCTATGGTTGGTTCTGACACCCGAGAGGAGTTGGCTTGAGGGGCAGCCGGTGTGATTTTAGTTACTTCCTGTATGTCTCTCAAGAGATCTCCCATCACGGACGGTAGAGTTGATAACTTCTCTACAATTGCAACACAGGTGCAGCTTGCTTGTTTAAACTGCATCTCAGTTTGGGCCTGTCTTATCATATTGTTAAGGCCAGTCAGTTTAGCGTTGATGTTTGAGACATAAATGGACAATGAATTTAGAAGCGATAGTTATATGTCCATTTTGTCAGATTGATATTGCATTGCATTAACTGACATTTGTAAAGTGTTAAGTAATGAAGCCATTATGTTGGCTGTCCCATTTGCTTTGTCCTGATTAGTGTTGCATTCAGGCATCTGGCTGTTTTTTTCCCCAGGATAAGATCGGGGTATGCGGAGCGTACGAGGCTACCAGCTCTTCCCAATCCTGTGTTGTGAGTGAGGATATGTCACAGTTAGTTTCCTGTGTATTTGGCCTATATTGCTTAGGTCATTGCACGAGGCTTTGCTTTGAGGGGATTTACTTGGAGACTGAGATGTTGCCTGGGGAGAGTTGGCGATTTTTACTTCCAAGGAGGGTTTGCTACGATTGTGGATGCTGGGGTGGCCATGTTTACCGGCGATATCTCTGAACAAGAAGCCTACATGTTGATAGGTTCATTTAAATGGGAGTATGGTTCTTCCACTGCTAGGTGAGGGGGAATTGGGCCAGTCCCACTTGCTCCCCAATTCAAGGCTCCATCTCCAGCTGTGGCATCGCTACCACAGCTTTACGGCTCTGCTACGTTGTCCCCAGTCAATGTAAGCCAATCCAACAATTCTACTACCACTACTTGCAGTCCAGAGCCCCTACCCCTACCCCTCCCCCCCAAAAAAATAAGCAGTCAGGACAAGCCTGAATGATGGTTAGCATGTGTGAGCTCCTGTCACCAAACCACACCTGGGTACAGTAATTGGACGACAACCCCCCTTTATTTATTTTTTCTTCTTTCCCTTTTCTTCTCTACCCCCCTTCCCCACTATTTTCATACCTTTCCCCCTTATAAAGCGACCAGCAAAGCCAATCCATCAAAAGCCGTAATCCAAAAAAATAGGAGGTGCAAGAGTGTGACATCTTGTGTAAGACATAAAGTGTCTATATCAGTTATGCGGGGGGGGGGGGAATTTAAGTCCTAGACAGGGATAGTTCAGATAATATACGTGGGTCCAAAAAGGTTTAGTTCATTTTCTTTCTTCCCACGATGTCCTTCAAATATTCCCCAGCTTTAATCTCAGATAAGAAGATCCGTGTGGAGTCTTCAAATATTACTTTCAGCCTGGCCGGGTTCATAAGGTACACTTGAGCACCTTGCTGTTGGAAGGGTGTGATTTGTTGACGTAACCTCCACCTGCGTTCAACTGTAGCGTGGCCAAAATCAGGCTTAGAGAAGAATTTTATTCCGTTAACTTCCTTTTGAGAGTTTGGTCTAGCTTGATCGTATACCAGCTGCCTCTGCAGGAAATTTCCCAAGAAAAACAGAAACACCCATGTTTATCAGATCCGAGACGGCTGCCATCTCTTCGAGGTTTTAGGTTAAACGGAAAGCGCTGCGCCCTTTGGATCTCTTGATCCCAGTTCCAGGCAGACTCTGATGGAAAGGCAGCACAAAGTAATTTAATAATCTACCCTCTGGGGTCCTCACCCTCGACCCCTTCCGGGATCCCCAAAAGCCTTAGATTGTTTCTCTGCATTCTATTTTCTTGCTCCTCCAGCTTGGACATCAGGTCAGTAAGGCAGGCCGCGTGAGACGTGCCTTGTCATTAGTCATGTCAGATTCCAGAGACTCTGTCCGGGCCTCAACCATTGCAACTTGATCGCCGATATCCGTGCAGATCTTATTTAATTTCCGAATCCCTCCCTGCAGCTTTTTTGAGGCCCCCTTAGCGGCAAGGCTGTCCGATCTTGCTTCATCTCGAAATTGTTTAATAGACTCTAGTATAGAGGCCAGGGAAGGTTCGGCCAGACTTCCAGTGATTGTATGTGGGGTCTCTTCTATTTCCTCGGGCTGTAGGTTGGGGGAATCCCCCAGAGGAAATGACCCGTGAGAATCTGAGTAATCCCATTTCAGCTGACTCCGTGCTCTGCTCCTGGCTTTCTTTTTTTGTTGAATGGTTCTAGATGTTGGGTCAGATTCATTGCCATCTTGTTTGCTGCTCTCGGAGGAACTGACCAAAACATCTTCGTTCTCAGTATCGGACAGTGACCCATCTGAGACAGAATTTTTTTTTTCGGTAGCTAAGTCAGGAGTTTGTATGCCAGGGCGGCTTCTTTCCTTAGGAGCAGGGATTTTTACTGCGCTGGTAGCTGAGTCTGGGATGATGATATGACTTAGTGCCTCTGTACCGGCTGGGACACCTTTTGAGACCTCGAGAGCGAACGTAGGCATTAACAAACTCTCCCCCAACCCCGTGCTCCTGATATTATCTAAGACATTGACTGGGGCGTTTTGTTGGTTTTGTGGCACGGAGTCCAGCTCCTGGGTCTCCTCAGTCATCCGATTTAACACTGTTTAAGTCAATGTGCCCCCCATCAGATGTATTAGATATAAGTGTGTGAGGGGGTTTGGATATTGCCGGGAAATGTTTGGAGATGGAGGGTGAGATCGCTGATCCTACTGCTGAACTATCTATAAGCGCATTATGTCCTGCTGCCTTCCCAGCATTCTTTTTTACGTTCCCCCCCATCACGTTTACCTTTATGGAGGGGATCCACTCTCTCAGGCAGCCTCTCAGGATGTCCCTCTGTCTTATCTCTTTCCGCCCCTCCTTGGTTCAGGGCTGCTCTCAGCTTGATGGTTTTTTGGCCCCACGTGGTCATGCTGCTCTTCCTCCAGTAGTAGTGATGCGTTGCAAATAAGGTCCCAGCCCCCAGGCTATATTTCCTTCCAAACAAACCGGCTCGAGCCCGGTTTGCTATGATATCCGCTGCTCGCCCTTAAAAGTGAACTTGAGATTACACTTCAAGTGTATAAAAATGGAAGCTCCAGCCCGTGCCTTCTTGCTGTACGGGAATGAAATGAAGCAGCCGGGCGTTTTATTTCCGCATTCGGCGGCCGGCACCAACGCGGACGTCGGCCTCGGTCTTCAGCGGGAAGGTTGCAGGTCAGCAGGTAGATCAGCGGCTCGTGGTGCGGCTGGCTGGCTCACAGGAAATTCACGCTAGTGCCATCTGCTGCCGTGACTCAGATTCTGAACTCTGGGTCATCCCCGGTAATGGTTGTCTGGGACTCACTAAAGGCAGGCATAAGGGGGAGACGCTTAGATTTTCCATTAGAAGTAATAAAAAGGAGAAAATACAGGCTGATTCTCTATCTAATCAAATGATAGAAAATTAATAAGGGCTGTCCAGTTGGGCTCTAGAATTGAGGAATCACAGACCAATGTGGCGGTCGCTAAAGCAGAAATGGGGACCATATTAGCAGAAAGAACTGCTGCAAAATGTGCCTTGGCCCGTGAAAGGCTCTATGAATGCAGCAAACTTATTGGGCATCAATTGGCCATTTCCACCAGGCAACAGGTTACCGCTAATTTAATCTCTTCAATTCAAACTGTCTCTGAAGGGATAACTAATGATCCTGTAAAAATAGAGGAGGCTTTCAGAGCCTTCTACGAAAAATTATACACAGAAGAAATTACTAAGTTTAGCGAACTTAGAGAATCAGAGATTAATATTTACTTAGATGCTATTTCGGTAGCGGAACTTGATAGCAAGAGTAGCGATCAAATGGAAATCTCCCCTGTCTGAGAGGACATTGCAACCGCTTTGGCAAGCCTCCCCGATGGTAAGGCTACCGGAGATGACAATATTCCAGTGGAATTTTATAAAATATTCTCGTTACAAATAAAAGACTTATTTACTAATGTAATTTCTTCCATTTTTAATGGCTCATCCCCACCGCAGTCTTGGTCCTCTGCAAAAATAGTAATATTTCTCAAGAATGATAAACCCGCATTGGAAATGTCCTCATATAGACCAATAACTCTCATCAATACTGATTCTAAGATTTCTTCTACAATTCTTGCATCTAGACTATCCTCGAAAATTGAAACTCTGGTTTCAAACTGGCAACATGGATTTATACCAAAAAGGGTACCACTGAACACGTTCGCCGGACTATCACCCTATTTGACGCCGCCAAGGTGACAGGAGACCCGATCGCACTAATACTCTTAGATGCCGAAAAAGCATTCGATCGGGTCTCCTGGCAATACTTGTGGGGGGTTATGAGGCGGATAGGTTTCGGCCCCAGGATCCTGCAGGAACTACAGGCTCTATATCAGGGCCCGACTGCTAGAATTTCGATCAATGGACATCTGACAAGGCAGATAGGGATAACCCACGGAACAAGATAAGGATGTCCCTGCTCACCGCTACTATTTGCTTTATATATTGATCCTCTGCTAAAAAAAATTGAATTTAATCCTGAAATAGTAGCGGTGAGCAGGTTTAGAATTAACACGAAGATCATGGCTTGTGCCGATGATCTAGCCTTAGTAACCCCAGAACCCGAAAGAGCTATTAGGGCTATTGAACAGGAGGCCCAGAATTTGGGAAGATATCCGGTTATGCCATCAATAAAACCAAAACTCAGATCGTGCTAAATGATCATATAAGTTGGAAGGACAATCGAGTAACAGAGAAGGCTAAATATCTTGGGGTCAATATAATCGCAAATTTAGATCAAATCGTTAAAGAAAATCTGACACCGCTTACAGCCGATATGAAAAAGGCACTTAAAAGAATTGACAACATGCATTTAACAATAGTGGGGAGGTGCAATGTTTTAAAAATGACCTTTTATCCCAAACTTCTATATTTCTTTAGGACTATCCCGCTAGAATTTAATAATACAATGTTACAGACATTCGATCGAATATTTTCCCAGTTTATCTGGGCATACGCACAGCCAAGAAGAGCCTTTAAACTTCTTTCATTACCCAGAGAGAGAGGAGTGTGGGCTCTCCCTAACTTAAAACTTTATTACTGGGCTACTGTTTTGCATTATAGTCCTGAGCTATTGCAAGACTCTCCCATAGTGAACCCCTCGGGATAACAGCAATTTACCACTTATTTTTCAAAATGCATACCTTCCACAGTGGTACCTAGCGGGCCTCTATATACTGGGGGACTTGATTACCTCAGAAGGCATTTTGCCTTTTAATATTCTGAAAACCCGGTATAATTTAGACAATAGCCAGCTATTTCAGTATAATGCAATCACCAGATATCTAGCTAACAAAACCGGTGGCCCAGCTGCCTTCGCTAAGCTGGCCCTCATAGATAAAATCCTGGAACCCAGCATACCACGGATTGGAAGCATTTATAAAATGCTAAACGAGCATAGGCCCGATGATGTTAGTAAAATTGACAAAAAGTGGCAGCAGAAACTGAATACACCCCCGAACACCTTTTGCCGTGCCCTAAGCCTTGCACAAACGCACCTACTGTCATCAAAGTTGCAAGCTCAGTTCTTTAAAACTGGCTTCTTCTTATATATTACACCAAGCAGAGTGGCCAAATGGGGTACTGGCAGTGAAACAACTTGCCCGAGATGTGCTGTGTATAGTGCTGACTCTATTCACGTTTGCCACATGCTCAAAATGGGCCTCATTATTTGAAAGGGTGCAATCATTTATCAGTAGAGTGCTTCCTCAAGATATACAACTGCTGCCTGTCACTGTAATGTTACGACTAAACTACACGCTCAATATAAAATCCGGGAGTGCCTTTCTGTTTCTGGCTATGACTATTCTCCGGATTTGTATTGCCTCTTATTGGAAGGACCCGAACCCCCCCCTCCTTTGCTCAATGGCAGGCTCGACTGCTCTCTACTCACAAACTTGAGACAGCTATATATGCTAGACAAGGTAGGGTCGGTAAAAAAGGGGATTAGAGATCTGGGCACCTCTAACCAAGTGGCTCAGCACATTGAATATACAGGAGGCGTAGTTACGCTGGGTTATTTGTAGCAATGTCTTCGTCATTTATCTATTTATTTATCAATTTTTCAATTTTTTTTCTTTCTTTTCTTAGCCTTCTGTCCTCCCACTCGCCTGCCCCCCCCCCCCTCCTCTCTCAGCTCCTGCTGTTTCCTCCATCCGCCTGGATTCGCTATCCCTCTCTTCTCTTTTATTTCTGGCTTTGAGTTTTCCTGTGTTGCATGGTTATTTCTTATGTACTCATTTGTTGCTTATTGATTATCGGTTAACTTGGTCAGTGATTCAACTGCTTGCAAATACATATTGTTATGGTTTCCAGACGTGGGGTGGGGGGTTCTTTTTGGTCTGGAATTGAAGTTCTATTTTGTACTGTAATTCTTTGTCTCAAAATAAAAACTTTAAAAAAAGAGGAAAGGCACAATGACAGCAGTTGCACTAAGAAACCTACAAAATAAAATTGCTGGCTTCTCTTCTGTGGTCCAAACGATACAGTCAAAACTTATACCAACAATCACCTATGGAAGCGAGGCCATGAGGAGGAGAGACATGGCTATACTAGACAGCATAGTAACAGGAGCACTTCAAATGATGTTCTACCTACCCAAATACTTGTCACCAGCCCAAATAAGGGTAGAAGTTGGTATGAAGAGGCAGGGACTGTCCCACAGAGAAGCCTAAATGCTGGCATAAGATTAAAAGACCAGCACCAGGGACACTAAACACCCATCTAAGGTCTGAACTGTCCCCTAAGGCACAGCAAGGGCCTATCTGGAAGTTCTTTTTTTTTTTTTTAAATTTGTTTATTGATTCATTGCACAAATTACATCACAGCAGACAAGAGAAACAATCCGCATTACAACGAAAGTTCAATTAGAGTTACATGCAGCACAGCTCTAGCGAATCTATTGTATTACGGCAATGAAGTATCACTTCAAAATAGGAAATACAGCAATATACAGTAGTCCACATCATTGATTCAGGGCACGTGAGATGATAGGCTTGTGGTAAAATCTTTTGGACTGGATGTGTTGTCATATGCGGATGACACGCAAATCATGGTGTCCATCACTCATAACATCAGTGACGCTGCCTGCAATTTTAAAACCTGTATGCGAGCAGTCTCGTCTTGGATGGTTCAAAACTTTCTGAAACTGAATGGCGAGAAGACGGAGGATCTTATTTTTGGGGACAAGGCGGATATCTGGTCCGGGGAGTGATCAGGCATCACATCAATTTTCAACGGGGTGTTCCAGGAGATATGATTGTAGTGGACCCAAATATCTCGGGGCGTGAGGAGGTTGGGAGTAGTTCGGCATATATGTTTGTTTGTTCTTGCCAGAGTATGAGGTCTTCAATTCATTCCTTGAGTTTAGGTGCCCTTCCACGACCCCACCTGCAGGCCACCCTCCGTCAAGCCAGTAGTAGGGTGAATGATGCGAATTTACGGTAAGCTACGGGCAGTTGTTCGGTATAACCAAGTAACGCCAATAGTAGGGACGTCTGAAGTGACATGGAGGTCATCAGACCCAGTGCTGTAAACAGCTGTTGCCAATAAGTATTAACTGAGCAACACTTCCAGGCCAAGTGTAGAAAATCAGCCCCTTCTGCCCGGCATCTGTTAGTATCTCTTAGCCCAAATTTGTGTTGTTTAACCGGGGTGTAGTAGGTGCGGTGCAGAAATTTAGAATGTATGAGATGGAGCTGACTACTAGAGGAAATCTGCTCTGTCTGCTTACAGAAGTACACACACAGCTGATCTGTGAGGTGCAGCCCGAGCTCTGCTGACCATTTATCCCGAGCAGCGCATGGGAGAGATTCAGTGTCGTTGTGTAGATTATGATAGAGTGTAGAAACTAAATGAGAGGCGGTGCTTTAACGTAGTCTGAGATGCAAGGGGGGGAACCGTCGAGGGTTCTTGAGGGTATGAAGGAGTACAGTCTTCAAGCCCATGGCGCAAGCGAACATATAGGTAGGTTTCCATGGAAGAGGGTGGTGGTGTCTGAGTATAGTTGTTGGAGCATACGGAATGTCCTGTAATAGGGACAATTTTGGATGGTATGTGAGTGGGAGCAACATGGAGTATAACATGGGAGTGTGGAGGCGGTGAGCAATGCGAGTCCATGCCTTAATTGCGCATTAAACGGAAGATGGGCAGGGGGCCCGGGTGCTACCGTGGATAATATAACCCCGTCCAGTGGGATTGGATTCGCGAGCCAGTTCTCGGCTGCTACATGTGGCGTGTATATAGGAGGGCGGAACCAGTAGTGGGCATAATGAGCCTGGGCACACAAGTAATACAATTCGAAATTGGGAACGTCAAAGCCGCCTTGGGAGTAAGGTCTCGCAAGCATGTCCCATTGAATACAGGGCTGCCTGCCACCCCATACAAGTCGAAGCAGCTCCATCCGGAGCAAGGAGAAAAAATGTCTACCTGGGTCGTACGGGATATTTAAAAACAGGTATAAAAATTTCGGAAGAATCCCCATTTTAATAAGGGAGATACGGACCGCCATATTAAGAGGAAGTGCGTTCCACCTAGTGATGTAGCCCTTTACTTGGTCACGTGTTCGCCCGTAGTTAAGCCGCATCAATTCCTCGCAATCCGCAGTAACATGTATACCCAGATATTTGACCTCAGTAGAGCACCATTATATGGGGTAGGCGGTAGCAAATGGTGTCGTCGACGTAGTTAGTGGGAAAATCTGAGATTTAGTCCAGTTTATATGAATACCGAGGAGCCCACCAAACTTGACAAATTCCAGCAGGAGCGGATTGAGGTTCTGCTGGGGATCTTTCACATACAGGGTAACATCATCTGCATATAAGGAAATGAGAATCGAGCAAAGGAAACAATGAAGACCCTTCTCCTGATGGTGTTGCCGAATCTTAGCAGCTAGGGGTTCTATGGCGAGGGCAAACAGGAGGGGAGACAAGGGGCATCCTTGCCGGGTGCCTCGTGAAAGAGACAGAGTGGGTGAGACATGTCCATTAATCAAAACTTTCGCCTTCGGGTAGTGTATAGGAGGCAAATATATCCTAGAAACCCGTTAGGCAAGTCCATGCATTGAAGAATAGTAAAAAGGTAATCCCACTCAACCGAATCAAATGCCTTGGTGGCATCTAGGAAGACTGCAACAAGGGCTAATTGGGGGTCGACATTTTGGAGAATAGAGAAGAGCATCCGGAGATTATGAGAAGTCGCTCTCCCAGGTATAAACCCAGCCTGGTCCGGTAAAACCAGTTTCTCCATCAGGAGACTGAGGCGGTTAGCCAACAGTTTAGCAAGTATTTTTGCGTCAGTGTTGATAAGGGAGAGTGGGCGGTAGGAGTCGCACCGGTCTGCAGGTTTGCTGGGTTTCAAAAGCGAAGTAATGAGTTCTTCCCTCATTGTTGCTGCTAAAATTTGAGTCTCTTGGGCTTTAAGATATACCTCTTTTAACACAGGAAGTAATTGGTCAAGATATGTTTTTTAAAAATCTACAGGTAGCCCGTCGGACCCTGGAGCTTACCCTGATTTCATTTGCAAAATAGCTTCACGGAGTTCATCGTCCTCAAATGGGGTTGCTAAAAACTTCCTCTGATTGTCACCCAACCAGCCCAGAGCGACATTCTTAAGATAATGAGATATATCTGTGGGAGCAGTTTTATGAGCACTGTAGAGATCAGTATAAAACTCGGTGAATGTGCGAAGGATCTCGAGAGAATCCCGGTGACACACACCAGTTCCATCTACAATTTCTATTACGTAATTAGAGAACCAGGGAAGGCGAATGTCAGTCACCAGAGCCCTACTGGGTCTCGACACCTCTCCATAATGTCGGGCTATGAAGTATTTGCCCCGGAATTTGGCTTCACAGTCGGCCGTGGTGGTGTAGTCGGTGAGCTTTTCCAGGAGTAATGCTCGTTGGGCACCCGATGTCTCGTTCCATAGACCATTCTCGAGTTGTTTCAATTCACCCTCCAGACGTCGCAAATTATGACGGATATCGCGAAGGACTCCAAAACTTTTTTACATACATGTGCCACGCATCCTAACTTTGAATGCCTCCCAGACCGTGCCTTTGTTGCGGTTAAAAAAAATCCAAAATCTCCTCACCAAGCTCTGTCTGAAAAACAGTATCCAACAATGCCACGGGCATTAGCCTCCAGCAGCGTGGGGTCGCAAGAAGATTGGGAGGCGCAATTGTTACACAGACGAGTGCATGCTCGGAAAATGTCCGAGCCAAATGCGCAGCCGAAAGGATCCAAGGGCCAATCCCCCGGGTACATAGCCAATGGTCGAGGCGCGACCATGACGAGTGTGAAGTGGTGTAGTAGGTGCCTTCCCTCCCATGTGGGTGAAAATGACGCCAGGCATAAATGAGACCGTGGTCAAAGAGCAACTGGGATAACGTGTCTTGGGTTTTTGTGTAATGATGCGGGAGTGGATTAGACCTATCAACTGAGGGACATAAAGTAGTGTTGAAATCACCCCCCCCCCCCATAAGATGTGTGTAGATCCCACCTTTAGAATGTGTCCCCAGAGGGTAGTAAAAAAATCTGTATCATCCGTATTGGGTTCATAACAGCAGACCAGCGTAACGGACTGTGTACCCAGCCTGCCCCAGAGCAAGCAGCTTCTCCCTGAGGGATTGCTGTAAGCACCGCCAGGAATGAATGGGGTGTTTTCTTTAATTAAAATCAACGTGCAGTGCGAATATGTAGAGTAGGAGGAAAACACCCGATCAGAGGCCCACCTGCTTCCAAAGCACTGGGTCAGCGGGGGGCAGTGTGTGTTTCTTGAAGCAATGCAGCCTATATGTGATGCCTATCAAGGTGTGCAAGGATTTGCCTACGTTTACGTGGGTCGCCAAGACTCCTGACGTTCCATGTAACTAATTTTGATCAGAGTGTGAAACCATTCCAGATTATACTGTAGCGTAGGAATGATGTCTTATTGTGCGGTGAGCTTACGGGTCGTATAGTGTGGGCTGACATGTCTATCTGCTGATGTGACCAAAATTCAACAAAAAAATACAACAATCCCAAACGATGCTCCACACGCGATAGCACCCCAACCAATGCCAACAGTGTAGTGGGATCCCAAAGACAAAACCAACCCCACCCACAGCAGCACCCCAATCGTGCTGTTGCATGATTACCCACCCCTACCCTAGAAGTCCCAAACAGAAGAGCCAAAAGAGTCAAACAAAAAAGCACAAAGTGGGGGGAGGCCTGTGGAGCACGAAACCCTCCCATCTCCCAACCCATAACTGCGAAGCAGTGTCCCAGATCTATAGGGACAAAGGAGGGGAGAGCTCCGGGGGGAAGGGTGCTTGGCAAGGTCCAGAACAAATCTACCAGAAGGAAACAATAAAACCCAATAATGAGTAATATAATACTTATAATTCACAGGGAATATGTATATGTCCATGACTAAACATAGGAGAGCAATAAAAAAAGAAAATACCTGACTACATTCATTGTGCCCACAGCATGTGCAGGCAGTGATTGCAGCAACTGAGATTAAGCAGAACGTAATGTTCGGTAGTGAGGGTATTGGGGGCCATTGGCAATTCTCAACATTTGAGCGGCGAATCCTTCAGTTCAGCTCCCTGTAGGGGATGAAGATCTGGAATCCTGGTCGGCGGAGTCTTGATGCGGTGATCTGCGCTTAAGAAACTTAAGGAAGTCCTCAGCTTGCTGCGGATTGGTACAAATTATGTTTTTTCCTTGATGGGTGATCCGCAGCCGTGCCAGGTACGTGAGGGCATAGTCAATTTGGGCTTTGCGAAGCTTTTGTTTCACTTGCAGGAATATCTGGCGTGCCTCCTGAACCATGACAGTGAAGTCTGGGTATAATGGGAACTCATTACCCTCAAAGTGCAGCAATTTGTTTCTCTTGAGCCATTTTTAGTGCGGTGTCACGGTCCCGGTAGTTAAGGAGTCTGGCCACGATGGGACGTGGCGGGCTACCAGGAGGAGGGCGAGGACCCAGGGAGCGATGCGCACATTCCACAATGAGTTGTGCTGAGAAGGACTCAGATCCGAAGGCATCTAACAAGAGGCACTCAATAAAGTCCTCCATGCGGCCCGAGTGCGTGCTTTCAGGTATGCCCACCACTCGGATATTATTGCGGTGGCTGTGGACCTCGAGATCCTCATTTTTGCACCGATGATTTTCAAGAGTTTATCCATTTGCGTCATTTGACGCTGCATCTGGGAGCTTGCAACTCCGTGTCAGAAATACGCTGTTCCACCACTTTGAGCTGCTCATCGTGTTTGTCCACTTTCTGCATGAGAAAGTCAAGGCGGCTATTTATGGTGTCCATCTTACCAGAGAGATCAGTGAGGCTATGTTGCATAGCTAATAGTAGCGTTTTGACCTCATCCTCCGGGGCTGTCTGTGTCTCCTGCGATTGTTCAGGGCCTAGTTATTGTCATCTGCATTGGACCGTGTAGCCATCTTTTTGGAGTCGAAGATCAGTTTGAGCTGGCGGCCATCAGGCTTCCCCATTGTTTGGGCCAGGGGGCTGACGGGAGTAATTAGGCAATTGTGTAGGAGGGCTGGACGGTGGCTGGTGCGCCCAAGGGACCTCCGCAGGGGGCGGTGTATGGATTGTGAGGCTTCAGAGGCAAGGTGGACAATATAGGAAAAGGGGGCACAGTCACAAAGAGGATTCAGGGCGGACCGCAGCAACAGCCTCCAACGTGGCCGGAGATAGATTCTACACCTCAACTGCAAGGGAGCCACAAGTCGTAGGGATTCAGTGCAGGATGTTTCAACAAGCACAACAATCGGCCATTATGAGGACCCTGCAGGTGGTCGGCAGGCAGGTAGTAGCAATGGTTACCAGGGGAAGGAGTGAGCACTGAAGCACTATTGCCAGGTGATGGAAAAGAGTCCGTGCCCAACTCCGGCGGCGCAGCACGTGCAGGATCAGGTGGTGAAAGACACCATGTGGGCACATCAGCCACCCCAGGGCAGGCGTGCGGCCATCTTGGTCATGCGCCACCTAGCGCCCTCTCGCCTATCTGGAAGATTCTTTAGAACAATTAGGCCTGCAGGACCACTGGGAGACCTCAGGGACACATGATAGCTTTAAAAAGCTTGTTAATACAACTGTCAAAAGGGTCTCCTTGGTGGAGGACAAAGCTTTACTGGTGGCACGGGTGCATGGATGGTTGCAACAACAGCTACAACAAGGCAGCTCCTCAGTTCAATTTAGGCTCTGGCTTTACCAAATCCACCAAAGAGAAATACCTATAGTAATGTCTAGGCATTTTACCCTCTGTACTCCACCTATGACCATACAAGCAACGTTTGTGTGCCTGGGGATGAGCGAAAAGACCTTATCCACTTGCTATGCATATGCAAAAACCCTTGAGTGAATGCAGAGCACTGCTGAAGCCATTGTTCAACCTTAAAAGAATACGAACATGCAGGCAGGCGGTAAAAGCGTGTTTCTTTGGCGAGGGCATACAGTTAACTTGCCGCCTGGTAAGATTCCTGACCATGTCTGACAAGAGGCTAAATAGCAACGTCCTACCTGAAGGACTCAGTGAGCATCTGTTGGAATTTTAAGGATGCTACCTAAAAACAAGCTGCAGCATCCCAACAACACTATAGCACCCCAAGCATCACACAAACTACAGCCTGGTGTCTTGAGCCACCCAAGCGCCCAGCTATTAAGATATGGTCCCACTGTGCATCGACTACCCTTCTTAATGTCACTTTGTACTAATACTGAGGTGAGAGTTTCACATCGAACTTTGGCTACTAATCATCAGGAACAGCCACAAACTCTTAGATAATTCTCCAGGCAACCTGGTCCTGTTAGCTTTACCAGAAATGTCGGTTCTAACCTTTAGAGCATACAAAGGTCCTGTCACAGACACAACGTAGCTTAAATTTTTTATTGCTGCCTAATTTGCTCATTGTTGCTTAATTTGCTCATTGCTGTTAACCTTATCGATAAGATGCCAAGAGGCTAGCCAACTAAATTCGGTTCGCGAAACAGTTGTTATACCTTACTAGATCTTAAATATAAAGGTTTGAGTATTACATTTTGTAGAGGAAAGAAGTGAATGTCAGATTCGAGACCTTGTTAGCCGACAAATGCCAGTTGTGTCGCCTATTGAATCACCCTTAATTGTTATACTCAACATGCTCCTAATGAATGGAAGGTGCGATTTTTAATACTAGCATACAATGCATGATGGAATACATGTTTTAAGAATCACTGTATATTTTGCATTTCTGATAGTTATTCCACTTTTATATTGTGAATGTTGTTACAACAGTTTTAATTAACCATACAAATGACTGACTTAATTACTTACTTGTGGACCTGCAGCACTGATTGTGCCACCCTCTAAAGTAGCACCCACAGCCATCTGTACGGCCTGCCATTGCAGCTTGTATTGCAGTCCTTACTGCCATTTTGACCTGGCACATATTTAAAAAGTAGGACATGTGGGTTTATGTTTCACGTCTTGGTAGTGGAAAAACTCCAGAAGTATTTTTTTCACTTCTGTAAGGCCTATTTCTCCCCTTTCCTAACACTAGGTTACATTATTACATTTAATAGGTTCTAACTTTGTATTTGGAGCAGGTAGAGATGTCCTGTTTATACTCAAATGAATTGTAATTTAAAATCCTCTTTAACAGTAAAGTCATATTTTAAGTTGCAATTCTGAAAATATAACTTATAGAAAATTGTCATTTTCTTGTCCTAACCATTTTGTGCTTCTGCCAGTGTCCTGTGTCGCATGACTATGAAGAGCTCTGCTATAGGGCTTTGTCTGTTCCTCCCAGACAATGATACAAAAAGGGAACTAGGTGTGGGCAGGATAGCCCATCCTGCTAGGATGACTTGGGTGGAGCTGTTCCCTACCCCACTTACACTTCAAAGGGCTTGCTTCCAGCACACACAAAGGAACCTAATACTAGCCTTTTGTCAAGCCAGACTTCCTGTAGCCTTGGCAGGGGAAAGGAAGAACTTTCCAGGACCAGATGTCGGGTTAGTATAGGATTCCCCATTAATCGTCTCCCCCGCTTCAAAGGCTGGCACCAGATATAAATATTGGACCTCCAGAGCCACTCTTCAGTACACTCCTGGAAGACTTCAGAAGGACTGCCCTGCCGCTACCAGAGGACTGCCCCATTACTGCCAGAAGACTCCCATGCTTCTACCAGAAGACTGCCCTGCTACCAAGAGTGACTCCAAGGGCTAGTTGGATGGCCTCCTCTGTGAAATGCTGGAACATAGCAAGCTCCTGAGGCCTTGAACCCTTCTGCTGGCCTCTGCTGGAGTGATTACTAACCCTTTCAAGTGGGGCCCCAGGTCCTGGACCTTTGGTAGTGGTGTTGATGATACTAATCCAAAAGCTGGGACTTGAAAAAAAATACTTACAAACACTTCCTGGATAATCGACAGAAGACCAGGACATACCGCCCATCTGCATGACTTCCATGTAGTTCCCTCTGTGTTCGTCTCCACAGATGCAAATCCTGTTCAGCTGGAGCTCCTGGCAACAGTATCCGGCTTCTTGGAGCCCTCTTCAGCTCCAGCCTGCAATTTCATCCCGCTGAAGATTTTCAACTTCAAAAAAGTTGCTCCAGTCCAAAGGTAAAAATATGCACCAAGTTCGACGACGATTGGCTCCCCATAGGCTACAACGACCTCCAGCTTTTCCCACTCAGAGCTTATTCACAGCATCTTTAACAAATTCACCGAGATTTTGTCCTGCGACTCCCTGGTGTCGACGATGACTCTATGAACTCAGCCTGCTGCCTTACCCTGCTGAACTCTACCTCTTCAGGTACTTTTCTTCAGACATTTTTCTAAGTCTGCAGATAAGCAGAGACTGGGCCTAATCCACCCCTTGTATCTGACCTGCGCTCGATCGTGGTCGGCCTCAACGTTTTGACTTTGACCTGATCTCATGGAACCAAATACCTGCGGTTGGCATTTTGATCTTTTAGATGCTAGATTTCACTAAAACGTTTTTACTTTATTACTGTTTGTGTGCTGCATATATACTTTACCTCTAAGTTAAACCTGCCTGCTTTTGTGCCAATCTACCAGAGGGTTAATCACAGATTAATTGGTGACTTTTGAGGTTCAAGGATTGTTGTTCTTGCTCTAGTGGGGCTTCCACTCCCCTCAACGAGTAACACAATTTCTTACATAATCAATACTTACTTTATGTTGCATCATGTAACTGTATAAAGCTGCTAAATTAAACAGTACATTGTTCACGATTTGTTTACATGGCTGTTCATTCATGCACACTGAAAAGTAATCTGTATTTAATTTTCCATTTAGGATGGAACAGAATTATGCTCCATTGCTATTGCAAAGCAAAGAACTGGTGTTTCCGTTGGCGATCGTCCTTCAAGACCTACGCTTTTAGAACAAGTATTGAACCAGAAAAGATTGGTAAGTATTGTATCTCTAATAAAAGTCCTTGAGGTTTAGAATATATGTAAAGGCAACATAGACATCTTTTGGTAAAACCATATGAGCTGGATGACAGTGTGCTATCCAAATGGAGGTGTGACTAGTGTACTGCTACTACGGACACCTGGGCTGATTACTTATATATCACCAGCGAGCCTTGCAACATTCTGGACCATTTGCCTGCTAAAGGAGCTCAGTATCAGTCTTCACATAGGGGCAAAGGTCTTGTCACTGACATTTTCTGTGAGGACTGTGGTTGGTTCTTGCAAAGGAGCTAAAAAAGCAATCTGTCTAAGAGACAGTAGGCTATGCTGAAAGCTCTCCCATCAGTGGAAAGTATGGTATTACCCTCGTGCAGAGTGCTCATAACTGACCAATGGCCCCTTGTTCCCTCCTGCAGTCTCTGAAGTGCCTTCCTACTCTGAGACATTGCAAAGGAGCTAAACAAAAGCAATCTGTCTAAGAGACAGTAGGCTATGCTGAAAGCTTTCCCATCAGTGGAAAGTATGGTATTACCCTCGTGCAGAGTGCTCATGACTGACCAATGGCCCCTTGTTCCCTCCGGCAGTCTCTGAAGTGCCTTCCTACTCTGAGACACTTCGCCTATCTTCTCCTCCAGGCCACCTGAGGCTGTCTTACTTGCCCCAACCCCAGAATCTCCCTGGTGCACACCAAAGCACTTCTACTATTTTACCAAGGCCACCTGGGGTGCTCCTGCCATCCTCTTTATTTTCCCAGAAGCATTGATTGGGGGAAGCAGTCACCTTGCATTTGAAAAGAAAGTAGCAATAAACATAAGCAGAAGATGTGATGATAGTGAAACAAAAGTATTAAAAATGATTGTGAGTGTGTATAGACTTGTTTGGGCACGCGTGGCTGTACCTATGTGTTTGTTTGAGGAGTGTGTTGTATAGCAGTAATCTGTGTTATATTGTAGGCATCCATGGGACAGTAATCGGTCTGGCAAAACGGTGGTGTAGGAAGTTGGCTCCTTATACGGTAAATCAAAAATCTGATATATCATGCAGGGTTTCCCTTATGAGTGAACAGGGGCTTGCTTTAGCAATCCCAAGGTGCTCTGTTAGAGGGTTGTGTGGTCGAGCAGCCTTAAGCTTAACCAAGAGGAGTTCAAGACATCTGCAAATACACACGATAGTCAATAAATGATACACACGACTTAAGAAGGAGATCTACACCAATCTATAAAAATAACAAGTATCTTTATATATATTTTGACACCAGAATCAATTAGTTTGGGTAAGTAAGTTTTTAAAGAGAAATACTTTCGAGTTCAAAAAGTAAAGCATTCAGGTAAAGTACAGCAAGTTACAAAACCAATCTCCAGGAGATAAGGTGAGTGGTGGTCAAGGTCCAAGCCAGCACCAGCAGAACCCCATCAGCGGCACTAGGGCGGCCGGGTGCAGGGTGCAAAAACAGCATCTGGAGCTCAATGTTACTCTATGAGGATCTGTCTCTGCGAAAAGAGGCTGTAATCTCTGGCTGGGTGGCCAGTGGAGCTGAACCAACAGGGAGACTCACTCCTCATGATGCTCTGGTACGAGGGGACACCTTTGGTCCTCTTCTCCATGGCCCAGGGTCGACGGGTGCAGAGGTGTCTTTGGGCATTGGGTTTTCCTTACCAGAGCAGTCGCGGTAGAGAAGGACCTGCATGCGGGGGCTGCAGGCGACATCGGAGAGTCCACGAGGTGTGAAACCACGATGGACTTGGGCTCTGGAGGGCTGGGGGACCACAATGACACCATTTGCCCACTTCAACTCTGGCTTGGAGTGAACAGTGCAGTAGTGTCCTAAGGCGTCAATTTTTTTCTGCGGTCACGGAGTCCTCTCATGAGTCTTTGGGTGCCTGCAGGATGCAGGGAAGCAGCTCCACTACTTCTTGGGAGCTCTTGCTTCCTGGGTGACAAGCTGGCAGGTCTTCCAGGCTTTGGGTACTCAGCAGCTGCAGAACACGTTGACTTCCAGTGCAATTGATGAAGGCAGCAGGCAGGCTAGCGGGGTTGGCGCCAAGTCAGTTGCTGGGTCTTCTGTTCTTGCTAAGCGACTCTTTATGCCCGTCTTCTTTCTTCAGATCGTCAGGATCTGATTCTCTGGTGCCAGGGGCTCCCCTAAATACTGAAGTTAGGAATGTTAGGGGAGTGTAGGGCAGTTGCAATTGGGCTACTGACCCCTGGGGTCACTTTGGCCCTATATGACCACTTCCTGTGGGAAATGGGCATAACTCTGTTCCAGAAATCCTAGCTATGCCATCACAAAGATAGCTACTTCTGAAAGTCATGTCCACCTCCGTTTAGCCGACCTTAGTTGTGGTACTAGCCTGGGGGTGGCACACCTACCTGACTAGCTAATTTTCCCGTCTTTTCTGGTGCCAAAGGGGCTCCGTACAAAAGTCTCTGCTTCTTCTCCTGTGAGGGTAGCCAGACGCGCCTTTCAAAGGCGGCAGCTCTTTGAAGCTTGCCGGCCTAGGAAGGCTAATCAGCATGCCATCCTGTGTGAGGGGGTGTGACCCCATCTTCCCAGGCAGGGTTTTGTTCTGGGTCTCCTGAGAGTGAAAGGTTCTCACCCTAGGAGGTCAGACCAGTGTCTCGGGTAGCAGGCTGGCAGAAACCAGTCAATGAGCACACCAGAAGCTGGTAGGTTTTTATGGGGCACCTCTAAGGTGCCCCTGGGTGCAATTTATTGCTAAATTTATCACTGGAATCAGTGTGGGTTTATCACTATGAGATGTTTGATGCCAAACATCTCTATTTTCAGTGATGCCATCATGTAGCTAGTGAACTCGTTTTCACCAGTGTCCAGCACATGTTTTAAAATGGCTTCCCTAATCACTTGTACTGGCAGTAATAGGCCTGACTAGCACAGGAGCATATCTGATGATGCGGGTATGCCCTAACATATAATATTAAGCATCCTCCCTTAGGGCTGTTAGGCCTGCTGTACGGGTGACTTACCAATATAACATGCAGTGGTAGGGGATGTGGCACACAGGGATTTGTGACGTGTCGTATTTTCACTTTTGTCTGCACTAAGACAGGCAGGCTGCAATGGCAGGCTTACATGTGCTTACTGAGGGTTCCCTTAGGGTTGCAAAAATTGTGCTGCGCCCTTAGGGACCCTCTTTAGTAAATCCGGCCCTAGGTACCAGGGGAATCATTTACTTGAGACTTACAGAGGGTGCTAAATGTATTGCCAATTGGGGAAACAATTGTACAGTTTGGGGGAAGAACACTTGCACTTGGGACCTGGTTAGCAGGATCTCCGTGCACTTCAGTCAGTAAAAGGTGCATCAAATACCAGGCTTAAAGTAGTGGGCGTACTGCAGCAAAAACCCAGATTCCTGCAGGTGTCATATTGAGTGCCTTCAAGAGATCCGCACCTACAATTAAGCTGATCCCTGCATTATTGTGGTAGATCATGACAATATTAAGACTGATTGTTCTCCTACCTAGGCATCACACATAGAGTCGAAGCCACAACCTTGCTTGTGCTCTCTCACCTCGACAATGTAAATTGGCTAAACAGAGAAGTCGGAATTTCTCATGGAAAGAAATTATAACAGATGCAGAACTAAGCGGCCATAATACTGCTACACTTGAAACCCTGGGACAATATCAGACCTGACCATGCAGTGGCTCATAGTGTCTCACAGATAACATTCAAAATACTATGTAGAGTACATTTAACACTGTGTGGAACAGGACCAACAAACCAGTAACAAAAGATTGAGGCCCACTGCCTTATTGAAAGCATCTGATTTAACATGCTTTTGCAGCTGAAAGTGTCATGTTTCAACAAGACTTGGCTTGGAGAATGTTCTTGCTTAGTTCAAACCAACAAGCTTTGGAACACGTATGCCACGCGCAAACCTGAACTAACTAGAAAGGACCTCCCTTTCCCGAAGGTTACACAAAACTTTCCTTTTGAAATTTTTGTGTCTAAGTGATGCCTCAGCAACATTCATGAAAACAGCCATCAGCCATAAAAAAAAAGTGAACCAATATACAATGAAATATATGTTAACTGTAAAATAAATCTGGTGACAACAGACAGAAGCAGAACCACATTCGCTGCAACCAGATCACACCATGTGTTGGGAAGTTCACACCATGCTGCAACTGGCAGGTTCACCTATAACTGCTGTTGACTATTTGAGAGCCACGATCCCACGCAGCTGCATGCTGTGTAAGTCGCAGATGACAACATATTGTGGCAACGACTGGCACCCCAGCAGAATGCCAGCATTCACCATAGCAGAATTCTGACGATGGCCCTGGTGATAATTCCAGTCCTAATCTGGGCAGCCATGGTATAATGGTGTCAAGGTATGAGTATTAATACTTTTAAATATATTAATATTCAAGCAGGAACCATTCAAGCTTCACTTGAAATCTATTTTCCTTCATTACCTCACCTCAGTTTTTTTTGCCCACAACTGGTGACGATTGCAACCTTTGTCACTGTTCGAATTAGGTCATTTTTAGGTTTTGTCTAGACCGCGCATGCGCTGTCAATGCAAAATCACTTCTAACCCCCCAAAAAACTGAAAACGATCTCTGAGCCTACCCCTTACTTACTGTTAATTACTACTGGTTGGCTTCGACTTCAGTCTCATTTCCACACTACTCAGTAGTCAGCGCCTCCTGCTGCTTCCTGCTTCTACTTTCTCTTTCCGACTTCTGTGGAGCATGGACCAAGTACAGTTTACTGTCTACGGGCAGTGGCCTTTTAGGTCGAAGCCTAGGTTTGCTAAAGACTTCATCCGCCCTTTGCTTACCATTGGCTTGTGCTTTACAGATACCGCAGCTGAATACCAGTCAAACAGATTATATTCAGAGGATCCAAGATTTCGGTAGTGTATTCCATACATATTCCATCTTCTGCTTGAGAGTGACTTGTCTGGACTTTCATATGCTGTAAACCACATACTGAAGGCAGGAGTTTATCTTCAAAATCTTTCTACAAAGGAATTAATTGACAAAGTTTATGGAAAGGATGAAAAGTTTAAATACAGTTTGATTAATTTGATGGCGTGCCAATGTGGCACTGTCAGGCCTCCAGAGGACGAAGAGGCGGTAATGGGGGCAACGTTGGGGTCTTTCTGCTGCCCAGGACTGAACAGAAGGGCAAAGAACAATTCATGGACTGAACTACAAAGAAAGAGGAATTCCAAGATGGCGGCCGCTCTGGAAGCATAAGCGGCAGTCTAGTCTTTCTCCCCACAGGTGTTCCGAGGTTAGGAGAGGCGCGCGCTCCTAGAGGACGACGCACTTCACTGAGGAGATTCAGAGAGTAGCAGCTTGACATTAGAGTTCCTGAGGAAAGAGTCAGAGAGAATAGAATTAGAGTTATTTAGTTAGCGCCAGGGCTATAGAATAGATTTCCAAGTCAGAAACCTTTCACAACTCCGAGAAACTCTCTGAAGAGAATTTCAGGAAGATTTACAGAGACAGATAAGACGACGAAATTCTCTCCTACCTTCGAGAAGACTTTCAATACATCTCCGTGTATCCTGAGCAGATAGTCGGAGATCTTTTGGCGCCATCCTGTGACAGAAAAAAGAAGACCGAAGCTAAGTACATTTGAGAGACATGAGAGATGAATGGGAAAAGTATATGACAGAAAAGATTGCATAGGAAACGTACCTGATAACTCTAGTAATCAGAAATTCACCCTGAGAAGAAAGATTAATGTGCAGTTAATTAGAGTTGAAGAAAATAATACAAAAATATACTCACCACCGTTCACTAGTACAAGATAACTAGAAATAAGGAAAAGTAAGGTAAAGACAAGTTTAGGACTAGAACAGTATAGAGTGAAAGTATAACCCTGCTAGATGAATACACAGAAGAAGAGGACAAGCAAGAATTATTCCACTCTAGAAGTAAGCCCAAAAAATAATTATTTTTAAGTTAAGAAAACAATTTAGAAAAGGTAAAAGGGAAAGAGAAAGAATTAATAGAAAGATGTTTTGTAGGAAAGAGTGTCGGCAAGAAGTGACCAGACCCACAGAAAAGAATTGAAAAAAGAAACACCACACAACAAGACAGACATACAGAAGAGGGGCACAGTGCTTGAAACCCAGGGTAGGTGTTAACACATAGAGAGTGTTAGAAGTCGAAGGGAATAGAAAGTAATTGTGTCGTGTTTGTTTCAAGGTTCTCATTTACAAGAGCTGGCAACAGCAATAAGAAGAAGCTGAGGAGAATAGTGAAGAACCGGAGTTTCAGGACCAGTCTCTTCTTTGTTTATTATTTTATCCACTTCCCCCTTCCCCCTGCGGGGTAGTTACAGAGTCCAGGTGAACATTACTGAACTCTGGCTGCCGTGTAGTGGGTGTTGGGAACCAGCATCTCTGTTCCTGTGCAAGCACTTCAGGATACGTCATCTTGACTCTGACAGAGTGAAGTGCCCAAGTGGTAAACTTGCACCCGGACAGAGATGGCAGAAGGAATAAACTTACAGACCTTGGGAGTAGTGTTAGAGACCATTCAAAAAGAGTTGGTGGCAGTGAGAGAGGACAACCAAAACCTGAGGCAGGAGGTGATGAACTCGAGAAAAGAGACAGCAGAGTTAGTTCAACGAGTTAAGCAGTCATTCGGCTCAGGGAGGAATGCCTTAGACCCATCCACTGAAGACCCAAATAGAATAACTACACAAGTGATCCATTCACTGTCCCCAGTTATTCCGTTGGCTCCTCCGGAGCGCTTTAGTGGGGACCCACAAAAGGCACAGCTATTCATCACACAGTGTTCTTTGCACTTCATGTGTCGCCCTTCCATTTTCCCAGATGCGCAGTCTAGGGTGGCCTTTGTTCTATCGTACTTGAGCGGAGATGCAGCGTCCTGGTCAAAGCCTCTGGTTTCCCGGGATGATCCTCTGTTACAAAACTATGAAGACTTCAAACAAGAATTTCTTCGAATTTTCGACAGGCGGAGAATATCTCAAGCAGTAGATAATGAATTATTGGACCTAAGACAGGGAAATCGAGATCTAGTAGCATATCTGGCCCAATTCAATAAATTAGTCGTAGAAACGGACTGGCCAGAAAGCAAGAGAGCTGCAGTTTTTTATAGAGGTTTAAGAGATGAACTTAAAGATGTGTTGGCACAGATACCCAATAGACCCACAGAAATCTCAGAATTAGTGGACCTGGTCTTAGAAATAGACTTTCGTCAAGGAGAGAGGAGAGGAGAAAAAAGGAAAGAATTCGGGCCAGTAGCTCCAAGATTTGATCGGGTTCGGCCAGAAGGGAATAAGGCTGTGGAAGGACAACAAGGTTCGGAGCCCATGCAAATTGGAACGATAAGAGGTCCCCTAACCAAAGAAGAGAAAGAGAAAAGAAGGGCAGGAAATCTTTGTATGTATTGTGGCTCCAGTGGGCATTTTGTTAGGGGTTGTCCAAGAAAACCGAAGACCCCCTTTAAGCTGAAGGAAAACTCGCAGCACCACCAGTAGCGGGAGTTGGACCAGTGGATGCTAATCAGAAGTCAACTCCAAAAGAACATCAAGTGGCTAACACTCTACAGTCGTCAGCTCCACATCTAATTCTTTCCATGGTACTCAAGTTCCGGCAAGAAACGTTGACAGAAGTTTCAGTGATGATAGATTCCGGAGCCACCGGAAACTTTTGTGATATAAAATTTGCTGCCAAGGTGGGGTTACGAGCCATCTTGAAACCCAAGAGTGAACCGGTTCGGGCTGTAGATGGGACGAATCTCTCATCTGGACCAATAGTGAGTCATACTGAAGAGGTACAATTGATTTACTGTGATGGACACGAAGAACTCATTCAATTCAATCTAATTGACGCACCACAGTTTCAACTTATCTTGGGCCTTCCATGGCTCACGGAGCATAACCCAACAATAAACTGGAGCACAAGAACCATAGTGATGGATTCAGAATATTGTCGAAAAAATAGTTTTGAAACAAAAGAAGGAACCAGAGAATGTAATCGAGCACAGGCCTTGTGCACAGCGGAGATGTCTGTCTGTGCGATAGACTCCCAGAAGATTCCGTCGGAATATGAAGATTTTGCCGATGTTTTTGACGAAACAAAAGCGGAACAATTGCCACCCCACCGGGTTTATGATTGTAAAATAGATCTAGATTAAATTGAATAAAATTGTGTGTCGGTCGCACTCCTTCGTTTTACTTTAAACAACCATGTATTCTTTCACCGTGTCTTAGGTGCTGTGGGATCTTATCCCTAGATCAAGAGGGATGTAACGTATGAATAAATAGAAATTCCTTCACCAGTGGAAGGTGTATCCCAGTATGCACTCTGTTGAAACTTCAAACTATAATGAATTTCTCACAAATGTCTGTAATCAATAAGCCCAAAAAATAATTATTTTTAAGTTAAGAAAACAATTTAGAAAAGGTAAAAGGGAAAGAGAAAGAATTAATAGAAAGATGTTTTGTAGGAAAGAGTGTCGGCAAGAAGTGACCAGACCCACAGAAAAGAATTGAAAAAAGAAACACCACACAACAAGACAGACATACAGAAGAGGGGCACAGTGCTTGAAACCCAGGGTAGGTGTTAACACATAGAGAGTGTTAGAAGTCGAAGGGAATAGAAAGTAATTGTGTCGTGTTTGTTTCAAGGTTCTCATTTATAAGAGCTGGCAACAGCAATAAGAAGAAGCTGAGGAGAATAGTGAAGAACCGGAGTTTCAGGACCAGTCTCTTCTTTGTTTATTATTTTATCCACTTCCCCCTTCCCCCTGCGGGGTAGTTACAGAGTCCAGGTGAACATTACTGAACTCTGGCTGCCGTGTAGTGGGTGTTGGGAACCAGCATCTCTGTTCCTGTGCAAGCACTTCAGGATACGTCATCTTGACTCTGACAGGCACCAACGTGTATTGGTATCGCCGTTATGGAGAACTGAAATGTATGTTGAGAAACCTAGATGCACCTACTTGGTTTCTGACAGTAAGTTGTGCTGAGTCCACGTGGGAGGACCTGCATAAATTTTTGAGAGAATCTAACTCGAACATTAAGGACATCAATGTGAAGACAGAAGGAGAACTTTGCTCCTTGGATCCTGCTAATGTTTGTAGATATTTTAACCACAGGTTTCAAGCCATGCTGTCTTTCATCTTCAACAAAACAAATCTTCCTCCTGGCGAAGTAACTGATTTTTTTTGGCGTAAAGAGTACAAAGCAATAGGTGCTCCTCATATTCACATGCTGTTATGGATATAAGATGCACCAAAATTTGGAACAGACAGGGATGAGTCTGTACTCGCTTTCATAGTATATTATGTGACATGTGCCATTCCGAAAGACAGTGGTGAAAAAGCCTGGGACAACAAGTTCTGCACTTCCAAACACATAGATGAGGGAAGTACTGCAGACAAAAATACAGATTGCAAGGAAAGTTTAATACACAGTCATTTTGGATTTACACAACCTGTCATTTCCCAACGAAAAGTGAACAGCTTTTTATCTGCAGTCAGACACGAAAATCACCAAGAAACACATACGAGCAAGTTTGTTAAAGGGGGCCGCCTTTCAGAAACCGGCGAGGTTTTTTTCGTCCTGGCCCACTGGAGCCTTGCTTCTCCGACCTGGGGGCTCAGGTGGGCCACGGTCTCCCCCTGCCCTCTGTTCCTTTGCACCTTGCACCTCCGTCCTCCAGCGGGCCTGCTTTCCCCTTCAAGCTTTCTCCTCACTGCAGGAATATTCTAACCAGCCCCGGTTTCAAGAGCCTCACTGCTGACTGCGCTGTCAGCGCCACGGACCACCTGCAGAGAAAATATAGCTAGAGGCGACTGTGGCAGCTGCGCTGCTACTGAGTGTGTACTCCGGACACCTGCGAAAGCAGCCCAGCTAGGCTGGGTGCGGTTTGCAGGCGCATCCAGGAGTCCCGCTCGTCTCTACACCACAGGCTGTCTTTTTGGTTCCCTTGGCAGGCCAGAGTTTTCCTAGGGCTTCACACCAGCGGCGAGGGCAGCAGAGGTCAGCTACCCAAGGGTAGCCTAAATCCCCCTCTTTACCCCAGCCCACAAAGAAAGTTGTGGAGGGAAGATGCACCATGGGTGCAATTGGATAAAAAACATAAAGTAAACAGCTAGAGTGCAGAAGATCACATACAAAACAGCAGACCGAGGTGCACATCGAGGCCAGACATCAGTCCAGCTCCCGGCTCGGCTTCCAACTCAGCTGGGCTCTTTGCCCAGGCATGCATGCGTGCGCCTCCCTGGAGGGGTGTAGCGGTGCAGATTTATCCCAGCATGGGATCGACACACAGCATCAAGTCTCTGCCATAATCAGCAACCGATACCCTAAGGCACCCAGTGGCACCAAGGGCCAGTACCCCACCTGCACAGATCCATCTGAATATTTTTCTGCCCTTTGCAAGCTACCTAAGCAGTAAACTGCCATCAGTAGCCCCAGCACCAGGGAAAAAGGGAGGGGAGAGAGAAATTAACAATGCCAAGGAACTAAAGAATGCACTAGACAAGGCTTAGTCAGAAAAGCAAAGCTGTCTGGGAAGGTAAAGGGGCCACCCCAATGTAACCGGGAGGAGCTCAACATAGACAGAAAGCCCTAATGTAGTAAAGTGATCAAACTCGGCCTCCAACTGCACCAATCTCTTTCAATTCAGTGACACAGGGCGCACCACCTAGAAGAATCAACAACTTGGAGGTCCAAGGGAAGAACTTTCCTACTAATGTCTCCCAACCAAAAATCGGTTCTAAATTCCTCTTTCTAAAGAACAAGGCCTGCAGGCCCCCATCCATCCTGCACACACATTACCTCAATATATGCAAGTCTTGAGAGCATCGCAATCTCAAGTAGCAGAAGAGAAGGTGGACGAGGCTGATAAGCATTCCTTGACTCCCACATCTTACAAGGAAACCTGAGAAGGGATGGGCACACCAACCTCAAGCACTCTTACACCTCCACCTTATCTGCCAGAAAATGGCCTGCAAGAATCCACTCATACAAATTCGCCCCATCAAATAAATGTCCACCTTCACAGGCCAGAAACTTGCTCCTCACAGAAACAAAATGCCAGCAAGAACGAGCTATTGAGCGAATCCAGGGAACAAGAAATAAATACACCGACGTAAGCCCCTCCCAGGACCTTCTCTACGTGCTTAATCCGCCGCTGACACCATCTGGCCACAGAGATCACTCCAATGTCCGAAAGGGGACAGAGGCTCATAAGGCGCATGAAATGGAGGAGGATGAGCTAGAAGTCCTTTCCTATCTGGACATCCAGGAGTGGGCCGACATGGTGGCCTCCTACTTGCTGGACCCCTCACAAGTACCTGAACATAGACTCCTCCCAACCAACACTGCGTAACGCAGCAAACAGAAATCTGATATGGCCCCTAGAAGCAGAGCCTCCTCAAATAATAACACAGTTCCTCCTAAAAAGACCAATGTGTAGACCTCCCTGCTAAGCACTATTCAACTGACGGTGGAAGCGCCCCAGTACCAGTCCGACAAGATGGATATACAACTAATGCTTCCTAACACCTTGGCCCTATACTTCCGAGAAATCAATTAAAAATTAGGGATTCTCAAATCCTCAATAAATTGGGCCGAGCTGGAGGCAAAATTGATCTGCAGCTGTAGGCCGATTGTGGAGAAACTATCTATCTTCTCTCCCCTCCATGTTGTCCAACCTCCTTGATGATCTGAAAAATGAGACTATAAGCAGTATGGAGGTTCCCAATTCAGCATCAGCAGTTCCTAAGATGCTAAGCCCGGTGTGGGCTGCTGTTAAATCCTCACACACAGTAAACACTGAAAGCCCATTCAGGGAAGCTAGCACCATAGGATCAACAGCACCACTGCCTGAAGCTGTTCCGGCCCAAATGCCAAACAAAGGCGACAACTTAGGAGGAAAGGCCACAACAAAAGACCAGAGGCTAGTCAAATAGCAGTACACCCATTCTTTTGCCCAAAACAACGTAATACTGCAGGAACCCAAGCAAGTGAATACTCTCAAATACCTAGTAATCAAGAAGCCTTCAGTCAAGAGGCCGATCCCATCAACAGAAAGCATAGGGAGGCCACCTCAAACACAGAAGGCAAAAGCTTCACAGCACACATACAAGGAGGAGATCCACCCACCCGAACCCCCGGAGGAGGCATCAGTCGTTCCTCTCAGAACTCTATGCACCGCAGCAAGCACGTCATCAACCGTGCAGGCCCAGCTTCAAGAGGGAGGCCCAAGTTTACACTTAGCAGTTGCCAAAGATGCCGCAACCGACAGTGGAAGGGAATGTATAGTCCCAACAGTGGCACAGATAAATCACATGAGCCCGAACTCAAGGACAGCGTCTAACTATGAGCCCAGTCGTGGCCCCCCATTTCTACCTCACAACACAGGGGGACAAATGCCTAAAGTGAATGGCACAGAAGGGCCATCTTGTCGGTGGTCGTCAGGCACTTAATCACCACATATCAACTACCATCATACATCAACAGCGCAGGCCAACTATGGAGCCGGGGCGCTGAATTTGCAATCACCTATTCGGAACCTAAGGGAGCAAGATCACATAAGGGATAGCCCTCCCAGACCGCAACTGGAACCAGGTATTCTGCTCCTCAAACATGAGTTTGTGTCAAAAGGGAACTGCAGTGTCCTGAATGGAGGCAGCATTCTGCGGTTACTGTCAACCATTCCAACTTTAAGAGACAAAAAAAGCTGACCTACTTTCGATAGAATTTATCAGGACAGCTGCACACTCGGAAAGAGAAACTACCAAGGCCACATGGAGATCACCTTTGCTGGCCAACAAAGTGTTCGACAAACACGAAATATTCTAGCCAATAGGCATAAGCATCTCGCTCTACCATAGTACAGGTTACTCCTTCCCACTACTCGCCAACGTGAGGAACAAAACCAGCAGTAGCAGGTAAACTACCATCTCAGTACTCTGGGGAAGGCAACCAATCATCCATAAGGGAGCAGGCAAATAGCGGGTGCCACTGTCAACCCCAGCACCTATTTCATCATTCGCCCGGGTACCCTGACATTCAGCGGATCCCTAGCACCTGCCTGTGGGCAGCGAGTGACAAAATCTGCAAATAGAAGGGCTGCTTCAACAGAGCAAATCAACCCTCCGCATCTGATCGTGGAACATTACTAGTCTAAGAAACAAAGCAGCGTACCCAGATTTTATATCGTATATCAAATCATTTGATATAATTCTGCTACAGGAAACGTGGATGGCCGAACCTCTCCAATTGCAGGACTTCAAATGCTTCTACACTCCAGCAGTCAAGAAATCGCAATATGGCCATCTATCAGGCGGCTGGCAACCTAGTTATTAACAACTAGCACATCCACCATTAAAGAAATTCCCTCCTCCTCCTCCTCCTCAACAACTGTCAACACAATCAAGATCTCTCTCATCCTCAAAGGGAAGAAGGAGGAGGTGTTAATCTATATAAATTCAAAACAAAAAATCCAAATACTCAAGGCATCTTGTGGACCTTCTACTGTCCCTCATAAGCAAACAGCAAATCATTCCTTTTTTGCCTCTTGAGTCCCGCAGAACAGTAGTCCATGCCCTAATAACGTCCCACCTGGACTACGCAAACAGTCTGTACGTTGGGGCCCCAGCGTACCTCATCAATCGTCTGCAAACAGTGCAGAATTCAGCTGCCAGGCTGATCTGTAACATTCCTTATCGCCACTCGATTTCACCTTATCTGGACAAACTGCACTGGTTTCCAGTGAGATATCGCATTCAGTTTAAGGCTCTAGTCCTCGCCTTCAGAGCTCTCAATGGCCGAGGCCCAGCATACCTAATGCATAGACTCCGGCTGACTCATGCGACGCGGTATCTGAGATCCAACCATCTTCGCCTTATATTCTGCCCACGATTCCGTCTGGCACGTATGGGTGGCAGGGCTTTTGCCGTGGCCACCTCCAGATTGTGGAATCTTCTACCGGTGGAACTCAGATTTTTGACATCAGAGCCTCTGTTTCGAAGGAAACTGAAGACCTGGCTGTTCTCTCGCACCTAGCCTCATCGATCCTCTTCAGTTCACCCTCCCGGACCTTTTTATTCTCTTGTTGTCAGCGCCGGGACACCCCCGTTGGGGGTAGCTGAGCGCTTTACAAATTTCTAAATAAATAATAAATAAACAGGACACCCCTAACCTCCACATCTCAGGGGACCTAAATCTTCCTCTTTTTAGCTCTTCGACAGACGAGCAGGTGCTGGCTCAGTCTTTGCTTTGGAACACACTGCAGAGCAAGCTAAACTGGCAGGCGTCTAATGGAAGACCTGGAGTATATTAACTTTAGGGCACTAAATGGCAGATTCCCTGAAGATTCTCCAGCAGCAGCCTCGTATTATTCTGAAACCGCATGCTCAACATTAGATCACACCTTGGTCTCCCTTCCATTCTTCCACTGCGTGGCCAAATTCCACCTTGGAGATAAGGGGGACAGCGACCATTGTCTGCAGGAGGTATCCCTTTTGGCAACTGTGCCAGCCTTGGAACATATACCAGGGGGTTCTTACTCCAACCACAAAATCAACCTTAAAATAATCAAATCCTCAGTAGCAAACCCAGGGGAGGTGCTTCATGCCACAAAGGCCTTACTACAGAACCAAAATGGGCTTGCAGACAGTCCAGTCAGTAAATGGGAAACCTTCACCACCAATTTATCAAGAACTTTTTCTTCGACAGTCAAGTACAGGCCGCCCCACGATATAAGCGAAAAAAGATGGATCCCTAGCAAACAGCGCAATCGACTAAAAGCAGTGAAAAAATCAGTAAACAAAACACGGAGTCTGCTGAGGCACAAACCCAATCTCAGTCTCAATCTCAGTCATCACTGCAAAAACAGAGAAACATGACCAAAAAGTTAAAATGGGACATCAAAAGGTCCAGGGAAGACCAGCTTTGGGCAAAACTTTTGTGAGATACTAAAACTAAAAACAGCACAGGATTCTGGGCCACTGTGGACAAAATAATGCGCCCATCGCATGGTGAGGGGACGTCATACATCCCCAACTAAACCTAGACAGATATCCTGTCAAATCATTTCAATTAACAAACTGTGAGGGGGCTGGAAATTGCAACATTTGGCTCAAGTACAATCCAAGACCTACAGAAAAACCACACTCCCGAAATCAACGCAAAGAACCAGGAAGTGGATAGACCATTCCACATAACAACAATCAAATGTCAAATCTCAAAAGGAAGCGGCACCGGGACCTAACTGGATTCCACCAGCCCTATCTAAGCAGGACTCAGACTTCTGGGCAGAGTCTTTAGACTCGATCTTCCAGGAAATCAGACAACTGGGGCAACTCCCAGCCTCCTGGAAGGACTCGGTCATCTCTACAATTAACAAGAGCGGAGACAAATCTGCACTGAAAAATTATCGCCCTCATACCTTACTTGATAATGAGGCGAAGTACGTTGCTGGCAGTCTATTAGAAGAACTTCAGGCTTGGGCAGTAGAGCACAAAACATTTAATACAATTCAATTAAACTGGTTTCGCTAAAGCTGCAGGTACAACAACCAACATCTGCTCATGGACATGGCAACGTCATCAAAACATGCACTCCATCAAAACATGCACTCCATCTCTGCTTTATAGTCTTTAGGCCAGCATTTGACTACATAGATCGAGCAAGACTCTGCAGAAATTTGGAATTCTGGTAAATTTAACAAGCACTCCTGGACATGCTGACACCTGGATACAAGTTAAACTGGGCGATGGCACACAGCTCTCAAGGCGCATTTCTATCACCAAAAGGCTCAAATAAGGATGTGTGCTCGCCCCAATCCTGTTCAATCTCTGCATGGCGGACTTGACACAAAATCTTAACTCCTGCAATGCACATGCTCCAAGGATGGATGGTAAGGCTTTAGCTAGTATCTTATATGCCGATGATGTGGTTCTGATGAGCCATACACAAGTGGGTATGCAACGCCTCCTGAATACACTGCAGGGATATGCAGCAGACCACTTCCTTGAAGTAAACTTTGAGAAAACCAAAACAATGACCATAAAAAGGAGAAGGGAAAACCCTCATGTAACACCCAAATTCAGAAGGCAACCAGTTAGAAATATCTAGCGGCAACTATCGATAACGATGGCCAATTCGCTAGGCTACTTGAGATGATTAGAAGAAAAGGGATGGCTCTAGCAACAACCTTGAGGCACTTAAAATCCAAGCTAAAAGGCTCTATACTCTCCCCTCTATATATTCTGCCCACCATCACATATGGTAGTGAATCCCTGAGAGTGAGAGACTCTAAACCCCTGGACAGTATATGAGTCAGGGCCTACAGAATTATGTGTAGTAGACCAATTTATGCCTCTGCAGCACAGATCCGCCTGGGGTTTTCCCTTAGACCGAACAACTTCTTGCAAGACTGGGGCCCAATATAGCCTACCGTCACAAAATTAGAAACGCCCCACCAAACACCCTAAATCACCTGCTCTGGCAAGAGCTCCAGCATAGAACAATATTACCGGCAAGAATATTCCTACCGAAATCCCTTGAAAACACTGTGCTCTCCCAGCTCTGGAAAGCCCCAACTACCCATGCAGTCTTTTAAAAGGTGGTACAGAAGGCTATCCGGAGCCTTTCCCTAGTAGAAGATAATGCCACTTTCTCAGTCAATGGCAGTCAATGGGTATACATTGCTTAGCCCACAGCCATATTTTAGCCTGTGATATCCCAGGAATATCAAGGAAAGTTTTTTGAAACATCAGCTGGGAAAACTCCCAGCTATCCTGCATCTTCCAGCATGGCTGAGGGGGCAAATACCATCATGCTGCCACTTGTGCAGCAACGGAAATTAGGGCATGGCACTTCTGAACTGCATGTGTATCAGCCTGAAGAAGGAGAGGTCTCGCCTGATTAAACCGCAGTTCAACCTTTGAGGATCTAACCACAGAGACAGGCTGTGTTAGCTTGTTTCAAACCAGAGGACAAACAATTAAACTGCAAGCTAATAACATTTCTAGCACTGGTAGAATAAAAACTGTCAAGAGCAAGCACAGACATGGCTTTTGGAATGCCACTGGCCGCTAATACTTACCCAAAAACAACTACTGCTCCGGCCTGGAACGAAAGTTGGAAATTAAAAAGACTCCTACCAAGACTGCTGCTGCTGAGGACTACTATCTTCAACAGTTAGCCATTTTAGTTAGAGCCTGGACAGCGCATGCGCTGCTACGAGGCATGCAGTATTGGAGTATGGCTTCGAAGCCCTGCCCACTCTCCGCCCATATTTTTAATTGACTTGTGTCATTGTCTTTCGTAAACGCTGGCTTTCGAGGCGTTATTAGGCTTGTTAGCCCCTCCTTGGTACCGTCTTGTTTGCATTTGTTACCGCCCATAACTACTGGACCTTTTACTTGTCTTCTTACAGTCTGCGTTATCTTGGCTGTGAGCACTATTTTGTTTAATGATGTGACCCTATTCCACCCACTACGTCGCAGCACGCCGCCTGCTTTTATTTTATTTACTAATGACGGTCCGCTTTAACTATAGTGGCCATGTTTATTTATTTCAGCAGGGCAGTCCGCTTTAAGTATAGATGCCGCGCATACTTATTATTATTATTTTTTCTCACGCCTGTGCGGCGTTTCAATATTCTTGGAAGCCGCACCCCTTTCTTTAGACAAACCGCATCTAAAGAAAGGTGCTGCGCCGCCGCTATTAAAGTGAGAGCACGGCATAAGCGCTTTTACAACAAAAAAAAAACTGTTTGTCAACAGAACGAAAATTGAGCACGGCATATCAATAGCTAATATCACAGTACTTTGTTCTTTTATTTGCCTTTGCTGTCCTTGGAGTAGGTTATAAACATCTAATGCCTATACCACCATAAACTAGACAAACAAACCTAACGTACAAAATATGCTCTTTACCACCTGCAATATGTCTAACCTTTCCATCTCCAGGTGTTATCGCTAAGGACTGTGACATTAAGCTTTAGCTTGGTTACCATATTATTGCTTCCACCGACTGCATGTGGGATGCGTATCTTTCTTTGTACCGTAGCTCCGTTACTGTTGATTACAATGTAAAGAAGGTAGGCTAAGTGGCCGAATTTCAGCCCTTCTCTTAGTTCTTTGATTTTTTGTGTGATTTGTTTTGTAATCAGTGAGAAAGAGGCCTTTATTGCGACAAATACCATCGTCGGTTGTACTAAGGATCTTTTTTATCTATATCATTTCTCTAAGGATGTCATCAAATAAAATTTAAATGCACCTAAAATTCGAATGATTATTATTCTATTTGTACTCGAGGAGGGGTTGAAGGTTGGTTTACATACTTATTGTATGTTTACTTATTGTATGTTTTTATGTGATTTGTCCAATAGTTTATAAGGTGATTACATTGTCTCTGTGGATTCACTGAGCATGTAAATAAATAGATATAGTTGTTGTTATACTGCGACAGTTAGTGTTGTCCTCTTCTCTTTACTTTTACTAGTTTCTGCAAAGTATGTTGCCTCAAGGTGTGTAACCGTACACCATGGTTCATAGTTGCAGCCAAATACTAAGTTCTGACAACATTTTTGTAAGAAAAGAATAACCTAAATAAAAACATATGAAATTGAAATGTTCGTTCCTCTTCGAGGCTAAGTGAGATTCTCATATTGCTCACATTTTTGGTAAAAGTTTTTCAATAATAATGATGCACGTTCCCTTGCATTTAGTATTGTGAAGCCCCTTTCTTAACATTATTCATTGCATATTTTCACTATAACAGTAATTGCATCCTACAGAAACTGTAAAATGCCAACAATTATATGAAGTTGATCTTTTTCCAGAAAATTAGGAAATGACAATGATTATATGAAGCTGACCTTTGACACGAAAATTAGTGTATCTGGTTTGAATGTATTTGTTTAAAAAATTGTATATATTTTTAGTCTCTAATGCACTCCGTTTTAGGCCAAAGCCTACCAGACAGTGCAGCTGTCTGGTTTGCAAAGACTTCTTGGGGACATGCGGAAAGATTCCCTGGGAATGCATTCTGCCCATAGCTTACCACTAACTTTGTGTTTTTAACTCATAGTTGCTTGCTTTGTTTTCTGGCTTCATTTGTTTTAGGCTGTCCAGTATGTCTTTGTTTACTGTCTTCTTCCACGAGGGTTCTCTTTCTGTAAATAGGCCTTTTGAATTTTGTTCTAATCTTGTCACAATTGCTGTGCATTTAATGACAATGACAATGACACTTTATTTGTGTGATTAATAAAAACCAATACAAAAAGGAACGATCAATGTAAAAAGGATAATTAAAATTGAGTAAAATAATAATGTATATATACGGCTTAATCCTAAAACCACCATTTGGTGTTTTGTTTTCTAAGACGCAATAAAATGTTGTTCCTTTGGCTGCACCGGACAAGTTTTTAGTGGGAGCCAGACTGCATATAGCCATCCTCCGGATGAGTTCCATGCTGTGCCATGGTTGACCTGTCCATTAAGGCTTGTCGGGCATGATAGATTAACTTAGCAAAATTAGCCATGTGCTTCACCGTGTCCAGCAAATATAGCTGAAGGACTGCCTCCTTTGTCGTCCACGTGCCCAGTTGGAGGAGAATGGGCCTTAGATGGATTCGGCGGATTGACAACAGGGCGGGACAGCATAGTAAGACGTGGGCCAGTGTTTCACGCTTGTAATGGCAGAGGCGACACTCCGTAATCGCTGGTCTTACTTTCACTGAAGGATACAGGTATTTTAAAGGAAGCACGTGCAGTCTAGCTGCAAGAATCTTTTGTAGGGCTTGCCTCCCCACCGGCTGTGTGAGGTGTGGTTTGAGGCCATATGGAGTGTGGAGCCTCTAGCTGTCAAAGCTTCAATATCCAGTTTTCGAGAGCATGATCTTACTTGTTTCTTTATTGATGTTTTAATAGTTGTATACTTAATAATATTGGGGTCCCACTTCTCTATAGCTAGGTTCAAGAGGTCTTTGGCTGAGGCAAGACTGCTTGACCACGGGTTGCCCGGGTTTTTAAATATTTTGTTTATAACAAACTTCATTGAGTTCTCTGGGGCCACAGTGGTTAAGTAAAAGTATTTTGCCAGACTTGCCAGTTCTTCCAAAGATTGTCTGTTAAGGTTAAATTCCAAGCGAATTAGAGTGTTCCTTGTGCACGACGGAAGACAGAATAGCTTTTTATAGGCTGCACAGTTGATCTTTTCAAGGTCTTGCACCAATTTGCCTGGGAGCGCTTGTATTGCATAGTTGAAGGAAGGTAGTAATTTTGCCCTCCAGACTCGTTGAATAGCCGTGGTCGTTGGACTTTCCAAAGTGGCGTTAAGTTTACAGATGGCGTAAGTAACCATTTTACCTTTCTGCTGGAGCTTATGTCGATGAGCCTGTGGCCGGCCTGTTTCACTGAGCCATACTCCGAGATAATTGTACGATTGTGTGTTGGACAATGTTAATGGTCCCAGACTCCATTTCATTAACTTCTTTTTCGGATGACAGCCAAAGATCACTATCTTAGATTTCGTTGGGTTTGCGACCAGCTTGTTTTTGGTATTATACTCTGCTAGTGCTGTTAGGCCTTTTTGAAGGCCAACTTTGGTATGGTCCAGGAGAATCAGGTCGTCTGCATACTGTATCAACTGTATTCTGGTTCCCCCAATCCTGGGAGTTGCCAGAGTTGCTCCGTGCAGTGCGTTACCCAGATCTGCTGTGTATAGATTAAAAAGCAGCGGGGCAAGGACACAGCCCTGCTTTAACCCGTGATCAGTGCTGATTTTTTCTGTGGCTGTTTCGCACAAGAGTTTGACTCTTACCCAAGTTTGCGTATACAGCGATCTGATGGCTTGTAGTAGTTTCGGGCAGATATTCCAACAGGCCAATTTCTTCCATAGGATGTTTCGATCTACCCCGTCAAATGCTGCTGTGTAATCAATAAAGCAGGCAAAAAGCGGCTGATTGTCCCGAGCCGTTGTTTGTTGTACTATATATGATAGGGCAATGATATTATCTAAGGTGGAGCCTCCCGTCGGAAACCCTGTCTGATAGAAAGGAAGCAGATTCTCCTTACTAACCCAATACACTAGTTCCATCAGGAGAGTGCTTGCATAGGCCTTGCCCTCAACGTCCAATAAGGCAATCATGTGGTAGTTCTTAGGGTCCGTGCTTGGCCCTTTTTTGTAGATTGGATGTAATAGAGATCCCCTCCAGGAATCTGGGACGTCCTCCAAGAGCCTACACTCCGCATACAACTGTCCCAAATTCTCAGCCCAAAAGTTGATATCCTTCCTGAAGAGGGAGCACGGCAGGCCATTTGGTCCGGGGGCCCCATTGTGGCGTATTTTTTTCAAAATTGTTCGTATTGCCTGTGTTTCAGCAAGTATGGCATCGGCTGGGGGGTCCATGGATTCAATCGATGTTTTATTTAGATGTTCCCCGAAAGTTGTTATTTCAATTGGGTTTTTCTTTGAATCGTTGGTGTAGAGAGTTTTTACGTGGGCTGACCAAGTACTTGCATCAAGTGAGTTCTCTCTACTGGAAATTCCATGAATTACCTTATTTATATATTGCCAAAACTCTTGGGATTTACTGGGAGCAAGCAACTCGAAAATCTTCAGCCATTTTTCCTCTGTAAGTTCTCGTTTTACTTGTCAGACCACTGTTGCATGACTCTTTGCCGCTTGTTTTAAATCTTTTTTTGCAGTCACCGATCTGGTTGCTCGATTGGCTCTGCGTTTGGAATTGAGTACTCTTGAGCATCTCTTGATTGCTGGTTGGTATCCCAATTTATAAGCAGTGTTGACATGGATTCTTTGATTATCGCTCCCTCGAAGTTGGTGGGCTAAGTCATATGCGAGTGAGCCCCATTCTCCTATTCTGCCCTTGTCATTATGGCCAGTCTGCCAGCCTTTCCATGTTAGTTTCCATGAGGCAAACTTATGACTCGGAAACGGTCCCCATTTGATTCTTCTAAGAAGTCTATATAACTCTTCTCCCTTTGTGGCTCCAATACAGCGAAGAGCATACTGTGTTTTCGCATTAATGGACAACTTTAAGATAAGAGCAGCATGGTCACTTTCGATCCGGGGGTGGACTTTATAATTTGACATGTGTTTTTGTCGACTCTCACTTAGTATAATGTAATCTATTGTTGCCCGGTTGTTGTAAGTGGGTGGTATCAATGCTGTTGGGTTATCTTTTGTAGTTAAACAGTGTGTCGTTGCCAGCTTATAATCCCGCATTAGGGCATTGAATCTTCTGGTGCTTCCATTATGGTGATTTTCAGGGATCATTTGCCCTATGTCATGCATGTTAAGGTTGCCCAGAATAATGGAGTCCATGCCTGCATACCGTAGTAATAGAGATTCAATCTTGTTTAATAGCTAGTTTGTTGTTTGCGCCCGGCCCGTAGCGGTTGTAATAGACATTGAGTAGGAGTATTGATGTTGGGCCGTCTGTCGTAATCAGGCATTTCAAAATCCCAGCCAAAATCATGTCTGATGTGTTCTGTAATACTTAAAAATTTACTTTCAGTGCATGCTTGACGTATGTTGAGAATGCCCCCTGACAGTCACCCGAAAATATTGGCCTTTATTGCGGGTTTGAAATATTCAGCATAATCCCCTATTGGTGTTGAAGAAGTAGCCCATGTTTCCTGTGCACAGATTATATCTGCTCCTGCTAGGAATTTGATTGCTCCTGGACTTTGCAAAACTTTTTGTAACCCGGCAACATTCCAAGACATTATATTGATTGTTTGATTACTCACGGTGGAGCTGTTGTGCTGGATGTGGCCGGTGGTGATCTTTGTTGGTACCGGATGATTTCCCGGCAAAAAGCCAATATTAATATTAGGAGCTAGAATTTAAGGCCTGAGGGAGCCAGGTCCAGTCTTTACTACTATGTCCCATAATAAAGCAGGAGCGGTTACCTCCATCTATATGATGATGATTTGGATTGAGTTGCTGCTCCGCTGTATTGCTTGGGTGCCACCTATAGAGCTGTGTAGGATCGATCCGGTGGCAGGTGAAGTTGGTTGTTTGCTGTTCGTCCTTTTCTGTCCCTTCAGGTCTTGATCTCCCTGTTGGTCGTTTGGCCCTTTACTTTTCAAAATGTCTGGATATTTGGTGGCAAGAGGAAGCTTAATTTTTTTGCCCTAGTTGTCCAGTTGTGTTTTGTATCCTTTCAGGGCATTCGCCATGATCTGGTTAGAGAAGGTTATCTCAGTTGTTTTGTTTAGTTCACTCGGCCCTGGGCCGGAAAAAGCCACCCTGTCAATATCTGTTGATTTGATATTCTCCAGACCTGGAATGCTTTCGCAGAGCTTCAGAAGGTTCCCTCTATTGAGGATGTCCCAGCCCCCCTGAGAAGTGTATTCTGGATATAACAAGACTTTCGGGTCTTCACGGTCTATGCCAAAGGTCTGGCAGGGATTAAGTGAGTTTGGAAGGGCCTTAGTAGTTTCCAAAGGCTCACATAAGTTCCGCATGGAATTATCACAAAGGACCGATTTCCCCCCCCCCCCCCTCCGGTCCAATTTGTGTTTGCGATGCGGATGTGCGAGTCTGTCCTAGAGTGCGGTCCGGGGCAAGTTGGCAGTCTTTAACGCCGTTGGGCGTTAAATGTGTTTTCAATTTGGGGGTCATTATAGGCAATTGTCTGTGCGGTGTCAAGGTTGTTAGTGATGTTTTGGCAAAGCTCGTTGATCTGAGGGCCCTGTGCATTGCCCAGGTGGTCATTGGGCGTAGGAGATCTTTCAGTCGAGATTTTAGTCGAATTCACGCTTGAGGTGCATAAGAGGCTCTGACGAAGTATTTCGATGGTGGCTATGCCATTTATTTGTATGTCTCTATTTTGATCTGCAGTGATTGGTTTTTGTATACGATCACAACCCTTCTGGTTCTCACTGCTGTTATCTTTGTTGTCCTGGTTTACTGGCACAAACCAATGCTTAATGGTCCCTTTTAAATGACTTCTATCATATTTTGTTTTATTTAACTTTTTCAGTTTTTTCTTGTTTTTCCTTGATAAAGATTGTAGTACTAAGGGAGATGGTTTTGGGTCATCAGGTTTTCCAGGACTGTTATCGATTATTTGGCGAGGTTGTGGTTTTGACTGTGAATTTGAAGCCAAAGTATTAATACTCGATGGGCATTTGAGATCATTATTATCATTGCTAAAAGTTTTCTGCATTTTCTCTAGGCTATGCTGGTTGTCTTGTAACCATTGATGTGGGTCCGAGGTGGACTGTGTATCGCTTATAATTATTTTGTTAGATTGATCTCCCATTAGCCTTAGTGGTGCATGCGTAGATTTTATCGTATTTCTTTCTTTATATATGGTATTTGTACTTAGACTCTGAGTTGAGTTGTGGGGAGAGGAGCGTGTTGTATTGCTCATCCATCTATTTGCCTCACACTTAAGGTCTGTAACTAGTGTGCTCATTATTTCTGGGAGTTTTCCCAAGGTCTGCAGTATTGGGGAGCACCCGCAGTCGTTTGGTTTTACCTTTACCTCTGTGTCCGCCTGTGCTCTACGTATCAGGGAGTTTAAATGTTCCAATTTTAAATCCACTCCGGAAATCAGGCTAGCTACTGATTGCAGTATGTTTATTTGGATGTCTAGCTTATCCGCATGCATTATAACTGTGTTTCCCATTGAAATCTAATCCTCATTAATCAATGCAAGATGGTTTTCTATTCTTTGTGGTGCCAGACTAGGTTCCGTTTTGGTTTTATGCAAGTCGAACGGACGTGGTTCGTTTGCGTTTATTGGGCTTTGCTCCAAGTCTGAGTCAGGATTTTCTTTTGATGAATGGCCCTCGTCGTCGTCACCCGGTTTAATGGGCGTAAGCGGGAAGGTCAGGGGGTCCGACTGAGATTTCGGAAGTAAACAATTATCCTTAATGTCCGTGGTATATCGTATTAATGAATGGAGTTCCTTATTTGTCCCACTTTCCTCTGGAGCAGAGGTGGGTGGAACTTCCGTGAGACCATTATCCGAGTTTGTGGACACCGTTGTGCTGATTCCTGAATAGTTGAATCTAAACAAGCTGTGATCGATTGAGTATTCTTCAGCTTGTGCTCTGTTGCCCTTCACAATGAAAACTTTTGGCGAGAGAGGAACAGTCAGTAAGAGGTTTTGATTCAAGATTTCATTTTTAGCAGCACATGGTGGTGTGTTGGCAATAGTTCCATTTGTGTCCGTCCTAGATGCGTAGGAAAATTATTTCAAATGTTTTTCCACAAGCGCTGGAATTGTGTTGTTTAGACAATTGTTGAAAATAATTTCTGATATCGTTGTTGCCTTTAGGACTGTTACTACTGCAAATACTGATACATTTGTTGTTTCTGTTACTATTGTCGATTTCAACATGTTCACTCGGGTTTTGAGTTATACTTGTGTTCACATTTGTAGTTGTATTTGTGTTCCTGGTATCCGTCCTGGAAGCTGTCCTGGAAGCTAGGGGAGAGTTTATTTGTTCCTCTCCCAATTTTTTCCCATCCTGTAAGGTCCTGTCCTGTAAGGTAGGATCGTGTCTAGTACTGACTTTTCCAAGGGGATATAACATCTTGGCTTTTTGGCATCTTGCAGACTTATGAGGGCGTTAGTTGGGCTGGGGTTGGATCAGTCCCTCGTTCCTTGTCCGCATGGTTGTTCTATGCGGTGAGTGTCTGGCAAACGCCGGTCTTTGAACTTGGTTGATAAGCCCGAAGATGCAAAGTCTAAGTTGGAGATAAAGATTACAGTGTCTGCGATCTATGACCAACGTAGGGAGTGTAAAGGGGTAAGAGACAGATGTCAGATTGCTATAGAAGCAGTTATCAGAAAGCGGGAGGGGAGTGGTGTGAAATGGAGGCGGCGGGGGAGGGGTTGGAGGAATGTGGCCCCCGACCCCGATGCCACTCAAGTTCCTCTGAGCCCTCTGGTCACTGCTCCCTGCTCTCTGCTCTACTGCTCAACCCCACTCCACTTGCTCAAGTGACCTTTAGTGTCCTTATGCGTCCTTCTCCGGGGGTGGGGCTGTCCTGATGCCCTAATGCCACCCTTGTTCCTAAATCTCTGTGGGGGAGCGTGGGCTCAAAGACTGCCTGCAGTGTTCGAGGTGCTAGGGGCCGGAGGAGGCACCTGCTCCACTCCGCCTGCCCCACCCCAGTTAACACCCGCGCCCAGTCTCCACTTGTTGTAGGAAAGTGTAAAGGAAGCAAAGTATAAAAATTCCTTAAAAGCCTTCTAACAGTTGCAGCCCACGACAGATCATTACTTAAAAGCTCCTTTCTACAAGAGTGGGAAAATGTTGTCCTCCGCGTCAATTAAGAGCTGTTGACATCTTAGGCGGCAAAGGGAGTCAGCTGTCGAGGTCGGGACCATGGTTGCGGTGCGGGGGAAGGGGGGCGAGGGAGCAGCAAGCTTTTGCAGACATGAGTCAAACAGACAGACAAGGCACCGCACCTGAAGCACACCTCACTCCAACTCACCCCCTGGCTCCGGCCCCCCAGACTCCGCTCCCGACCAGACTCAAAGCCGGCTCAATCATGTATCACGGGTCACACGATGGAGCACGGTGCAATGGTGCAAAGAATCCCGCTGCTTGAATCGGCCAGCTGAAGTGGATGCCCCACAAACTCTCCACTGCTCTCTCCGTAGCGCAAGGTGAAGCAAGGCGGGGCTGTGCATTCAAAGACTGAGATCAAACATTGGGCTTGATCTTCTTAGAGAGCTTGGTGCTTACTTTTCTTTCTATGACTTCAAAGTGAGAGGATTTATATGACAATCATGCTGGGTATGGGGGTGCCGGAGGAAGGCTGTGCAATGTTATTTTTTTTTCTAGCGCACAATAGAATTTAAATGTTTGTAAATGAACTGTGCAAATACTTCAGAATATATACAGGACTAGGAAAGCACTAATGAAGCAAATTTTCTTGTAATTCTGAAGTGTGGTGGAAATATATTTTAATATGATCAAAGCAAATCAATACAGTAGGTGATGCCATTTCCATAGATTATCATTTGAGCGCTGTATACTTTTATCAGTAAAACCTATGTCAAATGTTATGGTTATTTCAATTGAAAATGTGTCGTCTGTATTGGCAGGGAGCTACTAAGCACTCTACTCCATGACACTCTACGACATTCTACCCCCTTCTGCGCTACATCACTCCGCCCTACGCCACTCTATTGCACAACACTGTACACTACCACTACAACTCAATTCTCTACAACACTCTATTCAATACTGTACTCCACTCTGTGACACTCTACACCTCTCTATGCCACTCTACTCCACTCTACTCCACATTACACCACTCCACCCTTCTCTGTGCCGCTGTACTCTGCCACTCTACGCCTGTTCACATACCCCAGTCTACGCCACTTTACTTCCCTCTATGCCACTCCACTCACACTTTATTCCATTCTAGAATTCGCCACTCCACTCTACTCTACAGCACTCCACTCTAAGATACCTTACTCCAGTCAACAACACCTTACTCCAGTGTACGCTACACCACTCCTCTCTACGTCACGCCACTCTGATTCTCCACTCGACACCACAGCACTGTACGCCACTCTATTCCCCTCCACTTTATGCCACTCTACTCCATTCTGCGCCACTCTGTTCCATCCTACACCACTCCACTCTACGACACTTTACTCTAACACTTCATTGTATGTCACTCTACAACACTACTCCACGCTATTCTATGTCACTGTACTCCACTCTATGCCACTATACTCCACTCTGACCCTCCACTCTATGACACTTTACAACACTCTACTCTACACTGTTCCACTTCAGGGCACTGTACTCCTCCCTACAACAATCTCTTTGACTCTATGCCACTCTACTCTAAGCCCCTCCACTCTACAACAGTCTACTCCTCTCTGTGCCTCTATGCTCTTCAACACTCTACTCCACTCTTTCCTCCAATCTATACCTATCCACTCTAAGCCACTCTACAACACTTCACTCTACTCCACGGAAGTCCACAAAGCTCTATGCCACTCTACAACACTACTCCACGCTGTTCTATGCCACTGTACTCCACTCTATGCCACTATACTCCACTCTGACCCTCCACTCTATGACACTTTACAACACTCTACTCCACAACACTCTATTGCACTCCATTCTACTCTACTCTGTTACACTTCGGGGCAATGTACTCCTCCCTACAACAATCTCTTCGACTCTATGCCACTCTACTCTAAGCCCCTCCACTCTACAACAGTCTACTCCTCTCTATGCCTCTATGCTCTTCAACACTCTACTCCACTCTTCCCTCCAATCTATACCTATCCACTCTAAGCTACTCTACAACACTTCACTCTACTCCACGGAAGTCCACAAAGCTCTATGCCACTCTGCGACATTTCCCGACATTCCACTCTGCACCATTCTACGCCACACTACTCCACTCTGCGCCACTCCACTCCGTGCCACTTTACTGTACTCCTCTAACCTTTATCCATGCTGAGCAGCTGCCATACTTGTGTACAACATGGCTAAAACAAATTGGCAAATGGCCAATAGCTATTGTATAGGCGGGTCTTATTGGATGTGCCAATGCTTAATTTAGCCTTGCAGTCTGATATTGCATTATCCTTTGTCTGCATGCCTCCATTTCTAAGTTTTCTATGTAAACTACTGATGTAGGTCGCTATATAACTTATATTAATTTCTTTCATCTTTTCAAGTCGTTGTTAAGAAGCCCAGAAGTAGTACGGTTTCTGCAAAAACAGCAACAACTGCTTAGTCAGCAGGCGTGCGAGCAACGACAGTCGTTCCAAGGAGCACCTGTATGACGTGGGACATATTCTACCGGATCAGTGGATTTTCTACATACAAGAACTATGTAAAAACAAACAAAAAAAGAATCTCCTTGAGTCTCCTTTGGATCTTGGGAGTATTTCTCTTTTCTGTATTTATTGTTTCAGAACACAGAGGATGATGTTTCTGTGGATTGTGCACCTAGGAACTGAGTTTGAAAATCCATTGACATATGTGACTGCTCCTCCGATCATTTAGAAAGATTCTCGTGGAATATGTTTTAACAGTGCAGACTAATGTAGTGTGTTGAAATCAAAAAAAATGTACTGCCTGAGGGAACAAACATAGTAATATTATACATGTTTACACAGATATTCTGTTACATGATACGTTTGGTTCGCTTGTAGAGATTGTGGCAGCAAAATGTTCCATGGAAAGCCCCTGCATCGTCCACCTCTGGAGGAGGAGAATGGCTCTGTGACGGAGGCGATGCCTTTTTCTTCGAGAGATCTTGTTACATCCAATCCACAAATCTGTAATTGATCTTATAGCACTGCTCTCCCCGACTGAACTGTGCAGGTTGTTATCACTCAGTCTAATGCTTTATTTATTGACCTGGGAAAAAAGAAAGCCCGTGTCGCACCCGCAAGAACTCAAAGACTCAGAGTTACTATGCCAGGAAAGACAATCAAGGAGAAGAATACATGGGCTTTTTGATCTATTTGTATATATTTAACAACCAAGCAGTGTGTGTTTTTTATCCCGCCATCATACTTGGCTTCTCAGTAGTGTGACGTGTGGCCTGGCGCTTTCATACTTTGCTCTGTGCAGGGAGGACCACAGCCAGGAATATGTATGTCTATTTAAAAAAAAAAAAAAAAAAATTCGTTGCTGGCATTGCCTTTCGGGTAATCCTCTGCATGGCCATTAAATTACTGCTTCACTTCATCTCATGTATATGGGCAGAAGGTCAAGAAGCATATCCTCCAGCAATCAAACCTTTCAATATGGATAACAGTCAACAAAATGTGGCCATTCCATTGAATTGTAGCCATGGTCCTATGAACCAGTTGTGACAAGACTGTTGTAGATATGAAATAGTGTACTTCTCTTTATTTTGGTATTCTGTAACGTAACTCTTTTTTCTGAGGAGGAAATATTTATTGTTAACACTGAAGAATCGATGCAGAATGGTGGTTGTATTTCGTATCTCTTCAATGTTACTATTTAAATTTAAAATGTCAGCGGTATCGTTACTTTGTTCCTTACAGCATCTGATGATCCTCTGCAAGTCAAGGTCGCCCACTGACGTTTCCAGTTAATACCAGTGTGTTACACACCCAATGAGTACCTGGCATCGGTTGTCTTCACTCTGCCTTGAGGTATCACAATAACAGGAATATTTCCCAATATCCAGAGCAAACACCACCTTAACTCATTCAACTGCGATCAACAAGATTACTTACAGACAGTGGAACAAACTCAACCTCTCGGCACTCGACTGCCATCTCGCATTGACACTCCTTCGTGTTTTCTTCGTGTTAAAGGTGTTTAAGTGGTTAGTATTATTTGTGTACAGATTAAAAAAGAATGACTGGATACTTGTGAATACATCATGGCTCCAGCGTTTGAACTGTTTCTCTCTTAGTTGTGCAGTACTCTTAAAGGCCAGGCAATGAATTGAAACTACAGAAAAACTGTGGGTATGTTAAAGTGCCCATGTAGGTAACCCTGATTATCACAAGATTGTTGTTTATTGTGATTGGTTGTTTTTAGGTGCTTTTTACCTCATGTCTCACGTGGTATTTATTGAGCATCTGGCTGGTACTCATCTACGCTTCATACGAATGTGAGATTAAAACCAGCTACTATATCTGTTCTATTTAGGTCACTATTATAAGTGGTCCATAAAATGGCCTAGCTCAGGAAACCTCTCGCTTCCCTTTCAGTAACTGGGTGAAACACACCGCATCCTCATATTTACTACAGAGCTCAGCTGTGCTGGGAATGGTAACTCCTGTTACCTTCCCTGTTATAATTGTAGGAACACTTAAGCCATTATTCCACATTGAAGAATCGGCGTGGAGCTCCGAATGTAATATGCTTGAATCTTCATATTGTTGTTAACTACATTACGTTTGAAACCATATTTAGTGGAGTGCACGAGGTGTTGCATTCTGGATTTTAATTTATTTGTAAGGGGGGCTGAGGTCCCTGTCCTATGGATCTTAACCTCCACCTATTGTACACAGGATATTCCAAGAGCCATGGTAAGAGTGGCTTTGAACAACATACAAAGTAATATTACAGGAGGAAATGATGGAAATGTCCAAACCAAGCTAAAAAAAAACAAGGGATCTTGGGTACCACACCAGACCTTACTCACCTGCTTCTAACTACCCTATTAGACATCACCTGAATTTATAAGGCCTGGTAAGCACCTCGAAGGCCTCCCACATTATTGGACACCCTATAACTGAAACTGCTTATCATCAGCCAGAGGTTGTGATCTTTCCGTCCTGCAGTGGTACTGCCCTGCGTTTTCCCCCACCCTCCACAGAAACCTCATCCCACCCACCCTCCACAGAAACCTCACTTCCCCCCCCCCCCCGCCCCCTCCACAGAAACCTCATCACCTGGGTGTTTGCTTAGCCACCTTGTCATAGCATACTAACTCCTCTGATCCCATTCTCCCACTAGACTAAAACTCAACCTCCGCTCCTGAGGCCAGATTGAAACTACCCACCTTTCTTTTGTATGACCTGCAAGGCCTTGATTTCTTTGTCTCTGGATGCCATGATGCTCCAACCCTTCACCCCCATCCCCATGCAGTGATGAAACCTTCTGCCCCATACAGTCTGAATCCAGTGCTCTATGTGCAGTTCTTTCCTTGGTGGACTCTTAGAGGGCTGCCAGGCCATTGCCTCTAATTTCCGAGAGCAGCTGTGGCCGCCTGACTCTCCACTGCCCTCAACCACGGGAAAGCCCGTAAAAAATCTGGGTGTATGGTTCGATGAGAGTCTCTCTTTCTTGACACATATTAAGAAATTGGCCGGCTGCTGTTTCAGCCTTTTTAAGGCTCTCAGGAACTTTTTCCCGCTTCTTCCGCAGGCAGCGAGAGAAACCGTTACATGTGCTCTGATTTTGTCACGACTGGATTACGCCAATGCCCTCTATGCTGGCAGTCCTGGCTACCTGCTGAAGAGACTACAGGTGGTTCAGAATACAGCGGCCAGACTGCTAATAGGCATTTTGTCGAGGAACCGCGTGCACCATCAATTGCGTTCCCTTCACTGGCTCCCCGTGGTGGACAGAGTTAAATTTAAGTCTAAGGTTCTGGCCCATCGTGCTCTCCACGGGTGTGGCCCCCTCTATCTTCAGAGACGCTTCTCCTTCTGTGTCCCTTCGTGAGCTCTTCGATCTATGTCCCTTCGCTTTGCCCAGGTCCCTCGTTTCAAGTATCAGAGGCTAGGGGGCAGCTCTTTTGCTGTGAAGGCCAGCATGGCCTAGAATGCCCTCCCCCCTTGCCTTGCGATCTATCCAGGACCCAGTTGTGTTCAAAAGGAAATTGAAGACTCACTTCTTTGCTTGATAGTCTCTCTCATTACCCCTTTGGCATCGCGCCGGGACACTCCTGAGTATTCGAGCGCGCTATAAATGGATGTAACATAACATAACATAATATGAAACCTATCAACCCCTTCTATGAAAGAAAGTTGCAACTAGATTAGGCATCAAAGATGCAGAAAGGTAAGAGAAAAGCACAAGCATGATGGCAGGGTTGGAGAATGGGCTGAAGAGGTGGGGAGACAGTTAAACTGAAGAAAACCGAGTCATGGAGCTTGGAAAGAAGACTCAAGAGAGAATTAGCGAGGGGAAGGAAGTTACACTGTTATTGGTGCTCAGACCTCTCAGATCTGAAGTAAAAGTAACAAATTGCATTTGTGGACATGAAACCCATACTAAATTGATAATCTATGTTGTGTGGTATGTTAAATGTAGTTCATGTTAAAATAGACTTGGATTGCTCAGGGCAGAGGAACTATTAGGTGAATTAAGTAGACTAAAGAGTAGATAGCGAGTTGCCATTATCTCTGAAAGTACGTAAATGCAGGCTGAATATATACGAGTTCAATTCCGCATTCTTGAATACTTCAGTACTGTACCAAATTTGAACCACATTTAAAAACATGTAAATGAAGAAATTTGTTCTGAAAAAAAATATATTCTAATAATACACAATTTTAAAATGTGGTTTACTTATTTCTTTCTGGAGAGCCAACATGCCCGAGTTCTTCTCTAGACTACGCAAGAGACTGACATAACATATATAACATATGCTTCACAATTAAAGCAAAATTAGGATAGCAAGGTTTTATAGCATTAGATCATTTTAAAACTTAGGCTCTGATCTTGTATTGTCTTTGCCATTTCTCACCCCCGTGCAAACGCCTGTTTGTAAATGGCTCAGAATTCTGAGTTGGATGGTATTTACCGCACCTAGTAATTACCAGGTGTGTTAAATACCTCACACTTTGCTAAGGGTCAAACCTGTTGGAAGTTAACGAAGTAAAACAGGATGGTATTTACCGTAACATGGACTCTGCATTTTATTCCACAAACACTCTTAAAAGGTGCTATTGATCGCACCTGATAAATTCTGAACCCCGTGGTATTGAATTTAACTGTTGCGATAAATAACACCTACTACTCTGACCAACTCGGAATCAGGGACATAGGTTCAGGTCTACAGTTTGACGGAACCCAGTGTCTCGCTACATCATCTTTAGCTGTTTCTTGCCAGTACTAATTAGATCAACAGTACAGACCGAGCCGTGGCCTATCGCAAATGGTTACATTCACATTGACTACAGTATGTACCTAGTAATATAGCTACAGTGATTTTCAGGTCACAATTTCACTTGGGTGGTATGTTGGCATCAACTTGTGCCTATTTTGTCTATTACACACATATTTCAGGTCGACATGTTGACTTTGTGTAAAGTTACTTAAAAGTGTAGACTTACATGTCTCAACGCTCTTAAATAGGTGGTGGAGTAAGTACAAACATCAAATACAACCATAAAGTTACTACTGGTGGTTACTTTATGAACGTATTGGATGCTCCAGTAATTTATGTTTTTAAATATTAAGGTTACATTCATTTTTAAATGTTAAAAATATATTATAAAATATGCAGTTTTAGTTTGAAACATTTTTTATAAATAAAACTGAATAAGATTTTTAAATAGGTTAAATTATTTATTATAACATTAGTTCCTACAGTGTTTTATTTGAAGTGCCTACCTCCATTTTCTTTCTATGGGAAGGTGCAGATGTACCTGTGAGCGGCCATGGGTAGGGCGGAAGGTACTCCATCTTTGAGCTTGAGATCATTTACTGTTGTTTTGGTTCTTTTTGGGGTGCAGCAAATATAGCAGAGCAGCTAGTGAATAGAAAGGGGCTTAGTCATTTGTGGATGGGTGTATGTCCCTCCTTAATCCCCTCTATCAATACCTCCTTGCTCTTCTCTTAAACCATTCCCTTTAGTAGTATTCCCCATTTTTCAGCTGCTCCCTTCTGTCCCTCCCAAATTTACTACTAAACATATACTTACGTGTGTGGAGATCTCTTCACATGAAAAGATAGCAGAGCCAGATATCCCTGCATCTAGGTATCTGAATAGCATTTTCTAGTACTTTAATAGTACTTTTCTAGTACGTCTAAATGCACTACAAATGCAGCTTGTGAATAGGCCCTACAATGTATTCCTCATATTTTCAGTGTTGGTGAAGAACATTTTGCACTAGTTTTACATTCTAGTGTGGTGACTTTAGCATTGCCTTGACCTAGCCTCTGAGGAGAATATGTGGTCAAAAGCCACAAGCAGATTCTGCATGTCTTTTGTAGCAGATTATCTCACTAACAGTGGCCTAGTGCACAGGATCATCCTTGCCCGCTGAGAAAACAAAGGGATACACATTGTTGCTTCCCTTTAGGCAAAGACTTCTCTTTAAGCGAGGTCTGGGTCTGACCAAGACACCTGGAAATCCAGGTATAATCTCTTGAGATCTGTTATACTTTTAACTACCATACTTTGTGTCATCTACATGTATTTGACAAAGTAGACCATGAGTCAAAATCAACTTGATCAAAAGAAATGTTAAGGAGTTAAATAGAAACAATTGAATGGTACCAGCAAATGGAATCCAACCTAAACTTTTCTTGTTAAGATGAATGCTCACCTGTAACATTCCGGGTCCTCTCCATTCAGAAGGACTCACTCCATGCTAATGCGTGATCCAACTATTCCATTCTGTCTGGTAGCTAAGTAGCATTGCTTGGTTAATCATGCCACCAGTGGCCCAGCAGTCTGTCCCACAACTTTGATAATGATCATTTCTCCACTTGAATTGATCACTGTAGACAAGTAATTTTTTAGGGGACAAGATCGGTTTGCACTGATATTTTCGATACTTCTTTACCAGATAATCACATAAATGGTATGGTACTGGGGAAACAAATGGCGACACATAAGCTTGCCCAAAAGAGGTTAATAGTTTATTTGCTCTAGAGGAAAGGAAGTAAATACACACTCACTTTTTTTTAATTGAACGACCGTTCTGAAATAGCTGATTATTATGACATTCAACATGGTGTTATTTGCCTTTTTTCTTACCCGATATCTGTAAAAAGTTGGATTCAACCAGTGGGGTCGGCTCAGACCTAGGTTAGTCTCTCAGATGAATAATGTAGGTAAAATGCATTCTGAAGAATGACCTTCATGCGTGTGTGAGACCTTGCACTTTTTGTAAATATATATGTGTATTTATGTTTGTATATATATATATTCACTGGAAAAAAGGTTAGAGACATTATAGTTAGGCTGAGAGTTTACACGCACAAAACCATAGCATTTCAGCAGTTATTGTTACCTTAGCTAACTAGAACGTATGCTCCTGCAATGCACTGCTTATGACCTTACATATTAAATCACTCATGACATGGTCAGTGACATCACTGATGACGTCTCAAATTACATCAAAGGTAACATCATCAAGTGAGTGTTTCGTAAAAGTTTGTTCAATTTAAAGATATATACTAACCTACATAAGTTAAATTAGTATACCTTCTATACTTCTAATGGCTTATTGCTCTCTCTAACATATGTTATTTGAGTGGCTGGGTGACTGTATCAGTGTTTGAGTGGGTGTCTTAGTGGCTGTATGGGTCTGTGAGTGGCTGATTTGATCTGTCAGTGGATTTATGAGTGGTTATATAGGTTTCTCAGTGGGTGTATGAATAGCTTTATAGGCCTGTGACTGGGTGTGTGAGTGGCTGTGTGACTTCCTATATGGGTGCGAGTGGCTGTATCTGTGTATGGGTGTGTGTGAGTAGGTGTATGAGTGGCTGTATGACGAAGTGTATTTAGGAGTGGTTTTGGGGATGCGTGAGTTGTTTCTGGGTATCTGACTGTCTTTGTATGGGTCTTTGAGTGGGTGTGAGTGACTGTATACGTGTATGAGTGGCTGCATGGGTCTATGAGCAGGTGTGTGAGTGGGTTTGTGGGTGTGTGACTGGATGTGTACCTGCCTGGTTGGGTGTGTAAGTGATAATGTGAGTGGTTGTGTGATTGGTTGTATGGGTGTGTGCGTGGTTGTATGGGTCAGCAAATGGCTGTGTTCGTGGTTCTATGGGTGTGTGAGTTGTATGGGTATGTGAGTGGGTGTGTGATTGGTTGCATGGGTGTGAGTGGTTGAATGGCTGTGTGACTGGTTCTGTGGATGATGTCATCAGTGATGTCATTTGAGATGTTATCAGTGATGTCACTGATCATGTCATGAGTGATGTAATATGTGATGTCATAAGCAGTGCATTGCGAGGGTGTAAGTTGAAGTTAGCTGAGGTAACTATAACTGCTGGATTTCTATGGTTTTGTGCATGTAAAATCTCAGCCTAACTATAATGTTACTTTAACCTGGGTTTTTTCAGTACATTTCTAAGTTTTTTTTAATCCTGTTTCCTAACTATAACATCCCTGTAACTTTGTTTTTTTCTGTGAATTTCTACATTTAAAAAAAAATAATATTTCCTAACTATAATGTCCCTGTAACCTCTGCTTTTTTGTGAATACCTGGGATCTTTTTACAGTACATTGTACTAGAATTTTACCTACAAGTTTAATTTGTAATACAGGTTCTTTACAACTGTACAATTCATTTTTTTCTTAAAATTCTTGATATTATAAATTAAAAAAAATAAAACATCACAATTCATGGTAATGTAATTTATGTACTGTCTTCATTGATTCAATTAAACCAGTGAATCTTTTATTTTTTAAATTATTTTATGGATCCGAGGACCTACAGCGATTCCAGAAAAATGCCACTACTATGGGTACTCTCTGGTTTAAAATTTCTGTGTTATCGTAATGGGACCGCGAATTCAGATTTATGAATAGCAACGTCAATAGATATATATAGGTGCTTCAGATTTTAATAATGATATCATAGAAAACATTTATATTCAGATATGTGGGAGCCTTTGTGTGTTTTTAAACTTAGTTATTCATTTTACAAGTTTGGCGGATCAGCACATCCATTCAATAACTGAGACACACCCAACCAGAACGTTTGATTAGCTCCACTAGGACCCTACCTATCTACTTGATAAACCACACCCTAAATCTCTAATTTGGATTTTACCTCTGCAGAGATAGTATTGAGAGCATTGCTGCTGTCTGCCATCTGTACATCTCAGCACAATTATGCCTGCTTCTACAGCTATGTGGGAAGAAGAACCAGCGCAGGCTGCAGCTATTTCAGACCAGGATGATAACATAACACGACCAAAGAAGGAAAGTGACGTATGGACATTTTTCCCCATTTCATCTGGTGAAAAGAAGGTGTCACCAAATTAGTGCAATCCAACATCTACACAAAAACCTTATTAAGAGATACTGTGAAGACATTTTCCCATGGAATAAGTTCCATGTGGAAACATTAGAAAACCATCCATGAAAAATAATAGTCATTTGATGCAATAAAAGCCAAGTGGAGGACCACAATCATCATCTGCTGGAGTCTTGGGGCAACCTTTGGGTATTGAAGAAATAAGAGTACCAGCTCACTGCAAAAAGTTATCAAGCATCCTAACATACTTTGCAAATAACCAGATGCCCGTCGCTATGAAAACCACATTTGTGGCTGCATACCCAGATGTAGTGAGAAATCATCATTTGCTCTCCATTTCACCGTTATGTTTTTAGAGACTGAAGCCAGTTGCTTCTTTCCAGTTGCCTTCCTTTATCCGTTTTACAACCCTGCTTTTTGTTTTTTACCCAAAAAACAAATGCCCACAAAAATATAAAATCATTAAAAAAAATTGTTCTTTTTAAACCCACTCGATCTGGCCAAACAAAGAGCTAACTAACTGTGTCTTATGTTTTTGTGCTATTGTGTGTTTAAATGTTAGTTAGTTTTTGTATGTGTGTATGTCACACACCACGCCGTGCAAGTGAAATTAAGATAGTACATGTGGCTAGTTTAATATTCACAAAGGGGACTAATCCTATAAAGTATTACAGAAGACATTAGCACATGTTTTGCAACATCATTCAGAATACTAAAATGGAAATCAATCTGCAAGTGAGTTTATGGGTGTGTAAGTAAGTATGTCAGTGGCTGTATCAGTGTGTGAGCGGCTGCATTGGTGTATTGTTGGGTGTGTGAGTGCGTGTGTGACTGGCTGTATCAGTATGAGTGGCTGTATCGGTGTGTAGCTGGGTGTGTGAATGACAGTATCGGTGTATGTCTGGGTGTATGAGTATCTATATCAGTGTGTGACTGGGTGTGTCAGTACCTGTATCAGTGTATGGCTTGGTGTGCGAGTGGCTGTATTAGTGTGTGAGTGACTGTGTGGGTGTATGAGCCAATGTCAGTAGGTATTTGCATGTGTAAATGGGTGCATTAGTGACTGTATGGCATTTTGAGTGGGTGTGTGAGTGGCTGTATGGGTGTGTCAGTACCTGTGTGAGTTACTCTATAGGTGTGTGAGTTCATATGCGTTCAATTCAGTAATAAACATTTTTATAACTTTACAAATACCAAATCAAAATTCTTTATTCAGTTTGCATTCTTATCCATAAAATCACAATTAAATAGTTACAAATCACACAGTGGATGTTCATACATTTGGTTTGAATAGATAGCACAGTACAAAATATAAAAATAGTAGCAGCATAATCATGAAATTCCTTATATACATATTAATATCAAATAAAAAGTCACCTCTTATTTAGAACACATTTAGTTAGAAGGGCCATCAACAGAGTATTCAGGATTCTAAAGGTGCAAAAAGGAGAATGTTCCCTATACGTAAAGCAGTCCTGTAAAGTGCTATCCAGAAAACAAGACAAAAGGCAACCGTTCCATCACCATATTCAGTATAACTATCTTCATCTCATAGGCAATATAGGTGTGACAGTGATTTACCTCTTCGGATGTTTTTTCTTCAAAGTTATGTTTATTAAATTTTAACAGCTTACAATCTGAAATAGCACCATCACATGTTCCCGCGCAGGGGATCAAAAAGTCTCAGCAAGACCATAACAGTTGGACAAAATGCATTGATCAAATAAACCAGCTCCTCTCTCCATTAACTAGCCCGAATGGTGGATACAGTCTCTCAACGTAATGGAGCGTAAAAGAGTCTTTGCCGAAGTACGATGTAGGCTAGCAGCTCTATAGGAGGCTCAATTTCCTCCTGCGACGGTATTTCCCCGAGATGCTTAATTGAAGTGCTGTATAGTAAGTACCAAAAACATGTACAAACGGGTCCCAACATGGGATAATGTAAGTAAACAGGAAAACAAAACAAAAAAAACAACCCCGCAACCCACCCCCCACCCTACCCGTGGTGGCGGCAAAACTTATACAACCAAGATAATGTTCAACACTGGGACTCTAATCAACACTGAAAGAGATGGAGGGCTTTTATAGAGGAGGGACACACAGCCGATGGGAGGCCTCTGGAGAGGAAGGAGACGAGGGGTCCTCATTTAAATTCAAAGTTCTTATAGTTATCCTTGAAAATGTCAGCCATACGCTCTAAGCTAAGCAATCTCCATAAACGGGAATGCGAAAGGGAGATAGCTGGGGTCTCCCTCCTCTTCCAAGCAGCCGCCAAAGTAACCTTAGCCGCACCAAAGCAAAGCCACATAATAATTTTGTCAGCTCGAGTCTACTGTTCTAAGGAGGAGTCACGAAGCCCCAAAAGGACAACCCCCATGGTAGTGGGGATAGGATATCCCAACATATCTTTTATATGAGCCAGGATTTCTTCCCAGAAGGGGCGAATAACCGGGCAGTCCCACCATATGTGCTGGAAATCCCCAAGGAGTCCACAACCCCTCCAACATCTATCTGAGTGGTGGGAAAGATCTGCCAGAGCTTGGATGGATGCAGGTACCAATCCATCATGGTCTTCAAGTGCGCCTCCCTGAGTTTGGTGGAATGATTGAAGCGTACTATGCCGGACCATAGGTGCGACCATTCCTCATCGGAAATAGGACGATGAAGCAGGTCTTCCCACATCGACATATACCTGGAACGTGGGGATAGTGCCGTTTCAAGTAGGAAGCTATATATAAACGAGATCACCCCTCTCATAGTGGTAGTCTTAGTAAGGAAGGCTTCAAATTTAGTGAGAGGCCGAGTGGCAGCGTCCCGCATCTGAGGGGTAAGGGCCCAATCTTCGGATGTTTTTTATGTAAGCTAAAACTACACAACACATTTTGAGGCTTTATTAAAAAGTTAAAGGCCTCTTAATAATAGATGGGGCCTTTAGTAAAAAACAGAGGATGTAATATATGTAATCTAATGTCTTTATAACATTTACAAAATTACATGAAAGGCCTGTGTCTGGCCTTTCTATCACATGGGTGGGCAGCGTGGGAGTTTCGGAGTCTGAGTCTGAACCTGAACTTTACAGGTACATTTCATCAAAATACATTATTCTGTGTGTTTCAACCATAAAAGTACATAGACGCATAGAATACATGTACAAACGCAAAACACACAAAAGTTCAACTTAATAGCACAGCCTTAGGCTATGTCATTAAAATATTCCAATGATCAATAAGAGTATGCTCTTAAATTATGCTATAATAAATTGTGATATCAAAGCATCCCATAAAAATGTATAAACAAATACTTCAAGATCAATTAAAATTAACAAAAAGATATGACAATTAAAATGCGTCAGATTACACTATATAGGCATTGGAAAACTAGAAAAAAGTGGCATAATAAATAGACCAATCCTGTTTTCTACTCTAAAGACAATAGGCCAATCCAACCTGTTCTTTATAGAACACCTTAAAAAGGATTTGGCCTCTCCATGGTGTCCTTCCTGCTTTGTTGTTAGTCAGCGACTAACAACTAACAGGCAAAGCGGGAAGAACATCATGGAGAGGCCAAATCCTTTTTAAGGTGTCCTATAAAGACTAACAGGCAAAGTATGAAGGACGCGATGGAGAGGTCAAATCCTTTTCAAAGTGTCCTATAAAGACTAACAGGCAAAGCATGACGGACGCGATGGAGAGGCCAAAGCCTTTTCAAGGTGTCCTATAAAGACAGGTTGGATTGGTCTAATGTCTCTTCGCTGGAAACTTGGATGGAAGCAAGGATTCCCATAATAGAAGTTTAATTATTGTGGGACAGTGAATTTAAGAGAATTTTGAACAAGGATGAAGTGAGAACCAGATGAAGTGGACAAAAGAGCGCTTTAGTGTTCTGAGTCCTGAGGAGAACACCTAAAATTAAAGATAAGGGATCGAAACACGTTGACTGTTTTCATCTACCATACAAGTGCATTTCAAACGATGCACTACTGGAGGTCAGAACCAACATAATCCTCAATTGTATTGGATTTTTCCTCCTCGAGCTCAGTAAGGACACTGTTTGCCTTTGGCCCTTTTAATAAGGCGCTATAAACAAATAGAACAATGAAAGCTTCTGGGGCAGTGTAAAAATCAAAACCTTGAGAAATATTTGAATCAGATTTTGTTATGATTTTTTGTATGCTTTATTTGTATATATTTCACAGTGGTGTTATATTGATTCACCCATCCCCCCCAAAGAAACTGTCTTTTATGTTTGTTGATTAAGTTTGCTCTGTGTAATGACACATATTAAAACTGTCTGTATTTTCCTAAATAGGAAAATGTTATACCCAAAGCGTTTTTTTTAATAAGAATGAGTAAATAAATTGTGATCATAAGAGCTGAATTATATGATCACCGATTTGAATGAATGTGTAAAGTGATATCAGTATTGGCACTTGTGAGGTCCTTTTTAGAAATGGGCATAATTTGGGAAGCCTTCCAGCTGGCAGGAATACGTCCTTCCTCCAAGATGTAGTTGATAGTTTGTGAAAATAAAAGGCCCAAGTCTCAATACTGGCAAGAAAAAAGTCACCCGGGACGCCATCCGGTCCAGCTGCTTTTCCAGGGGCAATAGCCCTAATTGCTTCAACAGTGTCCTTCAACTCCTTCACAAGAGAGTCGGTGGTGGTGGGATTAGGCCATAGTTTTGGGCAGTATCATCAGCAAGGGGTCCCTGCTGCAGCCTCAACAGCTCTGTAAAATGGGCATGCCAAAGAATTAATATTAATCATTCCCTATCTAACTCCACACCTGTAACATTAGGTGTTTCGCAGGGCTCCGGGCTATCTCCTACTTTCTTTAACCTGTTCATGGAACCGTTAACTGACATTCTGAAATCCTCAAACATCAATTATTACATGTACGCTGATGACACTCAACTTTACCTGAAGATCTCCTCCCCTGAAGATCTTAGGTCTCTTAACACAACTCTACAAAAAAATCAGAATTGGTTGACCTGCAACCACCTCAAACTAAATACTCTCAAAACAGATTTCCTTTTAATTGCCCCCCCAAACATTCACTCGACATTGCGGAATGGTTGAAACATTTAACAGCCCTCAATTGCATTCCACATGTTATCGACTCGACAAAATCATTGGGAATGACACTCTACAAGCACTTGAACATGCAGGAACACATGAGCTCAGCCACCAGAGGAGCTAACTTCCAAATGAGAATATTAAGGAAAATGAAACCTTTCCTCCCCTTCAATTACTTCAAGTCAGTTGTTCATGTCCTAGTAATCTCCAGGCCGAACTATGGAAATGCAACCCTTTTGGGCCTTCCATGATCTAAGTTGGCCCCCCTCAGGGCCTCCCTTAACTCAGCTGCTAGGCTCAATACCAGATCTAAACGCTACAACCACATCACACTGGATCTGAAACCACTAAACTGGCTCCCTCTCGAGGCAAGAATTCAATAAAATAATTGTCTGCATGACACACAAAGTCTTACACTCCAACAGCCCGAGGTACATTGCACAAAAACCCAAGCTATCTGGCGGGGCTATATCCTCAAGAAGCACTTCATCCTTACTACTAAAACCGCAGAAATTTAAGAAGAAAAAGCTTACAATTGGGCATTCTCTAACATTGCCGCTAGAATATCAAATTCCCTACCTTCTGAAATCCGAGTTAATCCTTCACTATTCTCTAAAAAAACGAGGGAAATTGTTATTGATGAACAAACACCTGAGCTAGCTCACAGGACCTTTACGACTCCACATTGACAATTCACACTGGCTATACTCGCGATTTGTCCCTTAACGATATGGCCCATTTAGTTTCTGTATGTGAGACTAGTAGTAGTTCATCACCCTGCCAACATACCACTACTTCTTGTAAAGTAATTTTGACTGTTATTAATGCTTATCATTGTCTGCTTTGCTTGTGTTCCCTCACTCTGCATGTATAGAAAGTGCTCTGATACCCTTGTCGGTCATTTCACGCTATACAAAAACTTTAAATAAATTCCATACCTCAGAAGAGATTGTATCTGCCATTAGCTACCAGCTTCCAAAAGGTTTTGGTATCTTTTGATATAGCTGCTTCATAAATATCTTCCCATAGTCTGACTCCCATTCCCTCTGTGCTCTTGCTTGAATCTGCCTGTACTCGCTTCTTCTTTTAAGACATATCAATTGTGTATCACCCATGGTTAGAGCCTGTCGAAGTTCATTCTTTTTGATATTAACATGCCTTATTTTACCACCAGCGCTTTGGTTTGGATTGAGTGCTAGTGGGCTTGTGATTATGTGAAAAACACTTTCCTAGAGTTTCAAACAAGCCCTTGTTTGTCTTAAATATTTTAGTTGACCAAGAAGGGCCCCTAGGCTGAGAAGGGCTTAGTGTGCCCAGCTCTAATATGGCTTCTTTAATGCCCAGGCTCATAAGATCTTTTGTGCGCTGGTCCTAGGCTACCTGTCCCCCATTTAATCCTGTGCATATTGTTGGATGGCAACTGGTTAGAGCCAAGAGATATCAGGACATCAGTCAGGTGACAAAACAGACTAGTAGCGAGCAATGAAGGGCGCTGTGATCGATATTGTCCCTATTTATTACCTTAAAGTCGTCAGGTTTCCCCAAAGATGGACCGGGATTAGAACATAGTAATTTCTGCTTCTTTGTCTGTGGCATTAAAACGTGCACTGCATCAGGATCTGAGAGTAAGTGATTATTACATGCCCGCATATCCTGTGCAATGGTAAAAGATGGGAGCTGATATGCAGCTCCGGTCCAACCCCTCACTTGGGCGGCATTAAGGACAGGGATCCACCATTCTTCATCCTCTTCGCTTATAGGGGACTGGTTACCCCTATCGGAAGGCTCATATGTAGTATTAAAGTTGCCAGCACATATAGCAGTGTCGTGTGAGTCAAATGAAGCCCTGTGTAGAGCAAGGTCCGAATCGCCTCAGTCTCCCCCCCCCCCCCCTCTCCCCTGGCCATCCTATTATAAACATTATAAAAGTAGTAGGTATAGGCATCAGTTCTGGTAATGGACATATGCATATCATATGAAATTCAGGGTAGGGGACGTATTTTGACATTAATATTAGTTTTAGCCCTTATAAGAAGGCTACCTGAGGAGTGGCCTTCTGTAATGCTACGAGCAGGGACATGGTACGTCATATAGCCTGGTCTAATAAGTGTGTCAAGAGACCGTGTTTCTTGAAGGAAACACAAGTCAAATTGATCTATAAAGCTTCCCCAGGACAGATCACTCAACTTGCCCTTGATTCCCACAGTATTCCAAGAAAGCATATTAAAAGCAGGAATAGAAGGAATAGGGCCTGGAATACTAGACACAAAGTTATAGGCAGTAATCACAGTTAGGGAATCACTGTCTGGGTGCAGTGTTCCTAAAAAAGCTTGATGGTCCTTACTACTGGCTCTGATATTCGTAGGAACCATATTGAAAGCAGAAATAGAAGGAATAAGGTTAGGGATACTAGACGTTGAATGAGAGGAGATATTCACATGTGATCACTATCTGTGCAAAGTTTCTAAAACGGTGTACTGGTCCCCACTACTGGCACTGATGATCTACATTTTATTAGCACATTACAATACAATTTAATCCAAACAATTAACAAATAAAAATAAAATATCTTATTTCATTATTTACACTGATCAGGAGGAAGAAGGAAAATGGTGTATGAAAGTTTTCACCATTCCAACCGGTGAAAAGAAAGTGTTGGCGACATTTGTGCAATGCAGAATCTGCACAAAAACCTTATCAAGAGGAACTGGGAAGAAGTATTCCCATGGGACAAGTTCCACTTGGAAACATATAAAAACCATTCATGAAAGATCATGCAAGTGCTTGATGCATACCATCACCTCATGCGGGAGAATGCAAGTGCAGGAGGAGCCCACTCATCATCAGCAGAAGCATTGGGAGAAGCATCAACACCTCAACAAATAAGCATACCGACTTTCTGCAACAATTTAAGTGACATGGTAATGCACTGTGCAAAATGCCAGATACCATGTTTATAACCCATGAGTTCAAATGAGAAATATTTTTTTAATAGCTTTACAAATAAATTTTATTAACATACTACGATACAATTTAAACCAAACAATTAACAAATAAACAAAACATAACATTTAACTATTTACAAATACAATAAAAAACCCAAACCGTAGCTTCTCATTAGCTACACTAACACCCACCCAAATGATACATTTTATATCATGCCAACCAATAAATATTGGTAGCATTCTCATGGTGAGCTTAACTGAATCTTGCAAAATGTAGGAGCACCATGTTGTTTTTAACACTCAGTTCTGCAGTGTCCATATGATGACTTACATGGGTTTTTAAGAAAAGCAAACTCTAACTTTAAAAGGATCAAAATGAAGAAATGAGGAGAAATTGATGCCACCTAGAAAAAGTTGAGTGATGTATTCATTTGGGCAACAAAAGCATTAGTGCTAAGTTTGTCCAGTACAATATCTGTGGCAAGCAATTATCAAGAGAGTAGGAAGAAGTATTTTCATGGGACAAATTCCATTTGGAAGCATTGTGAAACCATCCACGAAAACGCATACAATTACTTGATGCGGGACGAGGCATGTGGAAAAGGAGCACAGTCATCATTTGGAGGATCCTTGGGGAAATAATTGCTATTGGCTGTTATAACTGTCCCAGCTGTCTGCAAGAAGTTGTCTGAGATTGTCACTCACTGTGCAAATGCAAGATGCCCGTGGCTCTAAGCATGTCATCTGTGGCTGCGTACCTAGATACAGGGAAGAATCACAGTTGTTAATTCTTTTTTTTTTGCTCCCTATTCAACCTTCATATTTTTGACAAACTGAAGCCAGTTTCTTCTTCCCAGTTGCCTTCCATTCCCACTTTCAAAACCTTCTTTATTTTCTTTCTTAAAAAATATATAAAACAGTTGGGCCCATATTCTCAAAGAATCTCAGAACACAGTGCAGCAGCCAAAAATGTTGCAATACATTGCGTGACAAGGAGAAGAGCGCCATATTCACAGAGATATGGCGCTCTCCTCCCCTGTCCCTACGCCAGTGCTGATTTCAGCTGCCAAGCAACAGGCCCACACCTTAGCACCATAATGCTATGGTGTGTTACTGAGTCTAGCATAGCTTTTATACAAAAACTGTACCTTTCCTGTACGAAATACTATGCCTATTTACACTTCAAAGCTTTTCATACTTTGTATGTGTGCTGCACGGTGCAGCACGCATGCAAAGTCGGAAACTTAAGGAGAAATGAAAACATTTCTCATTTCAAAGCCTGCTTTCCAGCAGGGTTAATCTTTCGTGCTAAACCCTGTCTACTAATTTTTTATTTATTTTGACAGTTTTGTATAGCGCGAACAAGACCCTTGCGGGTATCAGAGCGCTTTTCAGTGCAGATATATCGACATAAAAACGTAAAAATACAATGAATTAGGTGAATACAGTAGTGGTAGACATTAGAGAACAGCACATATTTACAAGAGAGTATAAACAATTCAGGCTAATTTAGCCAGGAGAATCGATGTAACTTTATTTTTTAAAAAAAAGCTGCGGATGGATTAAGTCTCGTTTCTGGGGGCAAGGTGTTCCAAATCCTGGGAGCCATTCCTGAGAAGGAACGGTAGTATGTTTTCTTCTTGGAGAAACGTTGTGGTTTAAGTAGAAGATTGTTAGAGCTCCTAGTAGATCTGTTACCACCCGATAGTACCAGTTTCTCCGCTAGGTATCTCGGTGTTTTGTGATGTAAAGCCTTATACATGCGATTTTCAAATGGATTCTGGCCTCAAAACGTAGCCAGTTGAGGGCACGAAGATCAGGGGAAATGTGGCAGTTTCTTTTGGAGCCTGTGATGAGTCTAGCGGCTGTATTGATTGAGGCTCTTAGAGGAGCGGTCGTTGATTTGGGCAGGCCGCAAAGAGCAACACTCCCATAATCCACTCTGGGAATTACTAGAGATTGAACTGCCTGTTTAAAGTCACCTGCCGGTATGAAGGGATCAATTTTCTCAGGGTGTTCATCTGGAAATTAGCTCCTTTAGTTGCAGCGCTGATGTGCTTCTGCATATTTAGCTTATTGTCCAGGGTTATTCCTAGTGATTTCGCGGAATCAATGCTGAGAGGTTGACCATCGAGTGCTGTAATGTGCTTCATCCACTCGCGGATGATGGCTGTTTGGTTGGGAGGAGCGATTAAGAGAAATTCAGTTTTTAGGGTGTTTAGTTTTAGATGGTTCTTTGCCAGCCAGATCTGTGTTTTATGGAGCGTTGTATTAAGGGACTTGATGTCTTCAAGTGAGTGGACCTTAATGTAGAGTTGTGTGTTGTCTGCATACATGTGATATTGGATATTTGAGGAGTTGAGAAGCTCAGTGAGTAAACAGACTGAAGAGTGTCGGGGAGAGGGAGAAACCCTGGGATACTTCCAAAGTGACCGGGGAGGGGTTAGATAACGATTGGTTAATCTTGAATCTTTGTGTTCTGTTTTGGAGGAAGGAAGTGAACCAGTTTAACACTATACCAAATAGTCCCATCCTGTGTTTCAAGAGGTTTAGTAGGTTGTCATGTTTGACTGTGTCGAAGGCTGAAGATAAGTCAAGCAGGATTAGCAGGCAGGCCTTGTTTTGATCCAATATTTGTAATGCGTCATCAATTATGTGGGTCATGGCTGATTCTGTACTGTGCCCTGATCGAAACCCTGATTGGAATTGATCGAGCAGGTTGAAGTGGTCTCTGTGATTACTAAGGTGCACGTAGACACATTTTTCTAGTAGTTTGGCCAGGGTCGAGATGTTGGAAATTGGGCTATAGTTATTCAGGTCAGATGGGTCCCACCGATGGTTTCTTTAGGATGGGGGATACCTGACCTGCTTTGAGGATGAGTGGGATGATTCCTTGTAGAAGAGAGGTGTTTATAATCCTAGTCCATAGGGGCACTAGCAGTGGAGTGAAGGTTTTTAAGTGGGTTGCTGGGAGAGGGTCTGTGAAGTGATTGGAGGGATTCAGGGCTGTGAGCATTTTTAAGATAGTTTCTTCGTTGTAAAAGCTGAAGTCGGTCCAGGAGGCATTGTTCTTGAGTTCGAGCTTTGTAGAGCAGATCATCGGGGTACCTGGTGTGGTCAGTGAGGCTCTCATATGTGGGTCGGTGTGGCATAATAGATCGTTAAGTAGGTCTGTCTTTAAGTTTTCAGTCTTTATTGTGAAAAAGGATGCAAGCTCCTCGCAATTGGGGTGTGTTTCAGGATTAGCTTGGGGGGAGTGGGAGACACACTTAGATTGAGCTTTGATTATTTTGAATAGTCTTTTGAGACGTTTCTTGGCTTGGTCTAATTGTTGACGAATGAAGTCAGCTTTAGATCGTCAAATCTTTCTATAATAGGAATTTCTCGTGCTTCTTAGCAATTTGAGGTGGGCAGCGGATGGAGCGGCTCTCCATTGCCTTTCAATTGCTCTTCGTGATCTTCTGTCTTCATTTAGCCTACAATCATACCAGGGGTTTGATTCTTTTGCGGTGACTCTTTTCAGTTGTAGGGGAGCTAAGTTGTCTAGTACCTGGTTCATAGAGTGCAAGTAGTGATTGGTTCGATCATGTACATCCTTTATTCCATCCAGTGGGGGTGTGAGGGTGTGACTAGCGGTTGCGAGAGAAGCGGGGTTAATGTTTTCTAGGTTCCTCTTCCAAATTTTCGTTCTCGTAGGTTGGACAGAGAGTAGTTTGACTTCTTCCTTGATGTGGAAAGTAATTATGTGATGGTCAGACCAGTCGCAAGGGAGGATCAATTCCAGCAGGGTAGAGTCTGTTTTGGCAATTACTAGGTCGAGGGTTGAACCCTTTTCGTGGGTGGGGCTGTCACAGATTTGGGACAACTTAAGGTCGGACAGAAAAGCTTTGAGGCTATTGACCTCTGGGTTGTCAGGATCATTCCAGTGGAGGTTGAAGTCCCCCAGGAAGATCTGAGTATGTAGTGAAGACTGCTATTTATATACGTACAATGCTAAGTTAGCACAACCGCGTTAGATGTTAGAAAGCCATCTTGCCACTTTTGCTGCTTTTGCACACGACACTGTAGTTACATGTTATTAATTAGGAAATGCTTGCTCGCCTCTGCTTCACATGAGAACTGTCTGTTGTTCACATCCCTAACAGTGAGCTGCGACCTTGGTCTGAACATTGTGTAAAGAAACAGTCCGGGTTGCTAGACGGTGCATGTTGTTGGGTTCAGGTTGATCGGCCCACTATTTAGCCATAACACGCACGCAGCTGCAAATACCTGAAAGTCGAGTGCTTTCAATATTGCAGGCTGCATGCTTTAGACACATTCGGAAGAAGAGCTTTCCCAGGAGCAGAGTCTACCTGATCCTGTGATGTGATTCCACTAAGCTGATCTTTACGGTATGGGGTTCCCCAGTTAAGCCTAGAGACCCTCTATTAGTATAATAATAATAATATTAGTTTACTAGCGAAAGGAAGGTGCCTGTCATCCACTGTCATTTTATTATGATTTCTCCTTTAATTTTCTATGGTATTGTAACTATGCTGATGGTTTTGATCTTAATCATTTGTCTGCTTATGTTAGCCAAAGTACTGCATCTTAGGACACGAGGTTTATAAAATAAACCCTTTAAACTTTACTGTGTCTCTGTTTACTCTTGTTGTGGACTGATATGAGAATAATTACGAACAGGTATTTCTTATTCCCACCATTCCTGAGAATACACTAAGTCGCTTGTTCTGGGTTGTCTATACATTGGGACCGCCGAGATAAAACTCGGATAACGAATGGGACACTGATGCTGGTCGGATAAGGGGTTCTGGGTTCTGAGGTGAGTTTTTGGTACACCACAATTCACTGAGGTCTTGGTTTCCTGTGCATAGCTCTGTGCATAAGCAGAATCCCTGCAACAAGTATTTTGTTGTCCAACATTTGCGGCTAGGATATCCATGACGTGTTCGATAAAGATAGGGTTGTTTCCAGGAGGGTGGTAAAAAGAATGTAAAGAATGTAGAGAGCATAAAGGCTTGTTATTGCTCACGATGTCTAGGCAAAGGTACTCACAGGAGGAGAGCGCCGGTGAGTTGGTGCGGTTCACAGAGAGTTAGTTCCTATGGATGCAGGCAATGCCACCCCCTGGCCTATCGAGTCTATCTAGTCTTGTAATGTAATAGTTAGGGGGAACTAGTATGTCTAAGAGGGACGTGGATGATTCGTTTAGCCAAGTTTCTGTTAAAATTATGAGATCGGGTTCATTAGTTATTATGAGGTCAGCTATATCAGTGGCAAGACGTGCTGCCGATCTACAGTTTAGTAGGATACATTTTAGCTGGGTCATGGTGGGAGTACTGTAGTGGTTGTGAAGGATGGGTACCCTCTAGAGGTTATTTTCAACAATACCTCTGGGAGTATGTCTCGAAGCTCTAGAGGCATTGGGATGGATGGGTTGGATAAAGGACAGTTTTTGCAGGTTGTCTGTCTGCACAGGTTCAGGGGGGAGGGGATGAGAGTTCGTAAGAGTGAAGTAGGGAGGTAAGATCTTTCGTGATATGGGGATTATTTTCCTGTTAGGACGTGATGGGGCATTAGGGTAAGGTACTGTTTTCCATCTGGGGGGCAACTGAGGCGGGGGGCTAGTGCATGGCCGATGAATGCGTTTCGTTTGTGGCTTGTGTTGTTGCAGAATCAGGTCGTGAAAGGTTTGGATGTCCTCTTTGATTTGATGTAGGGATAGTAGTATCACATCAAGTCTGTGGTCAGATGTATGGGCTATCATGTTAATAGCCTGGACTGTGGTTAGGTGAGGAGGGGTTATTGCTTACGATGTCAGTAGATAGGGTTTAGCATCAAAAAGCATGGGTGGTTTCATGGGAACACCCATGAAGCACCCATATAATACCCCCTTGATGAAAAGTGATACAAAGTAATGCAAAGCAGTGTTTCAGTCTCAGGAATCCTGTTGTGAAGGACTTACAGGAGGTACCAGGACGGCTTATTGGCCCCCAAGGCCCCTCAGGAGTAAAGTGGATTTAATCCCCCAAGCAGTAGTGCACCACGAACTGCATTTGCAGAGTGGTGGCGAAAGAAGGCGTGGCACAACTATCCCTCCTGTTATCTCCAGCAAGTCCCACACAGTGGGTTCGCTGAGAGGTTTTTGGTGGCCACGCTCCCGTTCTCCACCTCTCTGCAAACGTGCCTCCTGGAAGTCCACTTTAGTCCTGAGGCACTCAAAAGGCAAGGGGACCCCATCCCTCCACCAGCAGTGCGCTGAGAGGCGTGTTTGCAGAGTGGTGGAGAAAGGAGGGCTACACTTGGGCTATATTTGTGCTCTTTTTTCTCCAGTGGCCATCTTTGCAGACTTATTTGTTATGAAGCTCCCTAATTTCATCATTTACTGCAGTATCCTCAGTAGAAAATGCTTTCAGTTTTCAACTTTAATTCCATCAAGATTGCTTTCATATGTGCACACCTTTGGCATAAATTCCCAATATTAGCACTCTGGTTGCTCATTAGAACACTGTAGAAAACTGTTTATCACCAGGGAGTTAACTGGCAGTCTGCTGCTGGTGTTAAACATGCATGTTTCAGTCTGCATGTGTTGAAAGTTCGTGTTTCTAGTCTGCATTTTAGAATGTTTTAAGGAAGATATTTGAGAACTCACTTGAAAAGTGTCCTAATTTTTCTTACTGCAGCACTAACTATAATTTCGATGACAAACCGAGACCCCTCATTTTGTTCCTTTCTAAATTAAATGTTTTAAGTTTTGCCTGTTTGATTCAAACAACATGGCTTCAGGTGTGCCATACTTTTGTCATAAGTAACACCGTTAGCGCTCTAGTTGTTCTTTAGAACACACTGGGAGTCTGCAGTAGAACACAAGGGAATCAACTGTCAGACTTCATTTTCATATGGCTGAGAAAGATAGTGTGACTTTACAGAAAATATACTCTCATTTTAGCTTCTGGAGCACCTTCCATAACCTCTATGTGGCAATCATGAAAAAACTGTTTTCTCTCAAACATGATTCTTGAAATCCCAGGAGAAGACTTTTCCACAGTGTAAAATCACCTTAAAACACACCACAATTCCTGAAATTAATATGGTACAATCAACAAATGATTTATATTGTAACTAAAATCTGTAATCACCCTTTATACGTTCTCATTTTTGTGACCCTGAAATCTGCCATTCACTAGTATGCATTTCAATAATAAAAATTCTAGCTATGGCGTCAAAGAATTTGCAATTTTATTAAGGACACGGAGACGAGGATTATGCTTCTCTTTTCTTTACTATGTATAACACAGCAGCCAATCATATTTCAATAAAGTAAAAACCACATTTCCCATAAGCCCCAGTAGTCCTGTAATCACCAATCACAGGGGCAAGGTACATATATACAAACCAATGTAACTATCTCACTTCCTCTTTCTTTGATATCAGTAATCAACAGTCATTTTCAAAAGTTCAACTTGAATCCTCTCGGAACCCGGATTCGTATCTCCAAACTTGGAAAACCGCGGAACTGCGAAGGCTCAGTCTCTCTTTCGGTATCCCTTCGTACTGCACCAAAGTTCACCTTGATCCTCAAGACACCTTAGTGTCTGTTACTGAAATGAAAATTAAGCGGTAATACTTCCTTCCACAAATCACAACATAAAACACAGGGTGGGATAATATGTACGTATTCAAATAGCATAGAATCAACATCAGAAAAAACACCATCAATCATAATCCGTACCGAAAACTTTCTTTCTGAGCTGCTATCGGGCGGGATAATCCTCGTCTCCGTGTCTTTAATAGAACTGAAAATTCTTTTATGCAATTGCTAGAAATCTTTATATTCTATGTCAGGAGACGGAGGCTTCGTATTATGCTAGTTCAAAGCTGTGCCACAATATTAGACGCTACATCCACCACTGGCTTGTGATAAAACACTTTAAATGTTGAGTCAGAAGACCAATCCGCTGGGGCCATTATGTGTTCCAGACGAGAACCTGTAAAATAAGCCTTAGAGGCCATGGTTCCCCTAACTGAGTGTGCTCCAAAACGAGTAACATCAATTCCCGCTTCAGCAAGTATCCATCTGACCCAGCGAGCTGGTGCAGCTGATGTAACTGGGCGGAAAGGTTTCTATAAGGAAATAAGTAGCTGACCAGATTGGTCCGTTCTCAACTCTGTGGTCTGTTCCTCATAACTTTTTTTTTTTTTTTTTTTTTTGAAACCGTTTATTGCAATCTCAAATAGTTACAGGTATGGGCCTACAACCGTCTGGCCGGCCGCTAGAGTGGCAGAAGCATATGACATATATACAGAAAAATCTCTTGGCGGTGCAAAAAGGTAAATCAGGAGATATCAGTAGTGCAGGCCACATAACTCCAAACCCACAATACGGTTTCCTTTTGTCGAAACACAACAACACAAAAAACCACACCCGCAAGGCAACCCGCAATCCCAAGTGACAGCACGCGCTCCTTAAGTGGGGGACCCCAACCAATCGCCAAACTCTGAAGAGGGGAATGAGAACAGATCAGGGACTGGGGAACCACGTGCCCATGGCTGGGGGAGGGGGTCGGCTAGGGGGACGGAGCTGGTGAGGCAGCCGGCAGCAGTGGCGGCTCGCAAATACCCCCGCGATAGGCGTTCCAGGGGCCCCAGATTTTCACCCACGCCCCAGGCTTACCCCTCGCAACATACACCACCTTTTCACGAAACATACACCAATCCATGTGTTCTTTCCAGCCAGGCCGACACCGCCGGGGGCCTCTGGGATCCCCACAATTGAGCAATGTCACGCTTAGCTATCATGTATCCCAGAGTCACCCACCGCGTCTGCGGAACCGAGTAGTCAGTTGGCTCCCACACATTCAGCAAGCATCTCCTCGCTTCAGGCAACAGCGCGACACGCGTAACCACTCGCAGGACCTCGTGCACACCACGCCAGAATCGCTCCACCTTTGGGCATTCCCACAGAATATGCAAGAAAGTTGCCAAAGCACCACAGCCACGCTTACACAGTCCATCCTCAGCAAAGCCCATACGTAGAAGCCTTGGCCCCGTCACGTAAACCCGGTGGAGGATCTTAAGCTGGACGAAGCGAAGGCGAGCCGGGATGGCCACCTCCTTCGGAGAGGCTACCGCGGAAATCCAGTCCTCGTCGTCCAATTCCAGCCCATCGGCAACCCAGGCCTCGCGGAGGCCAGTCAGCAGGCCCGATCGGTCGTTGATCAGTTTTTTATATATAAGGGAGATCGTGCTGTCTGGGACATGGCCATCCAGCACTCTGTCCTCCAGGGGGGAAGACTCCGGAATGGACGCGACATCCGGGAAGACGGAGCCCAGCGCGTGGCGGACTTGTAAGTACCGAAAGTACTCACTGCCTTGCAACTGGAACTCCATCTGCAGCGTATCGAAAGTTTTGAATCCCCCCCTCGTCCAGAGATCTCCCACTGTGCTGATGCCGATCGTGTCCCACTTCTCGAAGCCCTTCGAGGTCCACAGGGAGCCCAACCTCGCAGACGCATATAGCGGTGACGCCCGGGTCAAACGGTCCTTCCACCCCATAGCTGCGTTAGCCGCGTGCCATACACGCACCATGACACGCGTCGGTCCCGTCAGGCGAGGGTCCGGCGCGCCAGAGTAGAGCGCTCGATTGTAGTCGCCACCGGGCAGGAGCATCTTGTCCATTTCAAATGCCGGGTTCAGGGCGGGCCCGTAAAGGCCATGATTAATCGCAGCTAGCTGGGAGGCCCAGTAATACCGTTTAATATCCGGGAGGGCAACCCCCCCATCGTACCACGGGAGCGTCAATTTAGCCAAGGCAATACGTGGCCTCCCGTCCCAGAACAGGCGACGCTGCAAACTCTCCACCTCACGGAAGTAGCGCGCCGGGACCAAGTCCATAGTGTTCTGGAGAGCGTACAGAAAGCGCGGCAACGACATCATCTTAAACAAGGCCGCTCGGCCGAGCGGCGAAAGCGGCAGACGCCGCCAACGCACCACGTCCTCCTTCAAGCGCTGGAGGGGGGGCAGCAAATTCCGCTCGTAGCGGGCCTCCGGGTCCAGAGTAATATATATACCCAGGTACCGAAACCCCTGGGAAGCAATCTGGATCGGACAGTCCCGTGGTAGGACCGGAGCCTCCCCGGCAAGCACATATACACAGGATTTCGCCCAGTTGATGACGAGGCCTGAGTTGCGACCGAATGAGCGCAAAACATCAACTAGGACGATCAGTGATTTACGCGGGGAGGCGAGATATAGAAGGATATCATCAGCGTAGAGGGACACACGGTCCTCATGCTCGGGGGTCCAGCGGAGACCACGGATGGAAGGGTGCCACCGCAGCCACTCCGCCAGGGGCTCCAGGGCCAGTGCAAACAGGAGAGGCGACAGGGGGCAACCCTGTCGCGTGCCCCGTCCCAGTGCGAATGGGGCCGAAACTCGTCCATTCACCACCACCTGCGCCAATGGGCCGGAATACAACAACTTGACCCAGCTGATGAAGCCCGGTCCGAAGCCAAACTTCGCCAGCATCGCCCAAATGTATGGCCACTCGAGCGTATCAAACGCCATGGTGGCGTCCAAGGACGCCAAGATGGCCGGTTCCCGCACGAACGGGACACGCGCGAGCACCCCGTGCAAGCGTCGCAGATTAAGGGCCGTGTTACGATGGGGTATGAAGCCGGACTGGTCTTGGTGGACCAAATCGCCCACCACGCCGACCAGCCGGTTGGCCAGCACCTTGGCGAGGATTTTGGGCTCCGCGTTCAAGAGCGAGATAGGCCTATAGGATGTGACCCGCTCACGGGGTCTCCCCCCCTTGTGGATCACCACGATCGTGGCCAGACGCTGGTCCGGCGGAAGGGAACCCCGCGAGCGGGCCGCCAGGAACATCGCGCGCAGGTGGGGCGCCAGCACATCCGGTCGCAGCTTATACAGCTCGATAGGGATGCCATTGGGGCCCATGGCCTTGCCAGATGCGACCGAGCGAATAGCAAGGGCAATTTCGTCCGAGGTGGGAGGAGCGTCCAGCGAATCCCTGTCCTCCACCGAAAGGGAGGGCAGCGCGATGTCCCGAAGCAGGGCATGGGAATCCTCCTCCGAGCAGGGAGAAACCGGGGAATACACCTCGCGGAAATAATCCGCGAAGCAGGAGACAATGGCGTCCGGCTCGGTGACACACACACCATCCATCCTCTCGATCAACGGAACCACACGACTCGCTCTCTCCTTTTTGTCCAACCACGCAATCAATTTACCAGCCTTATCACCCACATCATACAGTCGCCCCTGTTGCTCTCTACTGAGGCCCCTGGCCGCCTCCGTGACGAGGGCCCTATAGGCCGCCTGCTTGAGGTGTAGAACATGCAATGTGGCATCCGTCACCCCGCTCCCCAGGTCACCCTCTAGTTCAGTAATTTCGGCCTCCACCCGGGTTACCTCCTCCCGCTCGCGCCTCCGGGCATGGGAGATAAAGGCGAGGGCCTCCCCTCTGAGAACTACCTTAAAAGCCTCCCACAGGGAGATAGCCGAAGGGACAGACCCCACATTCTCCTCAAAGTACCGCTGCAAGGATTTGATCAATTCGGCTCGAATAGTGGGGTCGCGCAGGTACCAGGCATTGATTGGGGCTACCCTGCCCTCCCCCCTCGGGAAGACATCAAAGTGCAACAGTAGTGGGGAGTGATCTGAAATACCCCGCGCCAAATGGTGCACCTCTCCCACTCTCCCAGCATAAGCCGCAGGGACAAGGACATAATCAAGCCGCGAGAGGCTACCATGGGCACCCGAGTGGAAGGTGTATTGCAGCTGCGCGGGATGCTTTAGTCGCCAGCAATCCACCAATCCTAGTGTATCTAAAAGGCCGGACAGCCACGCCTGTGCCCGGGGGAGGTCCCTGGGGGGATGACGATCCATAGACCCAGAAGCCACCGCATTGAAGTCCCCCCCAACTACCAGAAGCCCACCCGGGAGGTCAAGGAGGAGGCGCCCCAGGTCCGCAAGCGTGGTAGATTGCAACCCCGGCGGAACGTACACTGATACAAAAACGACCACTCTGCCCTCCATTCTACCCACCAAGACAGTGTAACGTCCCCTCTCATCATGGCGCACCTCATCAATCTCCAATGGGAGCGAGTTCTTAATCATGATGCCCACCCCCCGCGAGCCCGAAGTGAAGCCCGAATGGGCCACCAAGCGATAGCCTCGCCGATTCATGGCATGAAAGGAATTACCTATAAGGTGTGTCTCCTGCAGGAAGACCACATCTGGTGAAATTCGTTTCAGATACTGCAGGACCACACCACGCTTAATCCTATCCCCCAGTCCGTTAACGTTCCATGATAACACAGTCAAATCCCTACCCCCCATCATACATGGAAGCCATCAGTCGTCCCCCAAAGAGCATCTCGAAAACAACAATACAGTAAAGGGTTCGCCTTGCGGTGCAAACAAACAACACTCCACCCCCGCCCACCCATCCCAACAGAACTCCCCCCTCCCTGCACCCCTGCATGAGCCCAGACAGCCCCCCCAAAGTGCAGTGTGCCTGTCGCCCCATAGACGAAAAACTAACTAGTCCCCCAGAGGAGGAGGGAAAGCCCCCAATGGACCCCGTACGACCTCCATAGGAGGGGAACATACACGATCAGTGAATGGTAACCGGAATGTTGTCCAGAGCAAGGCCTACTATTCACCCCTCAGTTCTGATCCGGCGAGCCCTCCCCGCCAACCGCACCCCCCCACCCCCCCGGCCCCGATCCCCAGGCAGAGTATCCAACCAGTCCCCAGCCGCCTCGGGACGGTCAAAAAAGTGCGTGCGACCATCCACCTCCACCCTCAGCTTAGCTGGAAAAAGCATTGAGTACTTAAGGTTCAGGTCCCGTAGGCGACGTTTAACTCCAAGAAAACTCAGTCTCTGCTTTTGGACCGTCGGAGTAAAGTCAGGGTAGAAATTCACGTCCATATTATCGAGCTTGACCGGTCCCTGTAGCCTGGAAGTCTGCAGGATAGCGTCTCTGTCCCGAAAGTTAAAAATCCGGGCAATGAGAGGCCGCGGCGGGGCTCCGGCCTTAGGTCTTCCTCCGGGGACCCTGTGAGCACGTTCCACCGCAAAAAGTTTACTCAGCCCCCAGGGCTGGAGACGGGTGAGGATCAGGTCTTCCACAAACAAATCTGCCGCCTCCTCCTCCCGTCCCTCCGGCACCCCGACAATGCGAACGTTGTTCCTCCGGGCCCGACCCTCGGAGTCCTCCAATCGACGGTCCATCAGGGCGCCCGCCTGGCCAAGCCGGTGCACCTCCTTTTGAAGGGCCGCCACGTCTGTAGTGAGACTCGAGGTAGTGTGGGCCAGGGAATCGACCCGGTCATTTGTTTTAGACAAGTCGGCTCTCACCAGGCCCACATCCACCAGGGCCGAGTCTATCTTCTGCGCCAGAGTATCAAAGCGCTGGTCCACCGAGGCCTTCATCTCGGCAATGGCGCCCATGACGTCCCGGAGGGTCAGATCCGCGGGCTGAGCAGACGCCTCAGTCGGGCCCGCGGGGGATGTACGCTGTGCCTCTGGAGATCCCTTCTGGAGGGTGTAGCGGTCCATGCTGTTAGACTGATGTGCCGGGCCACGGCGGGTCGATTTCACCTTTGCCCGGTCGCCATCTTGCTTTGTGGACATGTCGCACTCCCAAAGTCGTGCCAATCTCCTCGAAAGAGCCGATAAACCAGTTCACGGGTTCCGGGGGGGGGTGACCACTGGACCGCAGGACAACTCACAGCCGGCGGGTCAGCCGGGCACCGGGACAAGGCCACACCACCGCACCCCGCTCCGCAACCCTACCTCGCTTGAGGGCAAGGAGGGCGCAAAAGCGAAAGTGAAAGCGCGGGGTACGCGAGTCGCCCAGCCCTGCCCGCCGCTGTTGTTCGCTTTGTCCCCGGATCGCCCCACAACTCCAATCCGGGGGGCCGGCGCGGAGAAGGCCGCAATCTTCGATCGGTGCTCCCACCGGTGTCCGGGGTCCGATTCGAAAACGGAAAACGGGTGCCGCCTCAGCTCGGGTACACAGACACAGTCCCCTCATCAAAGACAGGATATAATCAGGATTAATTCAGGAGCTCCTCCCCTCCTCATAACATTTTAAACATTTAACAACACATAACTTTTGGTGATGAGGAAAAGCCTGATACAAAATACATTTGGAATCAGTCTCTGTACGTTTCGATATGGAAAAGGACACACCTGAAGAAGTGAATACTCTACCTGCTATGTCCAAGGCTCTCACATCTAAAACCTTCCTACAGGATATAAGACATAACAATAATGTGAGTTTCGCAGATAGCTGTTTGCGCGTAAAATCTTCATTAGCGGGCCAAGCCTTAATAAAGTGTAAGACTACATCCACATCCACATCCCATAAGTCGGAATACTTTGACTGCGGAGTTTGTACAATCCTTATACCTCTTAATACTTTGCAAACCACGGGATGTTCCCCAACAGGTCGGCCCTCTACATGAGGGTGTTTTGCAGAGATAGCTGAACGGAAATCATTCACAGTTCTGTAGGCTAAACCTTATGTTGCCAGGTCCAACAAAAAATTTACAATGATATGAACACCGGATTCCAGGGAATCCACTTCCTGTTAACCGCACCAAGCCACCCATCTACGCCAGGCACCTTCATATCGTATGAGGGTAGAGAGTGCCCAGGATTGGGATAGGAAAAACAACGTGTCCTCTAAAACTCCTGGCACTTGCCAATGTCTCCTGAAATCCGCCACACCATGGGGTATAATAGTTCCTGACTCAATATGGGGTGGAGACGACCTACCGGATCCGTTAGCAGATCTGCTCGGGATGAATACGAATTGGAAGATAGCATGTTAGTTCTATCGCCATTGGAAACCAGGATTGCGCTTTCCATATCGGAGTTATCAACACAACCTCTGCTACTTGCCTGCTCACTTGCGCAAGAACCCTTGGAATCATTGAAAAGGGAGGGAAAGCATACGACAGATCCTTCAACCTGATCTGTAGAAACACATCCAAACTCATTGCTTGTGGGTCTGGTCTCCAGCTGTAAAACCTTGGGAGCTGAGTATTGAGTCGAGATGCAAAAAAGTCTACTGAGCAGGGAGCCCTGCGTACATTCAAATTCTGGAATACTTGCGGATGCAATTTCCAGTTGCTGGAATCCTGAAGGAGGCTGGAACTCCAATCTACTCTGACATTGGTCGAGCCTGAAATGTACTCCGCCGTCACCGAAATTTGGTTCTGCAGACAAAAGTGCCAACAATCTTTGGCTACCTCCACTAGTAAGCAAGATCTGGTTCCTCCTAAGCAGTTGATATAATGTACCGCTGACACATTGTCCATCCGTAAGAGGATGCAACAACTTGTCTTGTGAGGGGATAGGGTTCGGATCGCAAAGGATCCTGCCAACAACTCCAGACAGTTGATGTGAAGCTCTATTTCTTCAGAGGACCATCGAGCTCCTGTCTCCGTCGAGCCTCAACAAGCTCTCCAGCCCCATCGGCTGGCATCTGATTCTATCACAATTTCCGGTACAGAAGCAAAAATGACTCTGCCATTCTAGGCGTCTGTAGTAATGACGCTGGAACCCATTAAACCAGCGTCCATGTGCTCCTGCCACCAATTCATCTGTCTTGACCTCCTACGTCAACAGAATCTGTTCCGAATAAGACAAGGCCTTGCGAAGGTGTAAGATTTTCAAGCACTGAAAGGCCCAATAATGTAAGGGGCCCAGAAAAATTGCCTGAATGGAGGCTGCTAGTAGGCCCACCAGGCGAGCAAGTACCCTCAAGGATATAGTTGGAGAGGCAAGCGCTCTCCTCAACTCCTTCTTGATCGATAATCTGTTGCGTAATGGTAGTAGGAGTTGGGCTCTGACTGAGTCAACCTGGAAGCCCAGAATATCTAATATCTAAGACTGGATCATGACCACCTTTTCTCTGTTTAGAACAAAACCCAGGTCCTGTAGCAGCCGACCTGTCCAAGCAAGATGCATCAGGACCGTGTGTTGTCTTGAGCCATGACGAGATTATCGTCCAGATAAATAATCAAACAAACCCCTCAATCCATTAGGTACTGAACTACTGGTCGAAGAAGCTTTGTTAAGCACCCAGGGGCTGAGAAAAGGCTGAATGGCATGGCAGTGAACTCGTACCAACGATGTCCCCATTGGAACTACAGAAATCTGCGGTGAGGGGCAAAGATGGGAACTGCTAGGTATGCATCTTTTAAATCTAACCGCACCAGCCAATCGCCTTCTTGGAGCAAATCTCCCAACAGGTGTATGCCCTCCATTTTGAAATCGTGATACACGACCCAGGAGTGGAACTCCTTAAAATTGAGTACCAATGATCTGATCTTTTTTGGGCACTAAAAATATTGTACTGGTGAATCCCTTGGGATGTGGGGTTGTTTGGGTCCCTGCCGCTTTTATCCTTAGTGACTGAACCTCTTTGTCTATGAAAGACATCTCTGCAGGGGAAATATTAAGAGGAACATGTTGGACTTTCTGAAGTGGGGTTGAATAAAACTCCAGACGGAACCCCTGAACTGTTTGTAAAACCCAAGGGTCTTGAGATATCATTGGCCAATTGTGCAAAAACAATTGAATTTGTCCCCCTACTTTGACCTCTGAGTGAGGAAGAAGGCTCACCTGAGTAATCAGCATCAGAATTGTTGTCTACACCTCTGTAACCTCCTCTGTGACCACAACCTCTTCCACCTCGGTTTCATGTTGGGTAAAAGTTTGATTGCCTTTGAGGGTCACCTCCTCCTCTGGGGCATATCCACTTGCGGTCTTGTGAAAGCCACGACCTGGCGCTCGGCCACGATAGCATCCGGCCATGACAAAAAGGCTTGTGTTGAAGACCTTTTTTAGCGATGTCTGTGCCTTGTTCATGTCTGCGAATGTCAATACATATTTTCCCAGTTCTTAGATTAACTTATCGCCAAACAATAGGCCGTTGGCTAAAGTGCCCGCTTCATTGGAGGCCAGGTCTGCCAACTGAGGGTCGATGCGTATCAATACTTATTTGCGTTGTTACGTGGATAACACACAATTGGCGTTTCCTAGGAGGCACAGGGCCCTCTGGGCTCACTCTAGTATCTCCCCCGGATCCAGTTGGGCCTCGTTGTCTTTGGCCTGTACCTTTAAGTCCAGAATTTTTGTGATGGGGCCAGAGATATCTAGTACCTAATCCTGACAGCTTTTCCATGCTCTGTCTAGACCCTTCTTGGGGTCCGTGGTAATCTTTTTTAAGAAAGTGGACATGTTCGGATCGAGTTCTGGCGTGTCCGCGACCTTCCATAGGAGAGAGGGGCGTGGACATTTAGAGCGTAGTGTGTTGCGCACCTCCTTCTCAAAGCCTAGGCGCAAGTTCACCTGGACATAGTGCGCCACCTCCATACATGGAACCTGTTGGAAACAGCCCACCTCCACTCCGCAGGGTGGTGGTGGACTCCCCGAACACACTGTGGTAGCTTGGCTCGAGTGGTCAGGAAACAGGCGCAGTGCTAAGCATACAATATACCCATACAATAACCATGCGTGCATCCGTTCCAAAAACGACTCTACACCGTAAAAATTATGAAAATATCCTTTCTTTATCTTTTTCTCTTAGTTGCTGATTGGGAAAATAAATAACAATCACAATATACAAATTCTTAAATAGAGCAGGTCAAATAAATATTTGCTGTTTGCTGAAATAAATAGGGGTGATCATAAATAACAGGGCATAAATACAAGTGCAATATATACAGACAATTAAATACTTTGAGGTAATAAATACTGTACCAATAAATACTGTACCAATAAATACTGTACACCAACAAGTCCTGTGGACCTATAAATTCAGTGCAGCAATAAATAGATAAGAATTTAATAAATACAGTATCCCCAATAAATAATTAGAAGTATACAGTACACTTTGTGAATCAGATGGCACTTCAATTCTTAAGGGCTGATTTGGCCCAGGTACAGCTTGTAGGGCGTGGAAGGCTTGAGGGGGGCTACTCCCTGGCTGGGACAAGGCTGAGGCCTAAACTGAGGTAGATCAAAGGGGGGAATACCAATGCCCTGGCTTTCCTTCTCCACACAACCTCTCTAGGTTAGTCCCAGTTCACCCCAGGCACAGTCAGGTGGGTTTCAGCACCTCCCTAGCCCCTTAGAGCAGTCTCTCAGGTCTCCACAGGGCCTTAGGCGCCCTCTACTCCACTTACTGCCCTTTTCTGATGTTCCGACGCCGCTGGAGTCGTGTCGACGCCGTGAGGCGGTTCCGGTTCGGTCTCGGCGGCCTCGGCACAATGTCAGTTCTTTGACGACGCCGGCAGGCGGTTCCGGTCCGATGTCGGTGGCCTCGGTTCGTTCTCGACCTCCGATTCGACGGCGTCGGGCAGTCTCTTCACGATGTCGACTTCGGGCGGCTCCGGTCCGATGGCGCTCTCGGCTCCGATGACGTCGGCCGGCCTGGCCTCGATGTCGACTTCCGGCGACTCCGGGGTGCGATCCTCACCCCCGACCTCCGGTGCTCCTCCTCACAGGTTCCGGGCGACTCCGGAGTGCGATCCTCACTCCCGACCTCCGGTGCTCCTCTACCTCGGTCTCCGACGACTCCGGAGGGCGAACTTCACTCCTCCGATGACGCCGCTCGCTCGACCTCGGTTCACTTCCTTCTCGACCCTTGGTATTCCTCTCGACCTCCGCCGGCGCCCTCTTACGACCTCAGGCGGCTCCGGGTACGACGTCTGCTACCTCAGTCAGCGCCGCTTCTCCACCTCGGGCTCCAGGTCTTCGGCTACTCGACGCCAGGCTCCAGGGAAACCAGTTCTCAGGTCAGAATCTTACTGCTTTCTTGGTTCTAAGGCCTGTTCCTGCTGTCCAGGTCCTTAGGATGGTTTTCTTCTGACTTCTTCCCACACAGGGCTATAGGCTGGGATCCATCAGTAGGGACAAGTATCAAGGGTGGGTTTATGGACCCCACTCCAGGCACAAGTTTCCACCCCTGCTGCTTCACTCCTTCCTCCTTCACTGTTGTGCTCCTCTCTCTTCACCAGTCAGGTGCCAACTGCCAGCTCCAACTGCCAACTGCCTCTCTTATCCTCCCAACATTCTAAACGGTCTCCAACTGTCACAGAGTTCTGGAATCTCCTGGAATGTTCTGGAAGGTGCTGGTAGGTTCCAGTGGATGCTGGTGATGTCACAGGTGGCCACCATTTTGTGCTCCAGGCCCTCAGACAGAAGTTTCAGGGGTAGCTAAAATGGCTCCCTGAATCTGCAGCAACACTAAAAAGTCTGGTGGTTCCCAAAAAGGAAAAATTCAAACAGGGTTTGAGGCAAAAGTGGGACAAAATAAATAATGATGAGGAGGGACCACCCAAAGGGCTGACAGGTCTAACACGCGTCCCCCCCAGCTGAAAGTGGGGAGAGCTACCCAACCCCTTGGGAGTTCTCATCACTAAGGCGGAAATACCTTGAGAGACCGTCTGCATTGGCGTGGTCCACTCCAGGCCGATGTTCCACCTGAAAGTCCATCCCCTGTAGGGAAATAGACCACCTCAACAACTTGGGATTCTCCCCCTTCATTTGCATCAGCCAGCGAAGGGGTCTGTGGTCGGTCTGAACCAGGAAGTGCGAGCCAAACAGGTATGGCCGCAACTTCTTCAGAGCCCATACCACTGCAAAGGCTTCACGCTCTATTGCACTCCACTTCTGTTCCCTGGGAAGTAGTCTCCTGGATAGGAAGACCACGGGTTGATCCAGACCCTCTTCGTTGAGTTGCGATAACACTGCCCCGATGCCATGTTCTGATGCATCTGTCTGGACAATGAACTTCTTGGAAAAGTCTGGGGCCCTTAAGACCGGGGCCTCGCACATGGCTTTCTTCAATTTCTCAAAGGCTTGCTGACAAGCCTCCGTCCAGACTACCCGTCGAGGTTGTTTCTTGGACGTGAGCTCCGTGAGAGGGGCTACGATGGTACCGTACCCCTTCACGAAGCGGCGATAGTATCCCGTGAGGCCCAAAAATGCTCGGACCTCAGTCTGTGTCTTGGGGGGTTCCCAGGCCATGATGGCCTCGATCTTCGCCTGGAGGGGTTGCACCGCTCCCCTACCCACCAAGTGTCCAAGGTACACTACCGACCCCTGCCCGATCTGGCACTTGCTGGCCTTGATCGTCAATCCAGCTTGTCTCAGGGCCTGGAGAACAGCTTGCAGGTGACGCAAGTGATCCTCCCAGCTGTTACTGAAGACAGCTATGTCATCCAGATAGGCAGCAGAGAAACTCTCCATTCCGGTGAGGATCTGGTTTACCAGGCGCTGAAACGTGGCAGGTGCGTTCTTGAGCCCAAAGGGCATCACACAGAACTGGTAGTGGCCATTGGGCGTGGAGAAGGCTGACCTTTCCCTTGCTCCATCAGTCAACGAGATCTGCCAGTACCCTGAAGTAAGGTCAAAGGTACTTAGATATTGGGCAGCTCCCAGCCGGTCAATCAATTCATCCGCCCTAGGGATCGGATGAGCATCAGTTTTTGTCACTGAATTCAGTCCCCGATAGTCCACACAGAACCTCAGTTCTGGTTGGGCACCCGGTGGTGCAGCTTTCGGTACTAACACCACCGGACTAGACCAGGGGCTGCTAGAAGGTTCAATCACTCCTAGCTCCAGCATCTTAGTGACTTCACTATGAATGCTGGCCTTCACCTTGTCTGACATCCGGTAGATCTTGGACTTCACAGGTGGGCTGTCTCCTGTGTCCACGTCATGGACGCACAGGTGAGTCCTACCCGGGACAAGGGAGAACAACGAGGAGTACTGCCCCAGGACCTGGCGACAGTCCTCCTGCTGTTCAGGAGTTAGAGATGGGGAGAGAATCACTCCCTCCACCGACCCATCCTTTTCTTGAGACGCAAACAGATCAGGGAGAGGCTCGCTTTCCACGTCCTCTCCTCCGTCAGTCACCATCATCAAGATGACTTCGGGCCTCTCGTGGTGGGGTTTGAGGCGGTTGGCATGCAGCACCCGCAGGGGCTGACGAGGGGTCTTCAGGTCCACCAAGTAGGTAGCCTTACCCTTCTTCTCCAACACCTCAAAGGGTCCTGACCAGCGATCCTGGAGGGCACTAAGCTCTCCAGGTTCGATCACCCACACCTTCTGGCCAGGCTCCAACTCCACCGGGTGAGCGTTGTGGTCATACCACGCCTTCATTACTGCTTGGCTGGCTTCCAAGTTGTCAGAAGCTTGCTTCCACAACTTAGCCATTTGGCTCCGGAAGGCCAGCATGTAGCTCACCACATCCTGGGGGAGCTTTCTGGGAGTTCTTTCCCATCCGTCTCTCACCAGGTTAAGAGGTCCGCGTACAGGGTGCCCATACAGAAGCTCGAAGGGGCTGAAGCCCACTCCCTTCTGTGGCACTTCCCTGTAGGAAAAAAGTAAACAGGGTAGGAGGACGTCCCATTTCCTCCGCAGGCTTTCAGGCAGACTTCTGATCATGCCTTTCAAGGTTTTGTTAAACCTTTCCACCAGACCATTGGTCTGGGGGTGGTAAGGAGTTGTGAACCGGTAGGTCACTCCACACTCCTTCCACATCGCCCGCATATACGCTGACATGAAGTTGGTCCCCCTGTCGGACACAACTTCCTTGGGAAAACCCACTCGGGTAAAGATCCCCATCAGGGCCCTAGCCACAACAGGTGCTGTTATGGTCCTCAGAGGTATTGCCTCTGGGTACCGTGTGGCATGATCCACCAGAACCAGGATAAACCTGTGACCAGCTGTCGTTGGCGGATCTAACGGACCCACAATGTCGATGCCCACCCTTTCAAAGGGGGTGCTAACGACAGGAAGTGGTTCCAGGGGAGCTTTCAGCTTCACTCCTGTTTTCCCACTGGCTTGGCAAGACACACATGTCCGGCAGTAAGTATCGGACGACACTTTCATCTGAGGCCAATAAAAGTGTGGGACAAGACGGGCGAAGGTCTTGTCTTGCCCCAGGTGTCCTGCCAATGGTATCTCGTGAGCCAACTCCAGAAGGAAGGCTCGATAACGTTGAGGAACTACCAAGGCTCGTGACGATCCATGTAGGGGTGCCTTGGGTTCACTGTAGAGGAGGCCATCCTCCCAGTAAACACTGTAGTTCCCTTCAACGTTCCCTGCTGCCTGGGCTTCGGCCTGTCGCCTCAGCCCCTCAAGGGTAGGGCACTCCCTCTGGCCCTGGCAGAATTCCTCCCTGGACGGGCCTCCCTCCACGTGCCATTCGGCCGGGATGGGTAAGTCCTCCAGGTTGGTAACGTCCCCCTCCGCAGACTCCTGGTCCACCACCTCCGGTGGCCTATCCGTCCTACGGGGTGGAGACGCCGAGGCAGGCTCCTCCTGTCCTCGGTTCTTCCCTTGACTGGCAGCTGGCTGGGCCTTTGTTCCAGGCTCCAGCCGGAATGAACTCCCTCTTCGGGTAGTCACGGACCTTGTGCTAACACAGGCCCAGTCAGGTGTACCCAGCATCTCGGTATGAGTCCGGTATTCCACCTCCTTCCAAGCGTTGTGCTCCATGTCATTGCCCAGCAGACAATCGACTGGCACGGCAGGGCTTACGGCAACTCGAAGTGAACCTGCAACCCCCCCCCATTCAAAGGGAACCTCAGCCACGGGATAGTGGCCGGTTCTGCCGTCAGCCATCGCGGCTGGGTGGAGTACATCGGGAATGACTTGCTCTGGAGACACCAGTTGGCTACGTACCATAGTCATACTGGCTCCTGTGTCTCTCAGAGCCTCCCCTCTTTGGCCGTTGATGGTGATCCACTGCCCATACTTTGCAGTATTTGCGGGCACCTGGATCTTAGGAACCATCTCCCGTTCTCCCAGGGACACTAAAGTGACACCCGCCCACTCCCTTCCCTTAGTTAAGGGCATCTCCTCCCCGAGCACTACACTAGCTACTCCGGGGGGCTTTCCTCCAGTGGGAGGGGGTGATCGTTTCTGACACTTCGGATCTCCTTTATAGTGTCCAACGCCACCGCACTCGTAGCAATGGACAACCCTTGGCTGCTGACTCTGGCCAGGATTAGGGTTTCTGGGTGGGTTAGCCTTAGAGGTGAATCCTGTTCCCCTCCCTTGGAAGTTATTTTGGGGGCCTTTGGAGAACTCCTTTTTCTTTTCCCCTCCCTCTTTCTTCTGGGGGGCGCCCTGTCCGGCCTTTTGAGTATCCCCTCCAGTCCCCCTTGTGGACACCCGGGTACTAGCCCAAATGTCCGCCTCCTCAGCAAGCTTCCGGGGACTGGTCAGCTTGCTATCCACCAGGTGTTGCCGCAGTTCAGGGAAACATTTCTCGAGTAGGTGTTCCTTCAATACTAGGTCAAACAGCTCCTCGTAGTTCCTTACTTCACTGCCTTGAATCCAACCTTCCAGTGCCTTCTTTGCATAGTCCAGAAAGTCCACCCAATTCTGTGTGCCCAGTTTGTGACTACCCCTGAACTTCTGTCTGTACTTTTCCGGAGTAAGTCCAAACTTCCTGATGAGCGCCAGTTTCATGGTGGGGTAGTGGGTTTGCTCATCCTCTTCGAGGGCCAATAAAGCATCCCTACCAGCTGGAGGCATGTATTTATACAGTCCCCCTCCCCAATACTTCGCTGGAACCCCATGGGCCCTCAATGAGACCTCATAGGCTGCTAGCCACTTGGCGATGTCGTCACCCGCCCCATAGCTCGCTACAATGTCCTTTGGCAGGTAAGGTTTGGATTCCCTAGTGGACTCTTGGTTTTGGCTGCCACCATTAGGAACAGGTTGTGCCCCGATTCTCAAAATCTGAAGATCTATTTCTTTCAGTCGCAATTCATGGGCCATCCTCTGCTCCTCTTTCTCCTTTTCCAGCCTTGCTAAGTCCCATGTGAGCTGTCTCTTCTCTCTCCGGTCTGCTAACTCCACTTCGGATAAGCCCCCACTAGAGACAGTGCTGCCCTTCCTAGAAAGTGTCCTGGGCCCTGCGGACAGGTTCCCCACCTCAGGTTGGTACATCTCAGCCCCCTCGGGGTCAGGCTCTCCATCCCTGTCTTCCTCCTCAGCCTTGCTTTCCCTGCGTGCCTCCCCCCAAGCCCTTAAGCTGGTTTGAAGTGCACCCTTCTTTGCTCCTGGGGGACAGTACACCCCCTCTCGCTGGCAAAACTCCCTGAGTTGGGCCACAGTGTACGTGTCTAGATTTTCAAGAACAAACTCCATCTTGCCCACTCAGGTTAGAGGACAGGTTTTGTGCAGTAACAATGTAGGGTGGTACCTTTAATAATACCTCCTCCCACCACCAGAGTAAATTTGGAAAAAACAAAAACCCACAATTAGGAAGGCCGCTTTGAGAAAACTCCCGGTGTAGGCCTATGGACTACCCACAGTTATTGTTGAGTATACGTAGGCACAGCTCTATCCCACCACTGAACACCAATTTATGTTGGAAACAGCCCACCTCCACTCCGCAGGGTGGTGGTGGACTCCCCGAACACACTGTGGTAGCTTGGCTCGAGTGGTCAGGAAACAGGCGCAGTGCTAAGCATACAATATACCCATACAATAACCATGCGTGCATCCGTTCCAAAAACGACTCTACACCGTAAAAATTATGAAAATATCCTTTCTTTATCTTTTTCTCTTAGTTGCTGATTGGGAAAATAAATAACAATCACAATATACAAATTCTTAAATAGAGCAGGTCAAATAAATATTTGCTGTTTGCTGAAATAAATAGGGGTGATCATAAATAACAGGGCATAAATACAAGTGCAATATATACAGACAATTAAATACTTTGAGGTAATAAATACTGTACCAATAAATACTGTACCAATAAATACTGTACACCAACAAGTCCTGTGGACCTATAAATTCAGTGCAGCAATAAATAGATAAGAATTTAATAAATACAGTATCCCCAATAAATAATTAGAAGTATACAGTACACTTTGTGAATCAGATGGCACTTCAATTCTTAAGGGCTGATTTGGCCCAGGTACAGCTTGTAGGGTGTGGAAGGCTTGAGGGGGGCTACTCCCTGGCTGGGACAAGGCTGAGGCCTAAACTGAGGTAGATCAAAGGGGGGAATACCAATGCCCTGGCTTTCCTTCTCCACACAACCTCTCTAGGTTAGTCCCAGTTCACCCCAGGCACAGTCAGGTGGGTTTCAGCACCTCCCTAGCCCCTTAGAGCAGTCTCTCAGGTCTCCACAGGGCCTTAGGCGCCCTCTACTCCACTTACTGCCCTTTTCTGATGTTCCGACGCCGCTGGAGTCGTGTCGACGCCGTGAGGCGGTTCCGGTTCGGTCTCGGCGGCCTCGGCACAATGTCAGTTCTTTGACGACGCCGGCAGGCGGTTCCGGTCCGATGTCGGTGGCCTCGGTTCGTTCTCGACCTCCGATTCGACGGCGTCGGGCAGTCTCTTCACGATGTCGACTTCGGGCGGCTCCGGTCCGATGGCGCTCTCGGCTCCGATGACGTCGGCCGGCCTGGCCTCGATGTCGACTTCCGGCGACTCCGGGGTGCGATCCTCACCCCCGACCTCCGGTGCTCCTCCTCACAGGTTCCGGGCGACTCCGGAGTGCGATCCTCACTCCCGACCTCCGGTGCTCCTCTACCTCGGTCTCCGACGACTCCGGAGGGCGAACTTCACTCCTCCGATGACGCCGCTCGCTCGACCTCGGTTCACTTCCTTCTCGACCCTTGGTATTCCTCTCGACCTCCGCCGGCGCCCTCTTACGACCTCAGGCGGCTCCGGGTACGACGTCTGCTACCTCAGTCAGCGCCGCTTCTCCACCTCGGGCTCCAGGTCTTCGGCTACTCGACGCCAGGCTCCAGGGAAACCAGTTCTCAGGTCAGAATCTTACTGCTTTCTTGGTTCTAAGGCCTGTTCCTGCTGTCCAGGTCCTTAGGATGGTTTTCTTCTGACTTCTTCCCACACAGGGCTATAGGCTGGGATCCATCAGTAGGGACAAGTATCAAGGGTGGGTTTATGGACCCCACTCCAGGCACAAGTTTCCACCCCTGCTGCTTCACTCCTTCCTCCTTCACTGTTGTGCTCCTCTCTCTTCACCAGTCAGGTGCCAACTGCCAGCTCCAACTGCCAACTGCCTCTCTTATCCTCCCAACATTCTAAACGGTCTCCAACTGTCACAGAGTTCTGGAATCTCCTGGAATGTTCTGGAAGGTGCTGGTAGGTTCCAGTGGATGCTGGTGATGTCACAGGTGGCCACCATTTTGTGCTCCAGGCCCTCAGACAGAAGTTTCAGGGGTAGCTAAAATGGCTCCCTGAATCTGCAGCAACACTAAAAAGTCTGGTGGTTCCCAAAAAGGAAAAATTCAAACAGGGTTTGAGGCAAAAGTGGGACAAAATAAATAATGATGAGGAGGGACCACCCAAAGGGCTGACAGGTCTAACAGAACCCATTCTGTGGATCTGGGATGAATAATGTGCTTTGGATCAAATAAAAGATTCTTGTTGGGTGGTAAGTCCTGTTGTGTATGGTGCACCTTACGTTTCCATTTGGTGGCCTGCCCAGAGCATCCAGGGAGTTCCTCGTGTCCCGAGGAAGATTCAGACGAGGATGTGGAGGGATCCGCCGTAGCAGTGGAGCTCCTAGGAAAACCAAAGGATCCCAATTTTCGGTACTTCCATATTCATGGTCCTGTAGGACCGATTGCCCCAGCTGGGAAAGGATCTCCGCTGAGGACCCCTTGGAAGTACTGCAAGGAAAACACGCCTCATGCCTAGCCAAATCACGCTGAGACGTGCCCCCGGCCATGCCCAATATCTCACACCGGCTATATCGTTGGAGCAGTTGCATAAAGGGGTGTAAGGCTTTGATTAATGCTCGATTCATTGACTATTGCACTTGGGTATCAAGTGCTTTCACAAGTTTCTCCTCCATGTCGTGCTCATAGGGGACTTTTGAGTATTCTAGATAGTCTTTCCCAAAATCTTCCTGATAAGCTATCTTTTTCATCCTAACCCTGTTACTTACAGGTTCTGAGGAGGTTCCACGGGGGGAGTAGTAGCCCCAATCAGGTGCAAACTTAGTATATAGCAGGCTAAAAGGGTTCAAAGTACCCCCAATGCAGTCGCCAGTATAGTGTGGAGGGAGGCACCTGCTCCCCTACGGCAAAGCCCTTATAAAAGTTTAATCCGCCCCGTCGGACGTTCACCGGGACAATCGTGTTACTGTGCCTCGCTCGTGCGGCCCGCGCTGTGAGCCAATCAGAAAAAAACCCAGTTTCGGTTTTGCTTGTGTGACGGCTCGGCAACGAGAGGACAGGGCTCATGAAGCGTGTGTACCGCTTGTCCCTCTCCTGCTCCATGCCAATGTGTAGCGGGTCGCAAAGCTCCTGCGTAGTGCACGCAAACCTGACAGCGTGTACAATCATTCAAAACCAGCGTTTACACAGCAAGATAATAAAGTTCAAAATGACTTAACTGCTGCCCCTGCAGCAGCAAAGAAAGAGGAAATGAGATAGTTACATCGGTTTATATACATATATACCTTGCCCCTGTGATTGGTGATTACAGGACTACTGGGGCTTATGGGAAATGTGCTTTTTACTTTATTGAAATGTGATTGGCTGCTGTGTTTTATGGAGTAAAGGAAAGAAAAGTATAATCCGAAGCCTCCGTCTCCTGACATAGAATAGGGTGCTATCATGTATATTGGTCCCAAGATGGCTGCCAACACTTCCTGGCTGAAGTGTTGGGAGGTAATCACATTTCAGTAGGATTTCAGGAGGATTTCAGGAGGATTTTGGGCTCCCAAATGTCTATATTTTTTAAACCTATATATCTCTGAAACTACTGAACGTATTTACACCAAATCACAACAAGCATTTGCAATACAATAGGTCTCACATTTACGAGAGTTTGAGCTATTGGCATTATAAATGACAATGCCTTTTATTTATGTGCTGTTTTTAGCGGCAGTTGTGTTCAATAAATGAAAAATCGCCATTGACATAACATGGGGAAAACGCGTTTTGGGACCCCCCTTTTTGTAACGATTCATCAAATAGCGCCAATGGTATTGGCAAAACAAAAATGCTTTGTTCCTAACTATAACCACTTACTGTCTATCACCAGTAGGTAATATATATATATATACATATATATTCACAGAAAAAAACATAGGTTTCAGGGGGGTTATAGTTAGCTGGACATTTCCCTCGTACAAAACCCTAGAAATTCCCCCGTTATAGTTAGTTCAGCTAACTATAACTCGCGCACCCGCAATGCACTGATGATGACGTCACATATTACATCACTCATGACATGGTCAGTGACATCACTCATGACATCACTCATGACATCTCAAATGACATCACTGATGACATCATCGGTGACATCCAGTACCTGGTGAAGCACCTGGTGAACAAGTTGGACCCATGGGCCCTCAGGATTGAAGGGGAATTATTTCCCCAATTTAAAACGCGCCATAGGGCGTGTTTGCACACATCACCTCAGGCCCCGTCCCCTCCCCTCCCCACTGTGTAAACACGCCCTGTGGCCGTTTTAAGTTGGGAGATTAAGTCCCCTTGAATCCTGAAGGTCCCTAGGGGCAAATTAGCCCACTAGGTACGTCCAGTAAGCACCATTGCAGAGAGGTGTAAAAAGGGGCACGGCTAAGACCACCTCTCTGCAACGCAGCGCAGTGGTGTTTACTGGAAGCACCTTGTGGGTAGATGGCCCCCCGGAGCCCTCAGGATTGAAGGGGAATTATTTTCCCAACTTAAAACACGCCACAGGGTGTGTTTGCACACGTCACCTCAGGCCCCGTCCTCTCCCTTCGCCAAATGTATAAATATGCCCTGTGGCCGTTCTAAGTTAAGAGATTAAGTCCCCTTGAATCCTGAGAGTGCCTAGGGTCAAACTAGCCCACTAGGTACCTCCAGTAAGTGCAACAGAGCTGCATTGCAGAGAGGTGTAAAAAGCGGCGTGGCCTCTGAACACCTCTCTGCAGCGCAGCTCCCTGGCGCATACTGTGGAGGTACCTGGTGGGCTAGTTGGCCCCCAGGGACCCTCAAGATTGAAGAGGAATTAATTCCTCAACTTAAAACGCACCACAGGGCGCGTATGCACAATGCTGAAGGAAGGTGGCGGGGCCTGAGGTGACATGTCTGTACACACGCCCTGTGGCACGTTTTAAGTTCGAAAATTAATTCCTCCTCAATCCCGAGGGTCCGTAGGGGCCAACTAGTCCACCAGGTACCTCCAGTAGGCGCCAGAGAGCTGCGTTGCAGAGAGGTGTTCAGAGGCCACTCCCCTTTTTTACAACACACTGCAACGCAGCTCCGTGGCGCTTAATGGAGGTACCTGGTGTGCTAGTGGGCTTCCAGGGACCCTCAGGATTGAAGAGGAATTAATTCCAGAACTTAAAACGCGCCACAGGGTGTGTTTGCACACATATCACCTCAGGCCCCGCCCCCTCCTTTCAGCACTGTGCAAAGCGCCCCGTGGTGCGTTTTAAGTTGGGGGATTAACTCCCCTTGATTCCTGAGGGTCCCTGGGGTGCAACTAGCCCACCAGCTACCTCCATTAAGCGCCACAGAGCTGCGTTGCAGAGAGGTGTAAAAAGGGGCGTGGCCACAGAACACCTCTCTGCAACGCAGCCCCCTGGTGCATACTGGAGGTTCCTGGTAGGCTAGTTGTCCCCCAGGGACCCCCAGTATTCAAGGGGAATTAGTTCCCCCTCTGCAAACGCGCCAGGGGGCGCGTTTGCATAGTGCTGCAGCGAGGGGGCGGGGCCTCCGCGGGATGCCGTTTTTTTTCCATTGCTTTTTTTAATAAGGGGGGCTGTGTGGCCCCCCTTCTTTTCTTATTTTTTTGGCCCTGGGGACCCCATCCCCCAGGGCCTGACCCCTTTTTTATTTATTTTTACCAAAATAATGTGGAAGGGGGCCGCATGGCCCCCCTCCCAAGGCCTTAATCGACCGCGGGGACCCCATCCCCTGGGGCATGGCCTTTATTTTATTTTTTTATATTTTGGAGGGGGGCTGTGTTGCCCCCCTCCCCAGGCCACTTATGGCCCCGGGGACCCCATCCTCCGGGTCCGGCCTTTTTTAAAAAAAAAATTATGTATTTTTTAATTTTATTTTGGGGAGGGGGGCCGTGTGGATCTTTCTGAATCAAGGGCTACATATTTTTCCAAATTTGGTGTAATTCCGTTTAGCGGTTCGGGCTGCAGCTTTGTCTAAAGTTTCCTATGGAAATTAACATGGGGAAAACGTGTTTTGGGACTCCCCTTTTTTCGCGGCCCCCGCTTGACGAATCACCCCGAAACTTTCAAGACAAGAGCTGACCGGAGCACCCCACTAGTTTTGAAACTTTCTTTATTTTAACTTTTTTTATTGCTTAAGTTGTCACCAACTAACACAGCCAGACGCCTACAACCCGGGGGCCGGCGGCATTCTTATATAAATCGTGTTACACAGCTCTTTTGCCCACATCCCGTAGGCCGGGCAGTGCACCTCTTATCAATTGTGGGACCAAATACAATGCTAGGCGGAATTGCCGTGCATCAGTTACTATATAATACCTTATAAACTAATACCTTTTTTTCCCTAAAAAATAATAACCAAACAACGAAGTGTCAAATCCGCCAGTCACCATCAGGGCTCCAGGTAATCACCACACTACTCAGTACTAACATTCTATACTAGTCGCTCCTCCATGCTGGCTCCCTCCCCCTGGTACCATGCCTGCGTATTGATTTTCGCCTAGCGCTCTGGCCTAGAAACTCTCCCGTCTTGTTTCTCTTGTCTTATGTTCAGTGACTACCTAGTCCATGGCCCAGTCATGCTGTCTCAGGGGCTAGGGAATTGTTCCCACCTTCCAGTTCCGCTACTTGCGTTCTCTCCCCCTTATCTCTGAAATACGTGGTGTATAGCCCCCAAAAATTCTTTGGTCTGCTCCTTGGCGGGAGTAATTCGCTGAAAGCCTCACATTGTGTGCAGCAGTAGAGAACATCTAGCGACACTGCGCCAGTGTGGGTAAAGGCCCCCGCAGCCAGCACATTGCTTCTCTACGCTTAGCCATTAGTAGGCCTAAATCTACCAGTCTGCGGGCTGCCCTCGGGAGTGTTTTAGAATATCCTAACAGCGCCAGTGCTGGGTCAGGGGAGATCTCCAACTCAGCTATTACGCTAATCTCACGAAATATATTTCCCCAAAATCTGTACATCCCAGGGCAGCTCCACGCTACGTTCATGAAATCCGCTGGTGTGGCTCGGCATCTGTCGCAGGTCGCATCTTCCCTCAGACCATACCTGTGCAGCCTTTCAGGTGTATAGTACACTCTATTAATGTATTTAAAATGTATCAGCCTATGTTTCCCATGCAGGGATTTACGTTTCATGTTAGTGCAACGGTAGGTCCACATGGCATCATCAATTGCTATGTCCAAGTCCCGCTGCCAGGCCAGTCTAGCTTTGGTATACTGGTTAGCTCTTTGCGACATTGCCAGTCTATAAATATTAGAGACAAGTTTGCGGGGGGATTTTGCTTTAATCAGGTAGGTAAGTTCTTGCACTTCAGGAGGTTCGTTTAAGTCAACCCCCAACTGTTGTCTGAGCACACCATGTACTCTGTGAAACTGAAAGCGTTGGAGCAATGTGGGTGCCTCAGCGGAGTTCATGACTTCGTCACTAGTTATGGCCACGCCGTCTAGAAAGAGATCACCCATTTTTCGGATACCTAGCTCTTGTAGTGCTCTGACTACTCCTCCGTCCCTGCAGGGGGGCAATCATACTGCCCATTCCACCAACATCTCCGGGGAGTATAGCAGTGCTCCCGAACTTTGTTGCAACAAGCTGTGCCAAGCATGCTGTGTCGAGTTCAAAGAGTCCAAGAATCCTGTCCTGCGGTCCACCGGCTCGAATATGACCACCGGGAGAGGAAGTGGGTCTGCGAACAGCCTTTCTAGTCGGAGATATGGGATTTCATCCGCCCCATGAACCCAACTATAAGCTTGCGCTCCCTGCGCTGCACGGTAATACAGTTCCAGGTCGGGCGCGCCCAATCCCCCTAGGTAATACGGTAACGTCAGCACCCGCCATTGTACACGCGCTTGTTTGCCCGCCCAAGCCAACCTCACTAACGATTTGTTTACCCGGCCGAAAAAGGAACGCGGCAATACTATTGGTATGTTTGTGAAGAGGAAGAGGAATCTGGGCAGCACCACCATCTTCATAATAGAGACCCTGCCTAACAACGACAGTGGTAGTCCGATCCATGTTTCAACATCCTCTTCTAACTGAGCCACTGCCGTTCCATAGTTTTCGCGGAAGACAATATCCGAATCCGTGTGTAATCTAATGCCAAGATATCTAACCGAGTCGTCTGTCCACCGCAGTGGGTATTCCATCTCGAACATCATTGTGGACTGGGTGAGCGGAAAGGCGATGGATTTGGACCAATTTACTTTCAACCCGGATAACGCACCGTAGTGCACCACCTCATGTAGGACTGGGCCTAGATTGTTTTCGGGATCTCTCACGTACAGAAGGGTATCGTCCGCATATGTTGACAACACTATTTTATTATTGGGAAAGCTAACACCTCTATGGCTGTGGTATTCTCTAAGCGTGCATGCCAGTGGCTCTGCCACCAGGGCATATAGCAATGGCGATAGAGGGCAGCCCTGCCTGGTGCCTCTAGTAATGGGAATAGAGTCAGTTGCCAAGGATCCCAGCCGGATACGCACAGTGGGGGCATTATATAACACCCTTATCAATTGCAGAAATACTGGCCCGAGTCCCATTCTGGTCAAGACTTGCCACATAAAGGGCAACTCCACTGAGTCTAAAGCCTTCTCCATATCCAAGAAGATCGCTATTACCTTTGCATCATGGCGAACATGCTGAATCGTGCCAAAGACCGTACGTAGATTATATGTGAGGCTTCTATCAGGCACAAAACCCGCCTGTTCTGGAGCCACTAGATCTGGGGTCAGTAGTGCCAGTCGTGTCGCCAGTATTTTTGCGTAGAATTTGGCGTCCACATTCAATAAGGAGAGCGGCCTATACGACCCACATTCCTCTCTAGGTTTACCTATTTTGGGAATGGCAACCATCATAGCCTCTCTCATCGTTGGCACACATGTCGTCAAATAATTCAGTAGTGAATCTATGAAGGTCTTATAAAAGTTTACTGTGAGGCCGTATGGTCCTGGGGCGCTATTTACCCTCATACCTGACAGTGCCTCCAGAATCTCGTCCCTTTCGATAGGTAGTGCTAGGAACTCACTACGCGAATTAGACAGGAAGGGCAATTTGATGTGCTCCAGGTAGTCAAGTATTTCCCCGTCCATGTCAGATAGTTGTGAGGCATATAGGCCCGAGTAGTATTGTGTGCAAGATAAAACAGAGGATTTGGAGCCACGCTCGAGGTGCTGTAACCTACGGATAACTGGTCTGCTGGAGACGACGCAAACAGGGTAGGATACTCCCATCTCTAAGAAGCCCAACTCTGATTTATCTGATCCTAACAACTTTCGTCCTTTCACCAGCATCATGATTCTAGCTAAATGCTTGAGAAATGCGTACACTCGCAATTATGCAACCACATAGAGAAAGTTCAACTCCTTGACCCCTTACAGTCGGGTTTCAGAGCAGGGCACAGTACTGAAACAGCACTAACGCACATTGTTGATGACGCCTTGAGATCCCTTGATCAAAATGTCCCTTGTCTTCTGATCCTTCTTGACCCGTCCTCAGAATTTGATACCATCAAACATAAAAACTTGATTGCTCTTCTGCAACATAGGATAGGTCTCATGGGCTCGTTCCTAAATTGGTTTGCCTCTTCCTTACATAACTGCACACAAAGAATCAAAGTTAACCACTCCCTTGCAACCTGTGCACCTGTCACGATTGGAGTTCCGCAAGGATCCACACTCTCACCCACTCTTTTCAACCTTCTAATGGAACCACTTACCGTCAATCTGAACCATTCTAACATTGAGTACCACATGTATGCAGATGACACACAACTGTGCTTGAAGATCTCCTCTCGAGGATATAAAAACGCTAAATGATGCTCTCTCACAAACTCAACAATGGTTAGCCCAGAACCATCTTTTGTTAAATACTCTCAAAACGGAATTCCTTCTGATTGCTCCCCTCAACCACTCTGCACCTATCCTGGACTGGCTTAAACAACTCACGGCTCTTAATTGCACCCCTCATGTGGTTGACTCTGCTAAATCGTTAGGCATCACCGTGGACAAATACCTAAACATGCAAGCGCACATCAGTGCAACTACTAGGGGAGCCAACTTTCAACTCAACACCCTTAAGAAAAATCAAGCCTTTCCATCCCCCCGAAGATATCAGTCCTGCTGTACAATCTCTGGTTATCTCTCGACTGGAATATAGCTTGGTGACCCTTGCTCGGCTTACAAAGCTAGCTTGGCCCCATTCAGAGCTACTCTAAACGCATCGGCCAGGCTCATCACTGGCTCCAGAAAGCATGACCACATCTCCCCTGACCTTTTGCAACTGAATTGGCTATCTATCGAAGCTAGGATACGCTTCAAGATAGCTTGCTTGATGCATAAAGCCGTACACTACAACACCCCGGCTTACTTGGCAAATAAGCTTGAACTATTGGGCTCATGTCGGAACTTAAGAAGTACGTCCACCCTACTTTTGAAACCTCCCAAATTCAAAAAGAAAAGATCTTACAATCGTGCTTTCACTGGACTTGCTCCAAGAATTTGGAACGCTCTGCCTTCCGAGATCAGATCTAATCCTTCCACTGCATCTTTCAAGAAACATGTAAAATGGCTATTCTTGAGTGTACACTAACATCATCAACTTGTTCTCATGCCCTGTCTGCAAATTTGATTCCTATTTTACACCGTTGTTTCTATTTATTGTATTCTTGTCTGTTAATTGGTATCTTGCTCTTGGGCAATTGATTCCTATTTTACACCGTTGTTTCGACTTATTGTATTCTTGTCTGTTAATTGGTATCCTGCTCTAGGGCAATTCCGATTAGGTACAGTTCGGGCCAACTCCCCGACTCCTGACCTTGATTGTTTCCCCCCTCTGTTTGACAGTGTGTGGATCTAACTACACCATTTGTACAATTGTGGTTTATTTGTGCTTTTGCCACATCTGTACATCACTCTGATACCCCTAAGGGTCTTGTTCGCGCTTTAAAAAACTTTTCAAATAAATAAAATACTGTGCCAAAAATTGAGCTTCAAAGACACACTTTTGCTGTGCTTTTAAAAACAAATAGCATTCATTCTTAGCTCAAGCAAACATGCTGTCACATTTCGGTAACAGCTAGCCTGTTATACACACACTATGTTGCATTCATTTTCCTTTGAAATAAGAAAATATGCTTCCAATGTTCTCTTCACTTGCAATGTTACAAGGAAAACTTAATTCATCCATTTTTTTACATGTGCATGTCATAATAAAAAAGAATAAAACGTTAAACATACTGTAAACCATAGTGCTGTACAACACAGCTAAAATAAAATAATCCGATAGCTCTCACAGAAGCGAGACAAGTTGGCTTTATCAATGCTTGTTTACTTTTAAAATGCACTCTTGTAGAGTGCATGTCTCAGCACTCCCACTCCATCTCTCCTGCCTCTGTTTCTGCTCTCTCCCTCATGCTGCTATTCCCCTGTCCCCTCCCACTGTCTGTTGCTTCTTTCCCATCCACTCACCCTGCTTCTTTTCCTCCCGCTGCCCTCCGTTCATGGCCAGTGCTTGCTTTATCTATCCCCGCCCTCCTACCATTGTCCGTGCTAGATTTCTCACATCCTTCTGCTAATTTATTACATTTTACTCAATTTTTCTAAATTGGTGTGAGATTGTTCTTGTGTTGCGTTTTTGCTCCATTAGTGTTTGAAGAGAAGCATACATACTTTACACATTCCCTCTAAGTCACGACTGACTGCTTTTGTGCCAAGCTACCACATTGTTAAACATAGGATAATTTGGGGTTGCTTGTGTTTCACCCTGGCAAGAATTGTGGTTGCTGCTTGAGTAGCGTTTCGCCCCCTCAACCAGTAACCCAATTTCCAACAGGAAGGCTAGGCTAGTTTCTTAAGGTAAATAGGTTCTGTTCTGTGTAGTGCCTTCCTTGTACATGCCATTTATTTCATGGGACCCATGCATGCAGATTTTCTCGCTGTAAACACACAATTTAATTTTTACCATAGAACTAGAGTCAACTGCCAAGAGCTTTACCAACCATTAAATGATCTCTGCTAGGTTATAGGGCAGAACGCTGCTAAAGAATAGAAAAAAATCAAGGTTAGCTTGTATATTTTTTTCTGACTTTTCTGTGATTTTTAGGGCATTTCTTTCCTTTTTTGACAAGAAAGGGAAGCGTCTGGCATAGAGAAAAAACAAGAATAGCTTCTGATGAAAGATCTGCTGCTGCAGGGTTCAGCACCTTGAACTGAACATAAGTTGACAGTGGGGTGCTGCCCACTAGAACAAGGCACTTTAGGGGAGGAAGGAGCTGGCAGCCACAGAATACTTCCTTTGCAGATTTGCAATAGTAGCAATAGCCCACAAGGGGAGCATTCTGATTGGCTGGCCAACTCTGAGCATTCTGCTACAGTGCAAGGTGTGGGAAGGTGGGAATTACTAATCCACGCAAAGCCACCCTGTAAATCCCTGCCTTGCGTTACCCTGCATTGAGATGGCGTTTCATGGGTGGAGCATGGGCGTTCCCATCCATATACCAATGGATTTTGATGCAATCCCAGATTTACTGTGGTCATTAAACCTGAAATTATGCCAAAATGGTACGCCTTCCCTAGTGAGGTGTAACACTATTATTTCTTCTCGTTATTTTTCTTTCCATGTCTGCTGCATTCTGTGGCACATGTGGAAAGAGGAAAATACCTCTAAGGATTTTTTTGTGCAGAAAGGTGGACCTTCCTACACAAAAAAACAATCCTGCCTGTAATGCAGGCACCCCTGCACCATGGCACAAGGGTACCTATGTTGGCACGAGGCATCACACAGTGCGCCAGCACAGAAAGAGAGCAGAAAAGGGTAATAACTTGGTAGATATGAAGCATTTGGGCTCTCTCCATGTCACGCAACGCAGCAAGTTGTCTTGCTGCGTTGCGTTACTTCTTAGTAAATCTGCCCCTGGGTGTTAATTCTGATTAGGTGCTGCATAGTCCTTTCTACTGGGAAGAAATTTGTGATGACCGCAACTGGTGACAATAATGGTGCATAGGAAGAAAAATTACTCATCAGGCTCTAGCACCCTAAAACCACTTAAACAGGGCAGTCAACAGGAGAGGCAACCTTCATAACTAAAGACACATCTACATTTCCCCCCCTTGCTCCACCAAGCACCGCATTCTGTGCATAGGATATTTATTTAATTTTATTCTCCCCTCTTCCAGACTTTTTCTAATTACAAGCCCAAGGCCAGATGAAAGTCATTCTATTTTGCGCGCTCCTGATCAGTTTCAAAAGAGCACATGATCGCTTTAAAACAATTATAACGATGTGTGTGTAAAATAAGTAACATGCACAGCTGCCTAGTCTCGAATGGACTTAGAGAAGATTATTTTAGATTCAGACATTACCAGTGGTGATCATATATGAATTTTGCACCCCGTACAGACGCTGAAATTATCTTAGCCAATCAGAGTACTTAGAATGATGCCACTGCTGTTGTTTGGCTGGATTCTAGGTATAGTGGCCTGAATATGTGTATTCATCATCAGTATCATGGTGCTAATAACCAAAGTTCTCGAAGAAGTGTACAAAACCACCAAAGCTACCAAAGGCTGCTAGGTTCGACACAAAAAAATATACTGCTCTTTTTTTATCTCCTTTCTGAACACATCTGCAGCTGATATCGAAAAAGCTGTCACACCCATGTACTTCAGACAGGTTTTGGGGTCGTTAGAAGACAGAGTTCTCAAAGGAAGACAGAAGAGATTTTTTTAGCCTTACTGCTCACATGTTCTTGGGCTTCAACCGCTGTTACTTTCCCTTCCCCTTGTTATGCACCCGAAGGTGGGGCCCATAATTGCGAGATGGGAACTGCCAGCGGTTAATACCCTGTAGACACTTTTTATTCCCTGGTCAGATTTTAATGGAGACTCGACAGTTTCAAGAGTCTTCTTCCTTCTTTGCCATTCATTCGGTCCTCAGAGTCCTCAATTCGATTTGCTTCGCTAATTTCCGGTAAGGGGTGATGCAGGCTAGCAGCTGAGTACGCCATAAGCCCCCCCACCCCCACGTCAGGACTGCGCGTATGCGGCTGGCAATGGCCGCGGCAGAGGATCGTGGAGCTTGAGGGATTACAACGCCTTCCCCCAGGTGCTGACCTGAGAGAATCTGATCACATCTTTCCAACCGGTGTTTGTCCTCAGTGTTGCGGTGTGGGCAGCAGGGCCCACGGGGGGGGGGACGTAAGGCGCGCAGCCAGCGCGGAGCCGCAGAGGAACACCTCACACCAGCGCTGTAGTCGGAGACCTCGCCCCCGAGCGTGCCGGCTCCCTTTATTGAACCCCGCAGGCCACGCCTGGCCTGCGGATGACGTGCGGTCAGAGCAACGTGAACACTGGACCGTCAACCATTACATCCCTATCCAACTTTATCCAAAACAAAACATCCCCCCCCCCGCGTTACAGGACAACACCGTTACACCCAACTTGCACAGTTATACAGGTGGCGTTACTTGCGTGCCCCTCGTCCGCCGCCTCTGGATACCTCTCAGCAGGCAAAGTCTCTCAGTCTCTGGCTGGGCCCTGGGTTGGGCCTCAGATGGTATCTTCTGGGTGAACTTCGCAGGCATGGACTGGCGAGGGGTCCGCCGGCCGGGGTAGGGCTGGCCGTGGGGGCTGTGATGTCCTGGCCCCCCCCCCCCGGTGTGGTGGGGGGTGGGGTGGCTGCCAGCCCTTCCGTGGCGGTCACAGGGTGGTCCTGGGGTATCTCTTTGAACCACAAGACGTTGCGGGATACTTCTTCGCCTTCCCTTTGGGCGGTGACCATGTTCCCATGATTGGCGGTGACTGTCCAGCTCCCGGATTCATAGTTGGTCCTGAATTTTCCTCCGGGGCGGCGGTCCCGTAGGAGTACGGTGCCCCCGTGCGGATTGTCCTTTCGGTGGCGCGCCGCCGGTGACTCGTGCGGTTATTGCGGTGGGTCCGTCGGTCTTGTGTTTCCTCCTCTCTCAGTGGGGGCGGCGCCCAGCCGGGATATGAGGGGAGTAGATCTCGTCTTGGGCCATGGAGCATCAGGGCCCATGGACTCCTATGGGTGGTGCAGTGGGGAGAACTTCTGTACTCTCGCAGGAACTCGTGGAGACGCTTCTCTGGGTCGGCCTGTTCCACCCCTGCGATCCGTAACACCTTGTTCAGTGTGCGCATGAAACGCTCTACGTCACCATTGGCCTGCGGCCATTGGGGGGTTATGCGTCGATGACGTATCCCTCTCTGTGCAAGGAACATGGCGAATTCAGCTCCCTGAAACGGCGGTCCGTTATCGCTGCGGACCTCTTCCGGGAATCCAAACATGGCAAACGTCTTCTCAAGAACTGGTGCCACGTGAGTGAACGCTGTGGACGATACTACCTCCACTATGGGGTACTTCGAGAATCCATCCACTAGGACAAGGGTGTGTCTTCCCCCCGGGAAGCTCCCGAAGTCTATGCTGACCCGAGACCACGGGCCCGTGCAAGCGTCTTCTGTGATTATCGGCGCGGGCCGTTCTATGCCCCCAGTCAGTTGGCACAGCGGGCACCGTCTCACATACTCCTCTACCATCTTCTCCAGCTCTGGGAACCAGACCTTCTCCCTCATCCTGGATTTCATTCTTGTGACTCCTTGATGTCCTCCATGGGCTAGCTGCGTTGCCTTCTGTCGTAACGCCTGAGGTATCACTAGCCGAGGCCCACGTAGCAGGATCCCATCTGGAGTGGCACTGAGTTCGTGCCTGATCTGCCACATCTTTGCCGTGTGTTCCCGTTCCTCCGGGCTCCATGAGTTGGCTTGCCTCAGGTAGTGCGCCCATGATCCCTCTTGTACCGCCTTCAGCGTTCGGGTGTATACTCCGTCAGTCAGGGCCGCTTCTTTTATGTCCTCCAGGGTCATGTTCCGTGGGCAGGCTGCCTCCGACACCAGATGCACATGCTGTTCAGTATCGTCCTCGTCCGCAGACGTGGCTGTCTTTTCCGGGTGTCGTGATAGGAAATCGGCCGGGTTCTTGGCTCAGGGTCGATACACCACCTCCATTTCGTATGGTTGCAACTGGATTGCCCATCTCTCGATGCGAGGTGGGGGGTTCGGTGATGTTCCTTTAAAGAGCGGCACGAGTGGCTGGTGATCGGTTACCATCGTGAATGGTTGTTCCTTGAGGTATAAGTGGAAGTGGTGAGAGGCCCACTTGATAGCGAGCGCTTCTCGCTCTATCTGAGCATACCGTGTCTCGGTGGGCGTGAGGGACTTGCTGGCGAAAGACAGGGCGGCCCACCGGCCCGGTTCATGTTCCTGTGCCAGCACGGCACCGAGTCCTACGGGGCTGGCGTCGACCAACACTTCCGTCCGCTTCGAGGGGTCGAAGTATGCCAGCGTGGCTTCTCCCAGGAGGGCGTCCTTGATGCCTTGGAACGCCTCTTCCTCTTTCGGTCCCCACTGCCACTGGGCGTCCGACTTGGTGAGGGCTCGGAGGCGTTCTGCCCGCGTAGCCAGTCCAGGAAAGAACCTCCCGCAGTATGTCGCCATGCCCAGAAAACTGCGCACCTCCGTTGGCGAGGTGGGCGCGGGGGCGTCTTTGATCGACTGGGACTTCCGAGGGTCTACCTGGATGCCTTCCTGGTTGAAGATGTATCCGAAGAACTCCAGGGACAGTTGGAAGAATTGGCACTTGTCTTTATGGAGTGTGGCCCCGTGCTCCTGTAGGCGCGCCAGGGTGTTGCGGAGGTGTCTATAGTGGTCGGCCGCTGTTGCCGAATGGATGAGAATGTCGGCGCTCACGTTCAACACCCCTGGGAGCCCCGACAGCATTTCCCATATGGTGTTCTGGAATACTTCTGCCGCCGAGGAGATCCCAAAGTTGAGCCTCTTATACCTCCGGAGCCCCAGATGAGTGCTGAAGGTCGTGATGTAGCGGCTCTCTTTGGCCAACGGGAGCTGATGGTACCCTGCGTTAAGGTCGATCTTCGAGAACCATTTAGACCCATTTACATCTGCTATGATGTCGTCCATTGTCGGCGTGATGTGCCGCTCCCTTTTTATAGCTTTATTGGGAAGCCTCATGTCGATACAGAGTCGTATCGCTCCTGGTTGCTTCGGTTTCTCCGCTATGACTATTAGGAACACCCACGGCGTCGGGCCTGATACTTTCTCGATAACGCCAAGTTTTTCCAGGTTGTCCAGTTCTTTTTCCACTAACGGTCGCAAATGGAATGGGACCCTTCTGTGCCTCAATGCGACGGGGACGACCGCCTTATCGATATGCAGCTTCACCGGGTCGCACTTGATGCGCCCGAGGCCTCGAAACAACCCAGGGAACTGGTTAAGCAGCTCCTCCACTTGGTGTGCCTGCACCCTCCTGGCGAAGGATATTAATCCCAGGTCTTCTGCCGTGTGACTGCTTATGAGGGTGTCCGCCGCCCTGTCGATGACATGGATCGTTGTCATCACTTCATATTCGTCGGCCTTAACAGGGACTGTTATTTTCCCTTTCAGAGGTAGGGGAGTGTCGGCTCCGTATGCGTAGATCTTTGTCTTGGACGGCTGTACCGGTGGGCAGGGTTTTAGGAGTCGGTACTGTTGAAGGCCCATCACATTCACCGTGGCTCCTGTGTCGATCACGGCTTGCACTTCCGTCCCTGCCACGTGCACCACGCACGTCGGTTGAGGCCTGCGGCGTAGCTTGAGTTCCCTCGCAAATGAGATCAGGTGTACCTTTTGCTCATCATCGCTCCACGACTCTTCACTCACGTCCTGATACCTCCTCCCTCTCGTCTGTTCGATTGGCTGCCTTCTTTCGGTCACGGACAGCTGACGTACAGCCTTTGTCGGCGGTTTTCTAGCTTCGAGACTCCCGGCCTCTGGTGCGTCTCCGGCACACTGACGCGAAATGGTTGGGGATTCCGCAGTTGGTGCATGTTTTTCCCTGCGCGGGACAGTCCTTTGCCGTGTGCGGCTCATACCCGCAGTATCCACACTTCTGCTTCGATCCTTCTTGATGTGCAGTCTTTTGTCGGTCTCCTCGCGGTCTGGCGCGGATGGCATCCGCCCGCTCCGTCTTGATAGGTACTGTCTTCCCTGGGGCCTTGACCAGGGCTTGCTCCATCTCATTAGCCCGGGCTGCCGACAAGTCGTGCGATCTCGCCAGTACCAGCATGTCCTCCAGCGCGATCTTTGGCTGGCGAAGGATAAGGCCTCTTAGTGTCTTGTCTCTGCACCCTAGTATGAGCTGGGCGCGTATCTCTTTCAGCTGGTCGTCAGGCTGCAGGGCACCGCTGGGAGGCGCCGCGGGAGCACGCAAGGCAGTCCGCCCCCACCCTCGTCACCAGTGTTGCGGTGTGGGCAGCAGGGCCCACGGGGGGGACGTTTGGCGCGCAGCCAGCGTGGAGCCGCAGACAGAGGAACACCTCACACCAGCGCTGTAGTCGGAGACCTCGCTCCCTTTATTGGACCCCGCAGGCCACGCCTGGCCTGCGGATGACGTGCGGTCAGAGCAACGTGAACACTGGACCGTCAACCATTACACTCAGTAATGTAATCACTGCTGACGAAAGGTGAAAGGCAACAGTGCTGCTCGGGAACTGACAAAGCAGGCTGTCAACTGTAAGGGCTTGCAGAGTTCTCGGTCGTGCCGGCTGTGCTGCCCCATCACTTTGTGGCTGGGTTTTACGGGCAATGGAATAAGTCCCTGAACTTGCAATTTCAGAAACCTTGTGATTTATAGAGAGCAGTTGGGTGAACTTCCTTCAACTGGCTGTTCATCGTGGTTTTGAGGATGCCGAGCGATACCTGAGCCGGCTGTGCAGCCTCCCAGAACTATAACAGATCAGTTACATACGAGCGGAGTCTTTTTACCTTCATAGACTACCAGGTTTCTCACCAGGGGGTAAGTGCATCGCTCTGCTGCAGGTCTTGGCAAAGGGCTTCGGCGCTACCTGGTAGAGGGTCGCTGGGGTGTTCTAAGCGCAGCAATATTTATTTTTTAGCTTTTTTAACTCCTGCAATCTCTACAACTGCAGAAAGCAGTATACAATTTCCGTACTTACTTTGATTAGTGATTAATCCTTAAATTGTGTGGGTGTGGGAGGAGGAGAGGAGGTGTGGAAGAGTGGAGAGAGCAGAAGTACAAATTAATTGGAGGAACTTTCAACATGCAAAGGTTTTCTAAAGGTACTGCGGCAACCCATCTCGATTCTCTGGTCCTGGCTCGGAGGGTCAAAAAGCAAGTAGGATAAGCGGTAGCTCAGGCAAATCGCGCCGCTTCTTCGTGGAAAGATCTCGTAATGCCCACAGAGAATCCGGAGCACAGGTTGGCAGCCCTAGAGCTTTCTCAGAAAAACTGTCAGGGGGTGCCTCAGCCGACTTGGATATGAGCCTTAGTCCCGCTCTTAATGACTGTATGGGAGGGAGGGGGGCAGCTGTACAAATACCTGTAGAAGAATCAGAGGAGGCCAACTCAATATATGAAGTTGAGGCTGAGAAATCCAAGAAAATTAAAAAATACCCCTTATTCTTCAAGACTAAATCCAGCTCAACACCTGGCATAGATAGGCTGGAGAGCGCTCAGTCGTCAGTTGCACAGTCCCTGGGTTCAATGAAGGGCATGTCTCCTAGGGGCGACAGTAATGTTTTATCGCAACTTTCATCACAATCGTTGGTGCCTCTCTCACAGAGGCCATTGGGAACAGCCGTGTCGGGAATCACAGAGCAGGCAGTGATAGGAAAGCTAAAGCACTAGCAGTACACACTAAATCGAGGACTGATTCAATTCAGGAGGGTCCCTCTCAGGTCGACACACCCTTTACTCTGCAGTGGGACGCCAAGAGCATGCTCATTCTAATTCTGGAAGAGATTAGGGAACTGAAAGCCTCTCAAACACTGGAGATTTCAGCTATGCATGCCCGGTTTACAAAAATCGAAGATACTATGGCCCGGATCCCGGCGCGACTAAATGAGGTGGAAGCAAGAATATCGCAGCTGGAGGATCAGGTTGTCATGATGAAATATAAGATAGCTGCTTTCCAGAGCAAAGATTCAGCGATGGAATATAAATTGGAGGAATTGTAGAATCATTCAAGACGCTCTAATCTTCGTATCCTCGGTATTCCGGAGGGTCTTGAGGGCCAGCAGACACTCCAGTGGGGCAACTCTTAAAAAATATGTCCTCCCAGAGTATAACGGGGGTTTGACTCTTACGAGGGCCGATCTTGGTCAATTTTGGAGATTACCTTGTGAAATAACAAATTCTATCCAAGGAGGCTATGCCGCGACAGTTCACTTCACTGGAAGTTTCATTATGTTGTATCTTCCCAGATATGACCGCTTCCACAGCCAAAAGACGGAAAGAATTTGTCAAAATGCTGCATCTGTTCAAGGAACAGGGGGCACAGGCAATGATTGCACAGCAAAGTAAACTAAAAGTGCTTGTAAAAGGAAGGCTTCATGTATTCTGTAATGTCCCTGAAGCCTAGGAGCTGTTGCAGCAAATTGCTAACAAGTCCTAGTTCCTAAGCCTGGTGCTTTCAAATTGATTCTATGATCATTTGTACATCTCCTTGTCTTTCTTTTCCCTCTTTCTCACTTACTTCTCTCTCTTTCCTCTAAATTTTCTCAGGCATTATTTGGGTCTTTTTCTCTTTCCAAGTCCTGGGGTGGGGAGGGATGGGGTAAGTAGGCCAATAGCTTCTGGCACAAGGTCAAGGTGCCAGTTTCAGGGGAAGGGATAAGCCTGTCAGGTGCAAGTGGGACAGTGGACTGCTCACCGCTGCTTTTGGGGGTGGGCGGAACATGGGTGTGGTGGGGTGGAGGTGGTGTGTAGGAATGGGAAGTAAGAGTGGAAAAAGAGATCCATTTCTAAAATCAAAAGTCAAACTTAAACTGTACTATCCGAACTTCACTTGTGAATGTGCACCCTCTGAGTGTCAAGGGCTTCGTCAAACAGCAGACCTTTGCGGGGCTGGCTCGGTATATTGGAGAGCTGATTTGCCCTAAAGTCTCACTTTATATTTGAGACCATCTATGGTTAAATAGTATATTGTGCTAATGGATAAAAGGGAAATCCTAAAGGGGGTCTCCCTTAATGTTCACGGCCTTAATAATAAAAAGAAAATGCGGGCCATCGAGTCCTGGATTAAGACGGAAAATCCATCTGTAGTTTTAATCCAAGAAACTCATATATTGGTGGGGAAGATAGCAGAATTCCCCATGTTCAGATCTTGGGCAGCATATCGGGGATTCTCCTTTTCCCAGGCAACACATCAGGGCAACGCGATCTTTCTGGGCAAAAAATTTAAAGCAGAGGTGGTAAACTTCGTAAGTGATAAGAATGGAAGTTGGTGCTGGGCGACTTGTAGGTTGGGGGCAGATATCTTACATTCGCTAGCATTAATGCCCCAGTTGAAGATAATGCTGAGCCATATGGAGAATTATTTCAATCACTAATACAAATTCCTAGTGAAATAATCATAGAAGGAGACTACAATTGTTTACCAAACCCTAAGATTGATTCCTCAGTTATATCCAAAAGGCAATTAAAACCTAAAACCTTTAAAATTATTCAAAATTAAGGAAAAAACTCAGGAGTTAATTGATCCCTGGAAGGAAGTATTTGATACCAAAATCGCATATACAAGTTTTTGGGGTAGATGCCGCACTTCTTCACGTGTAGTTTATTTCTTATATCGAAGACCCTGAATTTTAGTAATTAGAGAATCTTACCTAATGGATTTTCGGATCATGCAATGATTATTTTAGAGGTGGAGTTAGGTAAAATTTTAGTACACCCTAAGAGATGGGTTCTTAATAGACAGTATTTACTGGAAGAAAGCTGGGTGCTATTCTATAAAACAGAGATAAAGGAATTTTTTTGCAATAAACCCTGGGATGACTGCTCTGGGAATCCGTTAAGGCATATATTTGTGGGTTGGTTATAGGTAAGGACGCGGAAAGTTTAAAAAAAGATTACGAACAAAAGCAAATCTTAGAGCAGAACGTTCAGCTGTGCTAAGATAGCTTAATTACAAGTTCCTTGGCTCTCAATAAACTAAATAAAGCTCGATCAGGCTAAACAAGAACTAAGCGAGGAAAATTATTTAAAATGTGAAACCTCGAACCGTACATATATGCAAAAGGTATATGAAGAAAATAATTTTACAGGGAGGTTTCTTGCATGGCAGGCTCTGGAGCAGGCCGCAAGTAATCGGATAAGCACTTTGAAATGCACGGTCACCGGTACCCAGAGTGAGGATCCGTCTAACATAGGGGATATAATGCTAGAACACTAAAGGTGAATCTACAGCCAAAAACAATCAATCAATAATGCATCCCTGGAGATGTTTTTTCGGGAACAGAACATCCTGGTACTCTCTGAGACCGAAAAGGCTAATATGATGCGCCCCTTTTCTAAAGAAGAACTGGGGAAAGTTATAAGGAACCTCCTGAATGGTGAAGTCTGTGGACCGGATGGTCTAACGGCGGAATTTTTTAAAGCATTTTCTGGGCTTCTATCAGAATACTTTCTACTAGTTGCCAATATAATGCTAAAGGGAGGCCCGATACCAACATCATTTCGAAAAGGGAATGTAGTTAGCTTTTTAAAAAAAGGGGAAGGACGGCGAGGATACCAACTCATATCACCCAATCACACTTCTGAACTCCGACTACAAAATGATTAAAAAACTTTTAGCCAATAGATTCAACATAATAGCACCAAATCTGATCAATTCTGCTCAAAATGGTTCTATTGCAGAGAGACAGCTTGGGACAATCACGCATTATTTAGCCCAAGCATTCGATTACTTTGAGACCAAGAAAATACCGTGTGAGAAATTGGCCTGGCATATGCTGTCCACTAATTATAGTGGGTACCTTGTACCTGTCCAAACAACCCTTATTGATGATAGGTTTAAAGACAACCTTTATTGAAAACTATTCTAGTGGTAGCTATGGAGAGCAGCCTTCAGTCTAAGTCTTGAAGGAGTGTAAAGCAGCTTGGTTTACCATATTATAACCTTTTGAATAACTAAATGAAAGGAGAACCACACAAGGTATATATATAAAATATATGTATTTATTTCTAAACACTCTCTACTAATCCCTTTATGAGATTAGAGAGCAAGGCACAGAATAATACAGTTCTAAAACGACAGTAAATAGCACAATATACAATGGGCCCTAGGGGTGAACCAAACCATATATTAAGAAAGTGGTATAAGAACCCTGACTTGACTAGACACAGTGCCTACAGCACGGAGTATCGCTGGGACCCCAAGGAACCACCCAAGGTAGTGACACAGGAGACCCACGGGGGACGTGTGCAGTGTGAGAACACAGCCGCGAGCCCCGTACGGGAAAGTTGCGGTTGGAATTTTAGAAGTTAAGGACACTTAGGAGAGGACTTTGAGCAAACCCCTTTAGACTTAGGGGGTTCTAGGGCCAGCACCCACGGGAGCACTGGAGTACTCAAGTTACCTCACCCAGGGAAGCCGGGTGCATAGGTGTCAAATGGTGTCGGGAATCGTAGTTGATTTCAATGGCGATCTGCTGCAAAGTGCTGCTGCCGGGAAGGAGAGAAGTGTCCGGTGTAATCCAAGCCTGGATCGAAGATCAGAAGAACCTGAAAGCAGAGAGGACAGAGTCTGGGTCACTTGCCAGTGACCAGGGGCACGATAGACGAATGCCCACCGATGTCGGGTGTGAAGAGGTGAAGCTTGACTCTGCAGCCATGAGGACCAGGAGGTGTCAATGACGACCAGGAGCTGGATTCGAGCTGTCCCACGAAGGATGTCAAGTGCTGCAGAGTCGGTGCCCGGATTGTACCCAACAAGCCTTGGCAACAGCAACCCATGCCGGAAAAGAAAAGTTGCTTCGGTGCAGACCAGCAAGGTCCTGGGGACTCCCCAAGCGATGGAGAGTAAGGGCACATCTGGAGCAACCAGGTAAGCCCAATTAAAGTTAAAGTTACCTTCACAGGGACCCACCAGTCGACAGACCAGGGATCGCGAAGGGACCGCGAGAGAAAACACAAAGGGCCTGCTCACGGAACACTCGTGGAGTGTAGGCGGGCAATCTTCGGTGCAAATGCTGCTCGGGGTCAGGGCTACAAGTAACCCAAAGCTCAGCTGTAAGAGTCGTTGGAAAGCTGATGCTTCTGCAAATGGTCGCGGTGTCCAGGGGTTCGGGTTGCAAGGTCTTCCACGAGGGATACAGGCCTCAGAATTACTGAGTGCACAGATTGACCTCAGAGACCACGGAAACTCACCTCCTGTGTTGCAAAATTCTTCGGATCCGGCGGAAGCTTCGGAGATGCAAACCGGACAGATGGGTCTTTGGTGCCTGCCAAGCAGGGGAGTAACTCCTTTACTCCAAGGGAGATCTTTCAGTGATCTAGTTCAGTGTAGATCATCGAAGTTCCAGGATTCAGTAGCAGAGTTTTGTCCAGGTGTAATCTAAAGTCATGTAGCCAGAGGTTCCTTTCTTATAACAAAGGAAGGGGTTGGACAAACTCTAGGGACCCACCTAAGGGAGGGTCAGGAAAGAGGGGCGCCTACACCCATTTCCTTTGTCAGTTTCGCACCAGAGCAGGGGCTGGTAGCTCCTGCAACCGGTGTGAACTGGACTATGCACAGGGACACCAAATGTGCCCCCAGTGCTGAACTTCAAGGCACTCTTGAAGTGCACCCACCCAGCCCTAATACAGTAAAGCCTGTCTGGGAGGTGGTGACAGGAAACCTATTGTCCAGGCCTCCCCTGCCGGAGTTTCGTCCAGCAGCAGGAGGGCAGACTCGTGTCTGTGGCTGGCAGCATCCGTTTTGTGGTGCCAGGCCTCTTTTATCTGGTACTGGGTATACCGGTGCTGTCATGTCTCTCCCTCTAGAAGGGTGGGCTCATACTCACACACCAGTTACTGGTGTGGGGGTATGATTCCAAGGTGTTTGACACCAAACACAACATGTTTCCGTGCAGCCATCCCAAAGTTAGCATTTACTGCAAGGTTATAATGAACTTATATGGTTTGGCTGCATCACAAACAACCCCAGAATAAAAGTTCCGAAGGCTGCAGAGGGGCTCTGCTTATGCATGGGCACCCTCTCACATAAAACCCAGCACCCTGCCTTCAGGATTAGTAACGCCTGCTATAGGGGTGACTGATAGGTTTATATGTGCAGCGATAGGGTGAGATATAGTGAACCTATATCTTGGTAAGGGGTGCATGCACCTCCTCACTCAGGCTGCAGTAGCAGTCCTGTGGTGTCATTTTGGAAGGCTTCCCTGGGGTGGCATAATACATGCTGCAGCCCCTGGTAGGCCTCTGGGGTACCTATGCCCTGGGTACCTAGTATACCATTATAAGGGTTCCCCAGAATCCAATCTGGAGTGTACCTAAAGTACTGGTAATCAATTTAGAGAGGAAGCAGCTAGGCTGGGGTCCTGTTTAGCAGGGCCCCAGCCAGACTATAGTCGAAAAACAGTGAAACATCAGCAAAATGTGAAGGTAACTATAAGAAGCAGATCCTACTCTCCTACATACAGGCCCCGGTTCTCCTATTGGATGCAGAGAATAGGAGAATCAGGGCCCGTATTTTCTTGGTCTCAAAGTAATCTACCTTTCGAATCATTGGGGAAAAAAAGCCCCCCGAATTGCACTACGCACTTTATACGAGGATTTGGAGAAGGGCAGGTTTGCGCTCCATAATTTCGGGAATTATTATTTGCATACTTCGCACAATACATGTCCAGGTTCAAATCAGAATCGCATACAGGAATATTCGTGAAATATTTCATGAGCTTAATTTGTATAGAGCACCAGATATGCAATCCATTAAAAATTACGAAATCCCCCAAACTAGCTCGCTATCAGTGCATGCAGTGTTTTTTTCACAAACGTTAGGATTTTTCTAGAAGATACACAATCCCAGTTATCAATACTTCAACCCCATTATCCGAACTTACTTTGGTATTCGAGATTAGAGACTCGTCTGAAATCATTCAAAAATGGGCCATGGCCTGATTTGGGAAAATCCCAGATGTGATTATGATTGATAGGTGGCTCAGTAGCTCTGAAATGCATGACTTAATTCAAAATGATTTCCTTCTTCTTGGGTCCTATAGAATGCTCTACAAAATTCTTAGTAATCTAGATCTGACGCAGATTAACAAGTGTAAAAATCTGGCACTCATGCTATTTGAAGAAGGTGTGGATAGGAGACCCGGGGAGTGGAAAACATTTTTGGCCTCTACCAAAGGTCCGGACCTCGCCCAGAAAGCAATAATGAAATGAGAATAACATGAAGGGCTGGAGGTAACAGCGAAAATGTGGACAGAGGTGAATAAACTTAATTTCAGTGCGTTATGGGGAGCTTATTGGTGCCCGATGCTATTTGTTTTGCAAATGGCTGCTATATAGAACCTCACAGTTTTTACCCCAGGTCTACCCTAATCAATCTAGTCAGTGTTTTCGCTGTTCGAATCAGTCGACAGCTAACTGGACGCATATCATTGCTCAGTGCCCTCTAACAGTTGGCTGAACGTTTTGGGTTACAATCCTTCCCTTCGTCTATCTGATAAATGGGTTAAATTCATATATATCGCAATGAAGGTTGCCAGGTCTCTGCTACTTCAAAGATGGCGATCATGTCAGGTTCCAACAAAGTGTGAGTGGGTTCGGAAAATGATGCAGGTCAGAAATAGTCAACGGCTGTTTGCAATGTGAAACAGGGGGATTAGGACATTTGAAAAAGTATGGGAATCATACTTCGACTATGAATATTAAGGGGAGTTTAAAAAAATGTTTTTCTTTTTTTATCATATTGCTAATATGATGAAATACTATCAGAAGCTTCACCTGTTGGTATATTTGTATACTCTATCCCGATTTGCACTTTAACGCATTATAGACACTTTAGATGCTCTTAAAAAGAATGTCTATACTGTATCTGGTCTCTTATGATTTTTAGTTCAACGTTATTTAGGCTTTTATTCTGATTGTATGTTCTTTTTATTCCCGAATATGTATGCTGTATTTATTGATCTGGAGTGCACTGTATTATATGGATGAATTTGTCAATTTGAATGGATCTAAAAAAAAAAGTTTTTGTTTGCTAATTTCCCCAAATGAGTAAGGCATACTCAATTACTTTACCTCAAATGAGAAACAGAAGTCAGGCTGTATGGATGTCACCATTTTCCTCTACTACCAAGTCCCTTAACCTTTGGGTGCCGCAGGGCTTTTCTTTGAGCGCCACCTTGTTTAACATGTATATATGGCCCTTTTGGCCCCATTGGTAAAGACATTTTGGGTAAAGTTTATCTCATATGCAGATGATACGCAGCTATTTTTAAATGCTGTTTGAAGTCAGCTCTGCCCTGGATGCCGGCCAGTGATTTACAATGTAACTCTGCGAAGACGGAGATTCTGCTGTTTGAGGCTTCTAGAACCTTGAGTTGGGAGAATTGCTGCTGGCCATCTTCATCGCTTCCTTACCCGCCCCTTTCCATGGCGGCTAAGAATTTAGGAGTTAAACTAGATTGGAAGCTGTCATTTTAACCTCAATTTGCCGCAGTGGTTTTTCCATACTTCGGTCCTTAAATAAATTACTTTTCCTTCTTCTGTTGCACTCTAGGAAAACGGTGGTCCATGCTCTGATTACTTCAAGACTGGACTACACAAATGTGCTCGAGTTGGGCTTATTTAGTGACATGTATTAACTGTCTGCAGATGGCACAAAACGCAGTTGCACAACTGTTGTTAAAAATTCCTTGATGTGAACCTATTCCTCAGCACCTCTTGGGCCTCCAATGGAGACCTATTAACAAAGGGTTCTTTTTTAAGACCTTGGCGTTTCCCACTAAGCTTCCTATGGCTCTGGTCCACAATGCTCCACAGGCTTTACGCTCCTCTGACAGTTTACTAGTAGTGATCCCTAAGATCAAACGGATCAGGAAAGAGGGTGTTTTCTTTTCTTTCTTGGTGACACAAGCCTGGCTTCACCTCACCGTCAAGGTGCGCAGCACTGAAGATGAATCTGATGAAAGAAAACCACTCAAGACTTGGCATTTTTAGGTTGTGAGGGGTTTTCCTCTGTCTGCAGTTGTTTTGATCTTCACGCCAAGATACTCTTGGGAATAGTTGTGTATGGTATAAATGTTGTCATTCATTTAAGCTTATGCCAGAGCTTTTACCATAAGTTGAAGATGTACATTTTCTCCAAGAGACAAGGAGATATACCACAATCAGAGTGCTTGAGAGATTGTCAACACACATCTTTAAAAAAAGCAAAACAATTAGGAATATGTTTGTCGGGAAACAGAATATACGCAGTTCATGACAATGTATTAATTTTTACTGTATTAGTAGTATTGATTTAGATACATTCTATTTAAAGTAGGATGGAGTGTCTTAAACACCAATGATATCATCACATAGTGGGACCACACTGCTCTCGAACATGCAAGTCTAGGATTCCTGCTACAAATAATAATCTTTGAATTATAAATATCTGTTAGACTGCCTTTCTTGGGATCCAGACATATGAATGAAACACACTTACAACCTCTTAACACACATAGAAACAGTTGTGTCCATTTATTTAATAAGTACAAGGTAACAGCAACACATGTAGAACTGACTTCAAAAAATGATTATATACACAGAGCAATTCATGAACAAGCAGCGACACCAACTTAAATATTTTTAGTATCAGTTTACCACAGGCTGAGATTAAATTAAATGTGGAAATAAAAAAAATAAAGCTTACTGAAGTGTTTTCTAGGTTCTCTGTTTTTGTGGCAGCTATGATCATGCATGACAGCAGTAAGTACAAGTTCTACAGGCCCACTCTTAAGAGATGCACACACTCAGCACAACGTGCATTAGGAGGGAATTATTTGTACTTTGTACAGAATAGTATTGGAAAGAGTAGTATTAGTTATAAATCTGTCCTCTCTGCAGTGTGGATAAAGGCATGGTATGCAGCTGTCCATTTGATTGCACAGTAAATAATATAGCAAACTCCTACACAGGCAATAAACCAGCTGGTGATTGATGGAGAGAAACAGTGTGCTTTGATAATCTATTGGAGATTCAGAGACTGCTTGCTACCTCTTCATTTCAAAATGCAGCCTTCTTTTCCTCCCTTCCCTGTTAAATAGCAGGATAACAGAAGTGGAGCTAATAAGTGCATCCTTATAAAGGAATTATATTTCCACTTGCACCCACTATTACAAGAAATCTGCAAAACTTCAAGATGTCATCACTGTATGAGATGAACCTTAAATCTGGAGTCGCGTACATGTCTGTTCTGATGGTCATATGAAAGCCATGTTGATTATAAACTGAATTTACTATTCTTCTCACAGAAACACAAACTGTGATGCAAACATCTTTTTCATAAGCATACTTTTCTTCATCATCACATATGAGAGCCCCTTCAAATATGTGAGCTCGGGATGTGCGCTGTACAGTAACCTTTTGTGTTTGATTTATTGGACCACAATGTTGCCCCATGCTGATTCACAAAGGAACACCTACATTTTGTGTAAGTTTACACTTGCTGTAGTAACTTTACAATGTTTTGGTAGTCACAAACTGCAAAGGTATTTTATTTCCAATCTTTTTACTAGTAATAACATTACACTTGCAGTTTGGAATACCAAAAAGTAGTAAAGTTATTGTGAATACCAAAAAGTAGTAAAGTGATTACAGCAAGTGTAAATGTACACACAAGTGTAAGATTACCTTTGTGAATTAGGCCCTCAATGTGGGATTAGTTCTTATATATGGAGCAACATTGTCGTCCATTAAATAAAAGTGTTTAGTGTATTACACACAGCCTGAACTCACATATTTGAAGGTGCTCTTATATGAGATGATGTAGAAAAGGAGGCTCGTGAAAAAATAATGTACATCTTCATACACAATGTGGTTAGGCTGGGAATCTGGAATGGATTCTAAGTCTTCTGGTTTATTTGTGCAATTCAGTCACAAAGGGGCCGATTCACAGAACTAATCTGAGATAAAATCCTAACTTTACGACTTTCGGTATTCACAGAAGCCATTTAGTAGTAGTAAAGTTAGGAGTCCTAACTTTACTACTACTAAATGCCTTCTATGAATACCAAAAGTAGTAAGTTTAGGATTTTATCTCAGATTAGTTCCGCGAATCGGCCCCTAGATTCTTATCTCTTTCTCTCTCAGATAAATTTGTAAATCTTTCCCTTAATGTCAAGATGGAACACACTTTGCAATTTTACTAGTAGTGAATTTACACTCGCAGGGTGTGAATACCAAAAAGTAGTAAAGTTACTACAACAAGTGTATACTTAAACTAAAGTGTCAATTTATGTTTCTGGATCAGGTCCATAGAGTACACATGACAATTAACTTGTTTCTGAGTTCCCTAGTGGCATTGATGTAATGTTTAAAATCTATTACTGTTAATAAATACCTTTTAATGCCATGAGCTAATCTAATGTACTAAGTTGAAAGGGATCCGCAAGTTAAATAATTACAAGTTTTTAAATTTTGAAGAGACTTTACCACAATTTTACATGACGTTTGTTGTATGATTTATATGCCAATTATGTTCATGGCTCGGATTGTGCATGGCTCTAGAGCCAAGTCAGACAGTTGGTTCGGCCCTATTGATTTGTTGACTTACCCACCTCTAAGACAAACTTTTAAACTTTTTCCACTTAGGATGTGTGCTGTACTGTGCACCACACTTGCAAAGTCAGAAAAGTTTGGAGAAATTCAAACTTTTCTCCTTTTCGACCCCAACTTTCAAGATGCATTATTATTTTGGCTGAAAGTCCTGTCTACAGCTGTTAGTTGATACATTTTGATAAATTTTATTTCGCACATTTTGCATTACAACTATTCATAATAACAATCACTATGAAAGAAACAAGAACAGTGCAATTTGCGGTTAAAATTATTGTTGAAAATCGCATTGGTATGCACTGATGCAATATGTAGATTGGGCTTTACGTCAACCATAAAAACAATGGGTGGTTGCATGGGAATGCCTGCTCATATACCACCCAGGGTATGCCACTTTATGCAAGCAGCAAAAAGCACTGCTAGCACTGCTTTGCATTACCTCAGAGCTAATTTTCAGCACAAATAAAGTCCCAAATATACATCTTGTGCTGATTTATGTCACTTTTGTGATGCAAATCCAATGCAAAATGTTAGTAAATCTGTCCCTCAGAGTATTGATATTGAAACATTAACTGAGGAGCTAAAGCAGCATTTTGGATTTGTGCAAGCACACCTCATGGTACCATAGTTAAGCACTCGTCCAATAGATGGCCATTGCCTTGGATATGATTCCGTACCAACCAGTGTCTTCTATGCAACACTTCGAGAACTACAACAGGTCTCAGCTGGCTTTACTTAACACCTATTGTCATGTTTAATTGATGACATTGTTCATCTTATTTGGCCCCAATCCCAACGCTTGGGGCTCTCCCAGGCAGCGTGCTGCTACCAAAAATAGAACAGATATAAAAAGAGAAAACAGGTTGATTTCTGTGACTGGTGAAGCTTTTTATGACAGTAAATTGTGATACAAATGTTACAACGTGTAATTCGTGATTTTACAGTTTGTGTCCAAAAGAGTAGTTATCAGTTATATTGCCATCTGCCACAAGTGAATGGAAATCAGCTGCTCTTTGCGGGTCCAGTACCGTGGTATCAAATAAGTGCATCAACAGTGAAGAATAGTGTTTTCAATGCTTAAGAATACATCCAGGGCGGTTCTCTAGTGTCCAGAGGTCCTAAATGATTACTTCCATATAATAAAATGCATATTTTAATTTTAAAAACAACTGGTTGCAAACTTTTCACAATATCTTACTGTACTCGCGCCAACTAGAAGCCATGAAACAGGTTCTAAAATAAAACTTTGGTACTAAACCACATTATATACACATATATTTATATACAGTAGAAACCTCTCTCTGGAGTCAATGTGGAATTCTATAATCCACTGACTACGAGACTGCGCTGCTGTCTGTTAAGAGACAGATGATATGGCGTTATGAGGAGAGCCCATCTGTGTCAACACCTTGTCCAGCCACTGGAGGGGGCCGTGCAGATGGATTTCGATCCAACAGGGGGTGCTGGTGACATCTTGCCGGTGATACTCTGCTCCCCAGCCCTAAAATAATTGAGCAAAAAGAATTAGGTTGTGCACAAAATCAAGTCAAAGATTGTCAGTGAATAAGGAAGCATTAGTTCAAAAAAGATTTTTGGGGGCAATACGCGCTATAATGGCAAGTGAAGCACCCAATGCTACTCTAAGGGCCATCAGAAACGAGCAACAGATGAAAAAACATGGATGAACCATGAGAAACACAAATGCAGGCAAACAATATTCAGGATGGCAAAGTAGGCCCAGGCGAAGTTTCAATTACGCTGGTGTAATTTGCGTAATTTCTGGCCCCCATGTCATTCTTTTTACACAAGATGCTGAGAAATTATGCTACATCGCACAATGGGTGGGGGAATGTAGTCTTACATAATAAAGGCACTTGTCATTGTACGGGACACTGCCTTAATGTCCATGGAATTAAATATGAAGTTCAAGACGTAATTATATGCAGAAACCATGCTGTTACTAGTAACTAAACCAGAGGTCCCAGGTCCAACTCTTTAAGATGTAATTGAAAAATACAGTATTTCCTGATAAAAAATTGTGAAAAACCAGAAGTATCCCAATCTCTCTAGGTTTTAACCCACTGCAATATAAAGGGCTAAACATTAAAATCCAGAAAATTACATTTAAGTAGGGATTCCATTGCAAAAAAGAGAGATTCTACTAGTGAGAATCTGGATAATAATGGTAGATCTAGAAAAGGATTACATTAGGTGTAAGAGATTACATTTCAATATATGGGGCAAAAATACACTTGATTACAATGAATGTTTTGTCGAAATATCAGCTGCGGCCCGTGCAGGTAAGAGCAGTGGGGTGGTGGAGCCGGGTTGTGGAGGGGAAGGAGGGCGGGTAATCAACAGTAGACCATGAGGGAAAATTAAATAAATAATTTTCCCACGTCGTCATCTGTCGAAATGCCCCCCCCCCCGACCCAACCTCCCTCCCCCTCGCTCTTACCTGCACAGGCTAAATATACCTTAACTTTTTCAACTTTCATTATTGGAACAGTTTAACAACTTACCACATATTTTTCTTTGTGGTGAGCAAAGCAAAAATGTAATTGTCTCTGTTTACGCTATGCATGAGGCAGGGAGGGTTTGGGTTGCATTTATTAATTTAAATACTACAATGTCTTTGTACTTATAAACTCCAACTATTAGTTTAAGGAAGCTAGACTTCACCTTTCTAAATCGTGTCATTATGAAGAAGTCTCTTAAGGCCTGATTTAGCCTTTGAGAGACAGAGCAATGCCTGTTGGGATGCTGGAGGATATATCCTCTGCGATCCCAAGGGTACTCTGCCAACTTTAGACATGACTGCCAGCCCAGCAGTCATCTCTGTACATTGAAAGGAATCGCTGTGATGACGGTTCCTTTCAAGGGACTAAATGTTTTATGCACGGCTGCCATAGGTTTTGACGACTATCCAGCAAAATGTTTACTTTTTTATGTTTTTCAAAAACAAGCTTGTTTTTTACTTGAGCAATGTTAATAAAAAAAAAGATGTTTAAAAAAAAAAAAAACAAGCTTGTTTTTGGAGAGCATAGGATAATGATCCTGAACCCTGGGAGCTACCTACCTAGTTGTGGGGGTCATTATTGCTTTTTTCTGGATCCTCCCCCCCCTTGTTGTTCCTCACAGTGATAGACATGGGTGAAAAAGACATTACACCATACACACTAAATAGGGCGGATAGTTAAAGTGCTTTTTCGAATGGCCCCTACTCCGTCAGTCTGTCGGAAGAAGTATTTCATTAACAGAGTTAACGTGGGCTCACTTGATGGAATATTTAAGGCTGCTCGTCTCTAAAAGAGTCAGGTGGAGCACAGGTTTGGTGCGCAGGATTAGGGTGACCAGGTCGTGTGACCCAAAAAACGGGGACATTTTACATCAATAAAGTGGCAAAGAATGGCAGCCCTCATCCTCATAGAAACACAGAAAAGGCACTAAGAAAATAAATAAAATATAATTTTGAAAACCAGCATCATACCTGTTGATTACATTGCTTACTGATAACAGCTGCTTACTATCCCTGCTTTGGAACACCTAAAAAAGTGACTCTCACTGTTTTCAGTTTACCCTCTCAAAAAACCGGGACAGGAGCCACTTTTACTAAAATCTGCCGGGACAACTGTTGAAAAACCGGGACGGTCCGGGCAAATCCGGGACGCCTGGTCACCCTGCGCAGGATACACCGTGGTGTTTATGACAGAGTACTCTGTCTGCCAAACTCTAAATCAGGCCTTAAGTCTTTTTTTAATTGGGATCTCTGCCAAATTTGGATTCACACAGAAAAAATTAAATGTTTGTCCACAATTAAGCCAAACATGGTATACTTTAGAAACAGGTTACCAACAAAACAATTTAACCATTCCTTACGTATGAAAATACTAACATTTGGGACAAATATTCTCTTGAACTTTAAGAACATGAATCCCCATTAAAAGCTGTGGATGACAGCTGGGGTAAAGAACATCAATGATATTTGTTTCAAGGTGTCTATGGTGCCCTTTGATGACCTTACTTTCAAATAAATCAGTACAAAAAGTAATGGGTAAGGTACGCTGATCTTTGCCCAGGTCTGAAATGGCTGATATATATGTTGATCAGTGCTCTACTAGACCTCAATTCATGTTCATTTATCAGGCACAGATGGCTACTGGCTGGGCCTATCCAAGCTTCTCTCTTAAGTTGAGATGATATCTCTTCACCTGATGATGCCCTCAAATACAAGAACGAAAAATAGACTTGAGACCGAAATATTACCTATGATAATGCCGATCGTCTCAATTATTTTATTCTATTTACACAAGTTAAATCTTTGAAATACATGGATATTATAATTATATTGAACACTAGTTACAATGAAATAATTGGGGATATTTTTATTTTCAGTATGAGACACACACACACAGGTACTTTGGGCCTGTAAGAAAAAAATTAAAAAAAAAAAAAGAAACTGGGTTGCTGGTTGACTGAGGTGTGAGACCTGGTTAAGCAGCAATCATAATCTTTGTCAGAGTAAGACACAAGCAAACCCCAAATTAACCTGTCCTCAACCCCCTAGTAGCTTGGTACAGTGCTGTCAGGCTTAACTTATAGCCAATGTGTAAAGCATTTGTGCATCACTTCTAACAATAAGGGTAAGGTAAGTTCTTATTGTTTCTAATTATTTAAAACCATAACAATAAAGCAAAAACGTATAAAACAGTTAAGACAAAGCAAAGTCAGATAATGTCTCAATTAATCAGTTTGCGCATACATCTTTTAATTTACTATATCATAAAAATGCTTATACTTTACATCTTTCAAGTTAATTCTAAAATCCTAATGTATAAAATAAACTACCAATAAAGTGGGGCTCTATTCTGCCCACTCCATATACTTTAAGATAGTTGTAAAAAGAATGGCAAGATTGCTACATTACAGGATTGGGTGATATAGTATGTAGCACCGTGGAGATGTTTATACGGGGGTTCCTTTGGAAAGCTCATTGTAGTATGGTGTGAGAAGCTGGGTTTCTGTTGCAGTAACCCCCCCACTTTTTGCCTGACCACTGATGCACTTTGACTTGATGTGCCCTGGGTCCCTGCCTATCAGGTTCCCAGGGCCTGTGTTCTTTCCCCAAAACTGTACCTTGTACACCTAATTGGCACTCTCTGACCACAGGCCAGCCCTTGGTAAATGGGTACCACAGGTACCCAGGGCACTGTGGCCAGGGAAGGCCTTTAAGGGTTGCAGCTCTTATTGTGCTGCCCTTATAGGTCCTGTACCTTTACACTCACACACTGGCCTTGCAGGCTGCGTTTTTTGGCGCAGAAAAAAGTGAAGAGTCGACATGGCACACATCCCTGGGTGCCATGCCTACAACCCACTGCTCTGGCATGGATTAGTCACCCCTCTAGCTGGGTGCACTATACCAGTAGTGAGGGTACAGGTGCATGAGCCTTGTACCCCTACAGTGTCTAAGTCAATTCTTAGGCATTGTAAGTGCAGTGCTGCCATTAAGAGTATATGGTGCTGGTAGTGTCATTACGAACCCCACAGTACCATAATGGCTGCACTGAAAACTGAGAAGTTTATTATCAAACTTTGCAGCACATTAAACCCACACTGATGCCAGTGTGGGAGTTAATGAAAAATGCACTCAGAGGGCATCTTAGAGATGCTCCCGAAAAATGACTAGCCCTTGCTGGGTTCCCTGACTGGTACACACCAGCCTGCCACCACAAGACATTTTTCTGGACCTCTAGGGTGGGAGCCTTTGCTCCCTGAGCCCAGAAAAAAGACTTTCCTGGGCGAGGTGGTCACACCTCCCCCAGGCCAGGAAGAGCCATCTGTAGCAGGGGAGCTTCAAAGGCCTTGCAGCCTTTGTAATGCGACCCACAGCCTCTCCTGCTATCAGGAGCAGGCCCCCTTCCTGTCTCCCCTACTTTTCGGCGGGAAGACAGGTGGGAAAAATTGGTCAGCCTAGAAGGTGTTGCCACCTCTGCCAACTCCACCCCTCGGGTGGGGGAGGCAAGGTGAAGTCCACTCTTCAGTGCCCGCCATCTTGCATATGGCAGGCACTCTCCAATCAGGATTAGGGATTGTGCTCACACCCCCACGTGGGATGAGCACACCAAGGGTGTAGTCACCCTAAGTTCAGTAGCCTATTGGCTACTGACCTCGAGACCCCTAAAACGCCCCCTAAATACAGCAGCCCTGAACCAAGAAGTCAGACAAGAACCTACAAGAAGAAAAGAAGAAGGGCTGAACAGCCGTGCCAAAGCTAACAAGAGGAAGACGCCCACAGACTTGGCCCCAGCCCTACCGGCCTGTCTTCACCTTGAACCTGCTCATGCGAAATCCCAGTGTGTCCTGTAGTCAGCAACCTCGAAAACCCCAAAGGACCTGCCTGCCTTCAACCACAAAGACTGTGTCTCCCGTGAACACCGGATTTGCTCATCTCCAACCTCTGGCCCTAGCCGGAAGCCGCGAATCTGCACCACTCTGCACCCGCTGTCCACAGCCCAAGCTCGAGTGGGCAAACACCATGAGGAGGTCTCCCCGGCAATCTTGACCCATGATCCAGCAATCCCTGACCTGCCTCAAGTCTCCAGCCAACACCTGCAGCCTAAATCCGGAAAGTCCCCCCAATTGCGACCAGGAGCTTGTAAGAAGATCCGACCCTAAAAGGCACCCCTGCACCCGACGCCCCACAGCCTTGAGTGGCCCAACCGATGGTGCCTAGCCAACCCACAACATCCCAACTTATCTCGCAAAGTGGTGATCGCACCCAGAACATCTTCATCCCTGAGCCTGCAGTGCTTTTGCAAACCGCAGACTCCCTATTGAAAGCTACAGGGATTCCGACACAAAAAAAAACTCTGCACCCAGCCGCCCCAGGGCCGCTGTGGGTGCATCATTTGTGCTGGCCTAAACCCCCATTTGCCCTGAGCTTAAGACCAGAAGCTTTGCTCCCACAGCCCAGTGGCCTGCTCATCAGCAGCCACTAACCGGAGGTCCCCTATCCCCCATTGGATAACATTGGGCCTCAGAACTCTGCACCCGGCCGCCTTAATGCCGTTGAGGGTGTAACAAGAGTGCATCCTTGACCCTGGGGGAACCCTGTGTCTAACCCCAGAACACCAACTCCCACAACAAAGTATTTACCTTTGAACTGTTAACACTATTTTCCTCCATAGGATAACATTGACTAGTTTTCATTGAAAAGTTTTTGTGTTGAGTTGGAAAACCTAAAGAAATACTTTAAAATTGTACTAACTAAAAAAAAAGGTTTTAATTACCTGTTTACAGGAAATGTCACAGTGTAGTATCCAGGTATATTACACTGTGTAAGAATAGTAATCTCAAAAGTAACTTACCTGTAATTTTACTAAAAAGCTCATTCAAAGTATTTGTACTGTATTTACAAAGCATTGCATTTCTCAGTGACAACATTGTAAGTCAAAACAAAGTGCATATACAATTAAAATCCAATCTGTATTACAACTGTATATTTACTGCAAAGTATTCATCACTTACCTGTGCCAGGCTTGCTTGGTTCTAGGAAATAAAATAACTAAAAGAATATTTTTATACAAAACAATTGGTCTGAAGTTCAGTCTTTGAGTGTGTGAATTAATTCGCTGACAAATACTAAACTGTCCTTACTGCTCGACCACACTACCACAAATAGAGAGTAAGATGCTATCTAACTTTACCTCTGCCTACCTTTGGGGTACCACTGGACACTGTGCACACTATACCTCACTTTGGTATAGTATATACAGAGCCAGCTTCCTACATAAGGGCGTTACTAGCAGCAAGATCTGACATCAGGGTAGGCTATGCTGTGATATCGCATGGGTGGTGACTAAGGACGAGATTGCAATCCTGCAAGGCTTTAGCAAAGAGCAGTAAGGCTTACCTTAGAGGCAATGTGTAAATTATTTGTGCAACACTTCAAACAGTAACATTGTGAAAAAACCACACAAAAGATCCCACATCAACTTAGAAAAATAGAGCAAAATGTATTAAACATAACAAGACCAAAATCAAATCAGTAGAACTGGAGAAATGAATTTTTTAAAGAATTTGGTGAAAATAGTGCCAGAACGCACAAAGTGCCGACTTGGGATATAAGGTCGCGCTGGACCCGTTTCAGGCCAACCACGATGGAGCACAGGTCAGATACAGTCGCCAGGTTAGGCCCACTGAAGTTTTACCTTCTTTGGGGGCATATTATCAACAAACGGCGTTAAAATCATCGCTGCTTTAGCGGCAGAAAACTGCCGCTTAATTGGCGATAAAGGGCTTGATTATATGCCCTTGGAGATTCCAATAGAAGCCCATGTTCTGGTGTCAACATGGGCTTCTATTGGAATTCTCAAAGGCATATTATCAAGCCTATTATCGCCACTTTAGCGGCCGTTTTCTGCCGCTAAAGCGGCGATAATTTTATCGCCGTGCTTGATAATATGCCCCCAAGTTTGTGCCAGAGTCCTGTTCGTGTTGCAGAGGGTCGTGAGGAGCAGAGAGAGTGCAGCATTAGGCTGTCAGCTAAGAGCTGGCCGGCGTCATGTGCAGGCGTTGCTGGACATTCGTGTTGGCAGTCCCAGTAAACGGTCGTTGTTACAGTGTGAAGTGTCAGCCTGAGGGAGCTTCCCGCTGATTTGCGGCGTGAGCGACGAGGTCTCGGTGCAAATTGGCCCATTTGCAGTAGCGAAGAGCTCAAAAACTTGATTTCAGCACCCGTGAGCTACACCAAGGGTCCAGGATCTGAGAGGCACCACTTAGGGATCAGGAACTCGCTGCAGCTGGGTCCAGAGGCAGGTGCAGGAAGCTGGGAATCCTTTTATGTCCCTAAGGCTCAGATCAGGAGGCCAGCAGACTAGCCCTTGGAGTCACCTTGAGGGCCTGAGTTCAAGATGAAGTTGCAGGTTCGGTTCTCCATCCCAAGGCAAGATGGCAACAGGTCAGCACAGTAGGGCAACAGTTCTTTTATAGCAGTAGGTCAGCAGAGTGGCAGTCCTTGTAGCAGCACAGCAGTCATTCTTCCTGGCAGAGTATCCACAGGTCCAGAAGTGTACTGAAGAATTGGTGTCTGAGGTCCTTCTTTTAAACATAGTTGTGCCTTTGAAGTGGGGACAAGCTTTGAGAGGCATGCCTTTGAAGTGCACTAACTTCTGGCTTTCTGGCCCTTGCTCCAGGCTAACTACAGGGATTATGCAGCCCTTTGTGTGGAGACACAACACATCCTATTCAAGTGTAAGTGCGTCTGGGTCCTGCTCCTCCCTCCCATCCTGCCTGTGATGGCCCATACAGTCACATCTAAACTCCCCATTGCATGTGGCAATCTAGGAGGAATACACAAAGCCCTCCAGTCAGCTGCACCCAGTCATGTGACGACCCAGAGACAGGCTGCAGGCACCAAATATCTAAGGCAAGAAAATCCCAACTTTCTAATAGTGGCATTTCCAAAATTGTATTTTAAAATCCTACTGCACCATAAGCTAGGATTTTAAATTCCAATTCCAGAGACAGCAAACATGAACTGGTTACTTGTTCTCATTTGGAAATTACATTTATAAAAAGTTATATGGTAACTCCAATGTTATCCTATGGGAGAGGTAGGCTTTGTAGTAAGGGAAAAATACTTTAGGAGTTTGTCAATACCAGGACATGTAAAACTTAAATGTACATGTCCACCTTTTAAAATACACTGCACCCAGTACTTTAGGCTGTTCAGGCCTATCATAGGGATGTCTTATATGTATTAAAAAGGATAGTTTAGGCCTGGCAAAAATGTAATTTTGTCAGGTCGAAATGGCAGTTTAAAACTGCACCCACAGGCTGCAATGGCAGGCCTGAGAGATGTTTAAAGGGCTACCAAGGTGGGTGGCACAATCGGTGCACCAGACCCAACAGCAGCATTTAATTTAGAGGCCCCAGGCTCATGTAGTGCCATTTTACTAGGGACTTATAATAAATCAAATATGCCAATTGGATATAAGGCAATTCTATTATGTTTTAAGGAGAGATTACTGGCACTTTAGCACTGGTTAGCAGTGGTAAAGTGCACAGAATCCGAATGTCAACATAAACAAATTCTGTAAAAAGTGGAGGGCAAAGGCAAAAGGTTTGGGGATGTCCCTGCAGAAAGTGCCATGTCCAACAGGACCCATATTTTGAAAAATACATTAAACAAGCACAGGTCTTATTGGAGCCAACCATTGACAGAAGTCCTGGAGAAGGTGTAATTAAAAAATATATATCTAGGTCCCCTTGAGGCCGATTCACAAATGTGAACAATTTGATAGACCAAGCGGCATGCGTGGGTCACAGATTTTACACTCAGATTTAGGCCCACATTTACTATGGCCTTTCGCTGTGTCAGTGATGCAAAGTGACGTATTTATTTACTTTCCAGTGTGACAATTATTTTGTGCTGAAACTGAGCCCTTATTTGCAGCGCAAAAAAGTGATTTAAGTTGCTTTACGTCAAAGGAGAGTTACTGGGGTGTTACTTCGGCAGATCAGTGCAGACACCCATTGGTTTTGATGCAAAGCCCTATCTACTAAGATAGCCAGGCCGAGCTTCGCGACAAAAACTAACGTCTCCTTCAAGCAGATGATAACAAAGAGAAATGTTTACATTTCTCAAAAAGGCACGCACGGTATGCTTGCTGAAGTGAACAGCAACACATCCCCAGGGCCTCATGTAGGTAGCCAAATACCGGTCGGTAACGGCCGATTTTCGGTAATTATACCGTTACCGACCAGTATTTTGGCTATTGGTATGTAGGGGGACAAGTTTTGGCTTCGGAATTTACCGAATCGGTAAAATTACCGATTCGGTAATAATACCGAATCGGTAATGTTACCGAATCGGTAACTATTCCGAATCGGTAATTTTACCGATTCGGTAAATTCCAAAGCCAAAATCGAGATGTAGGGGGAGTGTGTGGGTGTGTTTTAGAGTCGGTATTTACCACCAACTTATAGTTGGTGGTAAATAATTCATGTATGTGTTTAAGCATTTTTACGCGCGTAGCAGTGTGCAATGTGGCATACATACATGCCCTTAGGGCATGTATGTGTGCCACATGTGCACACATGGCCGAATCAGGGGTGCAACAGGGTGTCAATGTGACACCCTGCCACCCTTTCATGTGTTCCCCCCATTACCGAATCGGTATTTACCGATTCGGTAATGAGGCATACCTTCCCATCAATGGGAAGGTATGCCTCATTACCGAATCGGTAAATACCGATTCGGTAATTACCGACTTGTAACGAATCGGTAAAAAATACCGACTCATTACCTACATACGAGTTACCACTTCTAAAATACCGATTCGGTATCGTTCGGTATTTTAGAAGTGGTAACTGGTATGCTACCTACATGAGGCCCCCAGTGCGTGGGATACTTCTAAAATCTGTCTAAATTTAGGAACTTGTACCTCATATTTAAATGGTAAGACCAATCACCCAAAGAAGAGAATCAGCAGATAGCATTACCAGGTGCACCTTCTCTTCCAGTCATGCAGAGCGAAGTTCACCATGCCACGACGAAGCAGAACTAGAAGAATGGCTTTATACACTACCAGTTGATTCAGGCATCCTTTAACTAATGTGTGGCAGGTGCCCCACACCGGGGTTTCAGGGACTGCCGCCATTCTAAGAGTCAAGTTTAGTTTATTAGTCAATTAAAACCATATACAAAATCACACGGTTAAAAGGTACATAATGAATGAAAAGTAAAATGAATGAAAAACGGGTATGTCATACAATGTCATGTACAACCTCGACTCTTCACGCTACATAACCTTTGCTTTCTTCACCTTTTTTTCCTGGAAATTTTTAGTAAGGATACCAACATGTTAGATAAAAAATGACTAAACATGAATCATTCGTTACCCTGACATCTAAAAAGGCAAGCTTTCTGCACAAATAACTAAGATGTCCCTTAAGTAAATGAATATATATATAATTAAAATCCCTATAAGCAGGACTAAGAAAAGGATGAATACAGTGCCAGATGGACTGTGAAACCCACTCTTAAAAACAATTATACAAATATTCACATCATTAAGAATACAGAAATAGATAAAATAATTATCTGAATCTAACGGGATAGGAACCTACTAGTTTTAGTCCCTAGCAGCCCACCCTTCACATTTACTGTGCGTACTCGGTTTACATTAAAAGTTTCCGAGTTATTCCACAGCTTAGAAGTACATTCAGGGACCACCTCCAGATTACACATCGCATATCCTATTAACTGATCATTTTCTTAAAACAGGTCAATAACTGAGTCAGTCTAATGTTCAGCATGGTGTTGATTGGGTCCATGGACTCCACCAGTGCGTGCCTGCAGGAACTAATTCCCCGTTCAAGGAACTCCCGCCTTAATAGAGCTCTTCGTTGAACCATCAAAGCAGGTCAAACACAGACAATGTGAAGCAGAGATTCAGGCCCCTGGTGGCATAGACAGCAGGACTGGTCTTCACTTTGACCGGACATCCTCCATTTTGGCATGAGGTCTAGCGTGGGTATTTCTCCAAATCTTAGGGCCAAAAACGACTGTTTGATCTTCCGGTGGTTAGGTGCAGCTAGCAAGGCTGACTCTCTTAGAGTAGAATACGATTTCAACACCAACCACCCGTGGCGACGTTTTGACAGGGTATCTTTGTCTGCCATCCAACTTTGCAGTTTTGTAGATTTATTTACAAGCTTCTTAAAGATTTGCCCAGAGATATTAGAGTTCCAAAGGTCACCCAGATCAAGCGTCGTAGTGCTGTTTTCTAAAAAAGTCTTGTAAGCACAGTTGCCCCTTTGCAAGTTAATTTCAGTCCAGACTAGATTTGCCAGAGTATTTTCTGCTGCTGCTCGCAAGTTATAACATAACTTTACAAACACCGCTGGCCTAGCGAGTGTCTGTTTTGTAAGCAGAAATTCAAACCGGATTTGCGCCGGTGAAGCCGACTTGGGGTGCCTAAAAATTTGTTTATAGGCTCTTATCATCAGTTTTTCCAAAAAAAGAGCATCATTGCCCATCATAATCTCCATTCCATACGCAAGGTTTGGCAACAGTTTGGCTTCTAAGAGAATGGCCGTAACTGGACATTTCGGAGCTCCATCCACAAACAAAAAGTAGATGGAACAGATACAGCAACTCAGTCATGTCTTGTTTCACTCCAGTGGTGGCCAGAACAGCGCAATCGGCAGTAAAGCTTATTTCACTCGTTTTTTTCTGATAATTACATCAAAAGGCATCAGGTTTCTTCCATCAAATCATTGGGGTCCAGAAAGCTGTACATTTCTCATTGAATTGATAAGGTAAGGGGCCTCTTCTCCCATCAGACGTGCCAGACACAGAAAATATGCTAACGAACAAGCAAGGTCATTCTTCGACGACAGAATGTGTGACATTGCAATGTAACAGTACCATAAGGCAGGGCATGAGACATATTTTGACGAAGTTGTCATCAAAGGTTGTGTTACTTTTTCATCCTATTTATAATGATTCTACATTCTGCCACTAGGTGGCAGCAGATTCGAGCATAAAGGATAATGACCTATATTTGAAATATATCAGTGATATTAATATTTGGCTTCCTTCAAGATGTGAGGAAAAGTATACATCAACTCAGGTAAAGGGTTATTTGACATCTAATGAAAATAGAACCATCCCGCTGAGAGGTGGTCTGTCGGCTCTTGTGAAACGAGAGCTCCCAGCTAAAGCCCCGACTCACATAATATTATGCGCATATTAGAACATTCCAAATTGTGCACACAACCCCCATGAAAATATGAAGATGGGACAAGGTATGAAATGCAGTAGCAATCCTCTCATGTACTAAATGAATACGTGTCCTAAGAAGGGCATAAGTAAGTCCCTTTTGTACTGAGAGCTACTTATGTTCAAACAAACGCATTAACAGATACTAATATTATTAGTGCTGCTTAATTATTTTTATTTTTTATATCTATAATAATTCAACCAGCTTTTTAATTTAATAGGCAGGGCTGCACACAAGTGAACTACTCGGAGGTAGGTGGAGAGCTACAGTAGCTCACGAGCTACTGGTTGGAGACCCCTGCTCTAGGGCCTCAAACGTTCAGGGGCTGAGTAACAAGAGTGACAAGTCCTTGGACTTAAGAGATTTGCAACCAAACCTTTTATATTTGGCGGGGTGACCCAGTATGGCTAGCTGGGATGGAAGACCTTAGAGTGATTCAGAGACTGCAACAAAGACCCTATATATTTTATGAGGAGTACAACTGTGATCGGTGGGACACTATCCAGAAGAATGAGAGTCTGGGCAATAGTTCTTTCCCAGGTGTACTGTGGTAGTTTCCAACTGCAAACTCGAGCATGTGTAATTTACACAAGTTGTAATTCCAAAAGTCTTTTAAATACAGTTTCTAATATAAGTATAGACTTAAAAATCCTAGACCAGAGGTTTTCAACCTGGAGTCAATGGTCCCTTGGGGATCTGTGACTCTTTAGAAAATTAAATTATGTCAGCAGATTAATAAAGTACACAAATAAAAAATGCACAACTGAGAAATGTAATGTGCTATGTGAAGAAATCTGAAACTGGAGGCTAAAAATTAAGTTGGCATCTATCTGATTTTTGGGAACAGCGCTAATAACGCAAACAAAATCTAGTATGGATGATTGAAGGCCTCAGTTGAGGCACTGGTGTGCGCCGAAAAAAAAGATAATGCATTAAGAGCAAAAACAACAAAGTGACATCAGAGGGTAGCATATAAATTAATCTTTTATAAATTAAACTAAAGTTGTGAAAAGCTCCAACCTTCCCATTAAAATCTGGTTTTGGCATAATTTAGTTGTGAATGAAATAAAATATTTCATATCTTGTGTATTCGATTGATGCATAGTTGTTTCTGTATTTTTGTTCATTTTTTGGAAGTTGAAATCGTGGAAATTGCTGAGACGGGAGTCCCCGGCTTCTAGCAGGGATTCGGCAGGGGTCCGGAGAAGTCAAAAGGTTAAAGACTGCACCCCTAGCATTATAAATTCTATTAAACCACCCACCTTGGGCCGTATTATATACAGTTCCCAGAGGGCGCAAGGGACATTTGCGCTCACTTTGTGCTCCCCCAGTGTTACAGTACTTGATATTACAAAGGGCAGAAGAGAATTGGGAGGCCCCTTCTGTAATACTAATAACGTTGGCGCACATGTGCACCAGCGCTATCGTGAGAGGGTATTCCCTCATTTGCAAAGTGCGTTGCCCCATGCAAATGAGGGAATCTCTTTGCCTGTAAATCATATTATGGAAATGGGCACAAAGGCAAAGAAGCTGTCAGTGTACCACAAAAAGGTGGCACACTGTCCGTGCACCTCCAGAGTGCAGCCCGCAGGAAGGGGGGAAAGGAGGTCCCATGGACGCCCCAGACATCCCCCTGCAGGGAGGTGCTGTCACTCTCTGCAACCGCCTGCACAGCGAAACATGGAGCGGCTTGAAAACAGCCGCTTCTGCATTTCACTAAAATGTGCAGCCCCCAGGGCAGCTACAGTTCGCAGCTGCTCCGAGGGCAACAAATTCACCATAATAGGGTGTACTTTCCCTGTTTGAGCCATGGCGTACCTTTCGAAAGGTGTGGAGTGGTGCAAACAGGGAAAGTACGCACTGCGAATAATATGTCCCCTAATGTTAGCTGAAAGTGTCACACCTGAAATAGAGCCTCTTCTGGAGATGTGAATGTGTGCCTTCATGCGAGTTGTTTATGTATATATCTGTCTCTGTTTGTTATCTACACGCATGGGGACCCATTAAAAATACAATCATTTTAAATTCGATGCTTACCAACAAAAAGCTTCCAGCCATTGTAAATAAATCACTGAAATAAACTAGAAACAAAGCCTAAAACAACACTTTTTGCTTTGCAATGTGAAGGCATGAGTAGCTCATCTGGTGACATATGTGTTTCTTTGAATTCTGGCACATGCATTAAAGAATTTGTAGAGGGGCAAAATACTATATGCTCACAACTGACATGTAACAATGTGACTGCATCAAAGTGTGCCTTATATGACTAATTAACCTGTTTTCCCTATGTATCATACACTGTGTTATATGCTGCTTATCATACTGTGCCCACTTAATGTACATAGCCCTGTGTCCACCACTCTGTGTTTGCCTCAAGCATAGTAGCCAGTGCTCTTATTCAGCACATGACAAGTGCCGCCCTGAGACGCTTAATCTAGTCCTCTCTTTAGGCACATAACTCAGTGCTTACCTGTGATGCATCACCCTGTGCTCCTCTGAGGTACAGCACAAGTGCTTCCATGGCACACCTCAACCTATGCTCCCCTGCTGCCCATCACCCTACACCCCACTGAGGCGCATGGCCATAACTAACCAGCTGCACACGGTTGTAAATTACTGCTGATGTATGTGCACTGATGACGGTATCTGTACATGTTTGTATGTTGGTTTGGTCTGTTGCAAATAGGTTTCTGTAGCTGTATTATTCTGTGCATATGCTCACTGTGTGCCCACATGTTGAGCACATGACAAAAGATTCAAACCTACAGTCTCTGTTAATGTTTGCTCTCTATGTTCCTCTGTGTACTTGTGTGTTTCATAAAGCAAATACCAAGGAGGTTCACCATGCAGGTAAAACTGGTGTAAGATTAAAGGAGGCGTTACTTTTTGATTCTTTTGTAATTCAATTTTCTACTTAGATCAGTAAATTTAAAGAAATATTTTTTTTAGCAATAGCTCAAAATACAAATAAAAAGGACCATGGGGACAGCGCAGGGCAACAAAGGAGAGTGTGGTGGAAAAGGGTGGGGGAAGATCAGGAAAAGCAGCACGTGGAAGCACACAATGGCGAAAACCCAACGCCGAGGGGGTGGGCAAGTTTGGCTGCAGAGAAGCACAAAACAGCAACATAGAGGTAAATGTCACAAGGCAGAGAGCAACACAAAGCTATGGGCTCGCAGGGGAGTATTGGGGAGATAAACACATGAGAGAGAGTGAGCAGCACTGAGGGGAAGAGGGCAACACAGGGCGCAGGGTAAGTTTTTGGCAGGGGAGAAGCACACAAGGGAGAGAACTGGAAAACACATGAACTTTCAAGGGGTGTTTAACCAAAAAGAAAAAAGTAGTTTCTTAAAACGGAGCAACAGAAGAACACGTTAGCTAGTTATAAGGGTAGTAAAAAGGCTTTGCTCCAGGGGAGGGACAAAGACAAGAAGAGGAAGGCAAGCCATCAAATAAGAAGCAAGCAAGCACATGAGAATGACTACAAACTCAACCAATGGAAAGCAATTGGCAGGCTGTAAGGCCACTGTACATTCACAACAGGTCTTTCTCAATAAGGCAGCTTGCACTGTCTGGTAGGAGCGACCTAAAAAAGTTGCTAGAGCTGCTAAACATGGCTAGGAAGGAGCAAAAGGCAGTAATAGCTGCCCTTAGTGTCTCCTGTTGCTCCGACCATCAGCTCACTCAAGTCTTGCTTGCACCTGGAAACGGCTAGGCAATCCATCCCAGACCCATCTGATACATGTGTGTGACATCACAATTGACATCACATGCATATTAGTAAGGTAGCCTGGAACTGGGCATCCGACTGCCAAATTGAGGGGTTTGCTGGTGCACAGAAAGGATCGGGCACCGGCAAACTCTTTGGGCTGATTTACACGACTAGTTGGAGCTTGTCCCCCATCGGGGAGACTATTATTTAAAGAATTTGGCCCTTTGCACTATTGACCCATATATATTTATATGTCATAAGGGTGGGCCCCCTTAGGATATATATGTACATGACAGTAGGCCCATGAAAGAGTTAAAAACTGCCCCCTTTCCTAATAAAATATATAAAATAAGGGTATCATTTGACACCCTTTCATCACTTATACATACGTCAGTAGGGCAGTGAAAGGTTTAAAAAAAACATTCTGCACAGTGCAGCTGGTCACACGTGGCTCACCCCACAGACACCTGCATTCTATCTGATTGCTTAGTATCTAAGGGTGCCAGCAACCTAAATATCTCCAATCTCTAGCAAGACTGACGGTACAGTTATTGGCTTAGGAGTAAGTGCCAGATGACAATATCTGGAAGGGAGGTGTACAGGCAATAGATTCACACTAAAGTAAGGAGACTCAGTGATAGATCCCAGGCACATGTTTGCCACATTTCAGGCTGTTAGAGGTTCCTGGCTGGAAGTCAACAAACCTGTGGGGCATGTAAAATGCCTAAGCTTTCTAGTCCTGAACCCAGAATAAAGTAAAATGAGACAAAGCCTTTGCATCGTCAGTAGGCAGTAGCCAATATGAACAGGTTAAAAGAGACTGGGATTAATTGGTTCCCCGACTTCTTCTTTTTCATCTTGGAAAGAAGGAACCAGTGACAACAGGCCTTAAGTGATAAGTATAGAGGGGAGTTCAAGGATAGGAGATTATCCAGGAGAAACCGACAGAATTACCTAAGTGTAATCAACCAGGTCACATGACCTCCTCCACCGCACTCCCCCTCAACACTCTTCACATTCTCAGACAGGGAAATTAATTAATATTTTTCTTTTCCCAGTTTATGATTGATTGACAGTCATAGTGGTTGTAGGAAAGTAGCCCATTTTGACATGGTCACCCTCATCTTTTGCCTGGTGACTGATGTGATTTTGACTGTTAAGTGCACTGAGTTCCTGCTAACCAGGTCCCCAGTGCCAGAGCTCTTTCCCAAAACTGTTCAATTATTTCCCTGAATTGGAAAAATCTTTAGCACCCTCTGTAAGCCCCTAGTAAACGGTACCCCTGGTACCTAGGGCATGAGGTACTAAAGAGGGTCCCTAAGGGCAGCAGCATTAATTGTGCCACCCTAAGGGACCCCTCATCAAGAACATGTAATGCTGCGATTGTAGGCTGCATGTCTTTGTGCAGACAAAAGTGAAAACAAAACATGTCACACATCCCTGTGTGCCATGTCCCCTAACACTGCATGTAATATTTGTAAGTCACCCCTACAGCAGGACTGACAGCCTTAAGGCAGGATACTGAATATTCCATGTGAGGGCATACCTGCATGAGCAGATATGCCCCTAGGCTGGTCAGTCCTATTACTGCCAGTACAAGTCACCAGGCAATCGATTTTAAAACGTGCTGGACACTGGTGAAAACGAGTTCCCCAGCTACATGACGGCTTCATTGAAGATAAAGATAAACCCACACTGACTCCAGTGATGGATTTACCAATACAAGCACCCAGAGGACACTTTAGAGGTGCCCCTGAAAACCTATCTGTTTCTAGTGTGCTCCATGACTGATTTCTGCCAGCCTGCCACTCGAGATTTTGTTCTGACCTCCTAGGCTGAGAGTCTTTTGCTCTCAGGAGACCCAGAACAAAAGCCTGTCCGGTAAGAGGGTGTAACACCCCCTCTCACACTATGACCTGCTGAATAGCCTCCCTGGGGCGGCAAGCTTCATAGAGCTGCCGCCTTTGGAATGCGATCTGCTTTCCCTCATGGGAGAGAGAGCCACCGCCTTTGTCCAGAGCCCCCTTGGCACCTGTACAAGCGGGGAAAATTAGCTAGTCGGGTAGTACTACCCCCTAAGGTGCCAGGAAGTGGTGTAATGCAGCATTGTGAATGGTTTTGAGTGACCAGGGTTATTCTACATGTAGGCTGTAATGCAGCCTACATGGAGAAGGGGAAAGTGCGCATGACTGGTTAGGGTGGCCCGACAGTCATTGCGAACTTAGGAGTGGGCAAACCACTCCTCCCCTCCCTTGCTCCGAAAGCAGAGCAGCACCCGCCCACCCACAAAGAGGCAGGAAACATAAAATGATTATAACTCTAAGGCAGGGGTCTTCAAACTGTGGGGCGCGACCCCCAGGGGGGCCGTGGAGTGATGCAAAGGGGGTCGCGCCTTCCCAGTCACACTTCTGCCCAGGCCCAAGGGCTTCAGCCCCCCCCCCCTTCCCCCGTCCTGTGTCTCAGCCCGGGCTGCTGCAGTGAAACTTGAGCTGCTGGGGGCTCAGTTGGGCAGTGTCTGGATTCCTGTCTCAGGCACCCCCGTGTTTTTTCACAGGTCTTTAAAGACCATTTAACATGCCTTTGTAAACTGCTTACAGAGGCTTAGGTTTTTTTGCTGGTTCCAGTACCCCCTGGGTCCCCACTGTGCCTATTCCTTACATTTGGATTTTACATTCACTGCCGTAGTGTGAGAATGCATTTCATGGAAAGGAATACAAAGTTGGCTTCCTGGGGGCGCCGTGAGTGAAAGTTTATTGTGCTTTTGAAGCACCTGCTGCAGCGTTTCTTTCCCCGGCAATTACCAGGCCTCACATAAATGTCAAGATAACTTGTGTGATTAATTATCTTCCTGGAGAGAGATCAGAATGTTGTATAGTTGAGGTTTTGACTTGGGTGATGTTAGTGCAGAGGGTTAATATGCCTGCTGCAAAGAACGTGTACCAAGTAGATTACAGAGTGCGTATGATGTGAAGAGATCAGCAGGTTACTGCTTTCAAAAGAGACATCCTTTTGTTACTTGCAATTTATAACTTAAAGTCCTAATAGAGAATAGTGAGCTATTAACTTTCATCCTAGAACAGCATGCACACTACAAAGAATACATTATTAGACCATTGATTAATGTTGCAAAAAGGGTTAATTTGGCTAGAAATCAATTCTTATTATTAAAGTCAACTCCCAACTATGCTGTTTCTTTTTCGACTCTGAGTTTGTGCTTCTCCACACCGAGCACTCTTGAACTATACTGCCTACCAGTATGGATGACATGTGACTCCTATACTTTTAGTCCTTTGGCTTATGTAACATTTCCTATACACTGATTTACACACTTATGATTGATTGTCTCTGTGTAATGTGTGTGTGATGCAAAGTGCTCGGACACCCTACACTGGTATGAGTGGCACTATATAACTAATTCAATTCATCTGAGAGTGTGGGGTTATGGAGACTTGGTCACTGTTAAAGGGTGATAGTGAGAGAATCCGTGGTGGGGGTGGTCATTGTGGGGGGCACCAACAAACATGGTCGCACAGGGCACCACCAGCACTAAAGCCGGCCCTGGGAAGTATGCACAGATAAGCGCTGAAAATACCGCTTTAGGTGACTGGTTTTTTTTTGTACCGACTGGGCCACCAAAATAATCTGCTGGCAACCCTAACCATAGGACTGGAAGTTTGTTGCAGGATCAGCACATTATTTATTTCCTTCACCCTCGATCCCCGATTAATGCCGCAATAGTTTAACTTAGATCTTAAAGTCTACGCCCCGTCAATAACATGCTGAGTTACTTCATGGGTCTGGGAATGCACCCTGCATTCAGACAACTCATTCCTCATTCTCGCCCTTCATTGTCACACTCACCCTGCACTCACAGTGATCACAATGCACTCACACTGATCACCATGCACTTGCACCATTCACCCGCTCACCTTGCACTCACAGCGATCACAATGCACTCACACTGATCACCATGCACTTGCACCATTCACCCGCTCACCCTGCACTCACAGCGATCACAATGCACTCACACTGATCACCATGCACTTGCACCATTCACCCGCTCACCTTGCACTCACAGCGATCACAATGCACTCACACTGATCACCATGCACTTGCACCATTCACCCGCTCACCTTGCACTCACAGTGATCACAATGCACTCACACTGATCACCATGCACTTGCACCATTCACCCGCTCACCTTGCACTCACAGTGATCACAATGCACTCACACTGATCACCATGCACTTGCACCATTCACCCGCTCACCTTGCACTCACAGTGATCACTCTGCTCTCAAAATGCACTTGTCCTGCTCACACTATACCTCAACCTGCAGTCACACGAGTACACTACTCATCCTGCACTCATGTGACACTTCACTCACCTGTCCCCCTCACTACTCAATATGCAACTCACTCAAACAAGCCCATCAGTAATCATACATTCATTCATCCCATTCTGAACTTGCATCCGCACCCAAAATGAGAGAGGACAGCAAGGGAGTGAGAGAATTTGATTGAAGAGGTCAGGGATGAGGAGAAATGTGAATTGCCGAAGAGAAGTGTGGACACGCAAGAAGTGAGTGTGATTCAAAGGTGAGGGCTTCTGTTAGAACAAAGGGGAGATGTGAAAGAGGAATGGGGGGACTGGAGAGGTGTAAGATACAAATAGACAAAAATTTGAATGAAGAGACGAGGTGAATGAGAAGTGCTGAGGGGCACGGGAGGTGACAGGGCCAGAGAGGCCATGAGATAAATGTGAGAGACTGTTAGAGATGAGGGCAGTGAAAGGACAGAATGGCAAGAGGTGATTAAAGGTGAAGTGAGAGGTTGAATGGGGAGAGTTCAGAAGTTGTAAAAAGGGGTGAAAGAAAATGACCTGCAAAGTGAGAGAGGGATCCGGGGTTAGGAGAGGAGAGAGGGATGGAAGGGAGGGGGTGAGAGGAAAGCTGCATGGGTAAAAGGCTTAACTCTACACAAAACCGCCAGGGTTTTAAGGGACCCCTGCTTCTTCCGGTCAGGGCCAGGTGAGCTTCTAATGTGGCAGCACGTATTGCTGCAGAGTGGAAGGCCCTTCACAAGGGTTGACTTGAAATCTTTCTGATGATAATTGCTGTATTTTGGTTATAAATGGGTACTGATTGGGTGAAATCTTTCCTCAGCGTTACTGTGTGTAACAAATATAAAAATAATGAAGCAATGCTATCCCAAAGTACGCGGCATCACATAACCTTATTTACATTTTCATCCCACGCAATTTAGTCAACAGGTTTAGACATTTTTGTCAAGAGGGGGTCCTTACGCATCAAAATGTTGACAGGGGGGTCTCGGCATCCAAAAGTTTGAAGACCTCTGCTCTAAGGTATTATAATTTTATGTTTCTTCTTCCTCGCACTGCTTAAAAGCAGTGGGGCGGCGCTTCTCTGCCACAGTGGAGGAGCTGCCCCTGCTTGTGTTAAGTTAAGCTTAATGCTGCTCAACCACACTCCCCCCTAACAGAGCACTTTGGGATTGTTAAAGCAAGCCCCTGTCCACTCATAAGGGAACACCTGGACTCTTTACATGGTATATTAACTTACTGATATATCACATAAAGACCCAGTTTCCTACACTGGTGTCCCACAAAAATAGATTGAAAAATGTACTGTATGAAGCCAATGATGTTAGCGTAAACTCATTCAAAAATGTATATTAACCCTCAAACCACCTTATCATATTCACGGTCACAAAAATGAGGGCAGCCGCTACGCTCCTTATACTATTGCTGGCTCATGAAAGCACATGTAAAATGTCTGAAACTCAACCAAGTGTGATTACCACTCAATGCCAAGTTGGCGCCAAATTGTCCAAGTGACCTAACAGTATTAGGCACTGCCTACCCATGGCGAGCTCAAGTGAGAATGCTCCCTAATACTATATAATCCGTAGCTGAACTATGAGCATTATCTGAAAATTAAAAAAAAAAGCCATGCCACTGGTGAAGGATAAGAAGATTGTATGTTAATTGAGGGTTCAATACACAAGTTGGGCAGGGATCTTCCATCTGTGACATAACAACCTAAAGAGAGTCATGATAGTGTTTGGAATGAAGCAATGGACTTATCTTTCGTGGCACTGACGGACACTTGACAGGGTCCCAAAAAAGAAGCATTTCATCAAGAAAGAAATGTTCCAAGTCAGTATTGTTCTTGACTTGCCCCTACTCCGAGGCTTAGCCACTGTTGTGAAATACCCATCTGCCCAAATATTTCCTACATTAAAATATCTAAAGGTTTGTGGAATTTGTGACAAATATTTTTATAGAAGCTTTATTTCCTTTTATTACCCCAAGGGCAACTATTCTTTAAATTTCAAATTCCTGTTTGCTTTTTTTCCATCCATTGTCTCATTCCCTTGCCGCTCAAGTCATCTTCTGGGTTTTACCCTTAATTTTTGGACGATGCAATTGTTAATAGTGCAAATGTTATGCCCATGTTGTCACTGTTAATCTCTGATTCTATGTTTGTGGTATCTTCATTACTTTTACTCCAAAGGATGGAATGGCTGAAGAGTGCAGAATAAAACTTGGACATAAGAACTGGTGGATTAAGATGACAAGTTTAAAACGACTCAGATGATAATGGACAAAGCCACCAAATCCAAAAGATTACTGAAAGTGGAAAAACTTACTTTGACAAAGCTCATTCGGATGGTGCACATTTTAGTCAACTCATAGACAACTTCGAATCCCTGGTTCACCGACTGAGCAAGCAACTGAGCAAAGAGTTGGTTGTTGAAAATCTTCAGACTGCAGCCGGTGGGTATCTTGCAGACGGTGGCTGGGTGAAAACCATGCTGATAGTTGCAGTTGCGGCTCTGAACAAAAATACTGCTGTCACTCACACACTCTGCATAAACCTCTCCTCCAACATAATACAGATGAACACCTGCAATTAGGACACAAAATGTTACATGCTGTAGACCTTTGCAGGCTTTTGTAGGCACTTTGAAATGTCACTTCAATGCTTTCATATAGGACAATCTCATCAATGATTTATAGATGATTAAATATCCTAGTAACAGGAGTCCTTTCATGTTTGTATTATTTCAGAAAATGAAAATATACCCAATGCAACTGTGAGGCCCATGATGTTGCCACATGCAGATCATGAGGCGAATAATAGCATACTGTCATATTATCAATTAAGAAAATAAATTTCAACAATAGCTGTGGAAATCATTTATTATGAATACACTGCGGGTAACTCTTCCAGTACATACAGGTTCTGGATGAGGTTCTGTGTACTATGGATGATTTCTAAATCATGCCTACTTGTATTACTCGATCTCACAACTATTACACACCTCTAAATGCGCTCAGCACAAAAATAGGGATAAGTGTCTTAAACAAGAATTCCCATGGCAAGTTCTGAGCATGTGGCAGCTGCTAATGGAGGATTTAAGGGTATCCACCTGACTTATAATGCTCTAGAAATCCTCAAAACTTAGGGACCGATTCACAAAAGTAACCTGAGACAAAATCCTAACTTTACGACTTTCGGTATTAACCAAGGGCATTTAGGAGTAGTAAAGTTAGGATTTTGTCTCAGTTGAACTTAAGTTTTGGTCTTAAGTTTAACTTAAGTAAAACTTAAGTTTAACTGAGACAAAATCCTAACTTTACTGCTCCTAGATGACCTTTTTGAATACCGAAAGTCGTAAAGTTAGGATTTTGTCTTGGTTCAACTTAAGTTTTGGTCCTAAGTTTAATTTAAAACCAAAACTTAAGTTTAACTGAGACAAAATCCTAACTTTACTACTCCTAAATGCCCTTTGTGTATACCAAAAGTCGTAAAGTTAGGATTTTGTCTCAGATTACTTTTGTGAATCAGGCCCATCCTTCTTCAAACATCCCCCAACCACCACTAACTTTATTGGTCTTTGGGCTGTGTGCAGTAATTTTGAGGATTCTGCATTTAACTCAGGAGGAACTATTAGTAATGGCCTGAGATATTGCAAGTTTCTGAATGTCTTGCATCCTCAAGAAAAATCCATAGGTCGCCACTGGCTGGTTATAGTTAGGAACATGTTTCCATAGGAAATATATTTGTTATCGTTTTGCTACTAACTTTAGAGCCATTTACGTATCTTCACAAACTTTCCAAGAAAAAGTCCCATCAACCTTAGCTTCTTCCTGGAAAGTTTCAAAATGATCCATCAAGCAAGGGCCAAGAAAAACGAAGGTTCCAAAACACCTGCCTCGCCTTGAGGTCCAGTTCCTTATGACTCAGTTCATGTGCCAACATTAATTTCGTCCTCCATTATGGCCAATTTCCTTTGCTCTGCCTGTATGGCCAGTCTCTTTTCCTCCATCTTGAGCTTGGCCATCTCCAGCCTGTAATCTCTCTCCGCCAGCTCCTCTGGGGACAGTTTACAAGTCGACACACTAGTCTTTGCATGGGAGGAGATTTCCAATCTTAAGTGTAGGTTACCCCCCTCCTAAACAGGTTGCATTCCAAGACCATCGTGTATGAACTGCTTTGAGCCGTCCTCATCCTCCTGGTCATCTGTGGTGACTTGCAACTGGTGGGCCTCTTTCCATGTCCTCAGGGCCTTTTGGAGTTCCACCTTCTTGGTGGGCAACCCAGTATCTTGGCAAAATTCCTTGAGCTCAGCCAAAGTGTAACCCTCCGGGTTAGCAAGTTTAAACTATATCTTTGCTGTTGAGGCCGCAGATACAATCAGTCGAGTACAGTAAGAATGAATTTAGAAAAAGCAAAAAGGATAATCAGGGAGAATTTAAATATCGAATTGGTCTTAGATATGGGATGGTAGTGTACACCAATGTACATTAAATCACTACATGGCACTGCACAAACATAAGTCGTGATCCACACTGCTGATAACCAATGTTAGAAATTGGTATACTGGTTGACTGAGGTCTGAGCCTTTGTCAAGCAGTAACCACATTCCTAGTATGGGTAAGGCACAAGCAAACACCATATTAACCTTTGTTCAACCCCCTGGTAGCTTGGCACAGAGCAGCCAGGCTTAAGTTACATGCAATGTGAAAAGTATTTCTGCAACACTTTAAACTGTAAAACAGTGATAACACCACACAAAAAGGATCCCATACCAGGGTAGGACAATAGAGCTTAATTTAATAAATGGAACAAGACCAAAACAACAAAAATCTAATTAGTAGATCCGGAGATACTGATTTCAAAGTTTTCAGAGAAAATAGCAGCAAAGGTGTTAAGACCCAACAGTGGATATCAGGTTGCACCGAACAGGGACAAAGTCACAAGTTTTGGCCGACCGCGATGGAGCATGGGCCGGCTACAAGGACCCAGTTAGGCCCGCTGGACGGAGTACCTTAAATGCTCGGTTATGGGGAGTTGCGTGGATCCGGGTCGCAGATGCATCACACAGCCGAGGCGATGCATCGGTTCCAAGATGCTGAAAAGCTACGGCTGCAATGCGGTTCCATCATCGCCATTGAGGCTGCTATCGAAGAGAGTTGCGAGGGCCTGAGCTGGGTATATGTCAGTTCCGCTGGATCGACAGAGGCTGGCAGAGCACTTTAGGCCCACTTCCAAGGGTCCAGGACTCCGATGGCATCATTTGGGAGGAAAGACTCACAGACGGCAGAGTGCAGGTGCAGAGGCCAAGTTGTTGGAAGCCTGTTATGTCCCTGAGGCTTCAGTCAGGAGGCCATCCAACTAACCCTTGGAGTTACTCTGGGTTCCGGGTCCAAGGTTTGAGAAGGGGGCGACGTGACCCCTCTCCCTATTTTGAAATATTTTGGCCTGGGGAGTCCCCGGGGACTTTCGAAGTACATGGGAGGGAGGCTGTGTGGCCCCCTTCCCCATATAAGCTATTTTCTTCCCTGGGTTGGGCTCCTCTGGGTCTCTGGCAGCTCAGGGGGCGTGTGTCCTCCCTCTCCATATAAACTGTTTTGGGCCACAGGGGAGGGCTCGTCAGGGCCCCAGGAGGCGTGTGGATGGGGTCCACGCAGCCCTCTCCCCTTCATAAAATAAGCCTCAGAGGTAGGCTCTCCAGAGCATAAGGTATTTATTGTTTTGGGCCTCGGGGGGTCCCTCTGGGTACCCCCATGGAGCCTAGGGTTCAGGGTATCCCTCTTTATTTTTTGTATAATTTTAGGATAGGGGACTAAGTCCTCGAGGCCTGTAATGGCTGCCAGGAACATTTTTCTCATGTTGCTGGCAGGCAATCAGAGTGCCCACTCTAGCTGGAGTCTGAGTGCTGCAGGAGCGAGATTGGCCAATCAGAACGCTCAATTTTTAAATTGGTACTCCCACAAGAGTCTCTCAAGACTCTCATGAGACCAACCGTCCAAATATACAATTATTTTGACCCTTAATTTCTCGAAAAACATCTGAACGGATTTACACAAAATCACAAAAAGCACAATCTGCTGACCAAGATCTAGCTTGATGCTGAATTTAATTCATTCAGCACTTTATGCTATAGCTTTGTCTTAAGAAGTCTATGGAAAATGCATGGGGATTTTGCATTTCGGGACCCCCTCTTGTTCTTGGCCACCGCTAGACAGATCACCCTGAAACTTTCCAGGAAGAGGCTGAGGTGGATGAAGTTTTTTTGGGGGGAAGGTTTTGTGAAGATTCATATCAGCAAACCAAAAAATACTCTTTCTATGGAATAGCGGACCACTAGGATATGGATATATATATATATATATATAGATAGATAGATAGATAGATAATGAACTTTATTCGATATGTAAAAACAATATCATAAAAGTACATACAGATAAAAAATTTGTTAAAAGAATAAAATTTCAGTTTTTTACAACAATCTCAAATTCAATTAAAATTACAGATGCACGACAGAACATTAATACATGTGTCAACTAGATCTGCATTGTGGCCCTCAGCTTCATGGTCATTTTCAAGTAGGATGATATGGCTGCCAGGGCTAAAGGGGTATCCAAAGTTTTTAGTTTATGATAAGCCACTCTATGTGAGCGTAAGCCCCATGATTTGAGCAAAGGTTTCAAAAAGATAGCCCTTGGGAGTTGATAAAATCTACAGAATAAGATACAATGTATATTGGATTGCATTGATAGGCCATCACACGGGCATTTCTCCAGGTCAGTAGACCAACAATTTGGGTTAGGAAAGGTTAAAAATCTGAAAAAACAGTCAGTACGAAAACGGGTCAGGAGCATGCGAGTAAAAGGCGATGGTTCTAAGAGTAGGTATTGCTGGATCCCATTTGTAATGGTCGAGTGATGATATTCCACAATTGAACTCTTTTGTTTTTCAGAGGACCATCGTTGGCTGCTCAAATGGTTTAGAACAAGACGTTTTAGCGTAACTCTTGCTATTTTGCTTAGGGCTGAGGGGTCAGAAAAGAATTCGGGATGCCCTAAGTCAGAAGACAAATTCTTTACATAATTCAACCATTTAATATTCCTGACCATATCCAGTTTAAGACCGTCTTTGATAATTTCTCTATTAAAAGGAGTCTCTTGGTTGGTCCAGACTTTATCCCATAGGATGAGTGGGGAAGAGTTAATCATATCCGCAATATATGTAAGACCTAATTCAGCATGTACCAGGTGGGTAGATGTACCAGGAGGGACAGCCAAGAGATAACGCAGAAAAGCGTTCTCGAGGCGTTGAATTTGGTCTACGGAGTCAATCCCCCAAATCCCAGCTCCATAGATGCCAACTGAGATGCACTTTGCCCGATAAATCTGGAGTAAGGGGTTAATCGGGCGGCCCCCAAGTTTTTTTGAGAAATTGGTCAGTGCACCAATGGCTTTGGACAAGGCTAACGCCCTAGCTTGAGCTGCGGCATGCCAAGTACCCCTCTGGTTGAAAATGATGCCCAAATAAGAGAAACTATCAATACTGTCCAATTTTTGACCGTTTAAAAAGATAGAACGTGATTTTTTCCCAGTCCCTAAGCCGCATGACATTGTAAAAGTTTTAGAAGTGTTGACATTTAGGCCTCTCTTTGACATAAAGTCAGTGAATTCATTTACTGCCCTTTGTAGCCCCCTTCGGGTCTGGGACATAATTGCTGCATCGTCCGCGTAAAGCAGGATAGGTATGAGCTTACCATTTATTATAGGATAGTCATGGAAAGTTCTACTTAAGTGATGTCCAACAGAATTGATGTAAAGGGTGAAAAGCAGGGGAGCTAATATGCAACCCTGCCTGACGCCACGCCTGATGAAAAATCTGTCAGAACATTCTCCAGTTCTGCCATACCTAACGCGGGCTGATGCATCCCTATACAGCTCTTTAATAAATGAGAGGATAAGGGGGTCTAATCCTATCTCTGTAAGGGAATCCCATAAGAGCTCATGATCAACACAATCAAATGCCGAGCTGAGATCGACAAAGGTAATAAAGAGATTGCCTTTTTTGGCCTGAGTATATTTAGCTATTATGAGAGTCAGATTCAGGCCTTGCTCAATAGTACCCTTCCCGTGCCTGAAGCCATATTGGAGATTGGAGATGATATCTTGATCATTTATCCAGTCGTGTATTCTAGTTAAAATAATTCACCCGGCTACCTTCATGAGGGAATCTAATAGTGAAATTGGGCGATAGTTGGCGGGATTATCTCTCTTGCCTTTTTTAAAAATCGGGACAACGACTGCCTCAGGCCAGGTGGATATAAAGCCTGTTGTGTTCAGTGAGTTCAGGACGTTGGTAAGCAAAGGTGCCCAAAGGTCCGGCTGCGATTTAAAGACATCTATCGGTACGCAGTCAGGACCTGGCGCCTTCCCGGAAGGACTTTCTTTTAGTGCCATCAATACTTCAAGATGGTCGAAGGAAATGTTCAGTGGAAAAGAGGTAGGAATATTTGAGTCTGGGAGGGGGTTAGAATTACTTCCCCTCTCATTCAATTGATCGCCCGGATCAAGGGGATTGTATAGGGCACTAAAGTGATTAACCCAGGTTTCAGCGGTTATGGCTGAGTCCAAGATTGGGGGCTGTAAAGATCGAAAAAAAGGAGCATTGACTGCCCTCCAGAAAGCGGTATTATCCCTCTTGCTGGAAGCTTCCATAAGAGCTTGCCAGGCCTCTGACTTCAGCTGATTTTTCCGGACCTGGCGTATAGTGTGGTAATTTTTTCTAGCTTGCTGGACTTCCAAGCAATTTCTGGGGTTAGATTTTAAAGCGGCTTTCAGGAGTCGCAGAGCTTTAGAGCAGTTCCTATCGAACCAACGATTGTTAGTGGAGGAGGGTTTCTTTGGGGGACATTCAAGCAATCTTTTTATTTCCAGTGAAATTTTGGAAAAGGAGTGACTTATTTCGTGCGGATTGGCAGAAGGTGATAGGCATGTTTGGATATGATCATATGTGTTCTTCACCAAAGAATTTAAAAAGGTGGAGGGGACTACCTTGTCCCATTTAAGATAAAGCCCCATGGTAGTTCCTGGCTGAAGAGGTTGGGTGTAAAGAGGATTCTGCCTAACCTTGTGCTTAGCATGTGGGGAGAGTTTTAAGATTAACCCAATTGGGTAGTGGTCACTGATTACAGAGTCAAGAGTCTCCCAGTTAAGTATAAGCCCTGAATACCTGGAGGATATAAGTATGTAATCAATAGTAGTGTGACTACCTCTCCCATTGTAGGTGGGTTTAAAACACTTAGGTGGGATGCATAGTTCATTGGCATAGGATAGATTGAAGTGGGATGTTAAGCCATTTAAAAAGTCTCCTAATTTGGAATGTCGAAAATGTCTAGAGGAATCATCGGTATCAAATACCATTGCACAGGTGCCTTTAATGCTCTGTGAACACAGAGGGCAATTAAAATCACCCAGCCAGATGATTCACGAATCAGATTTATTTTGATTCTCTATTTTTAATAAATCGGTTTTTAGCCCAGTAAGTGTCTGTTCAAGATGAGTGCTTGGGATATTGTTGTAGAAGTTAACCAAAACAGTGTACTTTGTTGAACCACCGGTTAAACAAATGATCTGATAATTTGAGGTCCCTGTAATGTGGGCTGGTCTTAGTTGACATTCTACAGAGATGTAAGTCGTGAGGCCCCCATTGCTTCTGCCATGAAGGCTAGGGGAAGCTGGAGTGTGAAAGGTCTGATACCCTAAAAGATGAAGCTCGGTAGTAGTCCATGTTTCCTGTAAGCAAATAATGCTATAGCGGGAGACGATCTGAACCCATGCAGGGTTGGTCAATTTGTCAGAAAGACCTGCAACGTTCCAGGACAAAAGGCTATCATCGAGTGGGGTTTCATTATCGATTACCGGATCTGTTGGGGTCTCGTTTGTTTCTTGCGATTTCTGGGGAATTGGTGGGGGAAAAAAATCCCTCATAGAATTATTAATCATAGAAGAATTAGGTAATAAATGACCAGTTACGCTCATTGGCTCAGAGGGAGTAAAGAAAGGAGCGATGTCTTCGAGCTGTTTTCTCCCGAGATTGTCATTGAGCGGGGTATTTTTTTTGGGATTAAAGATGTCAGGTACTGAGGTGGTCAGCGGGATGTTAGTGATAAGGAAATTTTCCTCCGAGGGTGCAAAATTAGAAAGTCAATCTTGTTCATCCAAGCCGGATAAAATGGCGAATCTATTGGAAGTGGAAAGAGTGGAACAGTGGGCCTCGGCATTAATCCTCGACGGTGGATGTGGGATTTGGGACTTAGACAGGAGAGAGCGGGGGTAAAAGTAACTCAGATCGTGCGTTGAGATACCCGCGCCCCTGCTTGGAGTATACCAATCTACTATATGAGGTAATACCCTACGGTCCCTGAAGTTGATTATGATTATATCGCCCTGTATGTCCTTGGGTCTAGAGCCCAGCCATCTCAGTCTTCTCACGTGCAATATTTCGCCATTTATTTCAGGGGAAAGTGGTCTGTTTTGAGTTAACCAATGTACTACTTTGTTTTTAAGGCCTTGATAACTCTCCGTTTTACCCTGGGTAAGTTCTGGAACGCCAGTAAGTGTCACAACGTAGGGTGCTGCTTCGGGGGGCAAGTCGATGTGGGAAGTCTTTTCCGCTCTATTTTTTGGAGGGGACTGCCACTTAGCATTGTTACCCAAGGGGACTGCAGGATGAGAGAATTGATCTCCTCCTTGAGCCCCTTCGGCAATAGTTTTTTTCCCTACTGTAGGCGTGGGAACGGGAGTGGTATCCATAGGGTTCAGGGTGCTAAACTGAGTGGCTATTTGAATGGATGAGGGAGGCATGGTGACTGGAGTAAAATTTTTAGATAGAAAAGTGTTTATATCGCTATTTAGTGCGGTGAATGATGTATGTAAAGTTTCCAGTGAAGTTAACTGTTTTGCTATGTTTTTAACTCTCTCCACCAATGGTGAAAGTAGAGATTTTACCAGGTGCTCTATGTCAGCCAATAAGTTAGAATAAGGTGATATAAGGGGCTGTGTCAAATCTTTTGAATCTTTTGAGGGCCCGGCTCTCATTGGGTTTAATATAGTTTGAGGCGTAAGGATAAGAGGCTCGGAAGGATGGTCTTTTCGTCTTTTTTTTTACTTTTTTGGCGCAGATGATTTTTTTGCAGCGAGCTTAAGAGGGGTGGGTCTAGTTTTTGCATGTTTTATCTTAGCCGTTTTGGTGGTCTGAATTGGGGTTGGGTCCTCAAGAGAGATATCCATTAATGATTGTAGGTTGGGGGAGCGTGTGTTAGAAGGCTTTAGAATAGTCGTTGTATCCATTTTATCAGGTGACTGCAAAGGGGGGGCAACATCATCCGTGGGAACAGGACCCATGTTCCTAGTTGGAGGTGACAGGACCTGTTGAATGTGACCCAGGGACGAGCGCTTCTGATAGATAGGGTCCAATGATAAACGGCGCTCTGTAATAGCAATCTCTTGTTCAAGAACACTAGCAGCCCTAGTGATAAAGTGATCTAATGTCCCCCTAACCGAGCCCCCCACCAAAGAATGCCTAGGTTTTGAAGAGCGTGTTGTCATTATGGTTAGTTGCGTATAATAGATGCTGACAAGGTATTCCCAAGCAGTAGGAGACTATACACAACAGTTGACGTGAAATGACTAAAGTATAACAGATATAACTGATGAGAACACAAATATAAATGTGGAAAATAGATAGGAAACAGTGTGGTATTTCAATCACCTTCGTATTGGGCGGCTAATGAAAGCTGTACAGCCAACAACAGGGGGGGTGGCCCAGCCCAGCCTTGGTCGGCCGTAGACGGCCTGCCCTTTTCCCGGGCTTAGCCCGGCGCGTCCCGCTGCGCCTCCCGCAAAGCGGGAGGCGCGAGGCGCTTTTAAATCCACCACCGGGAGAAGGGAGGGGCAACAGGTGATGATTCTGCCCCCAAGGTGTTCTGGGCTTAGTAGTTCCTTCAATCGCCAAACAACAAAGTCCTCGCTCCTGGCGCTGCGCGTCCCGCGAAGCGGGAGGCGCGAGGCTCTTTTAAATCCGCCGCCGGGAGAAGGGAGGGGCAACAGGTGATGATTCTGCCCCCAAGGTGTTCTGGGCTTAGTAGTTCCTTCAATCGCCAAACAAAAAAATAAAATAAAAAAAATAAAGTTGGTATAAACCCCGTGAGGAATGGGCGAGACTGAACCTTCGATCAGCAGGCAGGGGCGGAGGCAGGAGGGAAGAGGACACAGCTGGTGTAAGAAACGGGCTGCTGGTCCTCGCAGTCCCGTGCGCCAAAGTACAATCCAAGTCCAACTGCCACGAGTGTTCCTAGCCTGGATTCCTTGGTCACTGTGAGATATCAGGATCAGATAGTCTGATGGCAGTCTGGTGTCCCAATGGTAAAACTGGAGTATTTCAGCACTGTTGTTCTGGAAGCCCCTGCCACGGACCCCCAAACTTAGCCCTTAGAGTACAGTGATCGACGGTCCCCAATGTCGAGCCAAGAGGGAGCCAAGAGGGTAGGCCCAGCCCAGCCTCTCCAACATTAGGATATCACCTGCGGCTCCCTGCCGCAACAGAAGAGACACTCGTGGTTCCCACCGTGCACAGGGAATGACTTGCGGCTCCGCCACGACAAAGAAATACTCGCGGCTCTTGCAGCGCACGGGGAATGATCTGCGACTCCCCACTTGTGGTCAAATCCGGCCGTTGGACTCCCACTGTAGTGTAGCAAGTAGCAAATGCTCGTGCTACCACATTCCGGGGCTTACCGGGGCTTTCCTGCAGCCTCCTGCGGCTCTTGTTCTGGCTCCGGCTCAGCTCGGCTCCCTGTTCGCGGAGCTCAGCTGCCACTCGCCGGTTACCGCTGCTCTCCCGCTCCCGCGCTCACACTAGGTCACTTGCAAGACCCGGAGCTGTTAACCGCTCGCTCCACCCATTAGATGAGAAGGGGTCTGTGACGCAGAATCAGCCGTCTTCCACTAACAATCAAATCCAATCCCGAGATCGTCATTGCAAACACAGTCGGGCACAGACTTCAAATTCATACGTGCTTTCTTGTTCTGCTTTTACAATGTTCATGACGTGTTTCGGCCGCGGCCTTCATCACATGTGATCAAGGCCATGGTTAGCGGCCGAAACACATCTTGGACATGGCAAAAGCAGCACAATAAAGTTAGTATGAATTTGGAGTCTGTGCCCGACTGTTTGTGCAACGACGATCTCGAGATTGGATTTGAGAAATATAACTTCTGTATTCGGTAGGACGAGCTCCTTTTATATCTTCAACAGTGTGCAATGTCAGGAGCCAGTGTTGGGAGCAGAAAGAAGTCGAGAAGGGATATAGGTATTGGCTATACATGTGAGATCTATAAACCATTTTAGATGAGAACATGGAAGCTTTGAAGACTACGTTTATCTAGGGCGCGACCATCAGTACATCATTCTCTGTTGAGATGAACAATTGGTAACATTAAACTACAGAACCAGATGATATACAGAAGGTTACTTCTCTATAGAAGGAGTCAGTGAATGTATGAGACATACGAAGAATATATTCCTGGACGAGAAGAGGTCATTTGGTGACTAGTTGTGCAAATCAAGTGGCTGTCCTGATGAAGGCATTATTTCACCGAAACACGCGTAAAATCTTATGTGTAACCTCTCAATTTTTAAATGATCCACAGCCATTTACCTATAGTCTCTTAAATACCATCTGCTTTTAAATCTTGCAAATCCCTATTTAAGTCAGTAATGTTTTTGATATACATTTGTTAGTCTTTGCTCCTGTCTGGTATGTATGTGCAACAATGCTGAATCTTCAATAAACAGCTGACTCTACCATCTTTTGCAAGTAATATATCAAGGACAAGTCCATTTTGAATCACCATCAATCTCATTGATATAATGTCTTCATTCATTGCAAAAAACCCTTCAGATGTACTGATAGCTACTTTATCCACAACAGTAGACTGCTTTCTAATCTTCTGTGAGTTTAGCACAACTCCTACTGAAGGAATAAGAAATCCAAATAAATCACCTACTATTTCATTAGCACTCAAACTTCTTTCTATTCTTTTGTCTGTATCTATAAATTCGTCTTTAATTCTTTTAACCTAATTCATTTTTGGTAAAACTATTCCTAAATTGCAAATTCCATACCATTGTCTCAGTAACCTGTAATGCACGTTCTGTCCACAAATATAGTACACTCCAAGAAAAATAGCATCTACACCTTCTAAGTATCTTCCCCAGTTTTCATACATCTCGAATGGATGTTCCCATTTATTAGTCCCTATGTGTACAGTGTTAGTCATTTACTTCTTTCTATATATGCAAAGTTTACTTTTGTGCTGACAATCTAAAACTAATGTACTCATTGCCTCCATTACCTTGTTCTCTTCTTGTGACAAACTCAAAGAAATCATTTTAGGTAAATCATCACCTTCATTAGTAATTGTTTTATTTCCTCATCTACTTTCTACAGAATGTATAAAGCTCTTTTCAACTCTCACTAATTACATGTTAAATTATTTCTAAGTGCTCATGAGCCATGTCAAAGATTGATTTGATCTGAAAATGTAACCCATTGTTTCTAAACTTCAGAATGCACATTTAAAATGTTCAACACAGAAAGTTCTGAAAAGACTCGATCTTGAGTAGAATAATAATATTGCAACTGATCACTACCATAAAGTAAACTAGCTGACACACTGCAAGAAATTCCATAGGTCAAAGGCAATCTATGATATGTTACGCCTTCAGCAACTGATGTAGGTATTTGCACACAGATGTCGCAATCACCTAACATCCATAGTATTTACATCATCACCTAATAATACAGTATACATATTAGAGCTAAAATCTATTTACAAAGCGTTGTCATTGAATGAATTGTTGTTAAAATCAACAATGTTAGAACCATTTCTTTTTGCAGTGTCAAAAGAATTAACATGTTTAGCATCTTTCAATAAAGCATGGTGTGGCAAATTTAGGAAAATGAGTAATACAACCAATATTAAAATGAAAACAGAAAGAATTGCAATATATACGCCTTTGCTTTGGGAAGAGATTCTCCCTTGGATCGCAAAATCACTCAAGCTTCAGACCTCAGGCCAAATTAAATTTAAAAAGGACTGGCAGCAGTAGTTGAGCAGTCCTCCGCAAACGTCTTGGAACTAGGCTTCATTGGCACAGCTTGAAATCCACACATGGAAGGGAAAACTCTCATATCGTCATTAATGAGAAAAATCAGGAAAAACTGTGTCAGTCCTTCAGTTGCTATTCCCAAGTTAAAGTTCAGATCAACAACACAGTTCACTACAGGGAGGTTCAGTTGAATTTGTATTGTTAAAACAAAACCTGTAATACTGCTGTTCCTATTCATTAGCGGCTAGATAAGTCCACTTAGTGATGCGTAACTCTGACTGGGCACCTTTGCTCTCTTTGACCTTCTCACAGCGGTCTGCTCATCATCAGTATCACTTTTATACGATTGTTCAAAACTTTCAGAGATAGTTGGTGGTACTCATTTCAGTCAGGCAGCGTCTCAGGATATCTCTTCTTCTGGCGCAACAGTCTCCGGGAACCACTCACTTTTTTGCAGCACTCTACCCTTCATTGGAGTCTGCACGTCTAGTAGTCAACTCTCTTTGCTGCGATCCTTCGGATTGAGCAGCTGACTCTCTCTGACTCCCCTCAGGCAATGCTAGTGTTATTATCCCAGTAGCTTGCTGATCCCCAACAGCTTGGCTGACCTGATCCCTATGTCTACCTGATACCACGGCACATGAGGGGTAGGCGCTGTTGTATCATTCAGGGGACCTGGGACTTTGCGAGTGTGTGCAGCATGAACCCAGTTCAGAAGACCTAGCAATTCATAGCGGTGTTGGTGACCAGGATCACCTGGTATGGTCCCTTCCAGCGAGGTTCAGGGAACGTTTTTATCAAGTGCTTCTTCACCATTACCCAGTAACCTGGACTCAGTTCATGGCACTGCCCCTGTTGGACCGCTTGTGCTGCTACTCCAACCTGCCGAGAAACAGAACGTACCACATCAGCAAGACCTTTGCAGAAATCCAGTATAAGGTCATTGGTAATGTTTACTATAGCATTTCCAGGAACAGCGGGCAACCACATACACGTCCCATGATCACTTCATAAGGTGACAATCCTGTTTTCCTGTCTGGAATAATCCTCATATTCATCAACACAAGAGGCAATGCATCTGGCCACTTCAAAGATGTTAAAGAACAAACTGTGGCCAATTTGGATTTCAGTATGTCATTAATCTGTTCCATCAGCCTTGATGCTCTGGTCGATAACTACAATGAAGCTTCTGCTCAAACTGTAATGCTGCACATAACATTCTAAGGACCTCATTATTGAAATGAGTCCCTCGGTCTGACTCGAGAGTGGTCGGGAATCCGAAACGGAGACTGAATTCACACAAAAACAATTTTGCTACAGTGAAACTGTCAAATCTGCGAGTATGATAAGCCTCAACCCATTTAGAAAAGATACACAGAATAACCAAAACATATCTCGAACCGTTACAAAGGGGCATCTCAATTAAGTCCATTTGCAACTGGTTAAAAGGACCTGCACGCTTTCCAATGTGACTCATAAAAACTTGTGTTTTTCTTTCTGGATTTTGCTGCTGATATATTATACAGCGGTGACACAAAGCTTCTGCTGTTACTCTAAATCTTGCATTGTACCACACTTGTTCAAAAAAGCAAACCATTGCATCTCTCCTGACATGCGCAGGACCATGATAATGGCGTGCTATTGGCGATAACAAGCTGTCAGGCAAAATTGGTATACTGTTGACATAGATCCATACATCGTCTTCTCTTCTGGTGAATCCTGCTCACATCCAACCCTGCTGTTCTGCCTCTGTCACCTCATGCTGCAATTTCCTCACCTCCTCCCAAGTATCTAAGGCTGACAACATCAAAGAGCAACCTGTGACGTCTGCCATGTTTGCCAAGACTTCTTCATTAAATGTGTGTGCATTCAAGGCACAGTAGCGTGCCATTTCCTCAGCATATCGATTTCCAACCGTGATGTAGTCCTTGATGATGTACAACGCATTTAACAACAGCAAAATGGGTAAGCAACTGTAGTGACTTCAAAAGGTTCCTTACACACTCTCCATTTCTAATGGCCGAACTAGAGGATGTCATAACCCACGCTGAGAGCACAACTGCCCTAAGTCATGGACGACTCCAAAGCCAAACTGACTATCAGTGTAAATTGTAATTTGAAGATGTTCTGAAATGGTGCATGCTCGGGTCACAGCTATAAGCTCTGCTACTTGCGCAGAAAACACTCCTTGCAACCAAGTTACTTCCACAATGCCACCAATTGTGCATACAGCATTCGCGGCTTTCAGATTTCAATCATTGTCTCTCAAACAGGATCCATCAGCATACAGCATATGATCGGATTCAGGGAAAGGTTCATCAGAAATATCATGACGGGGCTTAGTACACAACTCAGTCACATCCAAGCACTCATGCTCAATTTCATCCATCAAAATCTCAGTTCCTGGCAACGACATCAAGGTGGTTGGGTTCACTACCATACATTTCTTCAATGCCACATCCTCTGCTCCTACCAAAATCTGCATCAACCGAGTATTGGTCAAATACTGCGTTTGGGTACAAGTAAACAGTATTTCCACTGAATGGGGTAGAAACACTGTCAGTGGATGACCCATAACAAAGCTCTCACATTGCTCAAGTAGATGTAACTACTTACAAACCACCAGGCAAAGCAGCCACAACAGGTTCAAGAGTTACTGAAAAGTAGGCAACTGGCCTATCGTTGCTTCCATGCATTTGTGTAACACTGAAAGAGCGCAACCCTCTCTCTCACAGCTAAACAACACAAACACTTATTATAGTAAGGCATTTCCAGAGCCTGTGCCTCACAAAGGCATACTCGCAACTCAGTGAAGGCTGACTTAAAATAGACAATCCCAGGGTACCGGATCTGACACATCTGTAGAGGCTTGGCTGTCAAAGGAAAATGTGGGATCCATCTGCGGCAACGCCCCACCATTCCCAAAAACATTTGTATTTCCTTTTGAGCGACTGGAGGATTCATATTCAAAATTGCTGAGATTCTTCCCTGGGACACTTTCCTCACTCCCTTCTCAATGTGATATCCTAAATACAGGACTTCAGTTTTGCAAAACTGTATTTTAGTTGGTGGTACCTTGTGTCCATTTTCTTCTAAATTATTAAGTAGAGCAATAGTATCAATCCCGCATACTTCTTTTGTGGTAGATGCCACCAATAAATCATCAATATATTGACCCAACACTGAATAATTTGGCATCACCAAAGACTCAAGACTCTTTTTAAGGATCTGATTAAAAATAGATGGACTTTCCATATACTCTTGTGAGACTACACATCATACCAAGACACGATTGCCGAACCGGAAAGCAAATACAAACTGACTATCCTCATACAATGGGATTGAAAAGAATGCTTGGCAAAGATCGATAACTGAAAACCATTCACCTTCGCATGGAATCTGAAATAAAATCACAACTGAATTGAGTACCACAGGAATTAATCTTGCGCAAATCTTGCACAATGCAATACTTGCATTTGGATTCTGTAAACCCATAATCAGAGAGTTACATGGACTTCCTAATATTTCTTTCAATATTCATTCGTCGAAACGATTACAGGAGTAATTCCAGCAATTAGTTCTGGAGACAAATTGTACAATGGAATTCTTGAAAAATTGGCATTTGGCTTGATCACAATCTCAACACCTCTGATTAATCCAATGTCTTTACTTGTAAAGTGCCAAACTATAGGTAGTACAGTGTCTCTTAGTTCAATGGGCAAATCCTCACTCGTCAGGTGAGGAAACATCCAGACCCTTGATTACTGTTGTGCAAGTTTAAAAACCACATCCTCATCATTTGTGTGAAACTCGATTCCTCGAGGAGTGCAATAGATTGAACCGTTCAACTTACTCAGCAAATTTTGTCTAAGTAGGTTCACTGGACTTGTATCACATACCACAAATTAATGCCGATCCTCAAAGGATCCTATTTGTCACTACGACAACTTGGATTCTTTCTCCTGGGATGGGTAGGTTAGGGAACTTTACTGTTCTTACAGTAGACCGGGTAACACCAGTGTCAACAAGGAATGAGATTGTATTCCCATCCACTTCTCCATCCACATAAGGACCACTCTGCTCTGCCTCTAGAGCTGCGCCCAGCATGCAGTCCTCCTCCATCCTCTGGCACCATCATGAAAACTGGTCCTGATCACTGTCCCTTAGATCGATTATATATTGCTGTGTCAAATTCTAGTTCTGGTAAGAATTCTGATTTGCATTGTACCTTTGTACTTGAACGTTTTGTTGACGCATTGGAGCTTGCGGCATTTGAATTTGCTGCGATCCATTAGAATGTTGTATTCTCTGTCCTTGTACATACTGAGTCTGGCACATGTTGTTCCCTTAAGACTGTGCATAATCCACATTCTGCATCTAGTTCCCCATGTTATTTACAAAACCCGTACACTCACGCCTCCAATGTCTGAGCTCTCCACACGTGTGACATGGATTTGTCTTTTTTTAAAGTTACACGTCAACAGCAGTTCTAGGATCTATGGGAGCACCATGTCCTCTGCCTTGCAGCACAAAATTCTGCTGCTGATATCCATTAACGTCCTGCATCATTGGCACCTGATTATAATTTCTCTGTACCTGTACCATGTTCTCAAACCCCTTTGGGTTGGGACCCTTCTGCATCAATTTTCTCTGAGCAATCATTAGATTCCCCTTAAGCTTTTTTCGTCTCATGTCTATGTCATCTGCACAATATTTAGCAAAACAATTCATCCACTGATTTGCTCTGCCAACGAAGAATATGTTACTGAATCCTTTCAGGAATCTCTGGTCTCAATCCCATGACAAATTTGTAAACAAACTGTTCTACATGTCTTTCTGCATTAGCATCTGATCCAATATACTGATTGTAAATCTGCACCAATCTTTCATAAAAGGCATGCACTGGTTCTTTCAACTCCTGGGTTGCCTTGTCAATCTGTAACCAATCGATTTTATTATGAGAAACGTTTGTTTTCAAGAACGTTATTACCCGCTAATACTTTCTCATTACCTCTGGAGACTGTGCTCCTGTTTTTGAATCCCTTGAAGGCTCTCCCACCAGCTATTCCACAGATATCCTGCATTTAGCCCACAAATCGGCTTGTACCACTATTTCAAATAAAGTATTTAAGTCAATACACAAAACCTTTGTAATTTTCACAAACCGTTCAACTTGTCTAAACCATTCCACTGTATTTCTCTCAGTCTAGGGAAATCATTCGTAATGGACAAAACATCTTGCCTATTCCATGGCACATGGACATAGCCTCCTCCTTTCACCTCTCTCCTAGGGAGCATCAGGACATCCCCTATGTAACCACCAAACCTAATTTGTGGTGACTGCTCTAGAACTTTCCTTGTCTCCTTCTTCTTTGAACACCCTGCCTACCCATTTCTCTGGGTCTTCCCATTTTCTACTTAATACCAATAGCTCCTTTATCTTTTGTTTCTTTCCTGGTGCCCTCATGCTTTCAATGTCTTTGTCAGTAAAATCCATCCTATAAGATCTCTGCAAACACTTTGAAGAACGCATGTCTACATCAACATTTCTGTGCCAATTCTGTCAATCTTACATGTGATAATCTTGCTCTTCTGGTAATGCTGTTACAAAGGAACAATAGTCCTTCTTCTATGTAGGCCTATAATCTCGAAGGATTAAGTGTCCCTTGAATTAATTCTTCTAACTCCACTTTTAATCTGCTCATGTTCAGGTACGACTTATTTTCCTGAACCGAATGTTGAATAGAACTGGGACCTACAATCACATCTGAAGGGAAAACTGAAGTAGGAACTGAAGAAGGAAGTGAAACCCAATTTTGGGTATTTGTAATAACATGCCCTTTGAGCCATTGATCAAATTCTTGAGCAGTTATCTCTGAATGCACTACTGCATTATTTTAATTTAGAGACCCATTCACAAAATTTGCTTTAGTTCTGGGTTGGACCCTCAATATAGAGGCTTATGAAGCTGTGAAACTCATCTGCATTGTCAGGTCATTAACGTTATTACCTATTTAAGGTAGTTCCATTGGCCTAGGATAGAAAAATGGAGAAGCCTATGCATCCTTCTCTGTATCGGCTCAGTAGAATTCTGATCCTGATCAATATTTGGATTTGCGGTATTCTCATTCTACATCGAAACCATAGGTGCAGAAATCACACGTTTTGCAATCAAATGTGGAAGATTTCCATGCACTGTATTTATTCCAGTAGGTACAGTCAAATTACGAACAGCGTTCACCTGTAATCCAGATGTGTAAAGAGGTGCCACAGATCCGATTGTCACAGGGACAGACAAATCATCTGGCATATCTGATTCAACCAAATTTATAGAAGCTGGCATCTCTGTTCTCCCGATTACAGGAAAAAAAGTTCTTGCTTCTCTCGGTGCCTCAGGCATCATTGGAGCATTAGGTCTTGCAAGTGTACTCGTTGGTACCATATCCCTACTCGAGGCTTCATTAAGGTGGTGGACGATTTAATAATAATTAATTCAAAAGATAGTCATCTATGTCGCTCTCTACGCCTTCTTTTTCTTGATCAACTTTGAGTTTAAGTGCTTCTTTTTCTTTTTACTCTTGCCCTTTGTCTCTTCACTAACTGCTAGTACTGGATATTCCCATGTACCATGTATAATGCCTTCTCTCTTTAATTTCTGCTCAGCGTCCAACCTAGCTTCTGCACAATGATCCATTGTCTTCTTATTCCTTACTGGGTATTTCTCTTTATCTTTCTGATGTGCAACATGTTCCCAAATATTTAAAGATTACAGAACTGCAGGTCTGCAAGGATCTTTCATTTCATATATCCCTTTCCTTAAATTTTCTAAAATTCTCAAAATAAATGTTCCGTAACGAGGGAACTATAAAGCCTCATCTTTCTGAGTAAGTGTGTGCCAATACTCAAGCCACAGACTTGGATGTAATCCCTTGTCTGCCATGACAATGTATCCTGGTGTACCCTGAGGTGGTATTTCCACCTTTGTTTTAGCTAATCCTGTTACCTCCCTTTTAACAAGTTTTAGTAATGTTTGAAAGAACTTTATTTTGTCTATAATCTATGTTCACAAACGATTTCCGTAAACTCAAGAAAGTTTCGCCCACAATTCACTTTGTTTAGCAATATCAACCAACAGCAGTGCGAACCCAATGACATAGTCAACGAATTCCAGAGCAACTTTATACCAACTGACCAATCACAGCGTGGCAAACTGTGACGTCAATCCCACTCCTCGCAACAGCTCACCCTCACCTCGAGATTTTCTCAAGGCATAATGACAATACAATGCAAGCAACAAATAACAAACTGTCTGCTCCACTAAAGGATATCCACTCTCAAAAGGTAACTAAGTTTATCTGTAATCATTTACCGCGACGAAATCGTGACCAGTGGGATTTTACCCTTAATTGGTATCGTTATTCCCTGTGCACTGACGATCAACCATACCAATCATTTACAACTAGCATAAAAGAATCACTAACTAAGATGCGGTCGACGACGTCTCATGACCCACACCACAAACCAGCAGACAACTTACTCAGTGTCTTCTACAGTGAGACAACCTGTAGGCAAATATCTTGAGATCTTAATCCAAGGTGGACCAGTGTACAATTCAACCTTGCACAAAAGTGCCACAATCATACATGGACTTTAACCATGTGAACTTTAACCACTTCACTCCCACGCAGCCATGTAAAAAACTGCAATCTTAAGCAATAGCAATGCACATCTCTATTAATACTCACAATCCTCTTCTGCTGCTACACGTCAACTCTATCCAGAGCGATACTCCATTACCTTTCCATCAATACTTCTTTTTGCCAAACCAAAACTATTGGACTCTTTGGTCTTGGGCATAAAGCATTTCCGGCACCCTAGATTTCACTTCACTAGGCAAAACACTCAGTCTGCTACCAGATTTGTTGTCATGCAGAAGTGTGCACTCTCTCTCTTACCACTACTCTAACCACACTGGGCCATCCTATGATTGGAGTAAACTCTTGACCATCGTCTTCTGATGCGTTCTCATGTCTATCTAACCCTGAAGTGACAGTCTTCCGATGGATCTTGTTTCGCTGATAGGAGTAGTGGAATCTATGGTTCTCAAGCGCATTAGTTAGCTGCTCAATGACTCCAAATTATTGACAGCCAACTCACCAAAAAGTTACATATTAAATCATTGCCAACTGCACAGTTTCAAGAGACAACAAATAGGACACAATAAAAGTCTCCAGCAAGTTAAAGTTTTCTTAGATTATTGTACTAAAGATTCAGAATCCATTATAAAGAGTAATCTCTTTAGCAATTCAGTTAAAAATATCACAGTTTTAATTAGAGCACCCAGCATTTGGGCATGGATGGTTCTAAATCCACATACAGAGTTACAAAGTCCTGCCCATTAGTCAAAAGGATGGTTCTCCAAACTAACAGAGTTTATCCTATCAGGCAAGGGGGAAGTAAAAGTTAAAAGACTCTAAGGGCAAGTCCATTTAGCATAAAGCTTTAAGCAATAAGAGAAAAGTTCTGGTTCGGCAAGAAAGACCTCAGTTTGACTGCTACTGGATGTAGCATCGACAGATAATCCAAAACCAAAGGATGGTTTGATACCTCAAAATCAGTCAGAAAGCAAAGTTTATCAGCATCACACAAAGTGCGTGCATCAAAGTTCCAGTTAAATTGAATGATTGTAAAAAAGGGGAAAGGAAATCAAAACATATGTACTCAACAAGCAAAATAAATTGAGTGCACACCGCAAAAAGGAATTGAGTGTGTTGAATGCACTGCTCCTCCTACGGGGTTTCTTCTTTTATAAGTTCTTGATAAAATGCCAGAGTGATGTGACATCACACTACCATCGAAAGACCATCATTTGCTCAGGACGCGCATTAAGTCAGTTTGATAGTCGCAACATCGACAAGGTTTCCCATGCTTGTCATGAGAACCGACAGATTCACTAGTCTACACCAGTTATTGATAGGGAAAAAACATAATAGCAATACACATGGCAGTAGAGATCATGGTTCTCAGACTTGCTATTCCCATGGAAATGTTTTTTTTCAGAAAAGTAAAAGAAAGTGCAATTGAGGTACAGGGGATGCAACTGTATACTAAATCACTGAGCCATTGTTAAAATGGGGGGAAAAAGTCCATACAAAAAACATGTCTCAACAAGAAGCCCTTAAGTTGATTTAACATTTTTTTTGCTCTATACATTCTAAAACATCGTTAAATGAATTAAATCATAATAACGATGAGAAATTACATTTACTATTCACAAATTATTTTTGCATTACATTAGTTATCGTTAGGAATATCCTACTGCTACAAAATTCATTACTTTTCATATCATTTAAAGTGAAACAACACTTGAAAGCCAGTTTATTAAATGCAACTTTAATCTACATATATTACCTTCCTTAAACATATACACTTGGGCATTACTGATACCATTCAATGTATTATTATTATTGTTATATAAAAATGCAATGGATGACAGAGTATTTGATTTCCAACATAATCACTGTTGATTTACTATTTAAGTTCAATATTATGAAATCTCATTGAGTTGATTATGTTAATAACGTAAAAACTACGAGTCTGTCTTCTAATACACTCACTGTGTAGTTGCATAGTCACGTGGAAAGCACAAAGTTAAAATGGTTGTGAAAACTTTACTCAGCGTCAGTGAACAAGGGTGCTGCGCACTCGAAACGCGTTTGACGGACGGCTGACTGAGGAATAAAAGCATTTTTCCAACCGCACACGGCTTCGTTTTTCTTCCGTACACAAGGGAGAAAATTCTTTTCATTTGATAGAGACCGGCTTCCGTGCGGTCCATTACAACGAAGCAACTCTCGCCCAGGTGGAGGCACTTCATAAACGGAAGACTCTAAGGCATATATATATATATATATATATATATATATATATATATATATATATATATATATATATATATATATATATATATATATATATATATATATATATATATATATATATATATATATATATATCTTCCAGGTACTTATGTATCTATATATTTATTACTTTGCTTCTAATTCAGCATATCCAATGCACTACCCTGTTTCTCACCCTATACCGCACTCAATATATCCTCTACCTCAACTCTCTGACTCATCTCAAACCTAATTCTACTACTCTTTCCTAGGCACTACCCTATTTCTCACTCTATACCTCTATCAATATATCCTCTACCTCCACGGTTTCATTCATCCCAAACCCCATACCACTACTATGATCCCCAAAATAACCCTTTCTAGACTCTTTCCTTGTCTAGCCCTCCTTGCATCATCTCATACCTCTTTTACTTTTCAGATCTCCCAAACAAGTCTTTCTAAACCCTTCCGTCTGACAACTGGTCCCCCTTCACCTTCCCTTTGCTCATCCCAAACCCCCTCCTACTGCTTTGAACTCCAAAAACAAAAAAGAAAGAAAAAAGAAACTTTAAGACCCTTCCACTATTCCTTTTCAGTCCAAATAACAGACTAACATGTCCACCACTCAAATTAATTTCATATTTCCCTGTACTAATTCCCCACTAAGCCTGTTTGGGTTCCAGAGTAGCAAAGTTCTTCAACACCTCATCAGGGGTAGCAAGCACTATATAAATGAAAACCTTTTCTCTCGTCTATCCCTCCACTATCCTTCTCAATACAAATAAAAGACTAACATATCCACCACTCAAATTACTTTGATCTTTCACTATAGTAATTCACCACTAATCATTTATGGGTTCCGGAGTAGCGTGCTACTTGCTGAAAGCACTTCGACGTCTCGCCAAGGGTACTAAGCGCTATATAAAAGCAATTACAATGTAATAAAAGAAATGCACATTTTCTAAGGTTAAGAGAAATAAAATAGTTTTGACATTTTTATAAACTGTATAATTCCTAGGATTTGTCAGCAAAGTTTCAAGTCAAGCTCATATCTCATTGATTCCAACCTATACCACCTGTTTCTATGCAATGCATGCTCTACGAAATTATTTCAATAGCACTAGGCCACTTCACGTATAACATCAATATCTCACCCTTTTTATTAGTATATGTGTAAATTTGGATATCTATAAAAGCACTATTTTACGGTGCTTCTGCTACCCTTGCTTCTTTCACATGTATCCCTATGTAATAAGTGCAACGTGAAATTTTCAAATTCACGTTCTCAGTTCTGCAGCTCATTGTGTATTATGTTTATGCATTTTTGTGCTCTATCACCTACAATGAGGTGTTTCCAACTCGGGATTTTTTCTAATATCAAGAAAAACCACACGGCAATGAATATGCTGCACTAAAGACTGTTGATTATTTCCAAACTCAACCCTTCTCTTACCTTTTCCAATGTGCCTCCTGGTATTCTCTATCGTAGAGTTTCTGTTTACGTTTGACAGGAGTCCAAGGCAGAACCTGCTCTTGTTGTGCGAAGGGTCTGTGAATCCATCTATGAGTACACTGCGAGAGGAAGCCTGAAAGGTCTCCCCCACTCGGTTGTTAAGTTCATAATAAGCAACTGAACACCAGTGAAGGGGTTCTTCATAGCACACAGGCCGGAATTCTGCAGGAATTGAGAAAACAGCAGACAGTCACATTTATTTGCAGTAACACTATTCATTTTTTTATCTTCGAATAAGGTGTGCCATAAGCATGAATGCCCATTTTCCTTTGAGTATCCCTGCACTTTAAGTCTCAATCTTCAAAATTATAGCTAATATCTGTCCATAATAGTGCATTCTGAATCTGGGGGCCCTTTCGTGCAGAACTGGGAAAGGCCTGATATTTGTTGGTGTTTGATTGTGCCCAGTGCTCTAAATGGCCTGCAACTTCATTATTTTGAGAGGGAGAGTACCTGCACTTCTCAGCAGAGGAGCAACACTTTCAATTGGAAAAGTGCCAGCATCTCTCAGAAAGAAGCAGCTATTCTGGTATTGAATACCTGCCTTTCTATTTCTCCTTTTCAAGCACTGATTGTGTCAGATTAGTAGAGAATATGTTCAATGTTTACTGTTGGGTGTTGCAGCTATACGTATTTGGTGCCCAGTTACTGTGTTAAGAGTTCTAAGATCTGTCGTCTGAGACAAGCCACACCCTTGCCCGTCTAGAACAATGCTGCATGACTTTTGAGTGGACAGTGTTGCTGGGGAGCCAAATAATGGGATGGGAGCATTTTATGAGGAATGTTAGTTGTCAGGTACGCGGTGTATCTTGCTCTAGGGTGATGCATGCAAACCAGAACATAGCTATACAGTATTAAGCATATTTAGGGACAACAAGCATTGGCAAAGCCAATAAGTCTTGTAATGTTGACTATGCCAATATAAAACTATACACACATAAACACACACACACTACATACATTTTATTCATTAATTCATTTTAAAGAAGGACAAGAAGATGGGACACCCAGTGAAGGGAGTGAATGGAATGGAGTAATTGCTGAGCTGAGAAAGACTAAAGTGAGCTGGATGGGGAAGAAGGAAGTAAGGATGAGCTGGGGGGAGGAGGATACACACCGGGTGTGGATTTCGGTCAGTACACAGAACACATAGAGAGTAAGAGACAACAAGCGTTGGCATTGCCAATAGGTCTCGCCTTTGGGACCTTATAAGTGTTTAGCCATGCAACAGTTGCATAACTAAATACTTATAAGGTCCCAAAAGCGAGACCTATTGGCTATGCAAAGTGAAAGTAATCACGGTAAAGCGTGGCGCGCGCACATGCACTGTAGCTCTAGGCTGGCCTGGTAGCACTTTTTGGAGCCCTCTCAATAAGTCTCGCCTGACCAGCGCATGCACTGGGTCAGACGAGACCTAAAAAGCACACACATGGAGTTCTATAAGTAGTTCCTTGATATGGAGGTATAGAAAAAAACAAGGCATCCAGTCAAAAGCTATACTTATCAGGAGGGCCAAACAGGAGAAGAGGCAGAAAAAACATTGAATAACAATCAAGCAAATACAATTGTGCAAGAAAGTCAACCAATGGTAAGCAATGGGCTGACCCAAAAGCCACTGTATGTATTGCCACTGCCACAATAGGTCTCCGGCAACAGAGAGCAGTCTGTAGGCGAGACCTAAAAATGAGAACTATGAATGCCAAAGACATGGCAATGTTTTTTAAATAAACTGTATGGTTTTCTGGTTAAAATGAATGAGGATGGGTGGAGCTTACCCGAAACCAATTCTCATTCATATTGCATTGCTCTTTAATGCCCTCCAACCCCTATTTTATTCAATGCTCCTGGGTTAAAGGGAAGACAGCGAATAGTTCTGGATTTTTATGAAACATATTTAAAAGTCTGCGACCACGTTTATTGGACACCGATGCCTCTTTGTGTATTGGGAATTTTCTGGTTGAGTAACATATTCCAAAATAAAACAAAGCAATTCGTAGTAAATGGCAAACGTGTGAGTACATACATTGAAATAATTTTAATATAACAACTGTGTCATGTTCAAAGTAGTCCAAGTATGTTTGAGAACTATATGAAGATTACATGAGCCATGAAGATCCTTCTGTGCTGGTGAATACAGCTGAGGGTCTCATAGTGAGTTCTCTGTTAATTCCAATTCTTCAGACAACAGGAGTTACCTCTGGAGAGGGTTTACTAGAACCAAAAAACGTAATGGCTTATAGGTACCTCATCCAGAGATTCAGCTGCTAAAACCTGTCCAAATCTTTGGGTGCACTAATTTAGATATGCTATGCCCCAAACCTCTACAATCTTGAGTATTTCTGACTATCTAAAATGTAAAACTCAGCAGATGCATATTTAGAATTTTTAAATTTACCTCTATTGGGAACGGAAAGCACAAGCTGACAATCATCTCTTGAAACTATGGGCCGACTGTTTCGATCTCCAGGAATCTCTGATGCGTTGTACGGTGGAGGCGGTGTTTCTGCTAAAATCAGAAGAGTCAGTGTTACAAAACAATGAAGAATTAATTGAAAGACCAACTGAATATGGTAGCTCATGTTATGCTGTGTCGGATATTTAATAGTTCTTTATATTACAGTATTGTCATCTCAAAGCCCAGAGGAAGGGAATGAAAGATGGAAAAGAACCAGGAACAAGAGAAGGTGGCCTTGAGAAGGGAAATGTGTAGGTAGCCTTGCAAATTAAGATGTCTTCCCCAAAATGCTGGGCTGAGAGGTAGGATATTGGGAGGAAGTCAGTCTTAGGCATCAAACCACCTAATTAGGTATCCATTCTCATGGTAATTTTTAGATCGAGCCTAGACAGCGCTTGCGCTGTCCGGAAGATCTGCTGTATGTACTTTATGTGGGCTTTGGATCATTTCCCTAGGACTTGTCTGATTCCGCTTTTGCTTAGGGACTACTTTTTCATTGCTAAAAACTTGTAAGGTCCCAAAGGCGAGTCCTATTGCATTGCTAATGCTTGATATTTTTTATCTTGGAACATTTTTCTTGTCTGCATAGTCTACCTCCAGAATAAGCCTTTAATTCAGGAGCACGCTCACCAAATGTGCCATCATCACCCTGAAGTGATACGCAGACAAATGATGAACGGAATGCTGAATAAATCACACATTCACCCGCAGTTAAAAGATCTGGGTTAAATCCATTGTTCTTCTGCTCACAATGCCACCCCAGTTTGGATCCAGCTATATGCAAATCAGTCTTGACCCTGTGCCTCATGGGAACAGTCCAGCCCGAACTGCCAAGCCAGGTCCTCCCTGGACCGGAAACAAGCATCCTGGGACCGGTTTCAGGGTATTACCCTTCATCAGCCAGGCTAGCTTGAATCCAGTGGCAAAGCGAGCAAGGGACCCACGTCTGGGCATACCCATCCCACTTAGGGTGAAAAAGTGATACGCAAACAGATGACGGCTGGAATCCTGAATAAATCACACATTCACCCCCAGTCAAAAGATCTGGGTTAAATCCATTGTTCTTCTGCTCACTACGCCACCCCAGTTTGGACCCAGCTATATGCAAATCAGTCTTGACCCTGTCCCTCATGGGAACAGTCCAGCCCGAACTGCCAAGCCACGTCCTCCCTGGACCAGAAACAAGCCTCCTGGGACTGGTTTCAGGGTATTACCCATCATCAGCCAGGCTAGCTTGAATCCAGTGCAAAGTGAGCAAGGGACGGATATGCCCAGACGTAGGTCCCGTGCTCTCCATGCCACTGGAGTCAAGCTATCCTGGTTGATGAGGACTGAAAGCCCGAAACCTGTCCTAGGATGCTTGTTTCCAGTCCAGGGAGGACCTGGCCTGGCAGTTTGGGCTGGACTGTTCCCATTGGCCGCAGGGTCAAGACTGATTTGCATATGGCTGGCTCCAAATTGGAATGGCATGGTGAGCAAAAAAATGATGGATTTGGTTCCAGATCTCTGTACTTGGGTGAATGTATGACATTGTTCTGCATTCTGTCCTTCAATTGTTGTTTTTGCATTTGTCACCCTAAAGGTAGAGAAAGCGCCAAAGGGGACTGATCGAGCAACATCTAGCCATTAGGTTCAATATATTCAGCCTCGCTCATCAGAGCCTTTTTATCGCTTAGCTAGTTAGTCTTTCAGTCCTCTATAACAGACCATAAGATGTCCTCATTTTCACCTTACCAGTTAGCGAGCCTATTGTCTCTCTCAGATTTGCAAAAGCACCCTCTGGTTTGGCAAAATCTCCTTCCAGTTTTGAAATTGAAATTTTGATCTACTTATGGCCTGCAGAAAAGCCCCCCTGTTACTAAATAAACTTCTGATGAGGTCTCAGCCATGGCGCATTGTTTCTTCTTTAACACCAGGAAGATATTTACAGAAAAGTCCACAAGTTCCAGTCTCCCTGGCTTTTCCTTCTTTTGTCCTCCTTTATCCTTTCTGTAAGAGGTCTGCTACCCATCTGTTTTAATTTTCACACTAGAGTCACTTTTATCCCTCGTTATAATTTGTATCACAGGGCCTTTAGGTCGCTGGTTGGCTGCGTTGCCTCTCTAAAGTGAGAACCGTGACCAGTGTCACTAATCTGTAACCCTGATATTACAACACATGGTGGAGTACCACGGACATCTCCTCCAATATGAGTGAGGCCCTGGGCCCCCTTCCTGGTTGCAAAACAATCTCTGGCAAGTTTGTTTCAGGTCAACTAGATTCACACCAAAATGGCTCACCCTGTCACTATGAAAGCGTTCTTTTGCACCAACACAAGGTCTTGGTAAATTTGTCTTATGGCCAGATGACTACTTTTTTCACCACTTTCTGTGTCTCTTCTGCTCGTACAAAGACTCACATGAATAGTGCGTCCATCTTGTTTTCTCAGTCCTAAGAAAGGACCCTGCTGCCCGTTGGTCACAGGAGTTGTCCCTGTTCTCTGCTCTCCCTCTTGCCTCTTTGTCATTCATGGGATGGGCCCTTTCTTATGTTTTAATCAACACACATAACCCCGACAAGAGAAGACCAATGATGCCTGCTTCTAGTGCACAATTGTCTGCTTAAGAGGTCTTCCATTTGTTGGACCTTGACAATGGTGGACTTAGTGCACCATCATTGTTTCTCTAATGTTGTTTTTGGAACTCTGATCATGAACACACCATGGGAACCCAATATATTTCTATACCTTAGATTTGTCCTAAGATAGTTTTTTTTGTGAGTGATAAGCAATATTTTCAATCAGGAAGCCCACATATCTAAGCAATAAAAAGAACTGATTTTTCTTAAAAGAATACTGCCATTTTAGTATTAGAATCATGCAAGCATGGTGATTTGTTTACTACTGCAAAACTATGTCAAAATGTCAAACCTGCACCTGATATTTCATAAGGACTCCCTGGGTCAGAAGAACTTCTTGGAGAGTCAGGGTAGCAAATAGTGCGGGGAGAATGTGGATATATATTGTCTGGCGATGAGGAGAATGGAGTGCATGTTGGCTGCTGGAAGGACTCTGGGTAGGTTGCATTATGAGGCATCAAAGGATCACTGTTGAGGGACGCATTCCGGAACTTGGCTAGAAGGCTAAGCTGAGGGTTGAATTCACTGTGTCTTGGAACCAGAACTGGAGGTAACACTAAAATTCAAAGAAAAATGTTTTTTTCATCTTTGGGCACAATTTCAACATACAAACGAATTTACCACAATATCATATGGTTTTCCTATAAACACACGAAGTAAAGAAATATTTATTTTCATACATATGGAAGAGCAAGTCATCTTCTACAAGTGAGGATGATTAAAAAAACCAATAAACCAGTATAGACAATTGAGCACCATTCTTAGCCACGAAGAAATCCATTAAAGCCTGAGATTGCAGCTGTCCGAGCAGTCACTAGTTCCTTGTAGAATGATTACTCAAACCGAAATAGAGAGAAATCATATTTTTGCAGCTCTTCAATGTGATGGTAACACATTACATATCTACTCACTCATGACCTAGCCATAGACTGAGAAGGGTCCCACCCAGCACGGCAAGAAAGGGCAGAGCAAAGCCGAGAAACCCATTTTGGATACGAAAAACCTATAGTTCAATTTTTTAAAAATCACAAAGATCCTCCTATCTAGAATGTGAGGTAAGAGAAACAGGTTGTTTAGGGCAGTGCTTGGTCCTCCATAGATGAGAGGCAACATGTGCAAAGGAAGGAAATGTCATCGAAGGGAAATGAGAAAACAGGCAAACGAGGCAAATTAAAAATAAAGGGTCCATTGTTGTGGTTCATAGGGTAACCCGATATAGTCTTGAATAGTATCCTAATCCTTCACCTACATTTACCGTACCATTACACTACATAAAGGATTTTGGTATTGACCTCTTACCTAGTTAAGCGCTGCATTAATGTCATGAGGTTTTACCCGAAAAACGAGCCACATTATTTATGCATGAGGATTCTCAGAATCACAGCAGGATTACCATCGTCTGCATAATAACTATGTAAAAGGGTCATCCCTTACGTCATCCTCAGCCGACATGACACAGCAAGATAGAATCCCCCGAGGGTACCTTTTGGGTATATATACATAATTTCTTTGCCGAGACAGGCAAAGGAGAAAGACTTCCAAGCTGAGGCGAGACACTGAGGTTCCTGCACACAGACACTCCAGCTCGCACTGGTACGACATCCTTCACATGGCTGTCCATCTCGAGACCAAGACTCTCACTTCAGGTAATGGGGTTGGCTTCAGCCTAGGGGGATTCTTGACTCTACATATATGCTAGGTACACTTAGGTACATCTGTTTAGGGTTGCATCGAATTAGTACGCCTTATTACTTTAATGTATTTATATGTATGCATATATTATTTGTTTTAGCACTATGGTAGAAATCTACCATCTATTTACTCTATTGGTGCTCAATATTGTTTATATCTGTTTCTGTTTTATGGGCGTTAAAGCACACCTATTTTACACTAGAATGATGCTGGTTCAATAAACGCCAATTGAAAATGTCCCCACCGTTTGTTCTGTGTATCACGCTGAGACAAAGTGAGCACGAGTGTCTGAGCGAAAAGTACAGTACTGTGTCCACGATCCCTGATGGGGCAAGGTTATCATGTTCGATAGTTGCCAGGAACTATTCTTTCTTTGGTAAGAGGAGTTTACAGTGGCACTGTGAGCTAGCTGGTATACAGGCGAACATAACCAATGGGAGTGTCTGGAATCAGTCTGGACACCAATCCCACAGTTTATGTTGCCTAAACGCGCAGATCCTATATAGAGTTATAGGAACTACACAAAACCATGGGAAGATGTAATATTAGCTGTTTACAGAAGAGTACAGTGACAGCGAAGTGGGTTTGCTCAATAAAAGGATGTTAAAAATATGTTAAAATGTTCATGACACAACACTGTTTTTTCCAGAGAAACATTGTTCAATAGAGTTGGAACAATGGGTCCTTCCTGACAGTTAGAAAGTGAATACATGAGTAACACTCAGAGCCTGATGCATCAAAGAGTTGAATTCATTCTGTGCCTAGGGAGATATGCATTCATAATTAAGAATTTAAAAGCCTGATTTCGAGTTTGGTGGACAGGTTACTCCATCACAACGGTGAATGATATCCTGTTCACGGAAATATACATCCCATATACCCTGAGACTTTGCAAAATTGTAGACTGGGTGGCTTGTGCAACCTAGGTACTCGATGAACAACAAGTTAGCCCAATCCAAGATGTCAGCCTGTAAGATATCCTGTTCTACTGAGCTGCCTTTCATTACTGATGTTTACTACCAATTCCTGCTTTGTGTTCTGAAGGGTGACAAGTTCTTGTGACCTAGGCTTTCAGAACCCTCTAAGGAGAACCTCTTAGAGTTATGTTTGTTAACTTTTTAAAGGGCTGAGCTTGAAAGAGGCCTAAATGTGTTCTCTATACTAAAATCTGTTATTTCTCTTGTGCCAAAAAGGACACATTTACCTTTCCTTTTTTGAATTTGTATATTGGCTAAGTGGTTTACAATGTATCTCCTTCCACCTGTGTACATCTTGGGTTGGTAGTTCTGCCATGGATTTTATCCATTCCTTTCTCGCCAATTACCACCAAAATAAACAGATAGATTTAGTGGAATGTCATGCAGTGTACCTAATCGGTCAACTCTCTGTTGTCTGCTGTTCAATAAATACTTTCGCCCTCAAATGCTGCTGCTCGAAAAATAACAAGCAAATTTCTAATTGTAAACCAACGATATCCAATTCCAATTGGAAACAGCTATCAGAACCAGTTTACCAACAGCCCACTCTGTTATCACATTTTGCTGGATGAAGGAGAGCTTCATTTTCATGAATGGAGATAAATCAAAAAAAACTGCATTGGGGGGGGGGGGGGGGGGGGGGGAGGCAGAATAAAGATTCCAACTCCTTACTCTTCATTTGACCCCAAAGTTCTTGAACACCACCATCTACCTCAGCTGGGAATCATCTTTGTTGTGATCACTTGTTTCACTTGCAGCTTTCTTGTTGCAAAAAAACGAATTCTTCTGTTGCTCCAAGCTTCCACCAGTCGAGGCTCATGCAAGCTTTGGCCATGGCACACATCTATTACTGCAATATGATCTCTACAGGGTTCCTACAGAATTTCATCAATAGGATGCAAAGGTTCTAAACCAGGCAGCAGGAAAATGCTTGAACTTCATAAATGCAACTACATTAAACCAGCCCCGAAAGTGCAATTCTGGCACCCAGTGGAAAGAGGAAGTTCAAGGCCTGATGCACTGTTAATGCAAGCTAACTGCAAAAAGGCCCAGTTTACCTAGGCTCCTTTCACTCAACTAACCTTGAAATAACTGTAGAATTCACGCAGATCTCGAGAAGTACAAGGAAATAAACAATGAACATTCTTAAATCCAAATCAAGCTACAACGGCTTCAGAAAGCTATGGAAGATTGTGCTCCTGCAAGCTGTTCATAATTGAATTCTACACAGAACAGGTAGTTGCAATTGAAGAACATCTAACAAGGCTCCTCCTGTCTGATCAGTATCTATAGAAGCTCTCAACCAATAGGTGTACAATCTTAAGATGGTACAGTCAGCACTCTGAAGCAAATGAAAGGTCCCACACAGGGCCTAATTCACAAACTGCATTTTGTAGTATGTAAAGCAGTACTACAGTAGTACTACTCACATAACAAAACATGTCACAAGCCTGCAACTGGAGAATTCAGCCTCTTCTATCTTTTCTTTGTGGAGATCTCCACCACATATGCAGGGAGCTTTGCACACGTAGAAATACTGTTAGACTTAGCCCTTTCTGCAGGGTCATCCCCAAACATTTTTCCTTCACTCTCCTGTTTTCTGAACCTGTTCTTGTTGGCGTTTAGGACTATGCACACTCTACCACTGCTAACCAGTGCTAAAGTATTTGTGCTCTCTCATCTAAACATGGTAAAATTGGCTAATACCCAATTGGCATATTTAAAGGCATATTTAAATTACTTGTAAGTCCATAGTAAAGTAGTACTACTGCATGTGTGCAGGGCCTGTACATTAAATATTACCAGTGAGCCCAAAGCACTAATTGTGCCACACACTTAAGTAGCCCTTTAAACATGTGTCAGGTCTGCCAGTGCAGCCTGTGCATGTAGTTATACACTGCCATTTTGACCGGGCAAAAGACGCCTTTTGCCTGGCCCAAACCTTCCTTCCTTTTTAATACATATAAGTCACCCTTTAGTGGCCCCTGGACAGCCCCGAGGGCAGGGTGCAGTGCATTTAAAAGTTTGGGCATTTACCTTTCAGTTTTACATGTCCTGGTAGTCAAAAACTCTTAAATTCGTTTTTCACTCCTGCAAGGCCTACCTCACCCATGGGATAACATTGGAGGCCTTATTACATTTAATGAGCTGCAACTTCCAAAGGGGAACAGGTAACCAGTTCATGTTTGGTGTCTTTGGAATTGCAATGAGAACGCCTCTCTTATGGCAAAGACGAATTCTAAAATACGATTTTCAAAATGCCACTTTTAGAAAGTTGACATTTTTCTGCCTTAGCCATTTAGTATCTGCAGCTTGTCACTGGGTCACATGACTGGGTGTAGTTGACAGTTGGGCTTTGTGTATTCCTCCTAGACAGCTACACACAACAGAGGGTTTAGATGTGCCTGTATGGGCACAGTGGACACAGCTCTACTTACATTTGAATGGGCTTTGTCCTGTCTCCACACAAAGGATTGCATACCCACTGTAGTTAGTCTGAAGCCAATGTTCGGGGAGACAGGACACCTAGGCACTTGAAGCACTTCAAAGGGAAACGTCTAGCGGCTTTCCCAATTCAAAGAAGGTACCTGGTATAAATATTGGACTTCAGATACCAACTCTTCTGTACACTTCTGAACTTTTTGAGACTCTGCCAGGAAGATGGGCTATTGTGCTGCTTAAAGGACTGCCAATCTGCTAGACTGCTGCCCTGCTGGACTACTGCCTTGCTGAACTGTTACCTTGCTGGATTGCTGCCCTGCTATGCTCCTGCCTGAGTCAGAGGGATTTGGACCTTCACCTGAATCCAGGACCTCTAGAGTAACTCCAGGGGCCAGTGTTCTCGCCTCCTGTTCAGAGCCACAGCGACATAACAGACTCACAACCACCTAAACCAGCACCTAGTTACAGCTTGAACAAGCCCCAAGTTGTGCCACTCGGGTCCTGGACCCTTATGCTCTTCATGACCGCAAACGGGCTCGTTGGCGCCAAAACCTTATCACTCACACAGCCCACCAACGTTACCAACGGGAAGTTCTGCCTACTCTTTGCCCTACACTAGACTGCTTGCAGAGAGTACCAATGTGAAGCCTGCCCACTTGTGATGACCACAGGATCTTTGCGCTACAGTGACAACCGTCTGTGACGTCAGGCTTGCTCTTCACCCTGCATTGACAACCATCCAAGATGCTTCTCTGGGCCTCGCGGCCCCCCTGCACCATGACTCGTTGCGCTGGACTGAGAAGGTAACTTTTCAGCTGGACTAACCTGGTCCCTGTATCCGAACTGTGTTCCATCGCGATTGACCTCAACTCGTGACTTTCTCCCAGTCTCGCACGACCAGATAGCCATGAGTGGTGCTTTGAACTTTATGGCGCTACTTTCACTCAACTCTGTATTTGCATATCTTTGGTTCTACTGATTGCATTTTTGTCATTTTGGTCTTGTTTTATCTATTAACTTTGACTCTATTTTCCAAAATTGATGTATGTCTGTTTGAAGTCACATAAATACTTGGTTAAGCCTGACTGCTCTGTGCCAAGCTACCAGAGGGTTTTAGAATAGTTTGGGGTTTAATTGTGCCTTACCCTGACTAAGATTGTGGTTGCTACTTGAGTAGGGTTTCAGCACCCTACCTCAAGCAGAAACCCAAGTTCACACATGTACGTTTTTGTAGTTAATGTGGGAGGGAAAAGGTGGAGTGGCTGCAAAATGGGGAATGCTTTCTACTAAATGGCAGGGGTTTAGGGAACTAAAAAGAGGTGTTTGGAGAGGGACATGCTAATACAAAAACACAACCACAAAAGAATAAGACAACTGCTATTCAATACATTTACTTCTAGTTCAACTACAACTACAATAGGGACAAAACAGGCTCACATGCACTTCAACTAAGCTAGCCTTGCAGTGTGTCAAACAGCCCAACTTGCCACTCATAGGTACTGCAACACATTCCCATAGAAATCAATGGAGGCAACAAATAACACGAGGCAAAAATAGGGAAATCTTTTTTATGATTTAACAACGTTATTATTGTTTTTTTAAAATTATTTTTAAAACTGAATTTACACTTTTTTAAGCTGACACATTACAATAATGCTTACAACACGTTAGACACTCCTTCAAATGCAAGTGGGGTGGTAGTGATGGCTTATGACTTCACCACTCATGTACAGGTGAAATTAATTACAACAGCCTCCAATCACATGCAGGCATGCCGACATAAGAAATTAACTCATACAAAAAAAAACTGTATTGCCTTAACTAGGTTGGTGAATCTATTTGTAGCTTTGCCCCTTATTCTGCACAATTATTTGAGAGGGAGTTTACATGCAATGCATCAACATCTTTGGCATATTCATTCATGGAAGCAATCATTGCCAGATACTGTTTCTCACCTAAAGCAGGTACTTGATTCACAATAGCCCACACCCAGGCTATCAACTTACAAACGGCAGTCCATTTTATGGCTGCTGAATCTTTCTAGAGGGTCAGTGCACACAACTTAGGCATCTCACAGGAAAGCACTCACTAGTACTAAGATGCATCGACAGAAGGGAAGTGTGCACCAGTGTTTTTCCAGGCCACTGTCACTGGGGTGGGAGGAGGAGGGGGAGGAGGAAAAGTGTGGCAAAGGGTTTCCATTCCTTTGACCACCTGCCTTGTAACCTTGTAACTTACAGCCAGTGGATTATGCCCATGTGGCACTTCAGTCACCTCACCACAGAGTTTAAGAACAAAAAGTACTCCTTGCACACGTCTATCAATTATTGAGGTGACTTAGGTACGTAATGTGTTCAGTCAGTACATACATAAATAATTGACAAGAAATAGTTCTTCTTTCTTCTATATCGTTTGATTTAATATATGCAAGTCTTCACAAGTTGTCCTCTACAGCCAACACGTGTTTCGTCGCAATCGGGAGGTCGTCCAGCGACTTTCTCAAGGCTAATTGGTGTGAAGAATATATTTATTTATGTGGTGATAATTCCAACCCACAAAGGGTTTCTGGGGGGGTGGCGTCACTGTTCAATATTTTAAGTGGGTATATACGTCTTCGTGTTTAATCTTCTCAGTGCTCCTCGTGTTGAAAAAAATTTCATTTCCCCAACGCCACCGCTCGGTTCGGATGCTCTGCGGTGGCGTCGGGGAAATTTAAAAAAATTCTGAAACAGACAACACTAGGACTCCATCAATGTGCAAGCTGCGTGCGATGTGAGGAGCACCTTCACTAATGTACATGCTGCCATTACTGGACATTCACAGGACAGCACATCTTCCATTAGTCACCTCCTGCACAGTTTGGTGTTAGGGATTTCCGTGACATGGATCCTAGGCTAGATATAAGATCTCACACGGGGCTGCATGTGCACCTGAGGGAATGCATCTCAAACATTACTCACTACAACACAATAGATACACATTATCCTTGCATTCACTGCATATATGGATACATGACATAGCACATTTAGAAGAGTAGCACATTTCAAGAAATATCACGTTTTTGTTGCAGGGGATGCAGGTTATGCTCTCTCTCCCTATCTCCTTACACTCTTCTCTCGTCCAACCCCACTACCCCAACAGCGGTACAATAGAGCAAACATACACACATTTACACAAACCATCTTTGAATGCGCTTTTAGTATCAGTGAGTTGAGATTTAGATGCATAGACATCATCATGTGGTCGGGTTTACATATAGACATTACTTGTGATCTACGTCCACGCCCATGTTCTCAGGGAGGGGCACAGAGTCAAGGTCAGGCTGTGCATGTGCTGGATCAACTAGAGGACCCATTTTCAATTTAGACACTAGACTGATTCCTGCATTGTCCAGTATATTGTACACTGTCTAGTAAATGGTGAACATTGTTTCGATACCAAAAAGTCACCTTCAAACATGCAATGGTCTATTTATTAATACTATTACACGTGCCTTTCACACTCATTTTCTCACTTTTATCTTTGAGCATTGAAGTTAAATTATTCACATAGTATAGACAAGTATTTATCCATCCAAATAACCACCTTAAATTGTATGTACATCATGTCATAATCCATAATCCGTAACTTTTATCCTCCTCCAATGCACTGTCACCGTCTGTGACCTCCTGCCATAAGGCAGCGTTTGGTGCTCCACTGATGGAAAATGAAGCAGACAATGTAGCTGTTTGTAGTATTTGACTAGCAATCTAAATATGAGGTCCGTCTCCTCCTCAGTGGAATTTCTTTTCCTCCAGGGTGTGGATATTGTATCTGTTGGCTCAAGAGTCACATAGAGGAAAAGGGCGTGGGCTGTATTACTGTGGGTTGAAGTGAATGGGTGTCAGGTGTGCATGATTTGAGTCGTGTATACTATCTGCCTACTTCCTTCTATTCGGAGATGTCAACCTGAGTGGCAGAGTTCTCCATCTCTCTGGCTGAGATCAAGACCAAGTAGGTGGAATGACACTTGTATTAACTTTACAATCATAAATACCATATTTATTGGGAGACTTCCCGCCGTACTGCAGAGGATGGAGACATGTAAATCTATATCTAGGTATAAACCTTCAATCGGAAAAGCTGAATAGCAAAAAAGTAGAGTTACACCTAGGTGTAGTAGTAAACATACATGTGAAAACATATGCACGTGTATTTACCATGGTGAATTGGACCCATAGAGCCTTAATTACCTCCCTAAAAAATATTTCCAAGTATACGTGTCCATTTTGAACCCCTGTAATTCTGAAGGGCGTCTGAATAGCCCTGTCTCTTCTAACAGCGTTTTATAATCTAGCAAGGTCTCTGAGAATCATGTTTTCACTCTATCTCATTCACAAAGTTTGTTCCTTTGTGGGTTTAAATTTGTATAATTATGGGAAAGTCTGACACTTTATGCCTAGACAGGTAAAACAATCTTGACAAAGGTAAGCAATAACAGATGCAGCTACACGCTACAGCATACAGCTAAAGGGAAAGCAGTACCTACTTTATACATTAACCTTTTGAGCAGTGGATTTCTATGAAAATTATTCAGTAATGTTGATGTCCAAAGGGTATCTCAAGCGAGATCGGAGTTGATTTTGGTCATGGTAAGTGCCTAGAGTACACCTGTGTCCACATTACTTGTAGCAGCAATTTTAATTAAAAGAAACTGAACGTGAGAGAAAAAACTCGTACACAATGACCAGCTTTGTAACATATTGGTGTCAGCTTCCTCATCAACACGTTCCTTACTTTTGAGGGGAGGTATTGCCCAGGAGAGGGCAATCCTCACTGTTGAAAGACAGAGGAAGATATTACTGACTCCATCTTAATACCCTTTGGGAATCATGGTGACAACTTCGGGAGCCGTTGGGAAGCGTAGTCAGTGATCCCGGTGACCACTGCCACTCTCATGAGCGTTTTTAAAAATATAAATCTTATTTTTTTAAGCAGCTCCGTGTTCCTTAACGAAATCAGGCTGCTCTAAAAGTTTGCCATTTTAAAATGCGGTGACAGGGATGGTGGTCTGCTGTCCATTGCAGGCCAACATCCTGTCATTACAGCCAATCACATGAGGTTGCAAGTTGCTACCTGGCTAATGAATATTAATTAGGCAGGTCATTCTGTGACCCCCTGCAATTTCTTGCTATTTACGACCAGTATGGAAGTACATCTGGCCCTTAGTTTATGGTCTCAATATACTGATCTTCACCCTGTTAAGCCTGCTGTCTCCAGCATCATTTTCTAAGCATTTAGCCAAATGGAGGACATCTTGAGATAGCAAGCAGACGCTGACCATGGATCCGGTTCAAATCTTTATTTTAATATATGCTTGTTTTTCAGCTTTTTGGGCGGTCTCTCCGTCCCTGTACATTTATTCTTAACTTGTTTTTATCAGCTAACCATTCCGACTTTGCATATTTCTAGATGCTAATAGGTATCATAAAGCTGTTCAGGATGTGAATTACATATGTGGATATGAGGCATATTGCAGGTTCTTCTAACTTTCAAAATTGTTTCTTCATTCTATAGTAAACTAGTTGTGTAAGGCATTTTTTCCCCTGAACATTTGCCGTTGCTCTGGCTACCTTTCATGCGTTCTTATGTTTGCCAACACTATTTGCTCTTCTCACACACCAAAATCTGTAATTCAAGTAGTGACTATGGTGTCATGAGAGCTAATGTGTACCCAAATCAGGCTGACAGCACAGTATGTATTGCCTGGTGGAATTGTTTAGTAACTGGTAACGTTTTCTTTCTGTCCTCCACCCCATTTTTTTTTATCAGTGATATCTTACAGTCCTAAGCTTAGTTGCTTCTTTATACAAAGCAAATGCTAAATTATGTACGTGTGTGTCTTAATCTCCCTACCTTACCACACACATAAAAAGGCACCTTGCCTTACTCAACTTCAGTGGCTATGGTTGAGCCTTCATTTTAAGCTCCACTTTCTCTGACTTTGTAGTGTATCTCCGTAAAAGAATTCTGGAACTGAATTAAGCAATGCCTTTATTAACAACCACTCTATACCAATGCACTCAATACCACTTCACTCTACGTCACTGCACTTTACGCCAATCTATTCTACTTTGTACCACTGTACTCTACGCCACTCTACTCTGCACCACTCCACTCTACACTACTCTACTATACTCCACAAAAAGGCTCCCCGCCATTGCAATCTACACTGCAACACTCCACTCCATGGCGCTCTACTCTGCACCACTCTACTCTACGCTGCTACACTCTATGGCACTCTACTCTAAACCACTGCACTCTACAACAGTTTACTGAAAACCAATGCACTCTATGCCAATGTACTCTGCTCCACTGTACTCTGTCACTACACAAGACTCTACGCCACTGCACCCTACACCACTGTACCTTACATCATTGCACTCTATGCCACTGCACTCCATGCCACTTTATTCTACTTTGCACCACTCTACTCTACGCTTCTACACTCTATGCCACTGTACTCTAAAGCACTGCACTCTACACCAGTTTACTCAAAACCAATGCACTCTGTGTCAGTCTACTCTGCTCCACTACACTCTACACCAATGCACTATATGCCACTGCACCCTATGCCACTATATTCTACACCATTACACTTTGTCATTGCACTCCACACCACTCTATCCTACTTTGCACCACTCTACTCTATGCCACTGCTCTCTACATCACTCTGCATCACTGTTCTCTACGCCACTCTACTCTACACCACTGCAGTCTATGCCACTCTGTTCTGCAACACTGCACTCTCTGACACTGAACTCTACACCTTTGCACTGTACTCTGCACAACTCAGTTTTATGCAAAAACAAACCGGTTCCAGGATGCTTGTTTCCGGTCCAGGAAAGACATGGCTTGACAGTTCGGACTGGACTGTTCCCATGAGGAACAGGGTCAAGACTGATTTGCATATAGCTGTGTCTGAACTGGGGTGGCAAAGTGAGCTAAAGAATGATGATGGATTCAACCCAGATCTGCGACTGGGGGTGAGTGCTTGAAAAGTTTCAGCACTCTGTCCATCATCTCCTTGTGTCCACTCAGTTTTATGCAACTGTACTGCTCTCTGCGCCACTGTACTCTGCATCACTGCACTCTAGGTCAATACACTCTAAGCCACTCTAATCTACTCTGCACCACTGCACTCAGTATCCCTGTTCTTTATGCCCCTCTTCGCCATTGCACTCTACACCACTCTACACCACTATCCTCTACCATGCACCACTCCACTCTATGCCCCTTCAGTCTATTTTGAAACAATGTACTCTGGGCCACTGCACTCTACTCTACTCTACGCCACTCCACTCTACTCCACTGCAATCTGTGCTTCGCCACTCTACTCTTCACCATTCTACTCTATGCATCTGCACTGTACTCTAAACCCCTATACTCTATGTCAGCGCACTCTGCGCCATTGCACTCTATGCCAATCCACTCTACACCACTTTACTCAATACCAATGCAATCTACACTACCGCACTCAATGCCACTGCACTCTACACCAATCTACTCTGCACCACTGCACTCTACTCCACTTCACTCTAAGCCACTCTACTCCACTACACAACATTACATTCCAGATACTCCACTCCATTAAACTCTACTCCAGTCTGTGAGCTGGGTGTAGAGTTAGACAAAATCATAGGATCTGCTTGTGGTTTTCTTTTGCTTGTATTCTGGGGTGATTAATGTGTGTGTATCTGAGCTCCTGAAGAGAGGGAGACAGTTATCATTCTTATAGAAGAGAAAGGCGGAATTGTTTGAACCAAGAGTTGAAGAAGGGGTGCATTGGTGAGTTAGGTGTATTTACTTTGTCGGCAAAGCTTATCAGTTCAGTAGTATCCAAAGATATCACGCAGGGTTAGAGAGACAGTAGCAGTGGTGGCAAAAAGTATTGGTCTAGAGGTTGTTCAGGTATATTGGATATTAAGTTACAGATTTAGCATTTTTAGATTTGAAGAACCTAAGTAGCTATTCAATTGTTTTTGTTGGGATGCGCATGGGTGACTTGCTTTCTGGTTCTTTTACAACTACTTAGGGGAAGTAGGAGTTGTTCTTATAGAATTGTGGAATTCCCATTTGCAAGTTATGCCCCTCTGACAATCAGGTTAAAATTCAAAGGCTGTTCTCTTGTGGAGAGCAGTGTCTGGATTAGGAGTCAGGTAGGGCTTTGAAATCTGCTGGAGCATTGCCATCTGACTTTCTGAACCCAGGTCCCCCCGTACAATGACAAACCTCTGTTTCCTGTGTCCAACCTTTAAAGGTTAAGCACACTGACATAACCTCACACCGCTCTATCCCTTCTACATGTTTGGAAGTACCAAAAAATTATACATCGAATCTCCTTGCAACAAAGCAAAAATAATGAAAAATCGAAATTGTAAGATCTTGATCAGCTGCTCTATAGGAGTGAGTCTCCATGCTGGACCACAGTGTTCAATTGCCTGTGCTAAATAGAAACCTCTGAATACCGTGGCCATTTTACCAGATGCAATAACATGGTATCTGATCTTGTGAACTGTCGAGAGTAGTGTGACATAGACTAGAAGACATACAGTAGAATATTAAATGATTGCATCATCTTCAACATATATTTGAATAGGACACCACTGCACTGCCATTGATACTCGATTTGGAAAGATGATTAAATGATCTATTCCTCGCTAATGCGGATGATTAAAGCAGTTGAATGTGATAACCTTATTGATGAAGATTCCTAATAAAAGTTGTGGTAATCCTACCATTTAAAGATTAATAAAATTAGTGTGACTGATGTTATGGTAGTCTCTGTCATTTAGATGCATAGACGATAAATATATTATTTCTCATTAAACCCTGAGATTCATTAATAGTATGTCTGTCCTGGTCAAGGCTTCAACTGGGAAGTGAGCCATGGAAATTATACTTGTCACGCTGTGCCTCCTCACACACACATATGGAGATGTACTCTGATTTGCAATGTGAACGGAGGTCGTCCTGAGATTAACAATATCTTGATATGCAAATGAATGTAGAGCTGATTGTATTTGATAGATTTCAGAGAATAAACCTTTGGGCTATAGATAATATTAATGTGTGTAAACACTTAAATGTGTAATGTTTAGTAGTTCTACGTTTTAGAAAAAATCTGGAAAGGCAGTGTTCATTCACTGATTAATATTAAAAAAGGATGGTGTAATAATTAATGTGTGTAGCATTCCTTTATGGGTGTGCGGAATATCAACAAGTAAATATTTGATATGAAAAATATGATCTAGATAATTACTTAAGAACATACAGGAACATGTATCAAAGTTTTTGCGATCACAAACAGTGCGAATCGCAAAAAATCGGCCGCTTGCGATCGCAAAATTAGCTTTTGCGATGCATGAAACAACTTGCCACTCGCAATTAAAAAAATCGCAATTATTTGTGATTTCTTAAATTGCAATTGCATTTAAGGAATCGCAAATTGCGATTCCTTAAATGCAATGTAAGTTGCCTTTTAAAATAGCGATTTTGCTATTTGGGTCCACTATTTACCGTAAAATCATACCAGATGGTAAATAGCGGAAACATTGAAAAATACACTAAAGTGCTTTTTTCAAAGTTGTAGGTTACACACGCACATGCCCTTGGAACATGTGTGGGCACAACATATGTGCACAGATCGATTTCAGGGGTGCAACAGGGTGTCCTTTTGACACCCTTGCACCCTTGAAATTGCATGCGCAATATGCAGGTACCTATTGGTACTCGCAAATTGCGCATGCAATTTCCCATTCATTCCTATGGACCTGTGGGCCGATAGGAATGAATGGGAAGCCAGTCCTTATTTGCGACTCGCAAATAAGGAATGTGTAGGAATCGCTATTTTTATAGCGATTCCTACATGCATAGGCTTTTGCGAGTCCTTAATTGCGATTCCTTAATAATCGCAATTAAGGACTCGCAAAATCCTACCTTGATGCATGTACCTGAAAATCCCCAGAGTAACTGACTACATGTTATGTAAATGATTACAATTATTGGGGAAGTACTTTGAGAATGGAGAGTTCGTGTAGAGGATAAAAGCAGTTCAATTCAATGTAATACTTTTGTTTGATTGCAAAGCTATACACAAAAAACCTTCTGCTACCCCAGAACTGCAGACAGGTCTGCCAGGAAGTAGTGTGCACCATCCATTTTAGTAGTTACTTTAGTTAGGTATTTTAGGTATCATGATTATCTTAGGCCCACTTAATACCTATGTCTCTACGTATCATGAGCAGGATTCAGGGTTGGCCTTCCAAAACAAGGTATTGAGCTGGATGGTGAGTTTAGGGTGGTTGATCCAGGCACTCTTACATTATCTCCTTATAGTACTATTTTCCTTTGGCCTTTTTCCTTCAGATAAAGTTTTTCTGACATACCGGATACCTAAAAAACCTACAGTGGGCTGGGGGAGAAGTGCTTTCAGGCCTGATTCGTCTGAAGAATCAGCAGCCAATTCAGTTCAGAAAGCAGGGTTGAGAGAGCAGAATACTATTCTTACACGACCAAAGCAGGCCTGAGAGAGTGGCATACTGTTTTCTTACAGGCTCATATGTTGTTTGTTGCTGGTAAGAGAGTCATATCTGTTAAATATGGTGTGCACCCTGAATTTTGATTCCAGAATACCAATGTGACAAGATATTGAGGCCAAAATACTGAAAAGGTAAGTCTAGATTTTCTATACCTAACTTCACATATATGTACCTACGCGGTACGTAAATGTGAAGTTAAGAATAGTAAATCTATACTTTCCTATTTTCCCTCAAGATTCTTATGCCATGATATTCTGGGGGTGATATTCAGTAGCACAGTCTTGAATATGCTTTCTCATTGCAGTATGGGGCGTTGATATAACATTTTCTTGCATTACTAGCGACGTGGGCTCTGGACTAACTCAAGAGAAGCCTGCAGAAGCCTTAAAATTCATCTTTCCAAGCAAGAATTTGAACTTGTCCCTGGCTAACACCCCTTGATAACTAGCTTTCAATTACCTTTCAAATTATATTTACTTCCTTTCCATTGTATAAAGGTTTAAAAATTCCAGAAAGGCCCTCTCAGCATTATATAAAAATAGTAAATTGATAATGTGCCTTTACTCTGGGACGTGTTAGGGTGTAGTGTTCCCAGTGTGCTCCCATTTTAGCTCTGACTATAAAACCCATTATAATGCAAAGGCATCATGGGTAGAGAAACTGCCTTATTGTCTCACATGTTCATTTATGTATCTACCACACCTGATGTAATCAACCCTTTTGTAAACAGATGAGATATCTATGTGACCCCACCTTCTTGGTTATGCCAGGACGTTTAAGAAAATACTCCCAGAACTCCAGGTTAGATAGATCGTGGTGAACTACATTGCAACAGTCTCAACACACTCTACTTTGACGGGCATATCAGTGAAAGAAATACCATTACCCTAAGTTTGTGGAGAAGTGTGGCTCAATGGTTAGAGCGGCAGACCCTGATGCAGAGGTCTGGCCCGGGACCAGGGTTCAATTGCCGCCTCGGCGGGTCTTGGGCTCAATTTCCTCGGACCTGTTAATTCTCGCCTCGGTGCCTATTCTAATCATGGGTCCCACTCTGCAATAGCTTGCTTAAGCTCCACAACGGCCCCAACAGCGCTGGGATGCCTGGCTTCACCTTGGGGGTGCCCAGGAGTGGACATTTCACAGGGAAAAGCCAGGAAGGGTTCCACAGCGGTATGAGTACAGCGCCAGGAGACCCTAATTGGGTAGCAGTGCGCTATACAAGTACAAACACATTTACATTTACAAGAGGTGTTACCATTAAACCAAATATATGTTTGAGGACCGGGCCTATCCCTCCAGAACCATCACAATCAAGATGGTCATGCTACATCAAAATGCATCTCAACCCAGCAGCAGCAGACAAGACTGATAGGGCTACAACATTGTGATCTAAGTGCAGCTCCTGTTGAGGCAGCAGCAACGTGACGCGTTAGGATCTTTGAGAGAGGGTTGTTCCTGAGGGGAGCCAGAAAATAATGTTGTTTTCTCGAAAAGGCAAAGTATGACTGAATAAGTCACTTTTGTCTCAGAATGTATTTTAAAAGTGGGACATGTTCTGTGAAATAATGCTCTATGACTTGGAACACATATAAAATAGTAATGCCTTCATGATATGTATAGACTTTAGTGTTGAGATATCATGGGGCCAACTCTACACCTAAAAGGCACTTATCTCAGTGTCCAGAATTATCGGGTGCAGAGTTTTCAGGCCTGATATTTCTGGACCCAGACAAATTTGAAATTACGACTTATTGTACCGACAGTTACCGCTCTGGGTGAAATATGCACCTCACAATTAAAGCCTTAATAGCATAACAACAAGTCTGAGTGGAAATCTATAGAGAAATAGGTCAGAGCTAACAAGTGGACATAATTGAATACAAGGCTGTCGTTTTGGGGTTGTGTATATTATTGAAAGCTAGTGCTTCTTACTGGAGAACACTGTTCGATATATAATGTATTCCATGTTCTATTTCTATGTCCTGTGTAATAGATGAGTTGTAACGAGGCCGCTAAAGGAACTGTACTGTTATCTAGGGTTGTTAATAAAGGCATTGCTTAATTCAGTTCCAGAATTCTTTTATGGTGATACACTGAAGTCAGAGAAATTGGAGCCTAAAATGAAGGCTCAACCATAGCCACTGAAGTTGAGTAAGGCAAGGTGCCTTTTTATGTGTGTGGTAAGGTAGGGAGATTAAGACACACACGTACATAATTTAGCATTTGCTTTGTATAAAGAAGCAACTAAGCTTAGGACTGTAAGATGTCACAGATAAAAAAAAAAAAATAGGGTGGAGGACAGAAACAAAACGTTACCAGTTACTAAACAATTCCACCAGGCAATACATACTGTGCTGTCAGCCTGATTTGGGTACACATTAGCTCTCATGACACCATAGTCACTACTTGAATTACAGATTTTGGTGTGTGAGAAGAGCAAATAGTATTGGTAAACATAAGAACGCAGGAAAGGCAGCCAGAGCAACGGCAAATGTTCAGGGGAAAAATGCCTTACACAACTAGTTTACTATAGAATGAAGAAACGATTTTGAAAGTTAGAAGAACCTGCAATATGCCTGATATCCACATATGTAATTCACATCCTGAAGAGCTTTATGATACCTATTAGCTTCTAGAAATATGCAAAGTCGGAATGGTTAGCTGATAAAAACAAGTTAAGAATCAATGTACAGGAAACAAGCATATATTAAAATAAAGATTTGAACCGGATCCATGGTCAGCGTCTGCTTGCTATCTCAAGATGGCCTCCGTTTGGCTAAATGCTTAGAAAATGATGCTGGAGACAGCAGACTTAACAGGGTGAAGATCAGTATATTGAGCCCATAAACTAAGGGCCAGATGCACTTACATACTGGTCGTAAATAGCAAGAAATTGCAGGGGGTCACAGAATGACCTGCCTAATTAATATTCATTAGCCAGGTAGCAACTTGCAACCTCATGTGATTGGCTGTAATGACAGGATGTTGGCCTGCAATGGACAGCAGACCACCATCCTTGTCACCGCATTTTAAAATGGCAAACTTTTAGAGCAGCCTGATTTCGTTAAGGAACACGGAGCTGCTTAAAAAAATAAGATTTATATTTTTAAAAACGCCCATGAGAGTGGCAGTGGTCACCGGGATCACTGACTACGCTTCCCAGCGGCTCCCGAAGTTGTCACCATGATTCCCAAAGGGTATTAAGATGGAGTCAGTAATATCTTCCTCTGTCTTTCAACAGTGAGGATTGCCCTCTCCTGGGCAATACCTCCCCTCAAAAGTAAGGAACGTGTTGATGAGGAAGCTGACACCAATATGTTACAAAGCTGGTCATTGTGTATGAGTTTTTTCTCTCACGTTCAGTTTCTTTTAATTAAAATTGCTGCTACAAGTAATGTGGACACAGGTGTACTCTAGGCACTTACCATGACCAAAATCAACTCCGATCTCGCTTGAGATACCATTTGGACATCAACATGTGGAAAAAATGACCACGTCATTACTGAATAATTTTCATAGAAATCCACTGCTCAAAAGGTTAATGTATATAGTAGGTAATGCTTTCCCTTTAGCTGTATGCTGTAGCTTGTAGCTGCATCTGTTATTGCTTACCTTTGTCAAGATTGTTTTACCTGTCTAGGCATAAAGTGTCAGACTTTTCCATAATTATACAAATGTAAACCCACAAAGAAACAAACTTTGTGAATGAGATAGAGTGAAAACATGATTCTCAGAGACCTTGCTAGATTATAAAACGCTGTTAGAAGAGACAGGGCTATTCAGACGCCCTTCAGAATTACAGGGGTTCAAAATGGACACGTATACTTGGAAATATTTTTTAGGGAGGTAATTAAGGCTCTATGGGTCCAATTCACCATGGTAAATACACGTGCATATGTTTTCACATGTATGTTTACTACTACACCTAGGTGTAACTCTACTTTTTTGCTATTCAGCTTTTCCGATTGAAGGTTTATACCTAGATGTAGATTTACATGTCTCCATCCTCTCCAGTATGGCGGGAAGTCTCCCAATAAATATGGTATTTATGATTGTAAAGTTAATACAAGTGTCATTCCACCTACTTGGTCTAGATCTCCGCCAGAGACATGGAGAACTCTGCCACTCAGGTTGACATCTCCGAATAGAAGGAAGTAGGCAGATAGTATACACAACTCAAATCATGCACACCTGAGACCCATTCACTTCAACCCACCGTAATACAGCCCACGACCTTTTCCTCTATGTGACTCTTGAGCCAACAGATACAATATCCACACCCTGGAGGAAAAGGAATTCCACTGAGGAGGAGACGGACCTCATATTTAGATTTATCGTCAAATACATTGTCTGCCCCATTTTCCATCAGTGGAGCACCAAACGCTGCCTTATGGCAGGAGGTCACAGACTGTGACAGTGCATTGGAGGAGGATAAAAGTTACGGATTATGGATTGTGACATGATGTACATACAATTTAAGGTGGTTATTTGGATGGATAAATACTTGTCTATACTATGTGAATAATTTAACTTCAATGCTCAACGATAAAAGTGAGAAAATGAGTGTGAAAGGCACGTGTAAAACTATTAATAAATAGACCATTGCATGTTTGAAGGTGACTTTTTGGTATCGAAACAATGTTCACCATTTACTAGACAGTGTACAATATACTGGACAATGCAGGAATCAGTCTAGTGTCTAAATTGAAAATGGGTCCTCTAGTTGATCCAGCACATGCACAGCCTGACCTTGACTCTGTGCCCCTCCCTGAGAACATGGGCGTGGACGTAGATCACAAGTAATGTCTATATGTAAACCCGACCACATGATGATGTCTATGCATCTGAATCTCAACCCACTGATACTAAAAGCGCATTAAAAGATGGTTTGTGTAAATGTGTTTATGTTTGCTCTATTGTACCGCTGTTGAGGTAGTGGGGTTGGGCGAGAGAAGAGTGTAAGGAGATAGGGAGAGAGAGCATAACCTGCATCACCTGCAACAAAAACGTGATATTTCTTAAAATGTGCTACTCTTCGAAATGTGCTATGTCATGTATCCATATATGCAGTGAATGCAAGGATAATGTGTATCTATTGTGTTGTAGTGAGTAATGTTTGAGATGCATTCCCTCAGGTGCACATGCAGCCCCGTGTGAGATCTTATATCTAGCCTAGGATCCATGTCACGGAAATCCCTAACACCAAACTGTGCAGGAGGTGACTAATGGAAGATGTGCTGTCCTGTGAATGTCCAGTAATGGCAGCATATACATTAGTGAAGGTGCTCCTCGCATCGCACGCAGCTTGCACATTGATGGAGTCCTAGTGTTGTCTGTTTCAGAAAAGGTGTTCTCTGTGGTGAGGTGAAGAGTGGTATTGTATTTAGGTATCTAGGCGCCATGTGGAATATTCACACAAAATATTAAGATGTGACCAATTATTTGACAGTGCTAAAAGGTGGGGAGAACCACCTAACTCCCCAGGACAAACCTCAGTCTTTAAGAACAAAAAGCACTCCTTAGCGCACGTCTATCAATTATTGAGGTTCAGTGTTCAGTCAGTACAAACATAAATAATTGACAAGAAATAGTTCTTCTTTCTTCTATATCGTTTGATTTAATATATGCAAGTCTTCACAAGTTGTCCTCTACAGCCAACACGTGTTTCGTCGCAATCGGGAGGTCGTCCCGCGACTTTCTCAAGGCTAATTGGTGTGAAGAATATATTTATTTATGTGGTGATAATTCCAACCCACAAAGGGTTTCTGAGGGAGGTGGCGTCACTGTTCAATATTTTAAGTGGGTATATACGTCTTCGTGTTTAATCTTCTCAGTGCTCCTCTTGTTGAAAGCGTACTCTGTATCCGAACCGAGCGGTGGCGTCGGGAAAATGAAAACATTTCAGCACTAAGGAGGCGCGTAGGTGGGCGATCCTACGTAAGTCATTACTTCTATTAACTGCTCGTATGGATATGCTACCTATGGTTGATTCGCCACGCTCTATACCCTGCCTTCTGTGTCGTAGGGACCCGGTTTCTGATACCGTGCCTAAGTTAGATAGTAGTGAGCATGAATCGCCACTTGCGACCCGATTATCAATACAACTGCTAACTATATAGCAGCACGAGGTGGCCTTATAAATGCTCGCTCGCTCTGCAAGAATGCTCAGAACATTTACGATCTGATCACTGACAACATGCACGACTGGCTTTTGGTTACAGAAACCTGGCTTAAGTCATGGTGTAACCCTGACTTAGCCATAGCCCTACCGCAGGATTATTCTATTCAGCGTCTAGATAGACCTAAACAACGGGGAGGAGGCATTGCTATTATCCATCACAATTCCTTAAAGGAATATGCTACTTACCAGTGTGCATCTGTTCTTGGCATGTAGAGCTGCAGAGTTATACACTTAGCATAGATCGCCATCTGGTGTTGGGCCCGGATGTTTGCAGTTTGTTTTTGTTCTTTGGACAGTCTTTGGAAGTCACGAGTTCGGTGACTCCTCCTTCGGTCCGTACTGCGCATGGGCTTCGGCTCCATCCTCAGATTGTTTTTCGCCAACAGGGAAATGATGGAGCGTAGTAATAACAGTGAGAAACCCATGTGTGTTGTATCTAAATAAGATGGACTGGAACGGATACAGGTAGCCGGGGAGGCGGGTGGGCGTGTACAACTCTGCACCTCTACATGCCAAGAACAGATGCACACTGGTAAGTAGCATATTCCGTTCGAGGCATATGAGCTGCAGATTGTACACTTAGCATAGATTATATAGCAGTACCCAACCTTAGCGGCGACCACCGGCATCCGTTGCAGCGGTTTAAAAAAGTGTCTTTAGTACAGCCTGGCCCACACTAGCTTGCTGCTTGGAATGCACATCTACACAGTAATGTTTTGTGAAGGTGTGTGGTGTTGACCATGTGGCTGCTTTGCAGATGTCATCTAAGGGTATGTTCCCTAGAAAAGCCATCGAAGCCCCTAACTTTCTAGTAGAGTGGGCTTTAGGTGGAACAGATAATGTTCTTTTTGCCTTTTGATAGCAAATTTGTATGCACTTTACAATCCACCTAGCTATCCCTGATTTAGAGATGGGGTTGCCTTTATGTGGTGGAGAGAAGGAAACGAACAATTGTTTAGTCTTCCTGAAAGGTTGTGTTCTTTGTATGTAGTACAGCAAAGCCCTCTTAACATCAAGTGTGTGTAAGGCCCTTTCTGCAACAGATTGAGGTTGCGAGAAAAAGACAGGTAATTCCACCGATTGATTGAGATGGAAGGGGGAAATGACCTTGGGCAGAAACTTCGGATTTGTACGAAGTATGACCTTGCTATGATGTATTTGTAGGAAGGGTTCCTGTATAGTGAACGCTTGTATTTCACCAAACCTTCTAAGGGAAGTGATAGCTACGAGGAAAGCTGTTTTCCAGGTGAGGAACTGTAGCTCACATTTATGCATTGGTTCGAAGGGTGGACCCATTAGCCGTGTAAGAACTACATTTAGATTCCATACAGGGGAAGGTGGTGCCCTGGGAGGAATTACTCGTTTAAGGCCTTCCATAAAGGCTTTAATAGCGGGCACTCTGAACAGTGATAAATGCTGTCTGTTTTGTAGATAAGCAGCAATCGCTGCTAGGTGTAGGCGTATGGATGAATATGCCAGGTTACACCTGTGAAGATGGAGCAGATAGCATATGATGTGCTGTATGGATGCATCTAAAGGGTTGATTGTATTGTTACGGCAGTAAATTACAAATCTTTTCCACTTTGCGGCATAGCATGCTCTAGTGGTAGGACGTCTGGCTTCCATGATAATGTTCATGCAATCAGGGGGAAGGTTAAGGTATCCAAATTCTAAGATTTCAGGAGCCAGATCGCAAGGTTGAGCTGAGCTGGGTCCGGGTGCCTGATTTCTCCATGGTTCTGGGTTAGGAGGCATGGGGACAGGTGCAGTTTTTGATGTGGTACCACCGATAGCTGTAGTAGTGTGGTGTACCACGGCTGCCTGGCCCATGTTGGGGCTACCAGAATGAGTGTGAGGGAGTGCTGCTGTAGCTTCCTTACCACTAACGGAATTAGTGGGAGAGGTGGAAAGGCGTATGCAAATCTGCCTGACCAGTTCATCCATATCGCATTGCCCTTGGACAATGGGTGTGGGTATCTGGCGGCGAAGCTTGGGCTTTTTTTGTTTTCGTGGGTGGCGAAGAGGTCTATCTGAGGATGCCCCCACTGTTGGAGGAATGGGTGAAGAACTTGTGGATGCAGTTCCCATTCGTGTAGTTGTTGGGTTTGTCTGCTGAGCAGATCTGCCATGGTGTTTTGTACGCCTGGAACGTGCTGTGCCAGGAGAAAGATGTTTTGGGGAATTGCCCATCTCCATATGCTCTGGGCTAAGCGGGAGAGCTGGGGAGAGTGTGTCCCCCCCTGTTTTTGGATATAATACATTGCAGTCATGTTGTCTGTGCGAATGAGGACTGCTTTGCCCGAAATCTGTTTTTGAAAAGATTTTAGGGCTAGAAAGATCGCCAAGAGCTCCAGATGGTTGATGTGGAGCGATTTTTGCTGTGGCGTCCATAGACCTTGCATTGTGAGGTGTAAGAGGTGCGCTCCCCAGCCGGAGAGCGATGCGTCCGCTGTTAGAATCACCTGAGGAACCGGGTCCAGGAACGGCCGCCCTTTGGAAAGGTTTGTGGTGTTCCACCACTGCAGAGAGTGATGGGTGCGGCCGTCCACCAACACCAGATCCGTCAGCTGACCCTGGGCCTGGTTCCACTGTCATGCTAGGCACTCTTGAAGTGGACGCATGTGGAGTCTTGCATGGGGCACTATGAAAATGCAAGACGCCATCATTCCTATGAGCTTCATAAACACTCTTGCTGGAAGAGAGTGTTGAGGAAGGAATGTTTTGCGCAAGGCTTGTATGCTTGCGATCCTGGCTGAGTTTGGATAGGCAATACCTTTGGAGGTGTCTATAGTTGCCCCGAGATATTGCTTTGTGTGAGATGGTAGGAGGTGAGACTTTTGGTAGTTCACCGTGAAGCCTAGCCGGTGGAGTAGTTGAATGGTGCTGTTGGTGTGTTGCACACATTGGTTGTAGGACGTGGCTTTTATGAGCCAGTCGTCTAGGTAAGGGAAGACGTGAATATGTTGACGTCTGAGGTGTGCTGCTACAACTGCTAGGCATTTGGTAAACACCCGTGGTGCGGTGGTGACCCCGAAGGGGAGAACCGTGAATTGGTAATGCTGACCGTCCACCACGAACCTGAGGTACTTCCTGTGAGAAGGGTGTATTGGAATGTGAAAGTATGCGTCCTTTAGATCCAAGGTAGTGAGAAAGTCTCCCTGACAGAGGAGCGGGAGGACTTGTTGTAGGGTGACCATGTGGAAATGGTCTGAATGTATGTACGCATTTAGAGGCCGGAGGTCCAGAATGGGCCTCAGGGTCCCGTCTTTCTTTGGTATAAGGAAATACAGGGAGTAGACCCCTAGATTTTGCTGATTGACGGGGACCTGCTCTATAGCGTGTTTTTGGAGGGGGGAGAGCACCTCCTGTTTGAGCAGTGTGGAATGTTCTTGAGACATTGGACGGTGCCTTGGTGGGATATTGGGTGGGGTAGATGTTAGCTCGAGACAGTACCCTGACCGAATAATTTGGTTCACCCATTTGTCCGATGTTATGGATTCCCATGCGTGGATAAAGTTTTGTAGTCTGCCCCCGACCAGAGTGGGATGGTCTGGGGGGAGTGAAGGGAAGTCATTGTGCGGGCGGGGTGGCAGAACGGGTGGTGTTAGTTTTGCCCCTGCCCTTATTGTTGTTGCCTCTGTAACCACCCCTTTGGTAGCCCTTCTAAAAGGTATTTTGAGGAGGGGACTTGTAGGAGGTAGAGGCGCTATCGGTGGAGTAGCCTCTGCCTGTGCTACGAAAGGATGAGCGTCGAAAGGAGCGTTTAGGGGCCTGTGATTGGAGTGCCCCCATAGACTTTGCTGTGTCTGTGTCCTTTTTCATCTTTTCTAATGCTTCGTCCACCTTTGGCCCAAAGAGAGTTTGTTGGTCAAAGGGGTGATTTAGTATGGACGCCTGGACTTCAGGCTTGAACCCTGAGATCCTGAGCCAGGCATGGCGACGAAGCAGGACACTGGTATTTATGGCTCTAGAAGCAGTGTCGGCTGCATCGAGGGCACACTTAATGGAGGTGTTCGTAATTAGTTTACCCTCCTGTATCAGGTCAGGAGCCTTGCGTTTGTGTTTTTCGGGGAGGTGCTGCATAAGAGCCACAAGCTCGTCATAGTGTGCTCTGTCATAGCGCGCAAGTAGCGCTTGTGTATTTGCAATGCGCCACATGTTTGCAGCTTGGGAGGCGGTGCGTTTGCCAGACGCGTCTAGAAGTTTGGATTCCTTATCTGGCGGTGGGGCTTCTCCTGAGGACTGGGAGTTAGCCCGCTTTCTAGCTGTGGACACAACTAGGGAATCTAAGGGAGCAGGGCCCTTAATGTATGCAGGGTCTGTGGGTGCCATTTTGTACTTCTTTTCTATTCTAGGGTTCAATACCCTGGCCCTGACAGGGTCTTTGAACACTTCTGCAGCATGCTTGGTGAAACCTTTAAGCATGGGCAAGATAGACGTGGACTTGTCCTGAATGTCAAATGTGTCCAGTAGGAAGTCGTCTTCCACTGGTTCACTATGCATTTCCACCCCATGGTAGTGTGCTGCTCTCTGCACTAAGTGGTGAAACCCTAAGGAGTCCTCAGGGGGAGACGGCCTGGATGGGTATAGGTCGTCCTGAGGCATATCTGGTATGTCAGGGTTTTGGTAGTCTTCCCATGGGTCTGGGGTCCCCGGTGGAGTGGGGTCCATTGGGGCGTCCGCCGGGTCATAATCTGGATCCCCGTAATCCGGATCTGGGGACGGGGTCGGGGAGCGATGAGGTAAGGGTGGCGGAGACCTGGGAGGGGGAGGGGGTGGAGGAGGTGGAGGAGGCAGAGGAGGAGGTAGTGGGGAGGGCACTCTGAGAGGAGAAGTAGCAGAGTCCTTCCGCTTGGGCGGTGGAGGAGGAGCCGGTGTGTCAAGACGTCTTTTCTTGACAACTAAAGTCAATAGCCCAGTCTTTGGATCTTTAAATAGAGTCTTTTGCAAAGGGTCTGGTGTAAAGAGGTCCAGTGGCACCGAATCGTCCGCTGGCGCCGATGTTTTCGGAGCCGAGGGTTTCGATGGATTCTGTGCGCCATGCTTTTTTGGAACCTCCGGTTTTTTCGGCGTCGAAGGAGTTTTCGGCGCCGGAGCGTCGGTGCCGACAGATTTGTGTTTGTGTTTTGTCGGCACCGAGAGTCCAGGCTTCGGCACCGGTGGCTTCGGAGTCGAGCTGGGTATCACTTTCTTCGGTGCCGGATGGGGTTTATCGGCACCAGGCGTCGGCTGGCTCGAGCCCGAGCTGCCGTGAGACTTCTGAGGCTTCGACACCGGGCCCGAAGGTGGGGTGATAGAAGCTGTGTGCTTGGTTTTACCCAGGCCTGCAGGCGAGGGTGTAACCTGAGTCTCTTTGGTTTTGGGCGCGGGGGTGGGAGGGGGTACAGTACTCACGACCCGCTGCGCCGGTGTGATGTCCTCCACGTCGGAGTCGTCGGCCTCGAAAGCGCTGACGACGTCGTCCTCCTGCTCGGCGTGTAGTTGCCCCGAAGCTCCGGCGTCGTCTCCGAAGATGTCCGGTGGAGCTGCGGTCGATGAGTGCGCCATGGTGCGTCGAGCTCTTCGATCCCGGATGGTCTTTTTTGATCGAAAAGACTTACAGGCGGGGCAGTCTCTAGCCTCGTGTTCTGGAGAGAGGCAAAGGTTACACACCTGATGGAGGTCGGTGTGGGGAAATTTAGACCCACATTTTGGGCACTTTTTGAACGGAGTCCTTTCCATCGGCCGGGACCGGAGTCGAGGAGGGCCCGAAGGCCAGTGCCGATGTACGGGATGGAGAAAAGTGCCGCTTCGAGAGATGAAGATAGATGAAGAAACTCGAAGAACGAGGATTTTCCGTCGAGGCTGGAACCGTAGAAGTTCGAAGCCGGAGTACGAAGTATCACATCCGAGCCCGATGGCGGAAAAAAACAATCTTAGGATGGAGCCGAAGCCCATGCGCAGTACGGACTGAAGGAGGAGTCACCGAACTCGTGACTTCCAAAGACTGTCCAAAGAACAAAAACAAACTGCAAACATCCGGGCCCAACACCAGATGGCGATCTATGCTAAGTGTACAATCTGCAGCTCATATGCCTCGAACATGCTCTTCCTATGAACTGGTAGACATTAAAGGAGCCGAAGCATTAGCTTTCTCTCTGGGCATTCATGAGTCTTTCACCTTTACTGGTGTACTAATCTATCGCCCTCCGGGCCCCTCGAAGGAGTTTTTGGAAACGGTGGGAGATGTGCTAAGCGATCTAGTGCTTAGATTCTCCAATTTCACTATCTTGGGAGATCTAAACTTGCACCTTGATTTTCCTCTAGCCCCAGGAGTTGAATGCTTCATGGAGATCATTAACGTTCTAGGATTAACTCTTTTGACCCATGAAAGCACACATTCAGGAGGTCACCTTTTGGATTGCATTTGCTCTAATTTTACTGGGATTGTTGTGAAGTCACCCTGCCCCCAGACCTGGTCCGACCATTCTTTAATACCTTTTCATATCTTATCAAATCATAAAAGTACGACATTTAGTACAAACAATAAAACTATTCCCAATTTAATACGTAAACCGAATTGGAAGAAATTATCCAGTAGACTCGATGTGATTGAATTTCTCACATCTAGTGCACCGATGACAACAGGTAATACATCTGCAGATAATCAAATTTTCTGTGACTGGATAACAACGGCAGGGCACCGACTAGATCCTATTAGATCTCAGACTCCTAGTCCCAGTATAAGAACAACTAAAAGGAGGGCCCCCTGGTTTTCATCTGCTCTGAAATTAGAACTGACAGAGTTAAGAACACTGGAACGGAGATGGCGTAGGCTTTATGAAGCTTCTGCCCGCGACACCTATAAACAGGCGAGAAGACATTACCATGCAGGCATAAAGTCGGCTAAGAAAGCCTATTACCTGCAGGACATTTCTATAGCGGCTCAAGGGAAAAAAGAAAAAGAAATCTTTAAAATAGTCAACGATTTTGTAAATCCTTCAGTCCTTTTGCAGGAAATTCCACCTTCCCAAAAACTCTGTAACGAAATCTCAGATTATTTTGAGAATAAGATTCTTGATATTGTAAGGATCTTCCCTTCGACATCTTCTATTTCAGAAACTATTGAAAACACAGAAAGGGAGAAATGTTCAACTAGTTTGGAAATTTTTTCCCAGGTTTCCCTGGAAGATTCCTTGAAAGCTATCCTTGCCTGCAAATCTGGATCTCCTTTTGATCCATGTCCCACTTCGGTCTTACAGACCTTAGCATTAGCAATTAACCCCATCATTAATGAGATCATTAATTCATCTTTAGCCACAGCTGATGTTCCAAACGATTGGAAACTTGCTGCTGTTAAACGTCTTCATAAAAAGGCATTAGCTGACCCGACCACCCTTTCCAACTTACGGCCGATTTCCCTGCTCCCGGCTTTATCCAAAATGACTGAGAAGTTCATGAACTACCAACTCACGAGCTTCCTGGAAGAAAATAATATTCTGCACCCAAATCAGTCAGGATTTCGGTCTAACCATTCTACCGAGTCTGCCCTGCTGTTTACAGCAGAGACCCTTCGGACGGCATTGGATCAGGGAAAGAAGGCTGTTTTAATCCTACTCGACCTGTCGGCAGCCTTCGATACGGTGTCACATAACATTCTTGTGAACCGTTTAGCTGCCGCAGGAGTAGGCGGGGTGGTTTTGGCTTGGCTTAAGAATTTCCTTACAGATAGACGCCAAACTACAGTGCTAGGTGGTTTCCAATCGGAGGCTAAGGCCCTTAGCTCTGGAGTTCCCCAGGGATCAAGCTTAAGTCCTTTACTTTTCAATCTGTATATGGTTCCCCTGGTGAAACTGATCGCAAGCTTTCAGATCAGTACTATCTCGTATGCTGATGATACTCAGCTTATTTTAGTACTGGACAGTGAGCGGTCGGGTACTGAGGAAAATCTTAAAGAGTGCCTAGCAGCTATATTTCACTGGATGTCTGACAATCATCTTAAATGCAATGCTGGCAAAACGGAAATCATTCCATTCGGAAAGCAAAATCTGTTTTCCCCGACAACTTGCTGGCCTGATGATGCAGAAGCCCCCCCTAAGACCATCACCTCTGCCCGAAACCTGGGCATTAAGTTTGATTGTCAGTTATCCTTCAAACAACAAGCGCTGGCTGTAGCTGGTTCATGCTTCCACATAATAAAAACTTTAAGGAAGTTTTTTGACCTTCTTCCTTTGCCAGCTAGGAAAACGGTCGTAGTTGCCTTAATTGCCTCCAGGTTGGACTATTGTAATAGTCTATATGCTGGAGCCAATAAATCAGTACTCCACAGACTACAAATGGTCCAGCATGCTGCAGCTCGTTTAGTACTACGCTGGCCTCGTAAGTCATCAGCTTCAGCAGCACTGAATGCGCTTCATTGGCTCCCAATCGGTAAAAGGATTCTTTTTAAGATCCTTTTACTTACTTTCAGGGCCTTTCATCATCTAGGTCCTAAATATCTATGCAATGGCTTTAAACGTTACCACCCGACACGTTGCTTAAGATCTTCAGGTCTGAATCTGTTTACAATCCCCAGATTCAGGCTAGCCACAAAAGGTGGCAAGTCTCTTTTTGTTTTGGGTGCTAAGACCTGGAATAAACTTCCTCCTTCTATACGATCCCTGTCTCAGGAATCCCAGTTTAGGAAGGCTTTAAAGACATGGGTATTTTCCCTCACTGATGCAGCTTGCTCAGCAATGGTATAGATATTAGTGTTTAGCGTGAAATGTGTCTGTCTCCCCCCTACCATTCAATCTGGTTGACTTAGCGCCAAGATACTCCTTGGAGTGGTAGCCGCGCTATATAAGTTTACTTTTACATTACATTACATTAGACTTTGACCTAAAAATCAGTCTTGGGTCAGTTGAGTCGTCGACTTACCAAGTGTCTTGTGCACTACCCAAAGATCATCCCTCCCTTCTTTCATCCATGTTGTTTAACAACTATACTCATGCCCTCAGTTATTCAAAACGTATCAGGTGAAGTTCCAAATATATGCGGGTCACACACAAATGCAGTTCCAGTCAGAGAAGTAACCAAATAATCCCACCAACATCCATCATCATCATTAGGCAATGTGTTCCATTTGATGAAGTGGCGTTTCCTTCTCAGGAACAGAGCAAGAACTAAGATCCTTATAATAGAGAAACATGTCCGTCCCACTATCCTCTGGCTAGCACCAATGTCCAGGAACCCACCATTCAATCATTTAAAAGGCAAGGAACTGGGAGATGTACTTTTACTTTTATTGACCTCCAAGTCAGCACAGTGGTCAAGATTATCAATCTCCAACTCTTCATACTTTATGAAATCCTTCCACTTTTCCAAATCAAGCACTGATTGGTGGTAAACAAGAGCACTTGGCATACTTAGCCCAAAATCTACTCTGATCCCCCCAAGAAACTGATTGCCAGGCTACAAAGGCTAGAGGAACAGACAGAAAGACTATACCTAAACGAACAAAGGCTATAGAACCAGGCAGGTAGATAGTGCCTAAACATCCACAAGCGCAACGACATCTAGCCCACACTGGAAACTTTGCCCGGGCTTCTAATGGAAACCAGGGCCAAACACAAGGTCCTCTCTGCACCATGCAAGAGGTTTACTGGGGCAAGGACCCAGAGTGCCTGAAGAACCGACTCTATGCCCCAGCACAAACTTCCAATCTTGACTCTTCAATAATCATTAAATAGGATGAAGCATGGAGGTAGATCCCTTGGACAGACTGGGGAATGCCCTCAACCCCACATTGAGATTCAAAGCCAACCAGTTACGATTCATAAACTATCTGAAGGCGGAACTTTTAACTTGTGCTTTCTGATTGAACTTCTCACAGATCATGGAAGTGATTGAGGAATACTGGAGAAATAGAGAAATATCAAGCACCTATGATTTGATGATAGCCTCTCTTGCCTCTCACCAAACTGTATATTGTCAGCTCCTCTAGCACTCTGAAGTAATCAAAGGTAACGAGCAGCACTTTATGAAACACATAAGTACATATATAAACTACAACTAGCTCTTGAATGTAGATCCAAGCTTTTCCTGTGGGATAATTAAAATGGTAAAAACCTGACCAGATAATGACACATCTCTCAGTCATAAGTAAGACAACATGAATAAAATAATTTTATATAAATTACAGCCTTGAAATTAGTATGTGCCATTTCCTCAAACACTGACGTCAGAAAAACCTAGCAATAAGCATATCCTGTTACCTTGACTAAATCATATGATGCTTGTTAGTACCACGCAAAATGAGTCAACTGTGTAACTATTACATAGAGTAAACAGTCCTCTGAAATTGAAGGGGATCTAAGAGCAAGCTTTTCTGGACAAATATGATGATTGTTGTTTGTCAACTACCACAAGCAAACGTCATGGCAAAATAGGGGCATTGCAAGCAATCTTTGAGGCCTTCCCTTAAATTCCAAGAGTTTTTCTTGTGAGCGAGGTAGTCAGATGCTAGCAAGAAACAGAAGAAACCTAATTAAAACTACGAAATCTATACACGCTCTACTCATGAATGAACATCCAAGCAGGTAAGACAACCAACTCATTTTTAGGTCTCGGCTAGCGAAGGCTGCGCTTGCGCAGTCTCGCTCGCGAGAATTAATGACTTCGGGTGTTTTGGAGAAGAGGGGTTTGAACCCACCCCTCTTCTCTCCTCTTCTCCATTGGCTGGCCTCTTAAATGCTGGCCACCCATTGGAGAAGAGGCTTGTCGCGCAAAACAGGCCCCGTCCTTTTCGGATTGGGGGGCGTGTTTTTTCGTTGCTTTTCGCAGGGCGTGTTTTTCTCTCCTCCAGCCAATGGCAAGAGGAGAGAAAAAGAAACACGCCCCCGAATCCGAAACCGAGGCTGCGTTTCTCCGAGGCAGTTCTTCTCTGCCTCGGAGAAAGGCGGTGGTGTCCCGGCGTTGCTCCCTCACCTGATCTCCTTAACAGCAAGCCGGCATATTTTCTGATAACACTTATTGGAGTGCCCGCCTCTAACACAGCATTGCAGCCACACACCTTTCATTTTTTCGGCATGTCAACCATAGCTCCGTACACTTATGTCATTTAAGGTCTCTGCAAAGGCTTTAAAGTCATCGCCCCAACCCATCCCCAGCAAACAGAGCGGGCTTCTGAAAATAACAATTAGCTCAAGCAAGCAGAGCCGAGGAAGTTCGAGCAGACCATAGAGACGGAATCTACCTCAGCTCACCAGCTGCTGCAGACAAAATGATTTGGTGGCCATGCTCAAATTTATTTTTTCCAGTTCCAGAAGCTACCAAATATAATGCAAAATGAAACGTTTAAAAAACATTTTTTTTAAATAAAAATGTATAAAGGGCTACGTTTGTAAATATATAACAAATTAAAATAAGTGAACCGTACAAAATTAGTTAAATAGATTTAGAATAAGGATTAAAAGATCCTCTGTGTTAGTAAATACTTGTATATTAAATTAATGGTTAACCTCATTTCTCTGTCAGCAAGCTCCCGTGTAACATGGCCTCGTAAGTTCCACTGCTTGTCTCTCTTCTATGTCTACAGCTCTGCCTAGGCTGAAAACAGGAGTTTTCTCCTCTCTTCTCGGACACAGCTTCTTCCGGAGCTTTAATGGTAAGAGTTGGGAAGTATATGTTACCTTGGGGAGCAATATTGCCCGAGTGATGGACTGATAGGCCGGCGTGTGTGGGGGGTGAAAGCCTTGACAAGAGGTGCCCTCACACACTGTAAACAAACTTCCTTCAGCCCTGTGGTGGGATCGGATCCTGGAGTGTACCTTGGGCAAGGAGCATTCCCAACTTGATCTAGCTCGGACACTGGTTCAGTGGCTCCACACTGAGGCCACTGGAAGTTTCACTTCCCCTTTTGGTTCTAATTACTTTTAGCATCGACCTCGTCTCCACTTGGCTTCGGGGAGCAGGGGAGAGAAGAAGGAAAGAAAACCCTGGAAGAATAAACAAAATATATTGCGCTCCCACGAAAACCGAATCGCTGGCACACTGCTATCAACGCGTGCCCTTTTCCCCCTGTTCTTACATCCCACGTCCCGGAGACGCGAAGGATTTCTATTTATCACATTTTTTCCTTCTATAACATATTGCATTTTATGGGGCAGTTTGGGGTTTTCGGCGTTGTTTCAAAGAAAGGTTTTCAGGGAAAAAAAGGATTTCGCCGCCGGACGGAGGAAATAATAAAATAATACCAAACAAAAGGACTAGACGGAGGAAGGGAAGTTGACACTGAAACGCCCAAAGTCGCTCCGACGGGTTTCAAGGCGCTACAAATATGCAGACGGCGTTGCGTATTCTGCTCTGCATGGCCTTTTTGACGCTGTCTTTGAGCGAGACCAACACCGCCAACTTCAGCCCGCAGGTAAGATAATTAAACAAATCAGAGTTTTTCCTTGGATGCTTTTGTGTATTTGAGTTTGACATCGCAGTCCTGCCGTGACCCCTCTCACTTGGGACAACTTTAGGTCACCTTATGTAGATTGCAGCCCTCGCACTTCTGTATGGATGGGGGTTATAATATAGTTTTGTTAATTCTGCTTAATTTAGGTTTTGCCCAGCACTCTCGGCCTTTGGCGCAAGTTATCCATCCTCATTAAAAAATAAAAGATGCATAAATCTTCTAATTTCTTGCTGATTTGGATTTGCTGACAATGTGTTATTGTCATTTAATCCTAAAAACGGTTTCTTTCCTTATTGAAGCAGAGTAATGGCTCTCTTCCAGCCTCCCCCGGGGGACACGAGTTCACTCGCACACGAGATCTGCTGACAGGGTTTAGGAGAGTAGCCTGGGATGGGCCAAGCCTGGACCTTCCCTCCACTTCCCCTCCCTCCCTGTCAGACTTCTCTCTATGTTTTTTTCCCTTTATTTTCTTTGTTGTCTGTTTTTGTTGGAAGAACTTCTGCACAAAGTAACGAAACCAAATAATACCAGATACGTAGAAACTGGACCTCTCCCCCTCACATTTAGGCAGCACGCACATATTTTGTATTTCATGTATAGATTTACTACGTGTGCGTTTTTAGGCACCCCGAACGGAAATGTTGTTCAAAGGTCACATGTAGCGGTGCAGAGGCCGTGGATTGGATGGGAAGCAAGAATGAGTGTGCGCGCTTTGGGGGAATCGTGATCTAACGTGACTTGACGATCTGTTGGAGTACAACGGGGTCTCCTGGCGAGGGCACAGGGAAGGGGCGGTGGAAGACTGGCTCTGTGGTGTCACGGAGGTGAAGTGCTGCTTGTGGGGGCTGGTACCGGATGCGTAAACTGGGCCTCTCAGTCTCCCATCGGCACACAGCCCAGCAGTTCGTTCTTCTGATCTCTAAAATGGGTGCTATTGATTTGGGTAATCACTCGATTCATCGATCGGACGTGTACATGCATAGGAGTGTGGGAGGGGCGGGTGTATGTGCGAATACGAAAGGCAGGAAGCGGTGCTCTGAATGTTTGGCTCGGGTGCATTGGGGGAAGCCATTTGTTTGCAATTGTGCATTTTCGCCCTGCTCAGCAGAACCGTGGCCTTTAACGGAATACACTAAAGTGCAGCTCCGGCGGCATTCACCCCACCCCCACTTGCGCATTCTGCTGAGCTTGTATTTTTTTTTACACACTTATCTAATGAAGTCTTATGTCTTCGTGGGCGAATGCATCCACCGGGAATTGAAATCCTGACGGGGCCTCTCAGCCGCCCATCCTTCCGGGCTCTGGGTAGCAATGAAGTTCTATAGCGCCATGAGGTCCCAGCGCTCTTTATATGGTTTACACATACACCAATTGGGTAGTAAGTAGCGGCGTGGAAAAATTGTATTACGTGTATGTGAAGTTGCATTTTGGAAGAGTTGACTGTGGCCCTTTTTAGGTCTCGGCTAGCGTAGGTGGCTATGTGTGGGTGGCTCTGTGTGTGTGGGTGGCTTTGTGTGTGGCTCTGTGTGTGAGTGCAAATGCAATAGGTCTTGCCTTTGAGAGAGATTAAGCTATTGACATTGTAAATAACAATGCCGTTTCTTTAAATGTTTTAAAAACAAAAACATAAACAAAAATAATGTCATGAGCAATGCCAATAGCTCTAACTTTAACAATGCCGAGACCATTGCATTGTAAATGCTTGTTTACACCTACCTGTGCTTGGTGCTTCTCTTAAAGTGGCACACCTTACATGCCAGAAAATATTGAAATCTACCTTTTAAAGCAAGAGATCAGAGTACATACGTGGGAAAACATTCTCCTGATTAGATTATACATTCTTAAACCACTTCCAATGGGTTACTGATTTTAAGGTTACAATAAGGATATATTTCCAGGTGTGATCATTTCATATCAACCACACCCATCTCTTTGTGGAGACTTGGCCTCTATGCCATACACAGCTGGTGCAGAAGAGTTTTATGTCAGTTGTGTCAGTTTCCTGATTTTAACCAAGGTTCTACTTGAAATTTTGCAGGCAACTGGGTCTAAATTTGCGAACCTGATCCTACACAGGCTCGTCGAATCCATAAATGGAGTTAGCTGCATTTGCTTGCCTGAAGCAAAGGCTTGTATTTTGGTTTCTCTTTCACAATGAACCACAGTGCTTGCCCTTCTAATGTGGTAAGAATAACATTGAGCAAACTTCTTTTCGATCATGGCTGCCAAGACTATGGACGTCAGGGAAAGAGGGTGGTACGGTCAATCTTGTAAGATGCACCCTGCATTTATCGTCATAATGTATCAAATGACTTGCAAGGATTTTTTTTCCAAATCTCATGATACGCGTCTTGTAAGTCTTATTTGAAAAGACATAGCAAGAAAGAATGTTAGGCATTAATTAAAAATTAATCCCTTTCTTCTAGAAGTTGAGTCTTCGGAGACTATGAAGTTTTTTTTTTATTGCGTTAGAGTAACTCTGTACTGCTACCTTTCAGTTCCTGCAAGCAGACCTGCATACAACAGTGTTGGTGGAGGTTAGCAGAAAAATGTTTTAGAACCTAGAGCGTCTTTAAAAGAAGAACAAGATTGAGGTTGATGGCTATGGCTAAGTGCATACTTTCCATGGGCCATAATAGCACTGCGGACCTCAGAATGATGCCTGGAGAGAGTGTTATTGAGTGGATGGGAGTGGTCTTGCAATGCTGTTTGCGGTACAGCCCACTGATAATGAAGTTGCCCCTGCGATAAATAAAAAGTTGATTGGAGATACTAAAGAGGTGTTTTAGCAGGAGCTAACATAGATACGACACTCAATGCTATAATTTTTCTATTTCTGAAATGATATATGAATATACAAAATACGTTTGTCAAACAAGCATGCACTAGACAGAGAAAAAAAATAATCCAGCAATCTGAGAAAAGAAAAAAAAATCAGGAAGTGCAAGTACCCAGAACAATGACCAAAGTACTCAGGTGTATCAGGCACAGAACTCTGGTCCCTGGAAAGACCTTCACTTGGAAATCTCTGGCCTTATTGGCATTAAATGCCTGCAGAAATAAGGCACTGAGAATTAGGCTTAGAGGGTGGCTCGACACTTCTTATGAGCAACAAGAACATCAAAATATGTAGCAGTGAACAGTAGTCTGTGAAGTCATTAAACACTAGTCACAAATACTAGGTTGGAGGAAAAGCTTTCCTTGATAAGATATGTGTGGTAGGCACCGGGGTGTTGGACCAGGGCATGCAGGAACATGAGCAGGTGCTTTTCGCCTTACTGGTGTAACTGTACCACATTGCCTATTATTGACCAGGTGTAGTCACTATGCCCACTATTCCCACACTTTGGCAACATAGAGAGGAGGGCACACAGGCTCAAATCCTGTACGAATCTAAGCATTTGCGATTGTAAATCCACTTCCATGGAAGTCTTCACACATTTCTTGTTTAAGGTGTCCTTTCTTCTGCCATTACAGTACAGCAGAGTTCATCAGCCCACCAAATAGAAAAATCTCTGTTTTTTCAGAATGATGATGTAAAATCAAAGTAATTCCTATAGATATTATCAGTATATAATATTTCTTATGTTTACAAATTGTGGATATTGCAAAATCCTAAATAAATTTTACAATCTCATGTGTCAACGAACCTACCAATAATACATGTGCACCTCATGTAAATGATTAAATGAATAAATGTAATGTAAATCAAGCCACGTAAATTCTTCTACATAACCAATTATCCTAGAAGACAGAGGACGTTGTTGATATGTGACAACAACATACATTTGCTAATAGGAATTACGATTACTTCTTATAGGTAGATCAGTCAATAGAAAGAAGAAAGTATTTTAAAAATATAACACCTCATCTGTCAAGGGGCAATTCAGTATGGATATACATATCCATATCCACTGGGGAAAAAAACAAAGGTTAAGGTAAAATTATGGTTGGCTTTATCATATCTTAACGTATGTTTAAAAAAAAAACGGAAATTCACAAAACAAAACACAGTTGAAGCGTAGTCACAATTTATGTTAAAAGTACAATCCATAACACAGCTATGTCAGCCATTACTCTCATAGCAAATGTACGCGCAGTTCTGGGGTTAGTCGCATAGTCTGGTCTATGACCAGACACTTTTTAAAAATAGTTTTTAAGATCTACAGTTAAAGAATAGGAACTGTGAACCAATGACAATCTTCAGGAGCTGAGGCGGTAGTCCTATGCAAACTCAACTTACCGGTTCTTGGACTGGAGACGGGGTTTCCAGACCTGGCAAATGAAGCTTTAACAGGACTGCAACACCACCCTTCGACTCTTGCTCTGGGTCCACGGATCATATTTTAGGACCGTGGATCCTGGGTGAGACTTCTCACTGGGACTCACTAATCTAGCTGCTGAACCCTCAAAGCCCACAACAAAATCGTTTTCTTTTTTTAAATTTTAAACACAGGAGACACTTTGAGTCCCAGCAAGTGACTTTGGAGGTCAGGGTGTGTTCACCTGGCCCCCTTATGTGCCCTCATATTTTGTTGCTCAGGAGACCGTGAGTAAGTCCCCATAGCCTGTAATCGCAACCACAACCTTTTTGCTGTTTCGCTGTTAATGACAGGAAATCAGATCCTTTTAATCCATTTTAGGATCTATGGATCTGGTATGACAGACCGTAGAAACTGTTCCTTTCGCCAATCACATTTGAGTATTTTTTCATTTTTGGGTCCATGGATGTCTGCAAATCTGAATCCGTGGATATCCGCGAACTACGGATCTCTAAAACCTACCATCATTATACCCAACTCAAGCACCGTTTAAACACTTGGGGCCTAATTACGACTAATGCAGTCTGGGAGCAGGACTACTACGCCGCCTCCCTGCTCCAAGACCGCCAAAGCCATACTGACACCTGCCAGATTACAACTTTTTTAGTCTCTTGCAGGTGGCTCCTTGGTGGTCACACGGCAGTGTCTATGAATATGAAAAAGGCTCTGCTATAGGAGCATCAAACGCTGTTCCTGCACGGCATGGACTGGTGCAGTCCATGCTGTGCAGGAACTGGGGTGCATGCACACAGGGGAGCACAAGTGCCCCCCTGGCCCTGAGGTAGCATTTCCTCTCCGCCACAGTTTTCATGGCAGGCTCACCGCCATGAAAACCGTGGCAGAGAGTAATCTCATAATATGCTTGGCGGTGCCGCAGTGGCACTGCCAAGCATTTTGCGGCCTTAAGGCCGCTGCAACACTGCCTGATCGGTGGGGGTTGCAGCAGTCCCATGGCGGTTGGGCAGTCGGACTGCCGGTGCAGCGGTGTCCGCATAGCCATCATGGCTACATGAGTCCATCAGACTGCTGTTGTCATAATTAGACCTTAATGTCTTGAAAGATACTAGGTGAATTTAAACCAAGCCAAGCTAAGGTACTTCCTTGAGTAAAGTTCTACCTTCATAACAATTTTTTTTTTAAATACGTTTGGCTAGTTTTTGGGTGTCAGAGAGCAGAGATTTCAATAGGAATTAACCCTAACTTGCTCATCAACTGTAATACTTGAGCCCTCACCTTTAAAAAAAACAGATGCAATTACAAATGCTGCAACTCAGTTTGCAGATGTGATTACATATAACATTACCCTTATCACATTGACGAGGAGGGTTATGAATGTAGTATCATTAATTCATTTGATTGTGCGTTCTGTTTACTTACATTTTGCTTTTAGGTGCTGTTATTTATCAGTATGAATATTGTGAAGTCATAAGCATTGCATTTGGTGTGAGCCAAAATATTATTTTCTGAGATCCCCAAAAATCTTGAAAACTTGAGTGAGATTCAGTCTATAAGATGAGGCAGTTGCGAGTACTGACTTCTGAATGAGTTTCTACATGCTAAATATTGCTATCTTATGACATTTGCACACAAACTCTAGTCAATACATTATGCATGTTGTCATAGATTTAGTGTAGTTTTAGAAATGAAAGCCAAATGGCAGGTTCAATACAAACACTGCACATGCCTTGCTGTGGTATTTAATGAATACATTACACAGCCCAATCTGATATTCGCAATTGTTCAATGTGCCACCCCTTCTGTTGACACTGCCAAAGGAGGTATTCTTTGCCTTTTCCAAAAATAGCCTTCAAACAAAAGAACGCAAAAATTTGATGGCGCCAGCATGCTGCGTTATCTCAACATGCCAGTGTATGATGCCAATCAAACTTAACTATATAAGATCTTTATCACAGTAGAAAAGGCCACCTACCTGGGGTCTCAACTCGACGGTAGTGGTATGGGTTTATGCACACTTCTTTCTGCTTTGATCCAAAGGGAAACTCGCAGCATTCGAGTGGCTTGAGTTCATGGTGGGACTGCAGGTCAGGCCACCGCCACACCCTGCAGTAGATAACGTGAGGCAGGCCCTTGCGGTGCGACACCTGCAACCTTCCGTCCAAGGAGCGCGGGATTGTTACGCACTTGCTGGGCTGGCCGGGGCAGCTTAGGGCTCTCTCCAGTTCCTCCATGGAGCCCTTCTTTTTCTTCAGTTTCTTTACAAGGGAGTCCACCGCCTTTTCTGCCCATTTCTCCTCTTCATCTCCTTGCTTCCAGCCCAGCAGCCGCTTCACTGCTGGGCTGGTGAAGGAGAACAGAGAGCTGATGGGGGTGCTGGAGTGCATAGGAAAGGACTGTGGTACGCAGTATGCTGTCCTGTTTATACCTCCACGGTGAACGTTTCACTAGTGTGTCAGTGCTAAGAAGGACAATGCAGATCCTCACTGTACAATATTTCCTTTACAGTCCTCCACATAAAGCTTCATGAGAAATGGGGTTACTCCGCGCCTCCCAATCTTCTTCTTCCTCCAAAGCAGCTTTTAGGACCATCGAGAAGTTCAAGGAAATGCCAACTGGTCCTGGAAAACAGAATATGAACAGTTAGATACCGATGTCTGCATGAACATTTCAACCATGGGGTAACGGTAAAATACTCTGATCATGTGAATATAATCTCTGAGAATGGACACAGAGTCCCTGTCACACTGCAGTTCCCATGCACGACACAGAGTCCCTGTTACACTGCAGTTCCCATGCATGACACAGAGTCCCTGCCACACTGCAGTTCCCATACATGACACAGAGTCCCTGTTACACTGCAGTTCCCATGCATGGCACAGAGTACCTGTCACACTGCAGTTCCCATGCATGACACAGAGTACCTGTCACACTGCAGTTCCCATGCATGGCACAGTGTACCTGTCACACTGCAGTTCCCATGCATGACACTGAGTACCTGTCACACTGCAGTTCCAAATGTCAAATTCTACTAAGGCATATTTCAAACAGTGCCTATATATAAAATATTCTGTTTTTTACATGAAAACATTATGCAAGGGCAGATAAGGATCCCTGCTTATCCAGCACTAAAACAATTTCAGACTACCCTTGACATAGACACTCAATGCGCTCCCTGTACAGACAAGCCATAGAGATCTGGGAACTCCTCGACCCCACGCCTCATTCGCCACCACCATCGCCGGCCTCATCGCACCACATGCCATCGCCTCCATGGACTACATGCTCGTCAGAGACCTGAACTTCCACCTCGACAACCCCAATGGCCCCAACTCCACCACCCTCCTGAACAACCTCGCCAACATCGGACTGAAACAGCTCATCACCACGCCTACCCACATGGCAGGACACACCCTCGAACTCATCTTCGCAGGAAGTAACAACATCCATTTCAGCCATACCACGCAACCCCCATGGACGGACCACCACTGCGTACACTTCCACATTGACAAACCCATGCCACCCAAACCTGCATCACACTCTCCACGGTGGAACTGGAGCAAAATCACTGAAGAGCACCTCAACTCCACCCTCAACCACAACGCCCTCAACACCCCGAGCGATGCCAACCTCGGGGCGCAATCATGCTGCTGGAACAACCAAACAATGATTCCTCTTGGACTACTTGGATGCCTTTGATGGTTGAGATGGCTTGGACACGTCTGTCGATGCCTCCACAAAGCTACATGTTGTACATTAGAATAAACAGACTCATACAACCACCACCAACACTAAAACATCTGCCGTGTGATCCCTGACATGATTTTAATACATTTTAGGGCTGAATGATGTCCATTTAAAAAATATTAGTGATAATAACAATATAATTTCGAGGTGTCCAAGCGCTCAGTATCTGTGTCCATCCGCCTTCATGCAAGTTCTCAAACCTCCCTACATCCTGCTGTAAAAAAATGTTTTTAAGTTTTTTCCTAAATGTTTTTTTCTGACTGGGCCTGCCGAACTGCCACAGGCAGACTATTCCATAATTTGGGGCTAGGTAGCCATGTGTACTTTCCTACATCTGGGAATTATAGCCCGCATCGCCCTTGCTGATCTGAGGTTCCTCTGGTGTACGTATGGTCTAACAAATGGTTGCAAGTAGCATGGCCCTTTGTTATTCATAGAATTGTAGCAAAAGGATAAAGCTTTAAAAGCAGCTCTTTGTCTCAAAGGGAGCCAATAAAGCTGCCTGAGCGCGGCATTCATGAACGCACATCTGGGAAGATTCAAAATAAGCCTACTGCCACATTCTGCACTCTTTGCGATCTGTTGGATCTGCCTTGTATCACTGTAAGATATAAAACATTACAGAACTCCAGCCTTGACACTATCATGGCCTGAACTACTGTCTTCCTGGATTTGGCAGGCAGGAAGCACAATATTGTTTTAAGAATTTTCAGGATTCCAAAACATTTTTCCGCCACCACCGAGATTTGGTTGTCAAAGGACAATTTGTCATCCACCCAAATGCCGAGACTCCTGACCTTAGGTTGACTTCCAGTGTAGGACCCAACTCCTTGGGCCACCAAGCAGTTGACCAGATTTTTGCCTGGTTACCCAAGGTCAAAACCTCAGTTTTTCCCGCATTACGTTTTAGGCAATTTGAGTCCATCCAAATGGCCACTTATGCAAGGCAGAGGCTTAAGCATGTGGCCATCTGAGTAGCATTTTTCGGCAGCGTGATAATGAGTTGTGTGTCATCAGCATATGATACAATCGAGAACCTACTGCTCTCAATTACCTCTGTCAATGGTACCACTTAAACGTTGAACAAGGTTGAACTCAAAGAGGAGCCCTGTGACCCCCTTGCTTTAACGGGAGCACCCTTGACTGATGGAGCTTTTGTGCCACCTGAAAGGTGTGCCCTTGCAGAAAAGAAGCAACCCATTGCAGAGCTTTATGTCCTACCCCACAATCCCAGAGTCTCACTAACAAGATGTTATGGCACACAGTATCGAACACAGCACTGAGATCCAACAATAGCAGTACTGCAGATTCGCCAGCGCCCAAAATTTGGCGAGCTGACTCTGTCGCCAGCAGTAGCGCTGACTCAGTGCTATATGAAAGATGGAACCCAGATTGAGTTTTAAGTAGCACGTCATGGCTCTCTATAAAAGCAGAGAGCTGTTAATTGATGGCTTTCTCTGCAATTTTGGAAAACAGTGAAAGAAGTGAAACTGGGTGATCATTTTCAGGCTCAGTGGGGTCCGGTGATGGCTTTTTGAGAGCGGAACCAAAACCACATGCTTCCATCTCCCTGGTACCTGGCCAGAATCTAAGGAGCTGTCAACCAATTCACCAAAACTGGGGTGGATCACCTCCATGCCTCATTCCAAAATAACCAGAGAGGCTGGATCTAATGGAGAGCCTGATTTTACTGACTCATATTAAGCCGTTAGTTCTACCGCATCAATTGGCCTGAAACTAAGCCGCCTAGTGCTGTCCTCTGACCACTCGAACCAAGTGTTCAAACAGGAAGTGTCCCTGGCTCCAACAGGAAGGGAGTCATTAATTTTGGCTACCTTTTCCAAGAAAAAATGCGCCAAAACTTTACATTTTTCCTCAGTTGGAATGGTTGAAACTGGGACTGCGTTTAGTGATGAAAGAGACTTCACCACCGAGAATAGCTTGCAGGAGCCATTTTGGCCCTTTGGATTTTGTTGGTATAAAATTCACAAAAAGCCTTTTTGATGCCACCATGATAACTTTTAATTGCTGTCTTATGGTCCATTTTACAAGCAGGATCATAATCTTTGCACCATTTACACATTTTTTTTTTTAAAGCTGGTAAATCTTCACTAAACCACAGAGCAGAAGGCTGTATTCGTTGAAATCCCCTACTTACACAGGAAACATTCTAATGCTCCATACATACAGTTCTTTACTTGTGCATCGGTATAGTTATCCAATCTGTGCCGGTAAGTAGCCAGAGCCCCCCAGAACGCTGGAGAGGTAATTTTAGCCCACCCCTTGGCACTTTCAGGTGCATTTTCGTATGGGTCCAGAAACGGGATGGCAAGGTGGCCAGACCATACCAATGGCGTGGGCTGCTTGACCATTATGTCCAAAGTGTGCCCCAGACTATGTGAAGGGGACATTACATGTTGAACAAGCTGCAAGCCTTCCAAGTTTGCTGCCAGTCATGGCTGCAGTACAAAATATATCCTCAAAGTATAAATTCAGATCTACAACCACTGTAAAGTTTGCGTATCGCCGTGCCATCTGGGAGGATTACTATAAAACACAGAACATCCAGCCTAATGTTATTGCACAACCACTTAACTGTGACTTCTCTGCCTAGAGTCCAAGATGTGTGAGTACTTAATAACATATAATGTGTACAATAGCTCACAGTGCTCTTGCACAACTCACAACACTCCTTCCTCGTCTTATCTTCAAACAGTATCAAATGTCAAATTCTACTAAGGCATATTTCAAACAGTGCCTATATATAAAATATTCTGTTTTTTACATGAAAACATTATGTAAGGGCAGATAAGGATCCCTGCTTATCCAGCCCTAAAACAATTTCAGACTACTCTTGACATAGACACTCAATGCGCTCCCTGTACAGACAAGCCATAGAGATCTGGGAACTCCTCGACCCCACGCCTCATTCGCCACCACCATCGCCGGCCTCATCGCACCACATGCCATCGCCTCCATGGACTACATGCTCGTCAGAGACCTGAACTTCCACCACGACAACCCCAATGGCCCCAACTCCACCACCCTCCTGAACAACCTCGCCAACATCGGACTGAAACAGCTCATCACCACGCCTACCCACATGGCAGGACACACCCTCAAACTCATTTTCGCAGGAAGTAACAAGATCCATTTCAGCCATACCACGCAACCCCCATGGACGGACCACCACTGCGTACACTTCCACATTGACAAACCCATGCCACCCAAACCTGCATCACACTCTCCACGGTGGAACTGGAGCAAAATCACTGAAGAGCACCTCAACTCCACCCTCAACCACAACGCCCTCAACACCCCGAGCGATGCCAACCTCGGGGCGCAATCATGCTGCTGGAACAACCAAACAATAATTCCTCTTGGACTACTTGGATGCCTTTGATGGTTGAGATGGCTTGGACACGTCTGTCGATGCCTCCACAAAGCTACATGTTGTACATTAGAATAAACAGACTCATACAACCACCACCAACACTAAAACATCTGCCGTGTGATCCCTGACATGATTTTAATACATTTTAGGGCTGAATGATGTCCATTTAAAAAATATTAGTGATAATAACAATATAATTTCGAGGTGTCCAAGCGCTCAGTATCTGTGTCCATCCGCCTTCATGCAGTTCTCAAACCTCCCTACATCCTGCTGTAAAAAAATGGTTTTAAGTTTTTTCCTAAATGTTTTTTTCTGACTGGGCCTGCCGAACTGCCACAGGCAGACTATTCCATAATTTGGGGCTAGGTAGCCATGTGTACTTTCCTACATCTGGGAATTATAGCCCGCATCGCCCTTGCTGATCTGAGGTTCCTCTGGTGTACGTATGGTCTAACAAATGGTTGCAAGTAGCATGGCCCTTTGTTATTCATAGAATTATAGCAAAAGGATAAAGCTTTAAAAGCAGCTCTTTGTCTCAAAGGGAGCCAATAAAGCTGCCTGAGCGCGGCATTCATGAACGCACATCTGGGAAGATTCAAAATAAGCCTACTGCCACATTCTGCGCTCTTTGCGATCTGTTGGATCTGCCTTGTGTCACTGTAAGATATAAAACATTACAGCACTCCAGCCTTGACACTATCATGGCCTGAACTACTGTCTTCCTGGATTTGGCAGGCAGGAAGCACAATATTGTTTTAAGAATTTTCAGGATTCCAAAACATTTTTCCGCCACCACCGAGATTTGGTTGTCAAAGGACAATTTGTCATCCATCCAAATGCCGAGACTCCTGACCTTAGGTTGACTTCCAGTGTAGGACCCAACTCCTTGGGCCACCAAGCAGTTGACCAGATTTTTGCCTGGTTACCCAAGGTCAAAACCTCAGTTTTTCCCGCATTACGTTTTAGGCAATTTGAGTCCATCCAAATGGCCACTTATGCAAGGCAGAGGCTTAAGCATGTGGCCATCTGAGTAGCATTTTTCGGCAGCATGATAATGAGTTGTGTGTCATCAGCATATGATACAATCGAGAACCTACTGCTCTCAATTACCTCTGTCAATGGTACCACTTAAACGTTGAACAAGGTTGAACTCAAAGAGGAGCCCTGTGACCCCCTTGCTTTAACGGGAGCACCCTTGACTGATGGAGCTTTTGTGCCACCTGAAAGGTGTGCCCTTGCAGAAAAGAAGCAACCCATTGCAGAGCTTTATGTCCTACCCCACAATCCCAGAGTCTCACTAACAAGATGTTATGGCACACAGTATCGAACACAGCACTGAGATCCAACAATAGCAGTACTGCAGATTCGCCAGCGCCCAAAATTTGGCGAGCTGACTGTCGCCAGCAGTAGCGCTGACTCAGCGCTATATGAAAGATGGAACCCAGATTGAGTTTTAAGTAGCACGTCATGGCTCTCTATAAAAGCAGAGAGCTGTTCATTGATGGCTTTCTCTGCAATTTTGGAAAACAGTGAAAGAAGTGAAACTGGGTGATCATTTTCAGGCTCAGTGGGGTCCGGTGATGGCTTTTTAAAGAGTGGAACCAAAACCACATGCTTCCATCTCCCTGGTACCTGGCCAGAATCTAAGGAGCTGTCAACCAATTCACCAAAACTGGGGTGGATCACCTCCATGCCTCATTCCAAAATAACCAGAGAGGCTGGATCTAATGGAGAGCCTGATTTTACTGACTCATATTAAGCCGTTAGTTCTACCGCATCAATTGGCCTGAAAGTAAGCCGCCTAGTGCTGTCCTCTGACCACTCGAACCAAGTGTTCAAACAGGAAGTGTCCCTGGCTCCAACAGGAAGGGAGTCATTAATTTTGGCTACCTTTTCCAAGACAAAATGCGCCAAAACTTTACATTTTTCCTCAGTTGGAATGGTTGAAACTGGGACTGCGTTTAGTGATGAAAGAGACTTCACCACCGTGAATAGCTTGCAGGAGCCATTTTGGCCCTTTGGATTTTGTTGGTATAAAATTCACAACAAGCCTTTTTGTGATGCCACCATGATAACTTTTAAATGTTGTCTTATGGTCCATTTTACAAGCGGGATCATAATCTTTGCACCACTTACACATTTTTTTTTAAAGCTGGTAAATCTTCACTAAACCACAGAGCAGAAGGCTGTATTCTTTGAAAGCCCCTACTTACACAGGAAACATTCTAATGCTCCATACATACAGTTCTTTACTTGTGCATCGGTATAGTTATCCAATCTGTGCCGGTAAGTAGCCAGAGCCCTACAGAACGCTGGAGAGGTAATTTTAGCCCACCCCTTGGCACTTTCAGGTGCATTTTCGTATGGGTCCAGAAACGGGATGGCAAGGTGGCCAGACCATACCAATGGCATGGGCTGCTTGACCATTATGTCCAAAGTGTGCCCCAGACTATGTGAAGGGGACATTACATGTTGAACAAGCTGCAAGCCTTCCAAGTTTGCTGCCAGTCATGGCTGCAGTACAAAATATATCCTCAAAGTATAAATTCAGATCTACAACCACTGTAAAGTTAGCGTATCGCCGTGCCATCTGGGAGGATTACTATAAAACACAGAACATCCAGCCTAATGTTATTGCACAACCACTTAACTGTGACTTCTCTGCCTAGAGTCCAAGATGTGTGAGTACTTAATAATATTTTTACATGAAAACATTATGTAAGGGCAGATAAGGATCCCTGCTTATCCAGCCCTAAAACAATTTCAGACTACCCTTGACACAGACTCAATGCGCTCCCTGTACAGACAAGCCATAGAGATCTGGGAACTCCTCGACCCCACGCCTCATTCGCCACCACCATCGCCGGCCTCATCGCACCACATGCCATCGCCTCCATGGACTACATGCTCGTCAGAGACCTGAACTTCCACCTCGACAACCCCAATGGCCCCAACTCCACCACCCTCCTGAACAACCTCGCCAACATCGGACTGAAACAGCTCATCACCACGCCTACCCACATGGCAGGACACACCCTCGAACTCATCTTGGCAGGAAGTAACAACATCCATTTCAGCCATACCACGCAACCCCCATGGACGGACCACCACTGCGTACACTTCCACATTGACAAACCCATGCCACCCAAACCTGCATCACACTCTCCACGGTGGAACAGGAGCAAAATCACTGAAGAGCACCTCAACTCCACCCTCAATCACAACGCCCTTAACACCCCGAGCAATGCCAACCTCGCAGCCAAAGAACTACACAGATGGATCTCGAACTGCGCGGACAAGCTCGCCCCCTCCGTAATCCCGACAGACAGTGCCCCAGGGAGGACACCTGGTTCACTGCCGACCTCCCAGAATCTAGACGCACCTGCAGATGCCTCAAGAAGAACTGAAGGAACAGCATAACGTCAGAAGACCGCACTACCTACAAGAACGCCAAGACGGAATACCACCAACACATCAGATCCACCAAAAGGGCCTTCATTCAAAACAAGATCCTCGCCAACTCCAGCAACTCCAAGGAACTCTTCAGTGTCATCCAGGAATTCACCAAGCCCACCAGCGAAACCAAGGACATCGCCCCCTCCCAGGACCTCTGCAACAAGCTCAGATCCTACTTCCATCTGAAAATCGAGAGCCTCTCTGACAACTTCAACGACCAGACACCCGACTCCGAAACCTCTTCCCTCTCCAGCAACAACAGCCTGCCCACCATCTCCGCCTGGACTCCAGTCACCACCGAAGACACCACTTAGACCATGAAAGGCATCCACTCAGGAGCCCCCATGGACCCCTGCCCGCCGCACATCTTCACACAGAGCCGCCACTGCCATCGCTCCAAAACTACGATGCACCATCAACACCACCTTTAAGACCGGCATCTTTCCCGACGACTGGACACGCGCTGAAGTCAGACCCCTGCTCAAGAAGCCCTCAGCAGATCCCACGGACCTCAAGAACTAACGCCCCCATCTCCCTCCTCCCCTTCGCGGCCAAAGTTACAGAGATGACCGTCAATGCACAACTAACAAAATTCATCGAAGAAAACTCTATCCTCGACCCCTCCCAATCCGGATTCTGCAGCAACCACAGCACTGAGACCGCTCTACTTGCCGCCACAGATGACATGCGCACCCTCCTCGACCAAGGACACACCGCGGCCCTGATCCTTCTCGACCTCTCGGCAGCATTCAACACCGTCTCCCACCGCACACTCACCGCCAGACTCCACAACACTGGCAAACAAGGAACCGCCCTCAACTTGATCCGCTTGTTCCTCACAGGCAGACCCCAAAGAATCAGACTACCACGCTTCCTCTCCGGCACCCACGGAACTCTACTGCGGAGTACCCCAGGAATCATCGCTCAGCCCCACGCTCTTCAACATATACATGGCCCCCCTCGCCGCCATTGTCAGACAGCAAGGACTCAGCATAGTATCCTACGCCGACTACACCCAGCTCATCCTCTCCCTCACCAAGGACCCCACCAGACTTCAGGAAGGAATGCTAGACGTTGCATCCTGGATGAGCAGCAGCTGCCTGAAGCTCAACTCGGAGAAGACAGAGGTCCTCGTCCTCAGACCCTCCCCCTCAGCATGGGACAATACTTGGTGGCCCACCACCCTCAGCAGCCCTCCCACCATCACTGACCACACCCGGAACCTCGGCATCGTTCGCGACTCCTCCCTCTCCATGACCCGACTGTCAACGCCGTAGCCTCCAGCTGCTTCAACACCCTCTGCATCCTCCGAAAGTCCTTCAAATGGATCCCCCCGAAGCACGAAAGACCATTATGTTATGTTGTGATGCATTTATAGTGTGCACGGATACTCAAGAGTGTCCCGGCGTGGAGTGCTATTGTCGGAAGCAGAGGAGGCTAAGCATACCTAGGCTTAATCAAAAAGCAGGGTTTTGAGATGCTTTTTGAACAGCCTAGGATCTTGGATGTTGCGCAGTTCAAGCGGAAGAGAATTCCAAGCTTCAGCCGACTTAACAGAAAGGAAGCTGCCCCCCATACGAGTAAGGCGGAAGCAGGGGATGACTGCCAGACGCTGCGCTGCAGAACGCAGACGTCTTCGAGGAACATAGAAGGCGTAGCGTCTCCTAAGGTAAAGTGGCCCCAATCCGCGTAGAATTCCATGCGCCAAGTAAGCACTTTAAACTGGACACGCCGGCCTCGGGAAGCCAAAGGAGATCCCGTATGGGTTGATTCATGCTTGATCTTCCTGGGATACCGAGCAGAACCCTAGCAGCCGCATTCTGTATTGTTTTCAATTTTTTTAGATGGTAGCCAGGCAAGCCAATGTACAAAGCATTGGCATAGTCAATGCGTGACAGGATTAGAGCACGAGTCACCATTTGCTTAGCTGGCCGAGGTAACAGCAGAAAAAACTTTCTGAGTGATTTCAGCATGCCAAAGCACACTCCCGCAAGTTTCTTTATCTGCATGGAGAACCTGAGGTCTTCACTGAACCAGACCCTCAAGTTCTTAGCAGGGTTGCCTACAGAATTGGGCGGGAGGTATTCAGTGGGCCAAGAGCCTCCCTAAAAAGCGGGGGAAAGGATCCGTACGGAAGTACCTCCGACTTGTCCTCATTGCACTTCAGCTGTGCCAGTGCAAGCCATTTAAAAACAGAAGAGAGACAGCTTTTCGCTTTGTCCGAGGACAGGCCCTGCGGAACTCCCATAGTCACCTTTCTGGGGGCCGAAAAGAACGGAGGCTGCCATACCTGCTGGGTTCTGCCCTCTAAGAAGGATTTGAGCCAGTCCCAGGCCCGTCCAGAAACCCCAATACTTGAGAGACGAGCAAGCAGTTGATTTTGGGGCACCATGTCAAAGGCGGCAGAGAGGTTCAATAAAATCAGAGCCGTTCTGCCGCCTGCATTCAAGCATTCCCTTATTGCCTCAGACATTTCGACTAGAGCCGTCTCTGTTGTATAGGATGCCCTGAATCCTGATTGAGCTGGATGGAGGGCGCCAGATGCCTCAACAAAAGTGGATAAATGTTTAAAAACTGCTTTCTCGCACACCTTCGCCACGGCCGGAAGGATAGATATAGGTCTATAGCTAGCAAGTGTGGTGGGGTCTAGAGAGGGCTTTTTTAATAGCGGTAGTGGTTTAGCCTGCTTCCAGTTCAGAGGAATTGTGGCAGTCTGTAAAGATAGATTTATGATGGTATTAACCTCAGGGTTGACCACCTCCGCTGCCCCTGTAAGCAGCCTAGCCTGGCACGGGTCGGTCGGCTAGCCCAACTTAAGGGATTTAAGAATGGACAGTGTGACAAGCGGGGCAATGGGTGAGAACCCCGTCAGGAGGGAAACTGGCGGGGTAGAAACAGAAATGTTTGAACTGGCAGACCCAACCTGCCCGGGGGGACTAGTCCCCAAACTGTCCTGGATTGCCTGGATCTTATCAATAAAAAAGCATGATAGCTCCCCACACCATTCGGTGGAGGCAGGAAGAGAAGTACGCTCAGCGCTGGGCTTTATAAAACTCTGAACAATGGCAAAAATTTCCTTTGAGTTATTTTTGGACTTGGCAATACGTTCCACATAGAAGCAACTTTTAGCCTCTGTAATAGCAGCATAGTATACCCTCTGGGCCTTCCTTAGAGCTGTTTCAGCCAAAGGGCAATATGCCTGTCTCCAACTGCGTTCCAATATTTTACAAGACTGTTTAAATTCCTTAAGCTTACCCACACACTCATAATCAGCAGACTCGACTATGGAAATGCCCTCTATGCCGGAATCAGCAAGTCTCTGCTCCGCAAGCTCCAGACCATACAGAACACCGCAGCCAGACTTGCACTCGGCATCCCCCGACACTAACACATTACTTTCAAGATACTCACCCACGCCTACAAATGCCTCCACAACACCAGACCCCAATACCGCAACGAAGGAATCTCCTTCCACCAACCCAAAGGATCCTCCGATCCGCCGACCTCGCCGAAATCCCTTGCATCTGCAGAGCCAGAGCAGGTGGAAGAGCCTTCTCCTACATCGCAGCCAAGACCTGGAACGAGCTCCCGATCGACATCAGATGTGTGCCCTCCCTGAACACCTTCAGAAAGACACTCAAGACCTGGCTCTTTGACTGAACGGAGTTGCTTACTCCCTCCCCCCACTCCCAGTGCCTTAAGACCCTCACAGGAGAATAGTGCGCTTACAATTCTCATGATTGATTGATTGATGAAACCAAACCCCTCCTCTTTGCTCACTCAATTAAATTCTGGGTTTGTAAAAAACACAACAACATTATATCTCTCTTGATATGTTGTGCTGTGATTTCCTGCCGTTGCTTTACTGTTGTCACTTATTGTCACTCTGTTGTTACAGTTTAACAGCCACAATGCTGTAACTTTGTGGATATTCACACACATTTGCAATGCGTTTGTGGCATTTCTCTGAACCTCTAGTTATACACTTAAATGGACTTAGTGCAAATGACATAGAAAGCATGGGCAAGTGCATAATAATCTCCAAGTAGATGCATGAAAAAGTAAGAGTTCACATGAAAAGCCCGAACTGTCAAGCCAGGTCCTCCCTGGACTGGAAACAAGCATCCTAGGACCGGTTTCGGGGTTTCACCCCTCTTCAGCCAGGATAGCTTGATTCCAGTGGCATGGAGAGCACGGGCTCATGTCTGAGCATACCCGTCCCACTCGGGGTGACAAATGCAAAAACAACAGTTGATGGACAGGATGCAGAACAATGTCATACATTCACACCAGTACAGAGATCTGGGCCTAAATCCATCGTTTTTATGTATGTTTTGCTTAAAACAAGATGAAGCAAACCTGCATACAAGTCAATACTAATACATAAAAACAAGTTGCACTAATAAGAGTTGCTTATGTAGATGCTGTTTATTAACATTTATTGATGGAGTTATGCTATTAATGAAATAACCTAGCGCTTCTAATGCTTTCTGTTGAGAATGCACCATTTAGAAAAGGCAGTGCAAAAACGTGTAGAAACATGATACGATCTTGAAAATTTGCATAGTAGTAATAGAGCTTCTATAGTTTATGAAAAATGAATTTTGTGATATGAATTTAGAAAATGATACACATATGAATGTTGAGAAAATGTGTGGTAGGAGGGTATTTTTATGTGATAATATTTGGTGAAAGTTCTATATACATTCTCTATTTTGAATTGATGTAATTACATTATATTTAATCTTGGTTTAAAGCTCATTTCATTTAAATGAGTGCTGTTAATTTAAAGGCTTTTCGAAAATGCTTTTTCTCTAATGCTGATCTTTCCCCGATTTAATACAACAAGCCATTTACCACTATTGAGCTGTTGCTTTATTTGCCCGGTTCATGTGTACACTCCAACATTCCTCAATGTTTCCTCAATGTTCAAGGTGAAATATTCCTGTGGGAACAGGCTTCCAGCTATAGCTATAGATGATTATTTTGTATCCTCTTTTTCCGATATTAAGCCTATGAGGACTCCCAAATCTTTAGTTTCTCATGACTGGCATGGGAAAGCATCTCACTGTTGCAAGTGCCCTAGGTGACATTATGTGAAGCTGAACTTATGATAGTTTTCCGATGGTGAGTGATGCCACATCACTGGAAGTTTCTAGAGACTTTATAAAAAAAGAAACCCTAAAGGAGGGGCAAAGCCATTCTGATTTTCCCACTCTGAGACGCGATGCTATGCCGATAGATTTTTGGGAGCTTTCTCTCATTTTTGGACTGCCTTGCTGATGCTACAGTCGGTGGATGATGGGCTGAAACGTTTTTTGTCGAACCATATCCATTTCCTTTATTTCCTTGTTTATGCTATTGGATTCAACCTTAATGGACTTTAAATTTGAACCCTTTCTTCGTCTTCGTAGGACTTGATCTGTTGGACAACGAACTATCCTTCTGCCTTAATGGTAGTAGGTCTCTGTAACTCGGTACGCTGGTTCTGATTACAATCACCCGAGAAAGCCTGCTTGAATGTTTGCCACTGTTATTCAAGCTGTGATATTTTTAACAGGAATGGCAAGGAACTTTGAATTATTAATACAATATCCAAATTAATCTAACATCTGTCTGAGTCTTTTATTGAGCCCTGTAGGATCTTCCCCTTAAATTGTGATATTTTGAAAATGATTTACATGTTTGTAGAGAAAATCAGAGAGCTCTGCCAGAACACCAAGTATTACTTATTTTATTCTGCATTGCTGTTGCAGAGCTTTTGAATCTCCATAATTCTAACTCGACTTAAATTCTTCAGGAGATTGGGTCTTCCTGTTGCTATTCTTTTCTTCTACAACGTGGTTTTAGGAGTGGTGTACCTAAATCTGATCTTAAATTAGTGAGTGGTTGTCAATTAATGGTCCTCATTAGACAGCTAACGTGGTGTTTGGCAACCCTAAATTCCACCCCTCCTATCAGCGGAGAAAGATTTGTCAGAGGATCATTGCCTCTGTGGTAAATTAAAGTGCTGCAGATTGTCTAATCGTAAAGGGCCCAGTACGGTAGAGTAGTAAGGAGGGTAAGCACATGATAAACATTTTACCATGCTCATGCTGCATCACCACATACAGCTTAAAAACTACTGTGTTGAACATGAACACTCTTTGACGTGCTCCATTGTTTTAAATGGCAACAAGCGTGTGCCAATTAGAAACATTTTCACTTGAAATATAATTTCCTCCTTCTCCACCACTTAACCATTCCTTGCCGCTAAGAAAAGACAAACAATTAAAAAAAACAATTTGATTTTCCTTTTATAGTAGTCTACTCCATTTTTAAGTGGCTTCTTTTTTCAGTCATAGCCAAAGGGGCTCCATGTGTGATACTTTCAGCTACTTCTGGATTTTTAACTGACAGCACTGTGCCCTATGAAACTTATAGTAATGTCTTTTCTTTTATATGAAATGGCCTTTTAAAAGCCCCAAAAATTCAAACATACAAATAGTGATGGGAGGATTGTTTGCAAATAGTTTAACCACTAGCAATCTCCTGGGGGAGCATCAGTGCTTAATTTGAGAAGGTGGTTGCTGGTGGGGGGGCACTGGCACTTATTTTTGGGGACTGACATTTATTTTTACCCAGCAGATATTTAACGAAGGGGTAAGACAAGATGGAAAACAAATGCCACAAATGCAGAAAGCAGGAACCTGCAGGAGTGAAATAAAGGGACAGGGAGTGTTGGCACATTCAAGAGACATGAGCTGGATTGAAGATTGCCAGTCTTGGTATTTGGCATGCCAGAATTTAATTGCACCGGCCGCAGGCTTCTGAGCAGAGTTTTGGACACTGGCATTCTTTCTTTAACAAATTAAGCACTGGGTAGCAATTCAAAACAACGCATTTCACCCACTGTGCCATTCTTGACTGAGGCATGCCTAAACAGAATCCTTACTGGACCCACACCTCATGACAGCAGTCCATTCCAAGCTGCCAAATGTGGCATCCTCCAGAGGGAGCACAAGCTGCCCCAATCCGATTTCTGGCTTATTAGGCCTTGTCAGTGAGGTACAGCTTGGTTCTTTGGCATGGTGAGCAAGGGAAACCCACCTCTAGGCATACACTTGGCCACTTAGGGCATCACATTAAAAAGACACAGCAAAGGTGATGGGAGGAATGCTTGCATTTAGTATAACCACTTGTAATTGCTGGAAGTAGTATTCCAACACATTCGTTTCTGCCCACCCTGCCACACTAGACAGAACCCCATATTTTGCAAATCAGTACTGACCCAGCTCCTCGTGGGAACATCCCATCCCAAACTGCAAAGTGAGGCCCCCACCAAAAGGGACTAAAAGAAACTCTTGCAACTGGATGAAAGCTACAACTTACTGATGAAGCTTTTAAAATGTAAAATCTGATTCTTTCATTTTTTAATTAAGCTATGCTTCATCCATTCTCACCCCTGCCCTACTTTCAGTCTGGTTCTCTTCTTGACACCGCATCCGTATAAACATTAGGTAAAGAATTGCAGGTTGGGACATTGTAGGCTGTATAAACATGCAGAGTCAGCTTGCTCGAAGGTTTTCAGGCAATAGTTAATCCTTAAGTAAAGTCTACTCAGAATAGCACATTTTGTTGTTCAGCCTTAAAACTTAGAAATTGCACAAGACACCGAGGCTGTCAGATACTTGCCTTAGCTTATTTGTGTGTTCTTTCCAAAGTTCTATTTATCTCTGGGCGTTCCTTGTTTGTGATCTTCCCTATAAAAACCCATGTAGCCATTGTTCAAGCGTGCTCCTTTCTTGAGTAACTCAATGGTGCTCGTTGGATGGAGACCCATTCTGAATGCTTAATAAATTACCTATGGTTTGTACTTCGCTCCACTGTTGATTCCTCCTTATTTGATAATAAGGACCCGTGGCAAGAGTGGTGACCCTGCACCAAGCAGATTAAAATGAATCTGTTCCACAAAGCCTTCTTTGGTCTTCCTCATTAGTGAGGAACAGCTTGGATCTTGTGGCAATGCAAGCGAGGGACCAATTTCTGGTCCCTTCTGGAGAGATCCTCACCTGGCAGCTCAGGATGGACTGTTCCCATGAGGAGCAGGGTCAGTAATAGTTTCCATAAGGTGAGCCTCTGTGGGTCTAGAGTGAAAAACAACATGTATGAATGCCAAAGAGAGCAGTTGCCAGCACTTTAGTCTATTTCTAAGCATTCTTCCCAACACCTTATTGTGTGTTGTTTTAAAAGTTCCACCACGCAAACTTTACTTGGTCAAAAACCCACAGTGGGTGAAAATGACATACATGGCATGAAGCGACCTGTGGGTTATCTTGTCATGTTTATTGAGAAGTCCCTCTTTCGTTCGTAACCCTAATAAAAAAAAATTGCAATGTTCAGCTTTTCTGCAGTAAATACCTTTTTACCGATCTTTACGAATAAAACATCACAACACGTACGTCATAGGGAGCAAGACGACATGCTTTCCAAAAACAAAAAATTGTTACAGGGCTAGTGACAGCTGGCGTCCAGGGTTCTGTGCCTCACACACACACACACACACACACCCTCCACTGTTACCATATCTCTACCACACTCTCCACCACCACAGACACTCCCTAACTGCTGCCACAGAGCCTTTATTGCAATGCCCGTACACTTTTACTGCTGCCATTATCTATTAGCCCTGCCTAAGTGCTGTGCAGCTTCAGTATTGCAGAAAGCGAGAGAGATTTCTCCTGAAGCCAATAATTGCATTTGCCACATTTATTGTGCTAGGAGTTGGGCTGATTTGTACGAACGATGAGCGACTAGACGTGCTGCAAAGTAGAAATCAAATCAGGACATTCTTTCCAGAGAAGGCTCTCTTCAATCTTAAAGACTGATAAAGAATCCTTCTTTCTTTCATCTGCTGCCTGTGAGGACCAGGCGTTGTGCACCATCTGGGGGTGCAGCAGCCCAGCAGAGCGGTGTGACAAGCTCATGGACAAGCAGGTGCTCTTCCACATGTACAGGTATATCCATGGTCCTAACCAAGGCTACATTGATGTATTTAAAACTGATCCTGCTGTAGTGTCTCCCAATGTAGATATTCAGCATAACAAGTAAACACATATCACTGCAAACGGCTTCACTTTGGTCCCCAGTACTGTCACCAATGGTCCTTCTGGTGATGTCTGTATTTGCACATAAGATGACCATGGGAATTATGCAATTCTGCTAAATTTTTTGCATAATTATGGATATTACGCACTTTCCACATAATCCACCATGTTGCCTAATTTGCAAATTTCAACATATAAACATGTTTCTGGATAAAACTAATCCTCTACACCTTTTTCTCATGTGTTTCTCACTCTCACCCACCTATCTCCCACCACACTCTTTTGTCGTTTTAACTCCTTTCTTTCCCGCCTCTATCTTTTACTTACCTCTCTGTTACATTTTTGCTGTCTCCTACATCTTTCACCTTCTCCACCTTGCAGATCATTGAAAGGATCTACATCCGACGTCTTCAAACTTTTTTGTTCTAAGCACCCCCAAAAAAATGTTATGAAGTCTGGACCCCTCTCCTTTATGGCAAGGATTGGGGGAGGGGTAGCAGGGCTGAGTACAGGTGGTAGGGCTTGTGGGATCATTTTAGAGAGACGTTTTCTATGCTGTATAATCCATAATAAATATAAGAATTATAAAAGAGTAAATTCATCAAACAAAAACATAAATTAACCCAAAAATGTTGCTCCTTATAATTAGGGTGTTGTGAGCCCGTTGCACTCCTCGACTCCAATGCAACTGCACCTGCTGCAGTAATGACCACTGGGGCCCTGAGTAGAAAGAAATTTCCTCCAATGACATTACACCAGGTCAGAGTGTTTTTTTAAGGCTCACGAAAACTATGGCCCTGATTTAGATCTTGGAGGACAGGTTATCCGTCACAACGGAGACGGATATTTTGTCCGTCAAAATATAAATCCTATTATGGGATTTATATTTCGGCAGACAGGATATCCGTCACCATTGTGACGGAGTAACCAGTCCGCCAAGATCTAAACCAGGCCCTAGGATATTTGCCAAGAATCAAAGGATGTTGAGGCAACGCTGATTCTTGAACTTGATTCCCCACTACCAAAGTCAACAACTCTCACCATAAAGTCACATTTTCTCCCTTTCACAAAAACAATGAGCTACCATGTGTTGCCCTTCTCCAACCCCCCTTTTTGCAGCAAAGGTATCCTCGGCCCTAATACTAGCAAGGAAAATGGGCCCCATACTGTTTTTTTTTTTTTTAAGAAATAAATAATTGTAATGCAGTGGGTCCCATAGCCCCCCTGAAACCTGTGCTTCACAGATGATAGCTACTGCCTTACCAAGTGGGACGTCTCCTCTGCCCTGTGTTAAAAACATGAGCTCCCATTTGCCTCATTCCAGTCACTGACGTCTCCCTGATGCCCAAAGTAAGGTGTCTCCTGTGCTTCAATTTTCCCTACCCCTGGATAATTACTCAGAGGCCCAACGCAAAACTGTCAGAGCAAGTGGCCACTGGGCCCTAATGCAAATTAGGAAGAAAAGTAAAACAAACATGGGGTTTAGCTGGCTCCTCATACCACTGAGACCTACTACCACAGCACTGACCGTCCTATCATACCTACAGCTCTGTGAAGCAGGCTGTTTGCTCATCCCACTCCACTGGGCCATCACTCCTTGGCCTGAGACACAAAGCTGGGTTTCTGCCCTCTGTGTAAAACCAAAAAATCTCATCTCTGCTACCTGAAAGGTAAATGTGTGCAAGTGGTTAATCATCAAATATAAAGTGTGCTTGTGAGCCAGTATAGACTTTAACTGGTGGAGTCACTTGGAGCTTAAGAGTGAAAAATATTTATTCTCCTTCAGGGGTAATGTGACGGTGTTACCAGGTGAGTTTGGCAGTGTGTCCTTTTAATGGACAATTATAACAATGTTCTGAGTAATAGTCTGATTACTTATTACTAATATAGGTAGATAGATAGATAGATAGATAGATAGATAGATAGATAGATAGATAGATAGATAGATGGACAGATAGATCACTGACATTCACAGTGCTTTCTGTTACCAGCAGGGACTGCGTAGCACTATAAATACACAGCCACTATTTCCCACAGTGCAACTAGGATTACTTTCTGTGACTGCCTTGTCACACACAGGGACTCTGCAGTGAATGCATTAGCCAAAAAAGATTTAACAACCTAAAATAGTACGTTTCCCAACCAGTAGTTTAACTTACATTTATTTTTCATTTAACATGCAACTGTTTTTTTATATGTGCTACAAGAAAGTGAACAAATAAATATTGTTACAGAATATCTTGCTATTTTTAGCTACTTCTTAGGCCCTCTGACCCTGCCCCACGGCACTCAGGATTGCAGTTCACACACTTTTTTGTGTAAATGAAGACAGCCTGTAAGTGTGCCAAAAAACACAAAATCGCGCTTCCAGGCCATCTTCATTTACAAGTAGTTCAAATAGCATTGGTGCAACCCCCAGGAATGAAGCCATGACACCCAGCAGAGCGCGCCCCACAGTTTGAAGACCTCTGATCTACATGAAGGCAGAATATGTTTTCCCTTGTAGGTACCACCTTTGTCATCCACCTGGTTCTTTCTGGTACTGCCTTAAATACTACACAACACTTCATATTCTTTCATCTCCTCTCCTTTCCCTTCAATCCTTCTTTATCACTCATCTTCTTTCCTTTAAACTCACACATGCTCCCTGAGCCCTCCTCTGACCTACCTCAATCCTGCACACGCTCCTACCTCACACCCTCTTCTTTTGCACTCATATCTCTCCATCCTCAGACATCCCACTCATGCTGTTTCACCCTGGAACCTTCCTATAGCATTCTTCCTACACAGTTTACTATCCCACTCTTTCCTTTTACCATCCTTTCTCATAATTTCCTCTCTGATAACCCGTCAAACTTCAAGTCTCAACTTCTTTTTCCATCACTCTGGATCTTACACCCCGCATCACTCCTGCCCACTCTACTTAACACACACACACCTATCTCGCTAAACGTTTTCCCATATACACCCTCTGATCACTTACATCTTGTTCTTTACCTCAAATATCCAATTACTTCCTTTTTACTGTCTCCCCTCCTACACACCCTAATCTATATTTCACCCTCCTTCTCAATTCCTGCTTCTCACATCTTTCTTTTACTCTCTCCCAGATCCTCATACACAAGCCAATTGTGTCTGAGTTTCTTGTGGTCTTTCACCAGTGCAAGCGTTGAAAAACCATTTTCCAAACTTGCACTGTCATTTTACAATGCAGTAACACTGACTACATGTTCTACTGGTGATATCGCTAGAGTAGACTTTGTGCAGAAATACAGGCTTAAATTGAGACCTTGGTGAGTTCATGATGAAATGTGATTGTTTTACTGAAGTTTATTTGTGAGAAAGAGCCATAATATGGTTATTTATCTGCAAACCAATTGACTGTATGTTGATTCATTAGCTCCTATTGTATCGAAGAGCGTTTCTTAAAGAACTGTGAACCCAGTAGGTAATTAGGAGCAGCCAAGCCTAGTCCTGGTACCAAGGCTCGATGTAAGTCCACTGCAGCTGCATCTCAGGGACTCAGCGCCAAAGATGGATACAAAAAAACCTTTGAAATAAAGAAAATAAAAAAAACCACTAAGAAAACAAAGTGTAGACGGTATCCTTGACTCCAACCAGCCTGAAATATTTTACCAGGCTAAAAATGTAAACATCAAATACAAACATTAGCATCCAGGACAATGTAAGCTAGCTCCATTAGCTGCCTGGCTATAATGGCTATTTTCTTGTCAATGTTCCATGCCCTTAATCTTATTTGTTTAAACAATTTGTTCTAATTACAAGAATCATTTGAACAATGTGGGCGTGGCCGGCAGACGGCTCCAGCAGAGCTAAACCCGTGACGTCAGCCTTGGCGCTGGTTTCTATGCCTTTGTGTACAAAACCGCTCTCACACAGCAACAGTACCGCCAAATGTATTTAAGGAGAACACTCCGTCACTTCTTGTCACTACCAGGCACGTTTTGTTTGTATCGTCGACCTCCGTCTGGCTTTATGTGAAATACACAGTTACATTTCGGGCGTGTATGCTTTAAAACAATGTTCGTGCCTGGTTTCTTTATTCTTGCAATGAATGATTGAAATGCCAATTGTTGGAAGTGGTCTATGGCCAACACTGGATCAGGAGGCATACTAAAGCGAGTTTTGATTGCAGGTGTCTGGAATAAAAAATTTCCATATGCATTTGGTAATAAAGTTTAGTACCATGATTCTGACCAGAAAATACTTCATCAAGGGCTGTAAATTGGGTGTCTGTTACGGAATAAACACAATTAATACTTGATAGCTAGATGCTTTTGTACCTTTCTTCCCCTGCATAACCTCAGCATTGGAAGATGCATAAGTAAAAGACTGGTTCCTGCTATGGGTGTTTCATACATCTTAAAAGTTTAAGGGGAAAAAAACAATCCATATCATGTCAGTGAGCACAGACATGAAAACGAGTGGTATGACAATTATTCTTGCTTTCGTAAGAGGCTGGAAAATAAACACATTTTTTCCTCCTAGACAAATTAAATAACTCACCGGTGACATCAGTGTGGGCAGACCACTATTGTTGTCAGTGGGATTGAAGCCAACGGTATGCTTTAAAGTCGGTGCTGCATTCTGCAGAGAACGTGTCATGTAAAAACATTGTGCAATCTCTTTTCATGTTTATTAGTGCCGCGTCTAAACGTAAAATGTACATTAATTATTGTCACTTAATGGTAACCAGGGGGTTTTCTAGAGACAGAGCACTCAAAGTCGTGAAGATTGAAAAGTAAAATCCAGTAAAAGACAGCCACCACCATATACAGCTCAGTGAGTATAAGTCAAAGAAGGAACTAAGAACACAGACTTTGTGCTGTGTATTCTTGAGACTTTAAAACTGCTCGTTTCCTCAACCCATGACTGTTTTAACGTACCCTTTGGTTTCTGTGTAATTTGTTCTCTTAAAACTACTGTTTTTTTCTACCTTTGACTGTTCAAATGTATCTCCTAGTTTTCCCCTACACTGTGCTAAGGTCTGTGAAAAGCAATCCACTCCCCTCCCATTTTTAACAAGGTAAAAAGGCAAAATACACCTCAGAGGCTACCCAGAGTGTGTTTAAGCGACTGCTCAACCTGCTATGTGCTTTAAACTGTGTTTGGAAAGTGAACATAGTACTCGTTTTTGGCTAGAGGCTTTTGATCTGGACCTTACCTGCAGGGCTGAACAGGAATTACAAAGTGTGTATTGAACCTGTCTGTAGCCAAGGGGATTTTGACCTCAGGAGCACCTCCCTGCCTGCCAGCCTGTGTTTAAGGTCACATGCCCCTTATATAAGCTTTTTACTGGTTGTTGCATCTGTGCTCTGTTTGGTTCCTAAGGCTAGGGTTTTGAATGGACTTGGGGCTTAGGGTTCGAGTTCTGATTGGCCGATAGTTATAGGGTGGTGATAGGTTCCTAGGGCTAGGATTTCTATTGCACTTAGGGCTTACGGTTTGGCTTTGGATTGGTTGCTAGGGCTGATTGGTTGGATTGGCCAGGCCTCCCACTCGTCCTAGGGCTTAGGGCTAGAGTTATGATTGACTCCTAGGGCTAGGGTTTCTACTGGACATAGGTTTTGACTGGCTAATAGAGCTAGGGATGTGATTGGTTGATAGGGCCAGGTCTCCCATTGGCTCTAGGATTTAGGGCTAGGGTTGGTTACGGTTAGGGTTCCCACTGGCCAAGTGTCACCAGACCTTGGGCTATTTAACCTTAGGGCTTAAGGCGTCTCAGCCCGGGCGTCGAGGCTAAGGGTGGAGAGAACAAGGGCAGTTGCCTGTTTGGGCCTGTTCGGGACAATAAATGCTGCCCTTTTTTCCATCCACCAGCTACCACATATGCCATCAACATCCACAACCACAAATATGTTAACAAACTCTCAGCAAAAGCACACTACTCACGCACAACTAAAAAAACCCCTATCTACACTTCTATGTCTCAACAACCACTACAAACCCCAGAATCCACACCTCTATACCCTTCTACCACAACTACCTTACTACAGCACTTTCATTCTCACATAAAACACCACTTTGTCCTAAACCACTAACAAATCCACGTATCACCAACACAACACAAAGCCACATTATACTTAACTTTAATCCATCCAGACACACACTCCTCGTTCATACAAAACACCAGCTCTACCCTCTACTTGCTCCTAACAGACCTCTTTCTGTCACCACCAAACCTCTACTCAGCCCCTCATCATATCATCCACCAACACCCTCCTCCACGTTTTACCAAAAAAACACAACCAAACAATCCTTATACTCCACCCCACCACTCATATTATCTCTTTCAGCTATCAAATCTAACACAAAAACTCATAACTCTTGTTCATCCCCTCTCACACACCACATACACTCTACCAAAATACACCATCCCCTTAATCATTCAAATTCCACTCACCAACAGGACGTTACCTAGAAATCCTTCCCAGAAAACCACCACATCAATATTTCCCCTCACTACTCCACAAAAATAAATCATAGTACACACACCAGCACACCAAAATCTTTCACACACACAATTCCGTAATACATTCCATCACAAGTTAGAAACATACAACCACTCACAACCTTAGACTACACAAATAATACATATCCTAAACCATCTTTACTCCCAAATTTTATATCTTCACCAACACCTACCACAAATATGCCAACACAACATCTCTCATTCACCGCGTCTCATCTATTGCACAATTTAGACCCTTAAAACATGACCCACATGCTCCACCACCATCCCTGACCCATACACCTTCCACGCTAAACAGACGCAAACAAAACAAACAGCATGCCATTCTTCACAACTTCGCATCTTCATGTCAACTACAAAACAAGCCTTCTCTACAAAAACAACACAGTTCATCAACTCACTCTCAACCCCATCTCCACCACCTACATACGCAGACCCTAAAAAATGCCTCCCAAGCCTGCTGGACGAAGAATACGATAAAGAAAAACAACACTATTACTATTCTCATACAATTATTATCAGAACTAATGGCACACCTGCTACAAGGTCAAAAGATACTGCTCACTCTTCTAGAAAAGAGTCACACCACCACCAAAACACAATCCCTAAACTGCCTACTGATAAATGCTCGGTCACTCTCTAAAAACAAGCACCACATCTACGACGACTCACTTACACACATCCTGACTTACTCTTCATAACTGAATCATGCTTGGGAGATGACATGGCTCCAGTGTTGCATGAAACCATTCCTTCAGGCTATCAAACTATCACACAAACTTGTATAGGCAAAAGAGGAGGTGGACTAGCTGTTATATTCAAGCAAACAATGAATCTCCCAAAAGCTGACAATGTTTCCATTCAAGGTTGTGAGGCCCTCATCACCAGATGAACATCACACGAACTTCCTACTGTAACATCCTCCTCCTTTACAGACCCCCACATAGCAATGTAACATTCCCAGACACATTTCTAGACACAGTTTCAAAGTTTATAACACTTTACTCCAACCTATGCATTCTTGGTGACCTAAACATTTGGTTTGACAAACCAAATATGCTGCATCCAAAAACTATCATCACTGGCCTAGTCACACCAGATCGTACACAACCCCACACACATCACTGGACACATCCTAGATGTCATTTTTGCCAATCCAGAACTAGTTAACTTTCACAGGACTACTCTATCACAATGTCCGACCACCATTTGGTACCTTTCCAGCATAAAACCGCACACATCAATACACCTAAGACCACCTATCACTCGTGGAAGAAACTCAATTTTGAATACTTAGAAACACAACTAAAATCCAACACAAATTGGGACACAATAAATTACGTAAAAAAATGGGGCTAAAGAAAGCTTTTGATATCCTAATACCACTACGAACAACAAAACAGGACATAAGAAAACAAGCACCTTGGAGAAATACATAACTAAAAAAGATAAAACAACAAATTAGAAAGCTGCAACACACCGGGCTCAAAACAAACAGAAATCAAGACAAAAATTATCCTACACAAACTTAACAGAATACACAAGTCAATAATCACAAAATCAAAAAAAAAAGATACTATTCAGACAAAATTCAAAATGCTAGATATGCAAATAAAGAATTATATAAAATTATCCCTGAATTTTGTAAACCTAAATGCGCAGACGGAACTCATCCCATTACTCAAGAATTCACTGCCAAACTGGCTACTCCTTACACAACCAAAGCACACACATTGGACTCCTATTTGAAACAAAGGAAAACCACCAGTACCAACTCATTTCCGAAAATCCCCTCCAAGAATAGGCTAACTCAGCCTCTGCATTCCTACAAACAAATGTCACAAAGTAAATTCATGGATCTGGTTAAAACAAGCAGGCCAGCCGGCTGCCCTTCTGACCCTTGTCCACCACAAACCTTCAAGAACATTCTTTTAACTACCTCTGCTGCCACACCAGTAAGAAGAATCATCAATAATTCTTTAACTACGGAAATCTTTCCGAAGAATTAAAAAAGGCATACTTTATTGTAGAAAACAAACCTGGACCCGCCTGACCCCGACAACTACAGACCAATCACAAATAGACCTTTCCTGGGCAAACTGATAGAAAGAGCTGCATTCGCCCAGATGACACAATTCAGGGAGGGTAACTCCATATTCTCAGACTACCAAACAAGAATGCGCCCGGGAAGAGGCACAAAATCTGCACTCATCGCCATCTGGGATGACTTTAAAAACACAGTAGATCTTAAAGGGGTTGCTGCACTACTCTCAGCTTCCTTCAAACAATTGACCATGACACTTAAAAACAAAGACTGTACAAAGCCGGCATAGAGGGAACTGTTCTCGACTGGATCACATCCTACCTTCAAAACAGAACAAATGTTATCTATAATCCCTTTTCTCATCCCTCAAGGCTCTAGCATCTCACCCATGCTTTTCAACATCTACATGACGTTATTACCAGCAATCATCAATGAAATTCAGCTTACATGCTATAACTATGGTGATGACTCACAAATACTCAAACTGGAAAGTCCCAATGTCATTGGAAGCTCACAAATCTTCAGTTGCCTCAGAGCCGTTGATCAGTGAATGACACGGAGCCATCTCAAATTAAATTGAATGCTTCCAAAACTGAAATACTCACATGTGGTTATTGGAAAAATGATGACCCACTCTGCGCCTGAGGATCTGGGACCACCTCCTAATGTAAGTCAGTGAATGCCCAAGTGGACAAATTAGCAAGATCAAGCTTCATTACTATGAAAATTTTGCAACACATCTTCTCCCACCTGAGATTTCCACACAAGGTCCAGGCTACAATCTCTCTAGTGCTGTCTAAACCTGATTATGCCAATGGTCTCTACCATGGATCATCATTATCAACTATGAAAAGACTAAAGCAGATTCAGACCTCTGCTGCCAGACTACTCCTACATGTAAAGCCACTAGCCACATCTCCCTTGCCTTTGAGAGCCCTACATTGCTTACCGGTTGCCAGAAGATCCACCTTCAAGCTGCTTTGTATCACCCACAAAGCAATACATGGAACAGGTTTGCTTTTCATCAGGAATAAAACTATCAAATACGGGGAGGAGCCTAGCGCTTGACCAAGATGGCCGCGTGAGCTTAGAGCTCCCGAGACCCTCGCGCCCTCCGTCGACTATCCTGTCTCTAATCCTGATGGTATGCATGGCACCGTGTTGCTGAGTTGTCAGGGAGGCGATTGATACTATCCGCGGTCGGATCGCCCATCGGGAACCGGACTTACGACGGGCGAAAGGTTGCGGCCTAACTCCCGGAGATGCCAGGGGCTAGAGTTGGCAGGATGCCCGACTCCTAGTTGATCAACAACGGCCTGGTGAGGTGTGAACTGTCGGACGGAGGCCCTCGCTCTTTCACTTTCGGTTTCGTTCCCTTTGTCTGCCCGGACACTGTAGAGCTCTGGGTGGCTTTATAACCCCAAGGACGCTCGGCGGGCTACTCTGGCAGCACAAGGCGGACCTGCTCACTCCTTATTCCTCTCTCTGAGAGGGAGCGGTTTTCACCACATTGGACTGCCTGGAGTCCATTATGTCGGGCAAAGCAGAAGGGGATCGGTTGAAGACTAAGTCCACCAGGCGGGGAACGTATTCCCAAGTCAACAGTATGGACCGCTACGCCCTCCTGAAAACATCGCCGAGTGGACCGAGCCAGGCGCCGGATGCCCAGAAGGAGGACTCGCCTGGGACACCGGAGCTATCCCTGCAGGATGTCATGGGCGCGCTTGACGGGATGCAGACCTCGATGGGGAGGCAATTCGAGGCCCTGGCGCATAAGGTGGATGCCATCCTGGTGGATGTCAATTTGATCCGCTCGGACCTGGGCAAGACAAACGAACGAGTTAAGAACCTGGACCACAAGACCACGGGCCTCGCTGATGATGTCGCGGATTAGCAGAACGAGGTGCGGAAGCTGAGGACCGAGAGTGACCTCGCCGCCCGCCGGCTGGAGGACTTCGAGAGCCGGTCCAGGCGCAATAACGTGCGCGTCATCGGGGTCCCGGAGTCCTCGGATGAGGCTTCGACGGACCTGCTTGTGGAAGATTTGGTCCTCAATCATCTTAAGCCTAAGGGCCTTGGAAAGTTTTTTGCGGTGGAAAGGGCCCATAGGGTGCCGGGCGGGCGACCCAAGGCGGGTGCCCCGCCGCGGCCGATTGTCGCCCGGCTCTTTCACTTTCGAGATCGGGACGCTATCCTGCAAGCTTCGAGGGTGACGGGCCCGGTCCCCTTCCAGAATGCGTCGGTGAATTTTTATCCGGACTTCACCCAGCATGTGCAGAGACAGAGACAGAGTTTCCTGGGGGTGAAGCGGAGACTTCGGGAACTGGACCTGAAGTATGCCATGCTTTTCCCCGCCAGACTACGGGTGGTGCATGAAGATCGGACATTCTTTTTTGACTCTCCTGTTATGGCCGACGAATGGCTGGACGCTTTGCCCCGGCGACGGACCGGGGACGACACAGCCGAGCATGGAGACAGTGGCCGGAATGGACAGGGCTGATATCTCAAAGCCGACCTGACTTGATTTAACCATACTTGAAGATTTGAACAGAGTGCAGTAACTGTGGAGGGTTGCGGGAGGACGAGGGGTGCTCTTTTCCTCCCTTAGGGTACTTTTTGTAGATTTTTGTTTTTGTAGGGCGACAGGCACACTGCAAGTTGGGGGGGGCTTTTTAAGCTGCAGCAGGGGTGCAGGGTGGGGGGAGTTTTTGGGATTTTGAGTTTGTTGTTGGGGGGTTTATTTCTGCAAGGCATGATGATTATCCTCAGGGCTGTTCCATGGTGGCGCCTCGGGTGTGGGGTGGGCCTCTTTCCGTTTGAGGATGGGGGGTAGAGGCTTAAGTGTTATAAGCTGGAATGTTAATGGTTTGGGGGATCGCATCAAGAGGGGGATTGTGTTGCAATTTTTGAAACGCTCAATGCCAGACGTTGTCCTGCTGCAGGAGATGCATTCCATAGGCAATACGTGCTATGCCCTGAATAGGAAGGGGTATAAATTCATTGCACACTCTGGATTCTCTTCTGGGTCCAGGGGTGTGGGCATCCTCGTCAGAGCATCGCTGCCTTTTGAGGTGGACTCCACCATTGTTGACGATAGGGGGAGGTTTGTGGCGGTGGCGGGGCGGTGGGAAGGAAGGACTTTGGTTTTGGTTTCAGTTTATGTCCCGCCGGCCCTGCAGGCCTCCACATTTGCTGAACTGGGCAGGGCTTTGCTGACTCTCCCGGGGGGAATGCTGGTAGTGGGAGGGGATTTCAACGCTGTGGGTTCCGGACTGTTGGATAGATACCCGCCCAGGGACACAGGGGGGGCTCAGAAATGGCTTCCAGACTTCCTGGATACATTTGGTCTGATAGATTGCTGGAGGCTCCGGCACCCCACACAGAGTCAATACACGTTTCACTCCGGGGCGCATGGTAGCCTCTCCAGGATTGACTACTTGCTCACTCTGGCCGCACATGCTTCGTTGATATCCGAGGCGAGGCACATGGCACGCGGTATCTCTGATCACTCGCCAGTGTGGATCCGGCTGGATCTAGGTCGGGAGGGAGGAGGGAGGGTGGCCCCCGTCAACCCATGGTATTTCCGAGACCCCAAGATGCGCAGCGCCCTGGTAAAGAAGGTAGATAATTACTTTAAGGACAATCTGGGAACCGTGGACTCGGCGGTGTCGCTGTGGGAAGCTTTTAAGACCGTGCTTCGGGGGGAAGCCCTTTCCCTTGTGGTGGCTGCCAAGAATCGGAGGGATGGCGAGGTGCGGCAAGTGGAGGAGGAGATTGCGGCCCTTGAGGGGGATATGGAGGAGGAGGTTACAGAGTCCTCATTGCATGAGCTTTGCCTGAAGCAGGCGGAGTATAGGGACCTGGTGACGAACGCCGCTAAGACCCTCAGCAGGGAACAACAGGGCCGCCTGTATGACGTTGGGGATAAGGCAGGGAAACTCCTGGCGTGGTTGGACAGGAAAGAACGGGTCAATAGAGTGGTGCCAGAGTTGATTGGAGAGGGGGGAGAGGCGATCGTGGAACCTGAGGGGATTGTGAAATGTTTCGCGGAATATTTTCATAGGGTGTATTCCTCTGTGTCGGACAGGCCGCCCGAGGACTCGTCTGATCTCCTCCGGGATATCGAGTTGCCCTGCCTCTCTGACATAGATAGGGACGATTTGGATGGTGACATCACAGTTGACGAGGTGGCGGGGGCGATTCGCGCGTTGAACTCGGGTAAGGCCTCTGGACCGAATGGACTACCGATCGACCTGTACAAACTGTTCCCAGATAGGGTCGCCCCTCATCTGCGCGCCATGTTTTTGGAGGCGCGGGGGGATGGGATCCTTCCGTTGGACCAGCGGCTGGCGTCGATCGTGGTCATACATAAAGAGGGTAAACCCCGAGATAGATGCTCCTCCTATCGGCCCATTTCACTCCTCAACGCTGAGCCGAAAATTCTGGCCAAACTCCTGGCTACCCGTTTGATTAGGGTACTTGGCGATTTGGTCCACCCGGATCAATCTGGCTTTATCCCGCACCGAAATACAGCATTGAACCTTAGGCGTCTTCATGGCGTCATCGCCAGGGCGGGCACGCTGCGTGAACCGGCTGTTGTGGCATCTCTTGATGCCACGATGGCCTTTGACACGGTGGAGTGGGCATATTTATGGGCCGTGCTGGCCAAGTTTGGTTTCGGTCGCGGTTTTGTGAGTTGGGTTCGGTTGCTGTACGAGGGGCCACTAGCGAATGTGGTGGTGAATGGACGGGCATCTACTCCGTTTCAGCTTGGTAGGGGTACCCGGCAGGGCTGCCCCCTGTCGCCTCTGTTGTTCGCCCTCGCCCTTGAACCGTTGGCTGCGTGGATACGTTGGCACCCGGATATACGGGGCCTTCGGTGGTCGTCTGATCATGAGGACCGTATTTCGCTCTATGCTGATGATATCCTGCTGTATCTTGCCTCACCTAAGAAGTCACTTATAGTGGTCTGTGACGTACTCGCATCGTTCGGTAGGAACTCGGGGCTTGTGATTAATTGGGGCAAATCGTACTTGTACGTTCTTAGTGGCGAGGTCCCGCCGATCCCTAGAACATGTTCGATACAGGTTGCCCAGCAGGGTTTTGTGTATTTGGGGATTTTTATATCCTTGGATCCTGCTGTGCGCTATGAGAGGAATCTGCTCCCCCCCTTGGCACGCTTGAGGCGAGATGTGGAAGGTTGGCGGAGGCTGCCGCTCTCCCTCGTTGGGCGTGCGGACCTGTTTAAAATGATGTCTCTTCCACGCTTCCTCTACGCTCTCCAGAACACCCTAGACTGGGTACCGGCCAAATACTTTCGGGAGGTCGAAGGCCTCCAAAGGACGTTGCTGTGGGATGGGCGGCCGCGAATAGCTATTTCAAAGTTGACGCTCCCATGGTACGATGGGGGCATCGCGCTCCCAGACATCCGACGGTACTATTGGGCCACGCAGCTGAGCGCGATCAACCATGGGTTTTATGGCCCTGCCCTCAGCCCTGGGTATGCCATGGATAGGTGGCTGCTGCGCGGCGGCAACTACTACAGGGCGTTGTATTCGCGGTCCTTAGACTCGTCCCTCACGGGGCCCACAGGTGTGGCGGTGCGCGTATGGAAGATGGCGACTGACTCGTTGGGCTGGAAGGATAGGCTAACCCTCGCTACCCCATTGTTTGAATCGGAAAGATTGGGAAGACTCTGGCACACGAAGGGCTTTGATAAGTGGGATCTGATAGGTATATCCAAGGTGGGAGATGAACTGCATAAGGGGAGGGTGAAGTCTTTCGAGGAGTTGCAGACTGAGTTTGAGCTAGGGCCCTCAGAGTATTTCAGGTATATCCAGCTGCGTCACGCCCTCCGATCAGTCCTCGTGGAGGGTGAGAAGGTGCCGGAGTCCTCTCCCCTTGAGGACCGAGTCCTTGATGGTCATATGCCTGAGAGCACGATCTCGCTCATATATAAGAAGTTGATAAACGTCCGGGCAGACTTGCTATTGGGGCTGAGAGAACAGTGGACCAGGGATGGCCTTGAGTTGGATAATGAGGACTGGCAGTCAGCGGTTTCTTCGCCTAAGGAGGTTGCGATCCCGTCGCGTCTGAGGCTGGTGCAGCTTAAAATACTGCACCGGGTGTATGTGACGGGGCCAAGGCTGGTCCGCATGGGATTCTCGGAGGACGGCCTGTGCAGAAGGGGATGTGGTATGGTGGGCACTTTCCTGCACATCATTTGGGAATGTGGTGTCATTGTGGAGTTCTGGAGGAGAGTCCATGCAGTTATGGGGGAGGTGACGGGCATTGTGGTACAGCCGGAGGCGCGGTGCTGCCTCCTGAACGTCTGGGGGCCCTCTGACCTCGATGAGGCGCAGACCCAATGGGTGACTCTGGGTAACATGGTAGCAAAAAGGGATATCGCGCGTCTATGGGGCTCCTCGGGACCCCCTACACTGACCGCGTGGAAGGAAAACATGGATTGGAGCATGTTTAGGGAGAAGACGGTCTACTGCTCTAGAGGTCGCCCCCGGAAGTGGCATGCCATCTGGGGGCGGTGGAACCAATACAGGGGGGGAATATGCCTTGCCCCGGACCTGGAACCTCCCGAGGAACAGCTTTCCCCCTGACCTACTTTCCAGCTCAGCTTGGTTTTAGTAACTGTTCTGGGCCTCTGCTGCTCCCCTTCTTCCTCCGTATACAGTCTTGTACTTAGTAGACGAGTGGGGTCCGGTCTCCCCTGGGGGCCTCCGCCATGGGTTCACAGTGTCCTTGCCTTGCTGGGGTTTGTTGTTAGTTGTTTTTTTTTTTTTTTTTCTGTGTTTATTTAAAATTGAACCTTTTGCATTATTCTTTGAACAGCATTGGGGACACATCACTGTATCTAACTTGTAATGCTGCCGAACCTTCGGGCTGTCGGCTGAATAGCTGTGTCCTGAATTTTGAAATAAAGGTTTTCAAAAAAAAAAAAAAAAAAAAACTATCAAATACATTCAACAAAAGAACCTCTACTTCAGATTGGCATCTCGCCTCAAAACATCACCATACAGGGAAAAAAAGGCAGGCAGTACATCTTTCTCTGTTCAAGCACCCAAACTATCTAATTTATTACCCCCAAACATAAGATCCACGGATAACTATCTTATCTTCAGAGGACTCCTTATGAGTTGACTCTTTCCTACATAACCACCATCCTCAAACACGTATGTACAACATATCCCTGTGTATGTAAACATTTATAATTGGTTATATGTATGTATCTAGATATGTGTATTTCTTTGCACAAATATGTATAATAACTATAGTTTTTAAATTATGTAGATATTCTTTGGGTCTGCTTAACAAATGTATATATTACTTATGGTTATATATAAATATTATTCTACACTTAACGTGTATATAGGTCACTGCACAGTTATCATATAAGTTATTTGATTAGATGCTTATGGGTTTCTTTTATTTATCGATCGCAATTTGTAAATATTATCATAAATATTTTATCTACAAGTACTTCACTTTTGAAATATTGAGGAAAATATAAATTAAATAACATAGCTATGAAAATACACAAATAAACTTGCTTCGCATACAGCAAGTTTATACAACTTTAAATCTGGATATATTATGTTCCTTATACATGTATACCCTTTCTATGTAGATACCTATGTATATATTTATTATTTTACTCCTACTGTAGAAGAAAAAGAAAAAAAAATCATCGACTCTCTCCAAAGCACTACTCTATGTTTCACTTTATACCTCTCTCAATATATCCTCTACCTCCAGTCCCAGACTCATCCCAAACCTCATTCTACTACTTTGATGTCCAAAATAACCCTTTATAGACTCGATCCTCCTCTATCCCTCCTTGGCTCACCCCAAACCTCATTTTACTACTCTGATCTCCCAAACAACCCTTTCTAAATTGTTCCCTCATGTATCCCTCCTTTGACTCATCCCAAACCTCATCTTACCACTATGATCTCCCAAATACTACTTTCTAGACTCGTCACTTTTCTATCCCTCCATTATCCTATTCAACTCAACTAAGAATCGCATGTCCATCACTCAAATGACCTCATATTTTTCTATACTAATCCACCACAAATATTTTTGGGTTCCGGAGTAGCATGCTACTCGTCAAAAAGCGCTTTAACACCTCGTCAGGAGTAGTAAGCGTAATATAAATACAATTACAAAAATTGAGTCTGATTGCTGCTCACAAATTTGTGATATGTTTGAAATGTTTCTGGTCAATGGGCTGACTAAGTTTTATTAAAGTTTTTGGGGGAGTTGTCGGTCCTTTCATGCACAGAAATATGTACAAAAATAATTATGGTCAAATGTTAAAAACACACAAATGTCAATACTTTGTAATGGAGGATGAAGAAAAGGGGGAGAGCAAGACTAAGAGGTAGAATTATGGGGGCAAAATCCACAAGAGTCCTTAAGGGGACTTGGCCATGTGAATTGGAAATCACAATAATAGCCGGCATTGGGGACCGATTCCTTTGAAACAAGGGAATTTTCTTTTCAGTCAAATGTTTGGATAACGCCCTAGCAGGCATGGAAGTCCAGGCCTATCTTGATTAGCGACTTTATTTCGTTACCACCTTAGGGAGCCACTGTGTTTCTGCACATTCAGTTCCACATATTATATTGACAAGGGCACTAAAGAAGACTTTGGGCCTTATTTAGAGTTTGGAAGAGAGAATATTCGGTGAAAACATGACGGAAATACCATCTGCTGTGTTACAAGTGCCGTAGACTATAATGTGCTTGTCATATAATGGATGCAACATCTACCATGTTTGTGACAGAGCATCTCGTCTGGCCAGCTCTAAATAAGGCCCACAGTCTTCTTTAGGGCTCACCATCACTAGTGCCTGGATGCGGTGGCTCACTTGTACTTTGGCAGGTGATTCATTTCTTTATTGACTTTTCTACCATTGCATATAACGCTGGAAACCATGCCATGTGCTGAGTGATTTCCTGATTACAATCACCTTACAGTCACTTACATGATCAATGTTTACAGCGTATTGATGCTTCGGAAAGACAATATGTGAGCCTACATCAGGATTTCTTCTCCTCTTCTTCGATCTTGTATTGACACGAAGCAAGGTCCAACTTCCTTCAGCCAGTTCAATATGTTGTTTAAGGGCTTCCAATTACCAGAAGCTTACAGTGCCAGTGGTGGGAGAGGGAGCTCTTTGCTTGCTCCGCCACTCCTGTCACTTCTGTTTCCATTCCTACTCTGAGAGGCTAGTTGCTCAGGAATAGCTGGATTGCAGAGCACTCTGCCATGTCTGAAGAGTCCTTAGCCTGTATCTTCACCCACTATGATGAGGGCGATCAGGCAAGTATGCATCTGGCTCTGAGGTTCTAACTTGACATCTTCCCAGTCCTAGGAGAGAGTGCAGCAGAGCCTCAGGGGGATCTACTGGTGCCCTTGCCGAACCAGTTATGCACTTTTCACCCAGGTTAATCAGGCCCTGTATGCGGTTAAAGGGCTTCACCTTTGGAGGACCTTGTATGGTTGTTTAGATTCTGACAAAATGACTGCTGGTGCTAGGGGCTAGGCACTTAGTCACTACTGTTAGAGCCTGGTCGTCCAACCAACTGTGTCTGGAGACACAGTCTCCATCGCAGCAGCCACAAAGACCGCAATGCTATCTCTTCATCTCATCTGAGTTACAGAATTCTCAGGGGAAATCATCCCACCTGTTAAAGGTCCTCACTCCAACAGCTGAGGAAAGAATAGGCAGCGGGGGGACCGCAAAATATTGAGACTGAGACCATGCTACCCTGTTCTGTCCAGCTGTTGATTCTGCCAAAAAGAGAAACTGTACTCCAGCCTGCAGCAGTCTAATCTTATATCATCTTTGTACTTGCTCCACGTTTCCACTAAGTGCCTTGCAAATCGCCTACTCCTGAAACCTGGATTGGTTTCCCACCCCATGAAGATCACATACCTAGCCCCGATTCCAAGGCACTTATCAACTTTGGGTTGGCCATGTGCTCCTTTGTCATCCACCATCAGCAACTATTGAGCAGTCACTCAGATCACCATTCCTGCTCAGACGTACGTTTTTACCACCAAAGAACTGCAACTCATAGGATAACATATTATCTTCCGTGTTAACTACCTTAATTTAGTGGGGCAAGAAGGATGGTTGTGCAGAGTTTTATACACTCTTATACACTCTTGCATTGATTATGGCAACTTCTTGGGAGCCCAAATATGTGACTAAAAGGCTCCAAGTGGTACAAACTGCTTCTGCAAGTATTCTTCAAAAGCCACCAAAGCATCAATCAGCCAGACCAGCCTTTGCAGCCCTGCACTGGCTTCCAGTTCAGAAAATAATTCAATTCAAGACTCTGTGTATCGCACACTGGGCAATCTATGGAAAAGGCCCACCTATCATTCAATCCCTGCTTAACCCTTATATTCCAGGAAGGGCCCTTCACTCCAGCAACCAGGGACTTTTGGTGGAGCCTAAAATCAAAAGAGTGAGGTGAGGAGGGTGATCTTTTGAATTCCTCACCTCTAGACTCAGGAATGCTCTTCCGGCTTCCCTTAGAAGTCAGCCATCGGAAGCCTGCTTCGGGAAAATTTAAAAAATCTCACCTTTTCTAAACATGGTTTGAGGAAATGGTTTATCTCAGTTTCGTGGAGAGGTTGTTTTGCATTCGGCGCTGAGAGGCCCATCACGGTTGCCATGCGTTATACAAATATAACTGGATTGAATGGAATTGAAATGCACAATTGGAGGAATACTCTTTTGAATTCCTCACCTCTAGACTCAGGAATGCTCTTCCGGCTTCCCTTAGAAGTCAGCCATCGGAAGCCTGCTTCAAAAAAATTGAAAAAATCTCACCTTTTCTAACCATGGTTTAAGGAAATGGTTTATCTCAGTTTCGTGGAGAGGTTGTTTTGCATTCGGCGCTGAGAGGCCCATCACGGTTGCCATGCGTTATACAAATATAACTGAATTGAATGGAATTGAAATGCACTATTGGAGGAATACTCTTTTGAATTCCTCACCTCTAGACTCAGGAATGCTCTTCCGGCTTCCCTTAGAAGTCAGCCATCGGAAGCCTGCTTCAGGAAAATTGAAAAAATCTCACCTTTTCTAAACATGGTTTGAGGAAATGGTTTATCTCAGTTTCGTGGAGAGGTTGTTTTGCATTTGGCGCTGAGAGGCCCATCACGGTTGCCATGCGTTATACAAATATAACTGAATTGAATGGAATTGAAATGCACTATTGGAGGAATACTGGTCTATGGCCTGTTATCGAGGCTTTGACACCGTGTGCTAATGTGCGTAGTTTCAAGCGCATATGCATACATTAACTAACTCTATGTAAAGGGAATAAAAGTGTACTGTATTTTAGTAATTTCCCTTCCTGGACGGTTTGATAATGTTTAAGCTATGGCTATTTTAGATAAAACAACAAAAATCCTAAGGCACGCAGAAGAGGGATTCTCCTCCTGTGTCAGAAGGGCTAAGAGGAACTCTCTAGTGGGAGTATGCCCACCCTAACTTAACACTGAATCACATTCGGTACCCCACTATATTTTGAGATAACATATAGTAACCCTGTAAAAATAATTCGTGAAGCGACCTAGATATTCTCCACTGGGTAGCGGGGAAGGAAAAAATTCCTTTTTGTTTTAATTACCCTCACACACCCTAGTGGTGTCATGCTTCATCATCAGGTCACCCAGTAACCTAAAAGACTGGGTGGGCTCAACCGTATCTCAGGGAGCGCTTGAGAGAAAAGGCCAGGGGGTTTTACAGAATAGAAATCCTCAGCATGGGATATTACAAACAATTAAGCATATACAAGGGTCAGTTGGATGTATTATTGGTCCTATGACCCTAGGGCCAACATGTTTTAGCCTATCTATTGGCCTATGAAAGGTCCTAGGCTTTCTTCAGGGCTATATGGATGTTGAGGTTCCTTCCCTTGTATGAGTAAAGGATAATTTATCACCCGACTGAAAAAAGGGTAGATAGTGGGGCACCGAATGTGATTCAGTATTTTACATAAAAGCCACAATACATCTTTATCATTCTAAGCTGCATATATCGTGCTCGTTCTTAAAACAGCTATCCAGCCAGTCTTTTAACCCCTTCAGCGCGGCGCGGATTACCGTGCCGTGCTGAAGGTTTGTTGCGCGGGCGGGGCCGTGACGGAACGGTTCCGTCATCCGCACAGCGCGACCGATGCGCATGACGGAACCGCTCCGTCATGCGCATCGAAAGGGTTAAGAAACATGGGTTCAAAGACGTGGCCACTTAGGCACTTTATATTGTACATTGTTAGCAAAAATAGCTCATACTGGAACAACCTGCCCAGAGAGAACTGCAAGTGTGACACTCTTGTTGTAGGCCACGTCACCCACAAAGCACGAACCACCTGCTTTGTGAATTCCCACTTAATGGCACTAGTGATATTCAGAAGGACAAGAGGAGAGAAAGGGAAAGAGAGGAAATCTCTGGTGACTGTGATCACCTGAAATTTTGTGCTATTTGAGCAGTTTGAATAGAAAGCTTGCAGGACAGAAGGTGCACACACAGTAAATAACTGTGCTCGTTATAAGTTGCTGGTAAATGCAACGAAAATAATAAACACAGAATTGTCATGAAAGCAAGAACAAGCAATAAGGCTTTAAGGGAATGTTTTATGGTAATGTGAAGCATTTCAGGTAAATATCCTATGCATTTGTGTGGAATAAAAGAACTTTAGAATAATACTCGTGTAGGTTAAAAGCTCAGGTGACAGTTGCACTGTCAAGCCAGACCTAAAAATCCATGTAGGTTAACAAATGCACTCCTCCCATCTGTGCTACTGCCAGAAAAAGATGAACACCATAAATGATCTAGTTATCTAAGACACTTTTAAAGCATTTCTATGTCATGTGAGAGCCAATGAGGTTCAAGCTCAGACAGCTGGATAAATAAACAAAATGATCACAGCTGGTGGAGGGCAAGCACTTTTTTGTGGAAGCACACATCTTCTGGCCAATCAAAACATTTACTCCTGACTCCCAGCATGTAGGCGGAGTCAAAGTCCCTCTCTAGTGCTACTCACATAATTGTCTGGCAAAGGCTGCTCTCAAACTAGACCATAAAAATAAGAACCTTTCATATTCTACGCAATTGTATGATTGAAACGTGCATTGAAATGAAATCTAACTGCAACCTTCTAGAGCAAAAAAGACGTGTAAGAGAAATGAGTTGGTATTACTCAGGTCAGAGATTGCTGCAGAGGCTGTGCTTAATAGCCCCCTGACACTATCTTATGACCCGCTTGGCTGACTTTCTACTTCCACTTCAGCTAATGGAATCTAGATGGATATTTGATATATAATCACCTCGATCAGCAGCCGCTTGCAACACCCCAGACCGACGCAATGCGTCACACATTTTATGTTCATTTCACAAGCTTGTCTGTGAATATATGACTTTTTCTGGTCACTGACATGAGCTAAATTAACGTAGGCAGTTAGAGAGTGTGCCAGAAGCGTACACGAAGATGCAGGTTCGAAAACATTATGTTTTGAACTGTGCTGCGAGCAGCTCACGCGCTATAGAGTTACCACTTTAGATCCTCATTTTGGGTGCCTCTATAATGGTATTTCCCAAGCAGTACTACTTTATGATATTACCCATCACATTGGATTGAGGCACCTGGTGCAAATGCTAGAGACGTGCTGCAGTTAAAAATAGCAAAAATAATAATTTATTTTGGAGGTTGTATATAACGCAAACAAGACCCTTGCAGCTATCAGAGCGCTTTACAAGGTAAATATAGGAAACAAACAGGCATCTAGTAAATAACATACTGATTTGTCGTAATAATGTAATGACGGGGATTTTGCACAACAAGCGTGATGCGAAATGCCATAATTTATACAAGATTACACGAACGTAAAGAACATTTTGCTCAGGCTTATTCATCATTCGGCCAGGAGGTCAGTGGCGACTCCTCAGCTAAGGTGGAGGATAGTCGCCCCACTGCTATTTCAGCAGTGCAACAGAGAAAAAGAAAATTATAATAACAGGATGTTATTATCATTTTATTTTTCTTTGCGGGAGTCGGGTGGGCTGGGCTCTGTGACGCCAGAACAGGGGAGGATTGCTTTGCACTCCTCTAAGTCATGTGCACTTGGCCTGTTCTCTATTGGGCTTTGTTGCACAGACCTGTGGAGAACATGCCCAGGCTCCAAGGCACTGCCTGAGCATCCAAACAAGATGCTCAGACCAATCATGACGCTGCTCCTGCAGAGTTGTGATTGGCTGGGATAATCCGGAAGCCTGGGTGCTTCCAGCAGACCGAGGACCAAGGAGAGGCGTGCGGCGGCACGGCAGAGAAGGTACGTTTATTTTTATTTTTTAATCCAGCCCCCTCCCCCGCCTCACCACCTCCGTTCTGAGGCAGCCGCCACTGCAGGAGGTATGATCCAAGTTAAATTGACACAAGCTTAACGCAACGCTGAGATAGATATACGGAAGACACAAAGTAGTTGTTAAATCATGTGCAGAAAATGTGATTTGTAGAAAACTTAATCATAAGACTGGAAGCATCGCTGTGCCTATGCCCTCTGGAGGTTGTTGGAGGGAATATTTCAACATGTATTAGAACAGCAAACATGATTAAATTCTTTCACTAGAATAGTACTCAACATGTGCCGTCCTGATTTAATATGAACACGTTTATAGCTAAGTCTGTCTACTCCGAATCCCTTAGACCAACTCTTTCTCAGAAACACACTGGGCCAAATGTATGAACTGGCCTTTTCACAGTGCTGTGCTAACCCTACACTGGGGAGGGCCTCGTTAAGGTCAGTACTTTGTTCTGAGGCCGATGTAAGAAGTGGATCGCAGGGGAAAAAGCACTGCGGTGCACACAGCCTTTCTCACTAGTATGCATGATGTGCGATTTGCCCGCATGCTTTATTACACACTGCATTGAACACAGGAATGGAGATCTCCAAGGAAGAGTAGACCTTTGTTACTGCTTTCAGTATGTGCCAGCACTATAACATCGTTCAATCCTCCCCATCCTTGTTTTGGTGGTCCTTGCTCCGTAACAGGCCTCTGGGCTTGCTGCCCACTGCCAGGGCCGGACTGGCCTGAGCGGGCATCGGGCAATCCACCAGTGGGGGCCGGTTTTGGGGCCTGGGGGGCGTTTTTGTTACAGGGCCGTTTTTGCAGCATAGCTGCAAAATCGGCCCTGTAAAAAAATCGGCCGAAAACCAGCCCTGGCAAAGAGCTCAGCGGCACCCTCAAGCCCCGGGGAGTCGGCCGAGCACTTTGCCGGGGCCGGTTTTGGTTCTCAGTCCGGCCCTGCCCACTGCTGCCTCTACCCACTGTACATTCATGCTTTCCGTCCTCCATCTTTTTCATACCCTGTAGCCAGGGCCACTGGAATTATGCGATTGTGCGGCCGCGGTGATTTTCGCATAACTATAGATTTGAAGCATGAGCCACATAATCCATCATCTGCTGCATAATCTGCAGATTTTGACCAAAACAATGTTTCTTTCTAGCTCAAATGGTTCAAAAGTTACTAAAAATGCAGCGATGCGTATTGCCGCTCAATGGAAGCCCTTTTGCAAAGCTGGACTGGTCACCTTTCTGTAGCTTATTGCTATATTTGGGTGTTAAATTGGTACTAATGAGGTACAACCAATGCCCAGACAGTGGCAATAAGTGTAGAAATGACAAAATAATGAAGTAATAATGTTATAAAATGTGCTGCATAATGCCAGATAATTTGACTTTTCTTGCTGCATAATTTACTCAACCCTGCCGCTTAATTTGGCCCTCTCCTGTCGCATAATTTAAGTGGCCCTGCTTGCAGCACCTTAACATATCGTTCTGGTTTCCCCTTCATTCTTTGCATACTTGCTCTCTCTAACCATTCACTCCCTGCTCTCGTAGGTTGCCCACCTTGTCCTCTCTCTCCAGCGCCATGTGGCATCTAGCCCTGCCCTCCTCCAAAACCTGCAGTCATGTGGCTTCTGGCCCTGCTCTCCTCCAACACCTGCCGTAAACTGGTGTCATGTAAATGTGACTCCAGGGTCGCTTTATTTTGAATCGGGCTTCTAAACAATTGCTTACTAGGTGACTCTAATCTAATACTTAAAAGATCACCTCAGAGTGCCCCGGTGTCGGTGCACTGGTTGGGCTCGGCTGAGGCAAAGATTGGGGTGATTCTCCTTTATGAGTCTGTTAGGGCCAGGCCGTCTTCACCTGCAATGACGCAACATGCCCTTCCATGCCAGAACCCAGAGGAACGACCCTCTGCAAGAGTATTTGAAGAAGCCAGAGTCTGCTCCAAACCCCAGGCGAAGGAGCTGACTTGGTACCTAACCACCTGCCAGTTTATAACTGAGTAGTATCAGTTTTAGAACACACCCTTGGGGGAACAACCTTTACAACGCAACTTTTACAACGCACTACCATTACAACGAAACTGTTACAACGCGAGTGCATTGACAACGCAGGACATTACAACGCAAGTCTTTACATCGACTTGCACTAGATGGCGTGCTAACATTAAAAATAGTGTAGTTTACTATCCCAACACCTTCCCTACTGTTACGTGGACTGGAGTTGGAATAGTAAATTACACTTTTTTAATGTTAGCACGCCATCTAGTGCAAGTCGATGTAAAGACTTGCGTTGTAATGTCCTGCGTTGTCAATGCACTCGCGTTGTAAAACTTTCGTTGTAACAGCATGCGTTGTAACAGCATGCGTTGTAATGTCATACATCCCACCCTTGTGATGATCTGCATATCTTGCTGCTTTGTCCATTCATATTGTTGATACAGAATACACGAAAAAGCGCAGCTAAATCGCAGCTCTAAATAACATCCCAAGGAAAAATGAATAAATATGTATGGGACTGATCAATCGCCTCACGGTGGACACAATAATCGCCTTCATAAGAACCAAACAATACCGACCTTCCTGATAAACCGCTTCTTGGTGCTTACAGCACCTTGACTTTATAAATTCTGTTCATATCATATCTTTGGTGGGCTTTGCAAATACTTTCTGAGGAGTGAAGGAACTCAATTCTTCCTTTATGACTTCTGGGTGAAACATACTGGTAAATGGCTATATTCATTGTATTTAATATTGGGGTGGAGCTTGCAGGCACTGTAGTCAGTATAGTTAATCAGTATTTCTCTACATGACTTGCAAATTGCACCTAGGAGGAAGAACCTGTTTTTAACCTCTCTTAGGAAATGCAAACACTTAGGGCATTGATGATGATTTGAACTTAAACTGTCCACTGTGTGCAAACTTACGTGTACACCCTCTGGCCGCAATAAAATGACTCGCTTAGACTTGGATAGTAACTAATACCTATGAGTAAGCGTACCATAAGCCTACCTAAAGATTAATACCAGCATACTCTAATTCTACAAACTAACCCTCCTTCAAAACTGCTCAATTCCAAGGAACCGCTATCGACCTGACTATATACAGATTATCATCAATGTATTGAGTACATGTAAGCATCTTAATGTAATTATTACTGTTATAAGATTTTATTAAGCACACATATCACCCAGCGTCGGATTGGTAACGCGGGTACTCGGGCAGTGCCCGAGGGGCCGTGTCCTTTTCAAGCAGTGGGTTGATTTTTTGAGCAGCCTAGGGGGCCGATTTGGGCGGTTTCTGCGTTGTTCGATGCCCTCACAGGCCCAGTGGGTGTCTGAGTGGCCTTTCTGGAGGTAGATGGGCGTCCATTACCTCCCTTTTATCAATGGGCAGAGGTGTCACTCGCTTTCTCTTGCTGGATCGGCCCATTTTTATACGCATATTGAGCGGGGGCAGGGGGCCTTAGCAAAAGTGGCCTCACTTGTTTTCAGGTGTGTTTCACCACTGTAAACTAATCCGTGCATTTTTTTTAATACCCCCCCGCCCTTTTTATAAAATTTCGCCAAAGCAGTGTTTTGCATAAAGGCAATATGCATACGTAGGCCACTTTTTTAGCGTGCCCGGGCCGATTTTTAATCCCAATCCAACTCGGATATCACCCGAGGGTCTCAAAGCGCTTGCCTAACCCTAAGCACCCCCATCACTCCTGTACCACTCCTACATTTCTATAAGCTCTGGTGTTCTCGAGTAGCAACCGGGTGCAGCGTACAGAATGATCTGGTTCCAGCAACCTGCTGCCAGGGCTTGGCCTGATTTTGCAATTGCCCTCGGATATCAACTATGCTTTTGTTTTCGTTGCCTTTTTCTCCCTTGCGACTCCTGTTGAACTACCTGCCTCTCTCATTCTCACACAAGTTCCTCATCTTCCAGCCACTCCCTTTAATTTTCTTCTATCCACTCAAGGGCTCAGACTCTTGCAGTGTGTGGGGGACGCCAAAGCCCAGTGCTCACTGGGCTGCAGGCCACGACTGCCTGGCCTGATCTGAAGTAGCCCAGGCACTTCTGTCAGCTCCTGTTCAGTGTGTAGAGCTGAACATGGGGCAAACGAAGTGGATTTTAAGAAGCAGCCCACTCCTTTAATACCTTGGCTCATTTTCAGATAAACAAGGATTTATGATAATAAATGTCACTGTTATGAGTGAAAATGCTTCTTTCATACGCTGGTCTGTTACTGTGCAACTATGGAAGGTGAGCAACTGTTTGGGTGAATGAGGGAAAAGGTGGGCCAAAAAACAAGTGAGCGAGCTGATGAGCGTGGGCATTGATGGTTGAAAGAGTGAGTGGGTAAAGCACTTTAGCTGTGTCCCTGCTTACGGAAAGTGCTTTCCAGTAGGCGATGCACACACACTCTGCTCTGCAGCAGGCACACCACAAACGAGGTGTGTGTACTGTTTGTGGAGTATGTTCAGCATGGTTGAGGGAAATCTGAATGCTATCAGTCTGGCTTGAATACACTAATGCATGCTTACAGATGCTTTTACTCCCAAAGCTTGCTGTGTTTACATATTGGCCTTGTCAATACTTGTTTCAACTGATTTTGTGTGAACATTTAGCATCATCCCATTGGCACACAGGCTGGCATGCAAGGCAGCAAACAATCACTCGCTAAGAATAGCCTGAGCCAAGCCTCAGCGAGAGGAGATGCAACACTTACCTTTGCCAAGTCCATTAACTCTTCAAAAGGGAAACTACAAAGGGAACCAACAAGCTATTTACGCGGGGAGGGGTGGTCGTGTGGGAAGAGAAAACGAACAAAACTAGCACATCAAATGTATTGAGACCCAGCCTTTAAAAACCAAGACGCGCCCAGGGTTGAAGATCGAGCTTCTGTTGTGCTTGAGGAACAGCAACACGCTCTGAAGTGGCATCTAAATCCGAGACTCAGGCAGATATGAAGATGGCGTCTCCCGCGAGCGCCAACAATGAAATCCAACCCATCCCTGTGACGCCTTACTCCATGGCAGACAATGCAACTGTGCCACTCACTACTAACCCTCTTAAATCCACAGTCCAGCAACTGTTCTATCACTCCATCGGGACAATGGAGGACTGGCCACAGAATGGGATTGTCCAGTTTTAGTACACTGCTTTGTGTGTTTTTATGTCACGTTGCTATGTTGTTCCAGGTCTTGCAGAAAGATGGGTATGCCTACAAGTGTCCCTTACATATTACATAACAAATTACCTAGTGCTGGCACATCCGTCAGCAGAACGCCCAGAACTATTGACCAAGGAATAATAATATTAAGAATAATAGCGATGATGATGATAACAAAAATTGCCTTTTCACCAAAACAGCAATTTTAATGTGACCGATATTCGACTGACACCCAAAACAAGTCCTCTTGAAATCTTCATCCCACAATAATCCCTTCTGCATTCTGAAGTCAGGCACTAGGGAGCGTTGCGCAGCACTTCTGCATCGCTCCTTACCAATTTTCTTAAAACTGGTATCCACCGTGATTCTAGGAGCTTGAAAGGGGAGCTGAGACACAATAAATTTCTATTTGCCCGTGACCACACAATTTTCAAAAATGGCCAAGCCAGGATTCGAACTCAGTGCTCATGAATCCATAATTAACATGTGGACCACAACATCACATCCTTTCCTTGTGTGCATCTTGGGAGGAATGATGCCAGCCATACAAACGTGGGCGTGCGTGTGGGCTCATGAAGTTACAAGAAATGACATTATTGTGACCAACAGTCCTAATCATCAGTTTAGGCATCTTGACATTTAGGAAGATGAATAATTGTACACAGTGACATTATGTTATATTGTCATTGTTTCACACGCTGACATCAAAATGAAACAAGCACTGGCAATGCCAATAGGTATGGCTTTAAAGGAATGTTGTATGCAAATGTGAAGCATTACAAGTAAACAGCATGGGAATGGATATGTAGTTGAGTAGAAGCAAAGAACTGTAGATTGGTGTAGGTTAAAAGGTCAGGTGACAGTTGCAATGCGAGGTAAGACCTATAAATCCACGTCGATTAATGACTGCCCTTCTGCCATCCCTGCTGCTGCCAGAGAAAACAACATAAATGATCTAGTTATCTAAGACACGTTAATAGCATTCCAATGCATTGTGTGCCCTTGCAAAACTTTCAAGTGTAGGCAACTGCATAAATAAACACAATGATCTAAGTTGCATGGAGGTCAAGAACTTTTTTGTGGAAGGACATAACTTCTCCTCAATACATGTACTCCTGGTTTCCAACATGTGGGCGGAGACACAGCCCCTCTCCAGTGATGTCTGGCGATAGTTGTGCTCTCAAGCCATGCCATAACAAGACCATAAAAAAGGGAATGTGGGAAAATGTCATCACATTAAAATGTATTTATACATAACTTTATAGCATTTTTCATCACACTATTCTACAACTATGCTTCATAATTGTTGGTAAGTGCATAAAACGACCAGAAAAAAAATGAAAATTTAAAGCATCAGATGTATAACTAGTGAAAAAAGATCAATCACGCTATGACAGACAATGAATTCTAGCCGTGTGGTGAAGGGCACACAATAACCCACTCTTTGAATTAACATGTAAAATTAAACTCAAAGAAAATTCAAAATATAACAGAAACTATAGAATTAAGAAACTTGGGATTTATTGCTAAGGTACCAAAAAAACTAATATTTACAAAGCAATAACAAAATGTATCCCCATGAATCCCATATCACACAAAAATTTCGAAATGAAGAGAAAGATTACTAAAACATTGGTTTTATAATTATACATTTGTTTAAATTATTCATGTATATTTTCGAATAATATCATTTCCCTAAAAATCACAATTTTTGTAATTTGCATCATTTCTCTTTCAATCAAATTCTATTTCTAGTTGCCAATTACTTCCTTTAGCAATCCAAAAGCAATTCCCATGGTTTTTATTTATCCTTTTTGTTTATATTAAAGATATTCAGGTGGCATAACTGACTTCAGCCTAGCCGGCCAAACAGTTGAGGACAGGCTTCCTCCTATCTCCATCAGTGTGCAACTGCTAAGTGAGCAACAAAAATACCAGATTCTTGAGGAGGGAGTGACTATCGATCATCCTCCGAAGGAGTCCAGCAATTTAGCCGTGGTGTCAATGGCACTTTCAGTTTCAGAAATGTCATGCATTTTTAGAAAACTGTCCAAAAATAGTGCTCTAGTTTACAGCATTGCTGTGTGACATTGAACCAGTTATCAACCACGATGTGGCACCCACTACATAAATTCTGACACATGTTGGAGAAGATAGTAAACCCCTCTGAAATGTAATATATTGGATAAATCAATAGTAACCTTGAATTAGAAATTATCAGGAGATAAGGCATTTCTGTGCTTAACTCTACCATTCTGCCACTGCAACTTAGAATCATAAGTATTCTTCAATCAATCAAACATTTGTAGAGCGCACTACATACCCGTGAGGGTCTCAAGGCGCTGGGAGGGGGGGGGCGCTACTGATCGAACAGCAAGGTCTTGAGTAGCCTCCTGAAGGTCAGCAGGTCTTGGGTCTGTTGTATGCTCAGTGGGAGGATATTCCAGGTCTTGGCGGCGAGGTGGGAGAAGGATCTCCCGCCGGTGGTTGTTCTTCGGATGCGCGGGACGGTGGGGAGTGCGAGGTCGGCGGAGCTGGCGGTTGGGGTTGTAGAAGGAAAGTTGTCCGTTGAGGTAGGCTGGGCTGGTATTTTGGAGTGCCTTGTGTGCGTGGATGAGGAGCTTGAAGGATATCCTCTTGTTGACGGGCAGCCAGTGCAGGTTTCTCAGGTGGGGGATGATGTGGCCGTGGCGTGGTACGTCGAGGATCAGTCGTGCTGAGGCGTTTTGGATGCGTTGCAGCCGTTTGATGAGCTTGGTCGGGGCTCCCGCGTAGAGGGCGTTTCCGTAGTCGAGTCTGCTGCTGACGAGGGCCTGTGTGACTGTTCTTCTTGTATCTGTCGGGATCCACCTGTAGATCTTGCGGAGCATGCGGAGGGTGTTGAAGCAGGAGAAGGAGACGGCGTTGACTTGCTTGGTCATGGAGAGCGTTGAGTCGAGGATGATTCCCAGGTTGCGTGCGTGGTTGGTGGGTGTCGGGCTGCCCCCAGTGCCGTCGGCCACCAGGAGTCGTCCCAGGCTGAAGGGTTGGAGCCGAGGATGAGGACCTCAGTTTTGTCCGTGTTCAGCTTCAGTCGGCTGATCTTCATCCAGTCGGCGACGGCCTTTATTCCTTCGTGGAGGTTGGCTTTGGCGGTGATGGGGTCCTTGGTGAGGGACAGGATCAGTTGAGTGTCGTCGGCGTAGGAGATTGTGTTGAGGTCGTGCTGTCGGGCGACATGTGTGAGCGGGGCCATGTAAATGTTGAACAGTGTCGGGCTGAGGGAGGATCCCTGGGGTACGCCGCAGATGATCTCGGAGGCTTCGGATCGGAATGGGGGAGGCGGACGCTCTGGGTTCTGCCGGAGACGAAGGAGGTGGTCCATTCCAGGGCTTTGTCTCGGATCCCTGAGGCGTGCACATAGTGTGCGGTGGCAGACGGTGTCGAAGGCGGCGGAGAGGTCCAGGAGGATGAGGGCTGCGATCTCACCGTTGTCCAGCAGGGTCCTGATGTCGTCGGTGGTGGCGATGAGGGCGGTCTCGGTGCTGTGGTTGCTGCAGAACCCTGACTAGGAAGGGTCCAGGATTCTGTTTTCTTCAAGGTATCGGGTTAGCTGTCTGTTGACGATCTTCTCGATGACCTTAGCCGGGAACGGGAGCAGAGAGATGGGTCGGAAGTTCTTGAGGTCTCTAGGGTCTGCCTTGGGTTTTTTGAGTAGGGCGTTGATCTCGGCGTGTTTCCAGCTCTCTGGGAAGGTCGCGGTCTCGAGGGAGAGATTGATGACGTTGTGCAGGTGGGGTGCAATGGAGCTGCTGGCTTTGTTGAAAATGTGGTGCCGGAATGGGTCTGACGGGGAGCCTGAGTGGATTGTGCTCATGGTCTTGATGCTCACGCTGGTCCAGGCTAGCAGGGGGTCGTGGTCGATGGTGTGTGGTCGATGGTGTACGGAGAGTCTGTTGTGTTGCTGTCTGTTGGGGCTGTCTGGGTGTTGAAGGTGTCGTGGATGTCTGCTATCTTGCAGAAGTGGCGAGGGAGTCGCACAGGGCTTGCAACGGCGAGATGTCGTTGGTGTTGGAGCTGGGGTTGGAGAGTTCACGATGTTGAAGAGCTCCTTGCTATTGTGTGCGTTGTTGTCGAGACGGTCTTTGAAAGAGGTCCCCTTGGCAGTCCTGATGAAGATGGTGGTTGCGGGTGGCGTCCTTGTGGGCTGCGTGGCTGTCCGGAGTCTGTTCGCTGTGCCATTTCTTCTCTAGTTTCCGGCAGGCTCGCTTTGAGGCTAGGAGTTCTGGGGTGAACCAGCTGGCCCTCTTGCTGGTGTCTCTGTGGGGGGGGGGTTCTTCAGCAGGGCGAGGGTGTTGGCGCAGTTGTCGATCCAGCGTCTGAGGCTGTGGGCAGCGTCGTCAGTGTTGGAGGGTTCGGTGGGTGGGCTGCAAGCAAGGTTTGCGTGTAGTTGGTCTTCGGTGATTTTTCTCCAGCAGCGGAGAGGGATCTGTTGGGTGCGGTGGTGTGTGGTGGGTTTCTGAAACGAGAAGTGGATGCAGTGGTGGTCGCTCCAGAGGAGGTCGGTGGTGTGGGTGAAGGCGACGTGGGGGCTTGCGGAGAAGATGGGGTCAAGCGTGTGGCCGGCGGAGTGGGTAGGCATTGTGATGAGTTGCCTCAGTCCGAGGTTGGCGAGGTTATCGATCAGGGATGTCGAGTTGCTGTCGTTGTTGTTCTCAAGGTGAAAGTTCAGGTCTCCGAGGAGGATGTAGTCTGTGGAGGTCAGGGCGTGCGTGCTGATGAACTCAGCGATGGAGTCGCTGAACTGGGGTCGGGGTCCGGGGGGTCTGTAGACAAGGGTGCCTCTGAGGCTGGAGTTGGGGTCTGTGTGGATCTGGAAATGCATGTGTTCGGCGGTGCTGAGAGTGTCCTTGGTGCTGGTCGAGACCCTGATGCTGTTTTTGTGGACGATGGCGATTCCTCCTGCGACTCCGTTGGTGCGGTCTCTTCGGGTGATCTTGTAGCCGTCTGGGATGGCTATGGCGATGTCGGGTGCGGAGGAGTCATTCATCCAGGTCTCTGTCAGAAAGGCGATGTCCGGGGATGATATGTCGAGCAGGTCCCAGAGCTGGACGGCGTGTTTGCGTGCGGAGTGGGTGTTCAGTAGGATGCATCGGAGGTGGTGGAGGTCTTTCTTGGCGGGTTGTTCGGTCGGCTCTAAGGCTGGTGTAGCTGCAGTTCCGGCAGGTGATGGGACCGTGTGTGCGTTTCGGGGCGGCCTTGAAGCAGGTGTGGGTCCGTCTGGGGTTGAGAGCGTGGAGTGTGCTGGCATCGTAGCGGTGGTGGTTGTCGTGGCGGGTGCGGGGACCAGGGGTTCTGGCGTTGGGCGTGGTCCAGGCGTGGACGAGTGCTGACAGGCTTGCCTTAGGCGCGCCCGTGCCGCGGCCGCCATATATGGGGATGTGGGAGGGAGGAGCAGCTGGGAGGCAGGAGGCAGGGGCAGCGAATGGACAGTGAGGGGGCGGGGACGCAGCGGCGGGAACGGGAGCGGCGAGGGCACCGAAGGCAACCGGGCACAATCAGGCGCAGCGAGGGGGAACAGAAGGCAAGAGGGCTCAGAATGAAGGGGCAACGAGGGGAACAGAAGGCAAGCAAAAACAGGCACATATCAGGGGCAGCGAGGGGGAACAGAAGGCAAAACGGGCACAAATCAGGGGCAGCGAGGGGGAAAAGAAGGCAAAACGGGCACAAATCAGGGGCAGCGAGGGGAACAGAAGGCAATCAAAAACGGGCACAAATCAGGGGCAGCGAGGGGGAACAGAAGGCAAAACGGGCACAAATCAGGGGCAGCGAGGAGGAACAGGAGGCAAAACGGGCACAAATCAGGGGCAGCGAGGGGAACAGAAGGCAATCAAAAACGGGCACAAATCAGTGGCAGCGAGGGGGAACAGAAGGCAAGAGGGTACAGAATGAAGGGGCAACGAGGGGGACAGAAGGCAAGCAAAACGGGCACAGATAAGAATGTAGGCACAGGGGAGAGACAGGCAACAGCGGTCACAGACACCAGAAGACAGTATGGGCAGTACAGGGAAGACAGACAGCGACAGAGATACAAACCTAAGGCCTACCACTGGCCACCAGGGATGAGGCGCAGGTGGTAGCCTGCGGGTGGAGGAGGGCCTCAACTTCTACAGCAGAGGCAGCTGGGGCAGGGTCAGGACACACAGGCGGAGCTGTGAGGTGGGGGAGCGACCTACCAACAAGGTCAAGGGTCTTTATCACAATGGGTCATTTTAAAGGATATAACTGGTTATAACCTTGTGAAATGTGTGCCTTACTTGGTGATTAGCAAACAACGTACTGTGTCAAATATATGACTCCGTCCTACTAGTCTCAGAGAAAAAACTCTTTAACAGAAAAACCTTAACAAAGTTGACCCCGAAGAAGATCCTCCACTGATCTTGCAGTGTCAAGAATTATAATAAATCATCCAAGCCCACGACTTGTGCAACCAATTGTATATCTCTAGCTTCCCAAGCTGGACCCCCTTAATAAGCTCCTTGTGCAATATTGCATTGACTATGGACACATTCCACCTGCCCAGTCTGGGACGGCTTCTCTTCCACCACCCACATCCCTGGTAAAGAGCTAGCAAAGTTCTAAAAAAAAATTACAAATAGAAAACAATCGTTTTATTTTGACATATATACAAGCATTCCGTTTTTTCAGTTACTTCTACCAGTATAGACACCTCCAATAGGGTAAAAACCACACTCTGGGCCGCTTGCGAGACAGCTGTTTGATAATAATTTTCCAGCTTAGCACGAAGTTTCACAAAGTTTATGTCTCTATGGTTGTTGGGCTTTCCTCCCACCGATAAATGAGGTCAGCAAACAGTAAGATGATTAGATAAATGTTTTCCTCAAGAAGCAAGGTGAAGTCTAGAACAAACAAACACGGTGTCAAAACCTCATGTTTTATTGAATGAATGCACCCAATGACACAGAGAGAGGTATGGCACCTCCTTCGAGAGCCCAGTTTAATTATATGGGGCAAACCTGTCTCCCTCAAGGGTCCACTCTGCTTTTAAGTCCTCACCTGCCTTGTGCGTTCTTCATCAGGTTTTGCGGGCCCACATCTTGAACCATTCATCCTTCTTTTAATAGAGCTTATCCAACTTATCATCTGAAACGCCTCTGCCCCCGACCAGGACTTACTCTGGCTGCTCCTTTTTCACAAGACTAGGGAATTAGCACTCCTCTCACCCCTTACAGCCTTTCAAGGACTCAGGCCCCGCTCATGGTCACAAACCATTCATCCTACCTCAGATTCACCTCATGTCGGAAACACTATACTAATATCCCGTTATGCGAGGTGATCAAAAATCCCTAACACTGGAAAAGGGAGTACCCTTTCTGGATAGAGAACCGAGTTCTCGGGTATACAGTTTACTTCACAATTGCACCAACCTTTGACTCCCCAAAGGTGGAGACAATGAATAACCTGTTTCTTTATATTGGCTTTCTCAAATTGGTTTGTTCTATAAGTATTATTTTGCTGCTGTTGTGTTCCAGAGGGGTGTATAATGCCACGAGTTGTATTCCCTTTGAAGCACTGGCTGATTGAGTGGGCCAGGGCTAGTCCATCTCTCTGTAGTGACATAATCCTTGGTAAGGAGGCACATTCTCCTAACACATCTAATACCCAGGTGGGAAACATGCGCAAACTTCCCTCAAGGCAATAGTCTTAGTTCTTCTTTCTCCACAATTCAAAACTTCGTTTTTTTGCTGAGCCCCAGCCACTCCCCGTGAGAGTTGCGTGGTGGATACTCATGTTTGATGCTCATGAGTCCCACGCCTACTTCCCCTCAATAAGTGACCAGACACCCGCACAGCCTCTTCTTCAAATCTTTTAGCACTACATAAATAAATAAAAAGTAACATCGCGCTGTAAGGACCACAGCTAGAAAAGGTAGTTGCACCACAATAAATCAAAGGAAATTGAACTCTTATGAATACCACAGTTTTCATTTTTTTATTCAAAAAGAAGATAATTGCTACCTGCCATTCGAGCTCTTATTGTCCCGATGCGCAAACAATCTGAAAAGCACCACCTTTTAGCAGAAGTGGCAGAGACAAAACAGTAAATGAATAAAAACAACAGACGCACGGAGGCAATGGTGCGATGCAAACAAGGGCAAAGATGGAGGCAAGGAGGGACTTTGGTGCCAAGAGACAGCAGGGCAAATGGGCCCAGTTGGCGGGCTTGGCATGCCTATCCTATCACATGGCATGTTTCTTGGGTGCTCTAGGCAGCCCCACTGCTAGATCTCATCAGGGAATGTCTTCAGTCCTAGAATACATGTTGAGCAAGGACAAATTGAAGGATTCAAATGTGTATTTAACATTCAGAAAATACCCTACTATTAGCTGTTGTGAATTTGTTGTTCGGTTATCCTGAGGTATGAAAATACCACAAAATGCTGCTACACATTTAAAAAAAAGGCTACTGTGTAATTTTGCTAGAAACCAACAACCGCCAGCAGATGCAACATTTGAAAACCAGCTAACAAGTCGTTCTGCTGTTGTAGTTATTTTTTATGTTTTTATATCAAACCTTCTGCTTTCAAGTATCATCAAAGATTCTGGCAGACCTCTCACTGATAGCACATTGCTGTGAGCAATAGAAAAGAGGCATGTGATGGATAACATGGAAAACCGCTAAAGAAATATTTATAAGATACTACGGATCGGGACATCTCTCTGTCCTTTATTTGGGAAAAATTGCAAATATTGCATTTATAATTGTCTCTATTGTATCATCTACTAGATAGTTGATCACATGGTAGCCCTTGGGATTCGATGGGACTTAACAAGTCTCTTGTTGGAACTCTAGTGACTATACACTATCACACTGTATAGATTAGTCTGTTTTCTCAAATTACCAAAACAAAGGCAATGTCTACAGTATTTACCATGCCTTGAAAGGCTTTAAAAACCACTCTGCGCTGTTTTTATCAAGGCTGGACAAAGCCTGGCTGCGCAAGCTAGACTGAATCCATGGAAGACCAACTGAGCATTTCATTATCCCAAGATCGATACATATGACTGTTGTATTGTAGAATATGTATAGCCATTCAATAAGAACTGCTGTTATTGAATTGTCTATAGATAATGTACGTTTTGGCCTGTGCTACATAACACAGTTAACATTATTAGGCACAACAGAGTTTAAAGTCTGACTTCAAGACGTAGAGGCTCATTTCGCATTGTGTAATAGTGAAAGATCCGCTATTTATGGAGGACATGGTAAATCCTCCCCCTTATAGAAGACATAGAAACTTTCAATGCCGGATAAATCTTGGATTTAGCACTTCCTCCAAAAACTAGTGAATAGTCTATATTTCATAGAAGTTGTGACATTGGATTAGTCTCCACATTGGGCCCTTCCTAATAAACTGCATGATTTTTAATTTCCACACAATTCTACATGAGACCTATAATGTTTATATGTATTTGAATACAGACAATAATGCACTATTGAAAAAGACAACTTGCTTGCAACAGTTTTCTGTTCTATAACTTCATTGATCTTAAACATCTGATATGGCTGTTCCTCAACTATAAGGTCTTAAAAATGTGGAAATGCCCTTATTCATTACACTGGGAGGAATGGTTTGGCATGACACAAGGATGCTTAATATGCCACAGCCTGATAGCTCCTGACTGCCCATGGCAATGCTCAGTTACTTAAGAGATAGTGGATTCTGACATAATTCTGTTTCTTTTATTCATCATAGTCTACCCCGTGCAAACCATGCACATAAGTTACAAAAATTTGGAAAGCTTGGCTTTTCTACGAACAAGTGCAACATGATGCGCTTCAATTTGATTTGATGGTCACAAAGAGTTTCATTTTTCAAAGGAGTAAGTGTGCTCCCCTACAGAAGATGCTTTTATACGCATCAAACAATGGGACTTAGACACTGAAAGAGCCGATGTTTGATGCTCAATCTTAAATCTTCACTTTGATATACATTGCATCAAACACCACACCACACCACAAACTTGGTGTTTCTGATGGGGTAACACTCCATGCAAACTACCCCATCTGCCTCATCTTGCTTGAATACATCACAGACTAGTGTTAGTGGGCAGTTTGCTCCAAAATGAAGACCAAATACTGGCATGTGCTCATTTTGGTAAGAATGCAGCCTCACCAACTGCCTCATCCGTTGCCGATCAGAATACCACCATGACCCTAGGCAAATTTATTTATAAACCTGCCTGGAGAGAGACTATGGGGCATATTTACAATAAAATGTCGGCGCGCTGAGGTGTGCCAAATTTGGCAGCGCCGCGCTCCCACATTTTTCAAAATACAGTATTCTTGTGAATACAGTACACCTGTGCGTCCCTTAGTGCTGGTGCAAAAAATGCTGTCTAGAGTCAGCACAGGAACCCTGCCGCCATGTTGCAAGGGTGCCTGCGCTCCAGGGACAAATGTTTATGTGCAGGAAAGGACACCTTACTGCACATAAACAATCAATAATAGTAACTTGCACCTTCTACGTGTGCTGCAGAGCAAAAAACGCGAAGAAATTAATAATTTCTCCTCGTATAGCCATTCAAATGCCTGGTATTCCATAGCATTAGTTTGTGACGCCGCTTCAGCCTTGTAAATCTGGGGCAGCATCAAAAAGCAATGGGTGTTGCGGTGGAAAGCCCACAGCAACACTCACTGCACACCCCTTTGCCGCAGAAGACAGCGGCGTAAAGGGGGATATTTACAAGGTGGTGTTAAGTCATGCAAAGTGGTTTAGTGCCACCTCGTAAATGTGGAAAATGGCGCTGCGCTACTGGAGAGTCAAAAAAAGTGACGCTCTGGTGGCGGTGAGGACTTGCAAATATGCCCATATGTTTTACAATCTCACTTAGCCATGGCGATCTGCCTAGTGGTACAGAGTACTTTGTTTAATGAGACTTCAGTGTCCAGCACAGGGTTCTGATTAAGGGATTGAAATTAAACATGCATGTCGAATGATTCCTTTCAATACTGGACATCCTTTGCCCAATTTAGCAAAAACAGCCACCGTCTGCGTATCGGTACGCCCCCTTGCGTTAATTTGAAGACCATTGTGAGTTATAGTCATTATTTTTGTTTTATTGTAAAACAGCTTTTTTAGCACATCGAAAGTTAACAAGTAACTATCTTCAAAAAATGCATGTTGATTGAACCTTTAGAAATAAGGCACAGCAAAGCTACTTATCAACAATCGATTCTGTGGGCGAAATGTCTGATAATCGTGTCTGAGATATCCCATCTGCCCTTTAATTTCATTATTCTTCTCCTGCTTCTTCATACAACCTCTATATAATTGAAGAGCCTGCTCACTCTTTATTTAAGGTGTTTTGCACTGCTCCGTTCCAGGGCCTCTCCCTTATCCTTTGCCACTATCACACTCGCCTCTATTCTCACATCCTTTCACTTTCTACCTTAGATATAAAGATGCGAGGCAAAATTTGCTCTCCTTTCCTCCCTTTGCTGATTTGACTTACATCTGGGTGTTGGCTTCTTTTTCAACATTAGAACCCCCTGGGTGGAGGTCACTGTGTCTGCTTCCCTCCATTAAATTCTTAAGTCATTTCTTCCTCCTTCCCTGAATCTTTGACCTGTGTTTGTGTGCTCTGCTTTCCACCTTTCAACCTTTATCTCCAGTTCTTGGTCCTGCTTAGCACTATGGGCCAATCTTTATTCATCAACTTGTCTGGTGGGGTTCACCAATGCAGTTCTCCAGTCACTTCCCTGTGGTGAAATCTCCACCAAAATATTTAATTTTGTACACAGGGACTCCAGTTATTTCTACCCACTGCATACTGCTTTTGTTGCGCTAACCTCCTCGGGAACTCTACAATTTGTTCTATAAAACAGCATCAAGATCGGCAGGGTAAATGGGGTGGGCTGTGACCTGGAAAGCGTGCCATGATTGGCTTCCACTTTTGACCTCTATGTTGTTGTGATCAAAAATGAATCTCGAAATAAATTTGCAGCCTTGAAATTATTTGAGGTATCAATGAAATATATACGTACATTTTGATACTATTTGCATCTACTTGCAATGGTGGTCAACTAAAATAATTTAATTCTTCTTTTTTGCAAGCCAGCTCATAGTATGTTGATATTGGTCATTGTTTAAATATAATAGCTTCATTGAGTTGATTTAAATTGAATTTGTCTCACTGGGTATTTAGGCGGAGCAAAGCCAGGTAATTTAGTCCTTTGATTAAATCAAAAATGATGTTGATTGTTTTCGCAAAACTGGTTAATACTTTCGACCTTAGAATAATATGAATGGATAGCATTCATAAATTTGCTGTTAACATGGTCATAATAAACTGATATCATGCAATAAAACCAAAACGTGTTACTCTCTGGTCACAGTAGAATATCCCAGTAGGAAATATTTTCAAACATTAATGATTTTCTTTTTATCTAAGGGCCTGATTACATGTTTGGCGGTGTGCGAGCGGGCCACCAAACCACCGACCCACTCCCACACCGCCAAACTTGTCCACCGACCACCTGCCAGATTAGGAGTTTTCTCCTGGTTTGGCAGTCCCACGTCGGTGCCGTGCTAACACTCATATGTGAACCTTAGCAAGACAGAACCATGGGATATGTGAAGTCCATGCCGTGCAGGAACAAGAGGTGCATGAACACAGGGGGCACGCCATGTGTCCCCAGCATGCATCCCTAGGACTTAGGGACCCCTTTGTTTCCTCACTGCCACACTTTTCATGGCGGGCTCACCGCCCTGAAAAGTGTGGTGGTGAGGAAACTCTAAATATGCTTGGTGGTAGCGCAGGGGCACAGCCAGCATATTGCGAGCTTCTGACCGCCGCGCCACCGATGAGGAATTACGGATCCCTGGTGGTTGTGGTGGTCCAATGGCGATCCAAACACGTAATAGGGCGGTCAGACCACCGGTGCAGCAGTCGCCACAGTGGGATGGACCGCCAAATTCATAATCAGACCGTTAAGTGTACATCTTATGTTTACATTAATGCTTGGTACTCAGATACAATGGAGAATTATTAATCAGTATCGTATTTATTTATCACTTTCAACCGGAGCACCTTTTTCTCTCTTCAAGATATGCTCTTGTCTTGAGCCTACTTCTCTCCTATCAGCTACTTGAAGTCTCCTTTTCCTACCCATCTATCACATGGATTCTTAGTAAATTCTTTGGGAGAACTATTTTCAGTTCTGCAGGATTCATCTCCTAAAGAATGAAGACAGTTCAGAGAAATACCTGATGAGAGCTACAAAGGTCGTAACAGGACTTCAGCTGAAATCTTATAAAGATAAAAGAAGATAAATAGTGGGCTTACATCAGTGCAGTGTAGTTGTGAGCTGAGATATGATAGAAAGGATATACATTTAAATACCTGGCGAATTGTAAATACAGTATGTGAGAGGGGCCTGTTGGAGGTCTGACTATAACAAGGTTCATAAAACAACCCTTGTTGGGAGGAGAGTAAAGAATAGGCTTTCTCTCCTTCCAAAGGGCCCAGAAAATGCATTTATTCAAGACCTTCCTGACACCTGACTGTTAACCCGTATTGTCTCCAGGGGTGTTCCTAAACTTACTATCTATGAACTCTCTACATCCTTTCAGAAATTATTTTCCCCTGTGTTTCAATGTATGCTTCTATGCCTTCTTGAGACCCTAGGCCCTTCCCTATGTTACAATGTTTACTCCTATACCTCCAAGTAAAGATCACACTACATAAATACACAAATGATGAAATAAAGGATTTATGGAAAAGATAACAATAATTGTAATTTGTTCTACATATAGTGCATTCTGCCAAAGACTTGCCATCGCATAGCGCTGTAAATTACACATCTTAACAGTAACCAGGCAAGACTGGAGGAAAACTCATGACCTGCAGGTTACTCACAAATATCAGCAATGAGTTCCTAATTTTCTGAGTCACCTTGATGGCTAAATAAACGAAACTTCATTCCAGCAAGGGATACTGGGGAAAAACTTGAAACTGCCTTCCAGCAAAGAATGTGGGTGAATAAGCAGTAGCGGAACTCAAAATGACATCATGTTAAACCAGGATTCTCCAACGAGTAGTCCGTGAGCTACTGATAGCTCTCCGGCCACCTGCAAGTAGCTCCCTTTTGTGCATCCCAGCCTACTAAATTGGAACCTTTTACCTGATTGAATCAATGTATATGTGCCAGAATTGTGTGTTAAAAAAAAATGCCTGTAGTTTCAGAAATCAGAAGCTGATGTTTGAAGAAAAATCTCAGAATTTCCAAAATATATTGAAACTGATTTTTGAGAGATAAATCACGCAGGGAGACTTGCTACTGATATTATTACGTTCATGCCAGGGGCACTGCAGCTGGCATGTATTAACTATGTACAGGTGTTCCAAATTGCCAAAGCCTTTTTCCATTACTGCTAGCGATGCTGCCTAATGCACTGAGGTGATCACTGCTGGTAATGTGGCATATGATGCCCACAAATGTAATCTTTTCCGATGTGGTCACCATTACAACACTAAAAATATTAGTAGCTTGCGATGAACTTCATTGAACATAAGTAGCTCTTGTTATACAAATGGTTGGAGAACTCGGGTTTAAACTGACTCCACTAGGTTACTCAGCCCCATACTTGCGATGCTATATAAAAACTATGGGCCTTATTACAATTGTGGCGGTCCGGGAACCACTGTGGTGGCGGCGGCAGGCATACTGCCGCCGAGTAGACAGTCCGACCTTCATAAACATAGAAAACAATCAGATTTATATGTTTCAGTCTTCGAAACATGAGCAGAACTAGCCCTAAAAATGTTGGCATCTGAAACCGTGAACTGGAGGTAGGCTATATTTGCTCTGTATTTCAGATAGACTATTGGTCTTTATGCTGGGCAGACAAAATTTAAATTGGATATATAACATGTATAACTGTCACACAATATTTACACTGGTAACGAGATTGTTTATACCAGCACAATGTTTGTACTCAAGCTGCTAGATGTGTCTTTCAAATGTAAAACCTTGCTGTATCTGCTTCAGTTTTTATGGTTGCTGCCTCTATAAATGTGTTCTAAGAATTGTAGTCTGAAGATTTTGATTTGCACCTCAAAGTTTGTTGTGTTCATAACAATGCATGTACTTGTTGCGAAGCGCTATATTTCCTAAGTCAGGAGTTTTTAACCTGTGTTCCACTGACCACCAGGGATCCAAAACGCATAATAAGGGGGTCCACGGCTGATTACAAAATGAAATAGTAGAAGAGTAATAAAGTAGATATACATAAAGAAAAATGTGAAATAAAAAGGATTAAAATGTTCTGCAAATTTGAACGAATTTTAAATTTTAGGCTAAAAATAAAGTTTATATCCTTAGCCTGATGTGTGGTAGCAGCACCAGTACAGCAGACATATTCTAGCATGGACACTTTATGGCCACAATTAAAGTGCTGGGGTTCATTACAAAAAAAGAGCATGCACTAGGAGCACGAAATAAACAGTGATATGCTAGAGTCTGGTATATCGCTTCATCTTTTAGAAATCCAACCAAATTTTGAAAAGCTCCAGCCTTCCCATACAAATTAAAATATTGATTTTTGTGTATTTTTTGTTTGTGAATTTAAAACAAATTCATAAATTGTCCATTTGTTCAATCTATACTTGTTTCTGTATTTCAGTGTATAGTTTTGAGATTCAAATCATATAGATTGCTTAAGCAGGGATTCCCAGCTTCCATTAGTGATTCGGTGGAGGTCCCCAGAAGTCAAAAGGTTAGGAACTGCGGTCCTTCTTTGGTTTGTCTATTTTTTTGTGGGCAAACTATGTACAGAAACAAACAGAGATGCACATATTAATCAGAAAAGACTGCATGCCATATTTGTGAACATTGATGGGTGGAATGTCCAAAAAGAGGTCCCTGTTCACCAACTGGGAGCCACTGCCATTGGGAAAACCCACAACTAGCAGACAGAAATCTACAGAGCAAGACCAGCACTTACATTGTAGTGGAAACACTTGGATCACTGTATAAACTCCTATGCTTTTAAGTTTCAAGACCTGCCCACCTTCGGAAATCCCACCAATGGGAAAATACACCACCTGCAGACAATACTTTACACACCATGGACAGGTAGTTACTGATAGCACACCTGGAGTGTCACATAAGACAGACACACTGGCCTTACTTGCAAGGGTTAGCGAAACGAAAGAAGACATGATCCCCATTCTGAGACCCATCATTGAGGAAAACTACAAGCATACAAAGATATGCATACTGAGGCAACCAACACCACCAAGAGACCAAGCACCGTGCAAGTGCTGCACTGTAGAAAAGTTGCCTACTGTTAATGCTGTATTGAATATTTTCTTAATGCATGTATGTATCTACAAGTCCAAGGACTTTAGAATGCGCTCCCCACTTCCTTTTGCGTTGCCCCACACTGTCCCTTAAAGTACAACATAACCCCTCCCTACACAAAAGTTCTTATTTTTTTCCACTTTGATTATTTTATTAAAGAAAAGACTGGAAGTGTCGTGAGTGTCTTTTGTTGGCAATCATGCACTTTATATAGACCCAAAGGCAAAACTTAATAATTCCACCCTCCATTTTGTATTCTGAACCCATCTGGAAATGCTGGGCCCTAAATCTAAGGGATTTTTTTTATCTCTTGGTTTCTAGGACAGATGTAACTTTCTCAGGTTACCAATACAAATACACCTCAAAACTTTTGAATGTTGCTACCATAAAATGTATTTACAACAACTTATGTTATTTTATCCTTGGTGCATGATTGGCATAAACCCTTAATCAGATCATGATGCTGGAATTTTGTATTTAAATATGGTGTATGAGTGGACAATGAGCTCTGAAGCCAAGAACACACTAAGGACAATTAAGGACTTGAATTTATCAATGTTAAGAAACCCACAACTAGCAGACAGAAATCTACAGAGCAAGACCAGCACTTACATTGTAGTGGAAACACTTGGATCACTGTATAAACTCCTATGCTTTTAAGTTTCAAGACCTGCCCACCTTTGGAAATCCCACCAATGGGAAAATACACCACCTGCAGACAATACTTTCCACACCATGGACAGGTAGTTACTGATAGCACACCTGGAGTGTCACATAAGACAGACACACTGGCCTTACTTGCAAGGGTTAGCGAAACGAAAGAAGACATGATCCCCATTCTGAGACCCATCATTGAGGAAAACTACAAGCATACAAAGATATGCATACTGAGGCAACCAACACCACCAAGAGACCAAGCACCGTGCAAGTGCTGCACTGTAGAAAAGTTGCCTACTGTTAATGCTGTATTGAATATTTTCTTAATGCATGTATGTATCTACAAGTCCAAGGACTTTAGAATGCGCTCCCCACTTCCTTTTGCGTTGCCCCACACTGTCCCTTAAAGTACAACATAACCCCTCCCAACACAAAAGTTTTCTTATTTTTTTCCACTTTGATTATTTTATGAAAGAAAAGACTGGAAGTGTCGTGAGTGTCTTTTGTTGGCAATCATGCACTTTATATAGACCCAAATGCAAAACTTAATAATTCCACCCTCCATTCTGTATTCTGAACCCATCTGGAAATGCTGGGCCCTAAATCTAAGGGATTTTTTTGGTTTCTAGGACAGATGTAACTTTCTCAGGTTACCAATACAAATACACCTCAAAACTTTTGAATGTTGCTACCATAAAATGTATTTACAACAACTTATGTTATTTTATCCTTGGTGCATGATTGGCATAAACCCTTAATCAGTTCATGATGCTGGAATTTTGTATTTAAATATGGTGTATGGGTGGACAATGAGCTCTGAAGCCAAGAACACACTAAGGACAATTAAGGACTTGAATTTATCAATGTTAAGAAATGTTAAGAAATCCACAAATTCAATAAAATGTTGTTTCAAAGAATATATCAACGTATGTCTTTCCAGTATATTACGTGGGTGGCCTGTTATTTATTTCTCAGAATGTAATGTTTATATGTTTTTAATAAAACTAAAGTGAACTATTAATTTGAATTTAAAGATCTCATAGCCAAATAAATCAGATTATGGGGCTGTACTTTATCGCATATTTATGTATTTTCCTGTTCAAGCCGAGTCCTTTAAGAACAGGCGGTGCATTTTTCCAATGTGACATAACGAGCATCTCTGTCTGTTGGCAGGTGCAGGCCCCCTGCGCATATCAAGGTCGGCTAGGCGATCACACCCGCTTCAAAAAACGAAAATACAAAAAAAACGGCCAATTCACGCCTAAAATCAGGGAAGGACCGGCCTCCTTTGGAAGTTCAACGTTATTTGTTATAAACTGACATCAATGGGATGAGGGGCCCAGTTTTGTTGCTGTTTCGATTACGAATCAAATTATGAGGAGGGAAAAAAGCCCGCCTGGGCTCCGCCCCCTTATTCCTGAACACAATACTGGCGTCGGCGAGTCTCGTGTGTGCGCGCCCTCCCTCCGCCTGCTCCAGACACCCAGCGTGGTAACCCGAGCACCTCACCAGGGCTGGGCGGCTGTCAGAGCGGCTGCGGCACCTTCAGAGCTCCCCATCATCGGTCACCCTCAAATCCTCCTGAGCCTGCTGAGGAGGGATAGGGCGTAGGGACCCACCGCTCCGTCACGGGACCCCTCCGGTACGGCTAGCGCAGGGCTGCCCCAGGAGCGCGGGGCGACTGCCGGAGAGTGACTGCGGCCCTTTGAGGGCCCTTCGGCCGGTCTCAACTCGTGTGACTGCTGAAGATGAGGAGGAACTGGGGACTGACTGGACACGTTCCTCTCTAGCCGGATGAATAACGCAACGGTCTCCATGCTGGGCAGCTGTCCGAGAGGGGCCACTGCCCATTGAGGGTCGGTCCCGCAGTCCTCAACTCCTGTGCCTGCTGAGAGGACAGACATCACAATCGCTGTATCCCTCAGCAGTCCCAGCCTCAACCGCAAGCAGGTCACCCCGCCTCTGCTCAGACTCCGAGGCTCTAACTAGCAAATAAAGATGATATAGAGACGACCTGGGCGTATTAACTTTCCAAGTCATACTGACCCCTGATTAGACCAACTGAGACTTTACAAGGAAGCCAGTTTGTTATCTCTGGGATCTGACCTAATACGCGGAGTTCTTGGCTACGAAGTTGAGAGACTAAGAGAACACATTTTGTAAAAGTCTCTATTTGAAGACCCCCGACTCCTGCTATCCAACTTTACGTCAATGTTGCCTGGTCCCTCTAGAGTACTTGCCTAACCCCGTCATTCTGCTCAGGGTGGAGATAGAGCGACAGGAAAGAACCGCCTGCTGGCAATGTTGCCCGACTGACAGCTATGGGAACTCGTCGATTCCGGGTTCAGTACATATTTATATCCTGCGCCAGCACAGGTCTCTAACATCTCTTCTCCAGTGCAGGGTTCTCGACGGCATGACATCCCACTGGACAGCAAGAAGAGTCTTTAACAGAACTCCAGGACATCCCTAAACCTCCACCCATTGTCACAATCTTAACAAACCCTCTAAATCTAAAGCATGTTGAGTGGAAGTTGGTACGTCGTTGCTAATGTGTCTGGTGAGAGGTCACTACGTTGCTCTAAAACTGCATTATGCAGTGCTTATAAAAAAGTAAGAGAGGAGCAGTGACGTAGCAAGGCTGCAGTGGCCCTAAGGGAAGCAGGGATATTAGACCCCCAATACCCTGGTTTGATAGTAAAAAAGTACGACTCTCGCATCCCCGCCAATTGGCCGCAGCACTATTGATAGATATGCCCCTGGTTATCAGCTTTTTACACCCACAAGCACCCTCGCTCTTAAGTGACTTTCTGTGTTATTAGAATTAGATTTGTCACAATCCTAACTTTTTTTCTTCATACAAGATCTTTCTCTCAAGGAGAGGCAAATTGCAATCTCCTTCCACACATGTTGACATGTTTGCGCTCCCAGCCCTCCTCCCCTTTGACAGACAGGATGTTCATCTGCCCCCTTCCCCCCTGCAGTATCCTGTCACTCCCAGGACCTCCTGTCTCTAATGACAGTGCCCCTGCCCTGCAGTGCTCACACCCCTGCCCGCCTAATGAGACGGCGCGCTGTTTAATCAGGAGGCAGACGCGCCTGGGGACCCCCTGTACTCACCACCCCTTTCTATATTGGACCTGGGACCCCCGGATAGGGTGGGTTCAGGTCCTGCCTTCAGAGGACTCTTACCTCCGGTTCTCGCTGCGCCTGGGTGTTGCGCTTAGCCCGGTGCTGGCTGCGCGCCTCTCCGCCTGCCTGTCCCCAGCGCCTCAGCAGACCAGCAGCAGGGAGCGGGGAGTGACGGCTGCAGGGGCTGGGGCAGGCGTCAGCCAGGCTGGAGCCGCCAGCCTCCTCCGCCCCCTCCTCCTCCTCGCAGCCCTATCAGTGAGCCGCCGCCGCCGACCTGGAAGCAGCCCAGGACGCGCCTGACTCACCCCCTCCCCCTGCGCAGGCTGCCGGGGGCCGGCGCGCCCCTCGCAGCGGGGCTGGGATGACCAGACTCCCTCACCCGAGGAGAGGGCAGCAGTAGAGCCGGAAGGGAAGCCGCGCAGCGGGCACCGAGTTCAAGCAGGGGAAGGTGAAAGATGTGCTAATGTCTTCATGTCAACAGCCCAGCCCACGCCCGCGCGACACAGCCCCGAGCCTTTCCGCGCGCCTCGTGGCTATAGCAAGGGGAGTGTGGTTAAAGATAGCCTGCAGTCGGTGGGTACCGTTCTCACTCGTGCTGGGGAGGCTACGACGTCCCATGCAGAAATCACTGTATTGGGATGCTTGATCCCGTCGACTCGCTCGGACGGGCAACTTGGACGCCAACTTGACGGCCGGCGCTTTAATGGTAAAGCATCGTTTCTGCCTGCCCCAGCTCAGAGCCGAGAGCAGCCCATGTCAACTCGCAGCCCAAGTCTTCCGGAGTTCTCCCTAAGTAGATTTTAGTGCACACATGAAACATGCTTGCTTTATTTAATCTAGTTTAATATTGCTGGGGCATGATACTCTGTGAAGTTAGAGCGCAATATAGAGAAATCAGAAATATAGTAGAATTGTGATAGTATATTAGTGATTTGAACCTTTACAGATGCAACCAAGCCCGGAAAGGTGACAGTATAGTGCAATAACGCCATGCATTGTTGGACTTTGTATCACACTGATTAATAAGTATAATGTAGTGGTAGGTGAGGGTGATACAGGACAAATTAGGACTATGAGAGGAGGTTAAAGGACGGTAGGGGGTGTTTAAAGGTGGAAGAGGCACTGTCACAAAAAGTGAGCACCGAAAGTACTAATTTCTGGAGCCTTAAATAGTTAACCTTGAGCATCGGCAATTTGCCACCTTAATGGTAAAAGTTTGGTGGTCACTGGAAATTTGAAGGCATATGATGCTTTTGACTGGAAATGTAGCAGTATTTGTTGATGTCACTATAGTAATTAAAGAGCACAACAGGACAAAATATCACGACACCAAGCAAAATAACGACACCAAAAACGTTACGGCACCATAAAATGGAATACAACACAACAATCATAGTACAGCACAAAAAGAACTCATTGCAGAACAAAAACAACACAACACATCACCACAACAAAATACAACACAACAAATATGAATAAACACCCTGTTCACACGTTTCTGTTTCTACCAATTGGCTTCCGTAATATGGCGATAGAAGCTGCTTGCACCAAGCACTGCCTTACCACCAAGGACATGTATTAGTGCCAGTAAAATACTCTGCCATTCGGCCCAGGATCTCCAATGGCAAGAGGTAAGTTGCTGCTCAGGCACAAAGAGGATAGTATTCAGATGTCACTACCTGGAAAATGATAGCAAGGCCAGAGTGCCCGCCATTACCCGGGTGTCAGGAAGTAAAACATGTCACTTCCGAATTTAGTAATATGCTTTAGAAGTAGGTGATGCGTCAGGCAGTTTTTGAAGGATATTGAAAGAGGTGTCTTGTCTGATATCAAAGGAAGAATGATGTACCAGATCAATTTTCGGGGAAAGTCAGAAAATACACAATATTTCTCAGAAATTGCTGCGGTGTAAGGATTCGAAGTGGAAATTGTTAGTGCTACAAAGAGTTCTACGCTTGTCCGAGAGTTTATTTTCAGTCTGCATGAAGTGTTGCGTGTTTAATTTCAACGTCTTTCATATAAGGCATGTAGACCTGAAAATGCAGCTAGTATGAGAGGAAGCGATTTGATATGATATGGACAGATTTCCTGCAGTTAGCTGCCTGAACTGCTTTTAGGAAGGCTATTCAAATCATAGGTGGGCTAATAAAAACAGATGCTTACTACACTCTGGGGTGAATATTTTATGCAACACAGGGACAAATTATTACACTTTAAAATTCTGAATTCATAACATGCACCTGGAAACTAACCACAAAGCAGGACTGCCACTATTTATGTGGCGCCCAGGCCAAAACAAGCATTTGCAATACAATCGGTCTTGCCTTTGGAACCATATAAGGATTTAGCAATGCAGCACATTGTGCGGCTCAACACTGCTTAGTCAACAAATGTGAAAAAGGGGCTAAAGAAAGGGGTGTGCAAAAGAGAAGAGAAGGAATAGAAAGATGTTGATAGCATCTTTGCAACACCACAGTAATGATACTTGCATTTATGTCTTTTTACTGTGTTTTTATTATTTCTCTCTCCATTCTACGGCACTGTGACGGTGACTTGACTGGGTCCACACTATTTAAACAAATCTTAATTAAATAAATACTTGTTTTTAAGCATAAGACAGTTTATCTGGAACAAAGCTTCCAGAATTACCCAACACCATATGCATTACCAATACCCAGTCCTAGCTTTTTAATCTATACTAACAAAGTTAAAAACAAAACTTAAATTCCGATAATGCACCTACGATTACCTCAAAAAGTCAAGATTAGCTTAAGGTGTCACCCGTACCCGTATGTAAACAATCCTGCAGACACAATAGTGTGCAAGGCTGGGACCAGCAGAGGTGTGTCCTTCGCCAACAGAGGCCACCTGGAAGAGGCAGTCTCAGTCTTGTGTCTACCATCCAGGGTTCCTTGTGGCGCTGAAACGCTGTGGCGTAGCTGTTCTGTATGTTATACTAGGTTGCTGTTGTATAGTGAGTGTTATGTGGATACTGGCATATTCTAATCGTAGGTTTGGATTATACATCTATTTAGCACATCGTAGGTCTTTTCTGTGATTCACAAACATTTTTTAAATTATGTAACAACTCAACTCATATTTCTGCTCTTAGAATTAAGCAGAGCCTCTGGCTAAACTCTTCCCTAGAAATACACCTGCTTCTCCACCGCAAAGTATCACAATCCGTGCTTACAAGCTTCCGACCTCAGGCTTGCTAACAGAATTTCAACAAGCCAGCCTCGGTTTCACAGGAAAACGTCATACATGCATCACTACCAGAGGCATCACCTTCTCCCTGCATGTGTCTGTTTACACAGGAAAAGAGCTACACACTGCTTACGTTGACCAACCGGGAAGTAATGCCTCACTACATATGCTGCACATTAAGTAGGTTACAAAAATTATAGGTCCTTTCAAAAACACAATAAAGTAGCGATAAATATAGACTAGAATCAGTGCTATATTAATGATGTCCAAACGGACAACTGATTTAATGAATCAAAACAATTTCTTAACAAAATAAGAGCACAGTAATAGAGTGGGACACAGTCCTGCGTCCTACAAACACACAAAACAATTACAAATGGACACACATTTCAGGCAAAACAAAAGTAGCTTGTGGCCAATACAAAAATTAAGGGCAAGCTTTCAAATAAACAGTTACTGCACTTGTTTTAACACATTGGATTAACGTGCATACTGTTTAAACAAGTCAACGACGTTTCGATCCCTTTATTAATACTAGGATCATCATCAGGACATGTATTATACAAGCCTGAAATAATACACTGCCTGTGGATAGAGAGAAGGAAGGCAGAAAACACAAGAATAATAGAAGACACGTTGAAGAGAGATAAAAGATGACCTGGTTATATCTACTGTGCGAGCTACTTAGTGATTGCTGTACTCAAATAAGTGCTGAGAGGTTGAAAGTGCCTAAAAGTACTGTTGCTAATACAACAGTGCGAAAGTGCATCATGAAGCTACGTGGTCAAAGCGCCTACTGGGTGTAGAGGCCGGTCGCTATAACATGGAATTGTGACCGGTGGCGCAACAAACTGCGAGTGTCAAAGCTAGTGAAGAGGTGTCTAAAGCAGCAAGCTGCAACTGCCAATATGACCGCGCAATATGACAAAACGGCGGAATGTGGCCCAAAAGCCAAAAACTGGGCATGCTACGTGACGGCCTGCGAGTTTCATAGTGGTGGGATAGAGAGAAGCCAACGGGTTCTCTTGTTTGATTTAAAAATATGCACATTTAGTAGGATCACCCCACTAGTTATGGCATATGGAAATTACTTCGAGTCTTACTGGAAGCTAGACTCGTGCTTTGGGCACTACATCACCACTGAGCAGTCCCTGTTGTTGCCCTGATGACAGTACAGAGACCATGCACATGTGAATCCTCATAGTTTCAGTTATAAGGTTTAGGTTTCAGCGAAAGCTCCCAAAATCATACATAGTTGCAGGATAGCACCCAGTCTGCCCTCACACCAAGGGCAGATAAGAGCACTTGTCTATGCGAGCAGAATGTGAGAAAAGTCACTCTGTGTGCAATATTCTCTACTCAATTTGTACGTCCTTTTGAAGCCCTTCGTCACAAATACTGAGGCCACTGTAGCCTGGCAATGGAGCACGCGCAGCAATAAAAAGACAGTGTTGTGGTTTTCTTAACTCCCGCCAAGGCGCAGGACGTCAGGCTCAACCATTGTTCTGACGCTAGTGGGGGTCTGCTGGTGGACTCCCTCATGAGGTCGTCCCTAGTGTTGGTTCCCTTTCTGCCTCACAACACTACTGCCGCCATCCCTGGATAACCCACAGATGCAGTTTCCTTCATGACTAGCAATTTAACCCCAGTGAAAGTTGCTGTAGGCACTTACCTGCCTTCTTACTATTTCACTGATAGTGTATTAGTCTTGTCTGCTCACGTTCTTTTCAACAGGTTGGATGTTGGAAAACTTTGCCAATTACATTTAGAAGCTGGTATCTAGCATATTGCCGTCACCTATCTATGCCTGTCTCCTAGCGCATGGTAAGAGCACCAAAGTAAAACAAAGACTGCCAGACGCGAAGGAAGATCTGAGACTGGGTGCTTGGCAAAGCTTGTGATCGGCTGTACATGTTGCCGCCGGGATGAGCACAGAGAGAATGGAGGAAAAAGAGCATACTGGTGCAGTGCAAGATGAAGGCGGTAGCAGCCGGTGACGCTGGGACTACAAGGACCCCTGAAACAAGTTCAAATCATATGGAGATAAAGAAAGGGCTTGGGGAGAGGATGTGGCATCAAGTGTAGACGAGCTGACTTTGGAATTGGGGAACCAGGTTCAAGTCTCGGCTTTGCCTCAATAGCCTGTGATTTTGGGCCAATCACTTATTCTCCCTGTTAGGAATGGGGGCCTCTAGTTGGCAATGGCTGACGCCAATGTCCAAATGGGGACCCTTCTTCCTAAGTCAGGGCAAGTGGGCTACTCCCTTTGACAACCCCTGCTCAACCCTGTGGTAACGTAGCACGAGCAGTTAGGCTTATCTCAGAGGCAGTGTGTGAAGCATTTATGACCATGCACAATAAGGCAATAACAACACCACAACAGGACACAACTCAAGTAGGTATAGAAAAATAATATCTTTATCTAAGGTTTAACTCAAGACTTTCAAAGCGTTTTAACAAGCTACAATGCACGTAAACCAGTAGGGACTCAAAAAGGCAATAACGTTCACAAGGCTAGGTTACTCTGCGATCCGTATTCATTTTTTACCACACAGTAGGTGCAGACTTCCCAAACTGCTGACGGATACCGTTATATACACGTATACTCTGCGGATGGCTAAGCTTGGGCGGGAAGTGCAACTGTGTATTCGTAACGCTCAACTGTGTCCTCTGTTTACCTGTAATGTTTACAATTATTGCCTATGGTCTCATGTCTGTATAGTGTGTGCACAATGCAGTGCTTTCTAGATATGCTGAGTCCCACTGTTGTATGTTTCAAGAAAGTCAATAAAATAAATTAATAATAATAAAAAAGGCAATAACGTATTCACCAGACGTGACACTGACTGAGTTCAAGGCCAGGGCCTATGCGACCCGTTGCGCACCAGATACCTGCAGTTGAAAGGGGACACAGCACACAGCTTCCCGAAGAAGCGGAGACTGTGACAGGCGGACTCCCAGTGACCACAAGTCTTGGTTGCAGGGGTCCGCAGTGTGCACCCACAATGATTCGGGCACTCCGGGACACGCGGGCTCTCAGCGGCAGCAGCATGCGGCCCGGGCTGGTGGTGGTGATGACTCTCGTCTTACAGCTCTGTGGCGGGCTCACAGCGGCAGCAGCTCTCTCTTAGCTGCGGTGGCCCACAAGACGATAGCGACAATCCTTGACAATGGTGAACAAGATGCGGGCACACAGCGGCGGCAGCTCTCCCTTAGCCGCGACGGCCCACAGGACAAATCACGATGAGGCAACATTGGCAAAGGTGCGGGCGCTAAGCGGCAGCAGCTCTCTCTTAGTTGGGTCGGCCCACAGGACAGATCCCAATGATGCAAAGTTGGCTAAAGTGCGGGCACTCAGCGGCAGCAGCTCTCTCTTAGCTGCAGCGGCCCACAGGACGAATCACGATGATGCAAAGTGGCAAAGGTGCGGGCACTCAGCGGCAGCAGCTCTCTCTTAGCTGCGGCGGCCCACAGGACGAATCACGATGATGCAAAGTTGGCAAAGGTGTGGGCACTCAGCGGCAGCAGCTCTCTCATAGCTGCGGCGGCCCACAGGACAAATCACGATGATGCAAAGTTGGCAAAGGTGCGGGCACTCAGCGGCATCAGCTCTCTCTTAGCTGCGGTGGCCCACAGGATAGATCACAATGATGCAAAGTTGGCAAAGGTGCGGGCACACAGCGGCAGCAGCTCTCTCAGCTGCGGCAGTCTACAGGACAGACCACAATGATGCAAAGTTGGCGAAGGTGCGGGCACTCAGCGGCAGCAGCTCTCTATTAGCTGCGGCGGCCCACAGGACAAGGGATGGTCTCGACCAGGCTGGCACAACAGTGGCCACTCAGCGGCTACATCTCTCTCTTAGCTGCAGCGGTCCACACAGATTCAGCGAAGTGTCCGGAGGTTCAAATTCAGGCGGGCTCTCAGCGGCAGCAGCTCTCTCTTAGCTGCAGCGGCCCACACGGATTCAGCGAAGGTTCCGGAGGTTCAAATTCAGGCGGGCTCTCAGCGGCGGCAGCTCTCTCTTAGCTGCAGTGGCCCACACAGATTGAGCAAAGGTTCCCAGTCTGCGTTCCTCACAGTAGAACTAGAGGCTCTGGATTGCTCGACGGAGGCCTCACCTGCAAGCAGAATTTCTCGCACAAGAATTCCGACGGCTGACGGGGTGAAGTCTAATGTCCCTGAGACTTTGGCAGGAGGTGCTCTCGATTCAGGCCCTCGGGTAGTTTCTTCAGCAAGCTTGGTGAAAGTTTCAAAAGTAATTTCTTCTGTTCACTCGGACAGTTTCGTCTTGACATCCAGAAAGAATACACTTGGACAAGGTTCTAGCGCAGCGTTTTATAACTAAAAATTCTTTGTTCTCTAAAGCCACAAATCACTAAATCCAGTCCGAACCAGTTCGGTGCGGTCAGGAAGCACTTGGTTTACGAGGCGACATCCTGCCCTTTCAGAATGCGGGGGTCTGATTTCAGACGCCCAGTGGGGGAGTGGAGCCATCATTCACCTTGCCAGGCATGGCCTTTCTCAGATCAAAGAGTCACCCCTCCCCATGCTCTGAATATCAATCTCTCTCTCCAGCCAGGTCTGACCCAGCTGGCCCTGCTGCCCCAAAACCAGACGGCCAATACACACTAGCAAACCCTACAGGAAAGCTCAGGCAAGAAAATACTGCGTTACCAGAAGAGGCATTTTCGAACATGGGATATATAAATGATTCTTACTAAAAGGTGTATCTCAATATCCTGAGCATAAACATATCAAACTTGAAGTTCCTATCAGGTTCTGGGGGTCAGATAGGATTATAGAAGGTAATCCTCAACCGGCCCATTCTGGCCTATGAGATCGGATAGTTTCACACTAGTAACAGTGAAATGGAGGATAACTCGCTATTAGAACATGCTACACAGACCTAGGCATTATGTTTATCCTAATTCATACAGTCATCTTTACACGGGGAGCATTCGCGCTGTGGCACTGATTAGCAGTAGCACAGCGCCCAGAGCATCTAAATCCAGCCAACATAAAAGATAGGTAGCGAAAAGAGGAAGGGAGACCCACGCCAATGATGCCAGGTCTAACACGCGTCCCCTCCAGCTGAAATGTGGGGAGAACTAACCATCCTCTTGGGAGTTCTCATCACTAAAGCGGAAATATCTGGACAGACCGTCAGCATTGGCGTGTTCTGTACCAGGGCAGTGTTCCACCGTGAAATCCATACCCTGTAGGGAAATGGACCACCTCAACAACTTGGGATTCTCACCCCTCATCTGCATCAACCATCTAAGGGGCATGTGGTCTGTCTGAACCCGGAAGTGAGTCCCTAACAGGTATGGTCTCAGCTTCTTCAGCGCACAGATCACAGCAAATGCCCCGCGCTCAATTGCACTCCACCTCTGTTCCCGGGGAAGTAACCTCCTGCTTAGGAAGGTTACCGGTTGGTCTAGTCCCTCCTCATTTATCTGTGACAGAACAGCCCATATACCATGCTCTGAGGCGTCTGTCTGGACAACAAATTCCTTTGAAAAGTCGGGCGCCTGAAGCACGGGTGCGGTGCACATGGCAGTCTTCAGGGCGTCAAAAGCTTTCTGACAGGTGTCAGTCCAGTTAACCTTCTTTGGCTGTTTCTTAGAAGTCAGCTCAGTCAAGGGTGCAACAATGTTGCCATATCCCTTGACAAACCTCCTGTACTATCCCGTGAGTCCTAAGAAGGCCCTCACCTGCGTCTGGGTCTTGGGGTTCCCACGCCAGGATAGTTTCAGTTATGAGCTGAAGGGGTGCCACCTGGCCGCTCCCGACCTGGTGCCCCAAATATACTACAGAACCCCGTCCAATCTGGCACTTACTGGCTTTGATTGTGAGGCCTGCTTTCCGCAGTGCCATCAATACCTCCCAGAGGTGGCGCAGGTGGTCCTCCCAAGAGGAGCGAAACACCGCAATGTCATCCAGGTACGCGGCACTGAAGTCTTCCAGCCCAAACAACACCCTGTTGACCAACCTCTCAAAGGTGGCAGGAGCATTCTTCATTCCAAAGGGCATCACCCGGAACTGGTTGTGCCCATTGGGGTGGAGAATGCTGACCTCTCCTTTGCTCCCTCCATCAAGGCGATCTGCCAATACCCAGACGTCAAATCAAATGTGCTGAGGTATATGGCAGTCCCCAACCGATCTATGAGCTCATCAGCTCTGGGGATGGGGTGCGCGTCAGTCTTCGTGACTGAATTGAGGCCCCTATAGTCCACGCATTACTGAAGTTCTGGGGTGGCACCAGGCGCTGTAGCTTTCGGGACCAGGACCACTGGGCTGGACCACGGGGTGCTAGAGGACTCAATCGCCTCAAGGGCAAACATTTCGGTAACCTCATCCTTAATGTAGGCCCTTACCCGGTCAGTCACTCGGTAAGCCTTGTGCTTAATGGGAGGACTGTCCCCAGTATTCATGTCATGGACACACCAATCAGTGACACTAGGCACCAGGGAGAACAGATCTCTGAATTGTCCCAACAGTTGGCGACAATCACCCTGCTGCTCAGGAGTCAGTGTGGTGGAGAGGACCACACCCTCTACTGACCCATCTCGCTCCCCTGCACACAGGTCAGGAAGGGGCTCGTTCTCCTCCTCCATCCCAGCATCTGTGGCCAGAAGCATGCCCACTTCAGACCTCTCAAAGTGGGGCTTCAGGCGGTTAACATGCAGGTCCCGCAAGGGGTTCCTGGGAGACTGCAAGTCCACCATGTAGGTAACAGGACTCTTGCGCTCCACCACCTCAAAGGGGTCGCTCCACCTATCCTGGAGCGCACAGGCCCAACTGGGACCATGACCCAAACCTTTTGTCCAGGCTGAAACTCGATCAGAGTGGCATTCTGATCGTGCCAGCGTTTCATCTCTTCCTGTCTGGCTTCCAGGTTTGCCTCAGCAAGTTTCCTGAAATGCAGAGTCTTGTTTCTGAAGGCCAGCATGTAACTAAACACATCCTGGGGAGGTTTCCTGGGAGATTGCTCCCAGCCTTCCTTGACCAGACTCAGAGGCCCTCTTACCGGGTGACCATAGAGCAGCTCAAAGGGACTGAACCCTAAGGACTTCAGTGGCACCTCACGGTAAGCAAACAACAGGCATGGCAAGAGGACATCCCACTTACGCCTCATGGGCTCACCTTGGCCCATAATCATGCCCTTAAGGGTCCGGTTGAATCTCTCTACCAGCCCATTACCCTGGGGGTGGTAAGGAGTGGTGAACTTATACGTTACCCCACACTCCTCCCACAGAGACTTCATGTACTTTGAGATGAAATTAGTTCCCCTATCGGACACGACCTCTCTGGGGAATCCCACACGGGAGAAAATCCCCATCAGTGCCCGTCCCACCACCGGGGCCGTTACTGTCCTGAGCAGGATGGCCTCAGGGTACCTGGTGGCATGGTCCACCAAGACCAGGATGAACCTGTTGCCCATTGCTGTCTTGGGATCCAGCGGCCCCACAATATCAATGCCCACTCTCTCGAATGGGGTACTCACAACGGGAAAGGGCTGTAGTGGGGCCTTAATCTTCCCCCCACTCTTCCCACTTGCCTGGCAAGTCTCACATGTCCTGCAGTGAGCATCTGAGCTCCTGCGCATCTGGGGCCAATAGAAGTGGGTGACCAGCCTCTCAAAGGTCTTGGTCTGCCCCAGATGTCCGGCCATGGCACATCATGAGCCAACCCCAGTAGGAAGGTCCTGAAGCGCTGGGGTACCACCAGCACACGGACTGACCCAGGCTCAGCAACCTTAGGCTCGCTGTAAAGGAGATCATTCTCCAAAAAGATCCAATTTGACCCTGTCTGATCACCTGCTGCCTGGGCGGTGGCCTGGCTCCGCACCCCCTCAAGAGAAGGGCATCCCGGAGCTGGAGAAAGATTTGGGGGCCGCGATATCATTGGGCGAGATCCGCGCCGCGATTAAGCAAATGGCGTGTAGAAAGACCCCGGGCACGGACGGGCTGCCCGTCGAGTTTTATGCGGCATATATGGAGTTGCTGGCCCCGCAGCTGCAGGCCCTTTACAGTGAAGCCTGGAGAGTGGGGCGCCTGCCCACCTCCGCCCGAGAGGCAATTGTAGTGCCCTTGCTGAAAGCCGGAGGAGATGCTAGTACCCGGGCGCTCTCCATGTTGACGGTGGACTACAAAATCCTGAGTAAAATATTAGCCTCGCGCCTGTTGACCCACATGACTGCCCTGATACACCCAGTTCAAGCGGGCTTTATTCCCTGACGTAGCACGGCAACCTCCGTTCGACGTCTACTACGGGTAATGGAGGTGGATCGAGAAGAATACCCAGAGGCCCTAACGCTTTCGGTCGACATCGAAAAGGCCTTTGACAGTGTAGAGTGGCCATATTTATTTAGAGTGTTGCAGGCATTTGGCCTAGGGGACGGCTTTGTACGCTGGACCTCCTTGCTATATAAGGATGCCACAGCCCGCGTGAAGACGGGGGTTACCATCTCAGCGCCCTACCGGATGCGACGAGGGACGAGGCAGGGCTGTTCGCTGGCCCCATTGCTGTTCGCCTTGGCCATTGAGCCATTGGCAGCTCAGGCCCGACTGGGGCGCTCCTATGCTGGGTTATGGCTACGGGGGAGGCCCACTATATATCCCATTATGCGGATGATCTGCTGATGTTCTTGGCAGATGCGGATGGCGCACTACACGGAGCGACCGCCTTGCTGGATATCTTTGGTCGCCTGTCGGGTCTCAAAGTAAATTGGGGCAAGACATGCTTGTTCCCGTTGTTGCCTAATGGACAGGCCCCCCAAGCGCTGGGAGTGATACGTTGGGAGGACCGCTGTCTGCGTTATTTGGGGGTTAATATCTATCACACCCAGCCGGATTTGCTGGAAGGGAACATTGGCAGAGCAATCCGGGGCTTGAGTGGCAGCATGAACTTCTGGAGCACGCTGCCACTGTCAAGTGCTGGGCGAGTAGCGCTGCTGAAGATGGTGGCGCTGCCGCGCCTCCTGTACTTTTTTCGTACATTGCCCATATGGATACCGGCATCGTTTTTTGAGCGGCTTCGTGCGCTGTCCACGGGCTTCATATGGGGCTCGGGTAGGCGGCGGGTGGCTTTGACCACATTACGGCGGCCAAGAGCGGAGGGGGGCCTGGCGGCCCCGGACTTCGAGTGGTATTACCTGGCCGCACAGCTACAATGGCTCACACAGGCGGTGGCAAGGGAATATGGAGGCCCAGAGGGCCCGCAGGGCAGGTTGATCCCTCGCCATGTGCTTGCTTTCATAGTCCTCCAACAGCGGATGGACCTCGCCCAGCTCACTCTGGAGGAACGCACCCTCCGGCTATGCTGGAACCGGTGTCAGAAGAGGGCCGCCATAGTCCACCCTTATGCCCCGGAGATTCCCCTGGGAATGTGCACGGCGCTCCCGCATGGGGGCGGTTGGTCGGGACTAGCCGCCTGGGAGGATCTCGGCATACAAATGGTGGGCGACTTATTTAGGGAGGTGGTGCTTTTGCCCTTCCAAGACCTGCAGGACTCTTATGGGCTCCCACGGGGGGACTATTTACTTCACGCGGCCCTTGTAGCGGGCCTCCAGAAGCATTGGAATGTGGGGCTCTCGGAGCCGCCGGTCGCCGCGGGCTGCCAATACGTGGTTATGGCCGCGGGGACGTCCAAGGCTATTACCTGCCTCTATCGGAGGCTGTCGATGGAGCGCTTGCCGCCCTTAGACACGTTGAAGGATAAATGGGAAGGGGACCTTGGGAAGCCCATCCCCGAGTCGACATGGCCAACGCTGGTGCGGCGGGCTTGGAAGGGAACGCGTAACGCCCGGTTTCAGCTAGTTCAGTTTTTCACACTGCACAGGGCTTACCTGACGCCAGTTAAGATATTGCAATATTTTGGGGGTACGCATACTCAGTGCCCGCGCTGTGGGGGCAGACTTCCGGCATATGTTTTGGTCCTGCGCGGCGTTGGGTGGTTACTGGGACGATGTCATCGACTGCCTGAATCACGTGACAGATCGCACAATTACTTCGGAGAGGGGGGCCTGCCTGTTGCTTTGGTTCCCCCACACCCGCCGAACGAAGGTTACTAGCAAGTTCTATGACTTAGGGTTGATTATGGCTAAGAGGGAGCTAACCATGCATTGGAAGTCTAGGGCGGGGCCTAGCTTTCTGAGGTGGAGGACGGCTTTTGTGAAATGGGCAGGTGCGGAGGGCACACTTCGTTTGCAGTTGGCACATAGGAGGAACGACGAAAAGGCCTTGGCATCGGCCCGTGCATGGGAGTCATTGGTGGTTGAACTTCAGGGGCTGGGGTCGGACAATAGAGGAGAAGGGAGCATACCTGACGGACAGGAGGAAGCGATCAGTGGGGAGTAGGAAGGGGCCATGATGGTGGGTGGACACGCTCGACACGGCTGACCCTGGGGGAAAGCCCAAGCTGCCATGGGTGGGTCTGAGCACCTCTACACGAGTCATAGTAGGAGGGGGGGGCCGCATCAGGGGGAGGACAGGATGACGGGGGCACACTGACATGGGTTGCGGGAGGGAGTGGGAGGGGGGAGCCCAAGCGGGAAGGGTAACTTTTCCTATGCATAAATAATCGAACTGTTGTATGTAACACTCTCCGGTGGGGTGCTGGGGCACCTGAGAGAATTGTATTGGTTGTTGGTACGAAAATAATAAAAAAATGTTTAAACTCAAGAGAAGGGCAGGTCGGTTGCGGTGATTCAGTGAATTGTGGTGTACCAAAAAACTCACCTTAGTACCCAGAACCCCTATCCGACTAGCATCAGTGTCTCATTCGTTCTCCGTACTACAGCGAAGCTACCAATGATTAGACAACCCAGAACAAGTGACTTAGGTTACTCTCAGGAATGGTGGGAATCAAGAACACTCTTTCGTTTTTATTCTCATATCAGTCCACAACAGAGTAATCAGAGCCACGGAAAAGTTAAAAAAAATTATTTTTAACTACGTGCTCTAAGATACAGTACTTTGGTTAACATAAGCAGACAAATGATTAGAAATAAAACCATCAGCATTGTTACAATTCCATAAAACACAAAAGGAGAAATCATATTATAATGATAGTGGAGAGGTGTGGCTCACTGGTTAGAGGCGGCAGATCCGTAAGCAGAGAATCGGCCAGGGACCAGGGTTCAATTCCCGACGCGGCAGGGTCGTGGACCAGGGTAAAAAAAAACGGACTCGATAATTCTCGCCTCGGTACCTACTCTAACCAGGAACACACTCGGCAACTCTGGGCATTAGCTTGCCTCATCTCCACAACGGCCCCCCACATTCGCTGGGGATGCCTGGTTTCACCTTGGAGATACCCTGGAGGGACCATCTCACAGGGATAGCCAGGACGGGTTCCCCAGCGGTCTACAGCGCCAGGACGCCTCAGGGCAGCAGTGCGCTTTACAAGACACATACATACATACATACATACATACATAGTGGAAACAGGTCCTATAATGCTTTGTGTACCACCCTCCCCTGGCTATAAGCTAGTTTTTATAATAATAGAAGGTCTCTAGGCTTGAATGGGGAACCTCATACCTCCAAGATCAGCTTAGGTGAATCACATCACAGGATCAGCACTGCTCTCTGTTTCTGGAAAGGTTTTCTCCAAAAGTGCCAGCATCATGCATGCAATGCAATATTAAAGGCACCCGAGTTTCAGATATTTGCAGCTGTGTGCTTGTTGTGTCTAGAGCGTGGGCCGATCAAACTGAATCAACAGCATACATTGTTATTTGACCTTGAAGGCTTCTGTACTCAGTGTGCAGACTAAGGTCACGGTGTAAGTCTAGGGATGTGAAAAACAGACCGTTCTCATGTGAACAAAAAGCAAGCAAGCAGTTTTACTTATAATAACAGTTACATGTAGTATCGTGTGCAAAAGCAGCAAAGTGGCAAAATGGCGTTTAACTTCTAATACGCTTATGCCAATATAACAATGTGTGCAAGCAGAACCCTGTCTTCACTACAGGTCCTTTGTTGCTTGCAAAATTCCTCCCTGGAGGGCCCCCTTCCTGTTGCCAATGGATCAGCTCTGGTAGGTCCCCCAGTTCAGCCACTTGTTCCCCTGTAGGTTCCAGGGCATCCCCCTCAGGGTCTGCTCCCTCCGGGACCGTGGGAACCGCGGGAGTGGTTTCCCGCGCCCCCTACCCCTTCTCTTTAAGGCAGGGGCCTGGGCCATAATTTCAGACTCCAGGCCCTCCTGAACATCCTTCTGAGCTGTCATGGACCGAGTGGTCACACACGCCCACTCAGGCAGGCCCAACATTTCCAAATGCGACTTTCTCTCCACCGTAGCCCACGGGGAGGTCTCTAGATCACTGCCCAACAGACAGTCTACAGGCATGGCGGGCCTCACAGCCACTTGAAGAGTTCCTGAGACCCCCCCCCCCCACTCGAAAGGAACCTGAGCCACCTCACAGTGGCTCTCTGAGTTGTCTGCTGACACTACAGGGCAGAATGCATGGGGGACAACCAGCTCTTTAGACACCAACCTAGCTCTGGTGTCCCTGAGAGCCTCCACCCTATGGCCATTGATGGTCACCCACTGCCGGTACTTCTTAGTGTTATTAGGCAGTGTGGGTTTCGGGACCTTCTTAAAGTCTCCTAGCGAGACAAGGGTTAACTCTATGGGATCCCACCCACCTTGGAACTCCATCTCCTCCCCCCGGGGCTACACTGGCAATCTGGCGGGATGGTGCACGGGGTGGTGCACGAGGGGATGCATTGGGGTCCCTCTGGGGAAACTAGGGATCATAATACCGGTGGCCCACTTGACCACACTAGAAACAAGTGAGTGGCCCACTCCGAACAGGCCTATCTGTCGGGGACACTGGCTTCTTCTCTGGGGGAGGCTGGGGCACCACTGCTTGGTTCCCTTGGGAATTACTCTGGGGCCCTCTCTGGAACTCCCTCTGCTTACCCTTGCCCTCCCCACTTTTCTGCTGGGGACCCTGCCCACCTCTGGCGAAGTCTCCCACAAAACCTTTGCGGACCCGGGTTTTCACCCAGCGGTCCTCCTCCTCAGCAAGCTTCCCAGTGTTAGTCAGCTTGCTATCAATCAGGTGCTGGCGTAGCTCTGGAAAACAGTTACTAGAAAAATGCTCCCACGCAAACAAATCATACAACTGCTCAAAAGTTTCCACTTTGCTACCTTTTACCCAGCGATCCATTGCTCTGCAGAAATAAGACACATATTCAACCAATGTGGTACCCTCTAACTTCTTACAGGTTGTAAACCTCTGCCTGTACATTTCTGGGGTCAAACCATAACAGGTCATCAAAGCTTCCTTCATATGGGCATACACCATCCTGCTTTCCTCAGGCAGGTCCAACAGGGTATCCCTACCTTCACTCACAAAGCGTCCCCACAACCCTGCTCCCCAATCCTTCTCAGGGACCCGGTGGGACACCATTGCAATCTCATATGCTGCAAACCATTGCCCAATATCCTCACTTTTGTGAAAATCCTTAATTACATCTTTGGGAATATAAACTCTACTCTCAGGAGTTACTAAAGGTATGCTGCCACCAGAGGGGGAGACCGGGACACTGCTCGCCCTGATCTCTATCTCCTTCAACATTCTCTCATGCTCCATTTTCATTTTCTCAAGTTCAATTGACAATCGATTCTTCTCAATGTCTAACTTCTTACTCTGAAGGTCCTTCTGACCTTCCAATTTAGCCATCTCCAAACTATGCCTCCTATCTCTCTCCCTGTCTTCCAGCTCTTCTGGGGTCAGGCTCCTTTGAGATACACTAGTACCTGGATTGGAGGGTGTCCTATCTCCCCCCCTCTACTGCATCATCCGGCTGCCCTCCAGCATTCTCTTCCTCATCCCCAGCGGACTCTCTCGTTTCCCACCAGGCCTTCATCGCCTTCTGGTACTCCTCCTTCCTAGAGAGACCTATCACGGGGACTGCAAATTGCTTACAGAATGACTTCAGCTGTCTGGCAGTATAGGTATCTAATCTTTCCTCCTCAAAGGTGAGATCCTCCGAAGCATTGGAGGTTGGCCTTCCCATATTAGCAGTACTCATGGCTGCGATCAACAATTCAATCCTAGAACAACCAACCAAACAATAAAAAAAAAAATTATGGCTGCGCTTTGGTCAACACTCACTAGTGGTGTCTACCAGTTATTGTACGTGAATCACAAATGCAAGTCCTGATCCCACCACTGCCACCAATGTTAGGAATGGGGGTCTCTAGTTGGCAATGGCTGGCGTCAATGTCCGAATAGGGACCCTTCTTCCTAAGTCAGGGCAAGTGGGCTACCCCCTTTGACAACCCCTGCATAACCCTGTGGTAATGTAGCACGAGCAGTTAGGCCTATCTCAGAGGCAGTGTGTGAAGCATTTATGACCATGCACAATAAGGCAGTAACAACACCACAAAAGGACACAACTCAAGTAGGTATAGAAAAATAATATCTTTATCTAAGGTTTAACTCAAGACTCTCAAAGCGTTTTGACATGCTACAATGCATGTAAACCAGTAGGGACTCAAAAAGGCAATAACGTATTCACCAGATGTGACACTGACTGAGTTCAAGGCCGGGGCCTACGCGACCCGTTGCGCACCAGATACCTGCCGTTGAAAGGGGATACAGCATGCAGATTCCTGAAGAAGCGGAGACGGTGACAGGCGGACTACCAGCGACCACAAGTCTTGGCTGCAGGGGTCTGCAGCGTGCACCCACAATGATTCGGGCACTCTGGGACAGGCGGGCTCTCAGCGGCAGCAGTACGTGGCTGCGGCGGCCCGGGCTGGTGTTGGCGATGACTCTTGTCTTGCAGCTCTGTGGCGGGCTCACAGCGGCAGTAGCTCTCTCTTAGCTGCGGCGGCCCACGAGACGATAGAGATAATTCTCGACAATGGTGTACAAGATGCGGGCACACAGCGGCGACAGCTCTCCCTTAGCTGTGACGGCCCACAGGACAAATCACGATGAGGCAACGTTGGCAAAGGTGTGGACGCTCAGTGGCAGCAGCTCTCTCTTAGCTGCGGCGGCCCACTGGACAGATCCCAATGATGCAATGTTGGCAAAAGTGCGGGCACTCAGCGGCAGCAGCTTTCTCTTAGCTGAGGTGGCTCACAGGACGAATCACGATGATGCAAAGTGGCAAAGGTGCGGGCACTCAGCGGCAGCAGCTCTCTCTTAGCTGCGGTGGCCCACAGGACGAATTATGATGATGCAAAGTTGTCAAAGGTGCGGGCACTCAGCGGCAACAGCTCTCTCTTAGCTGCGGTGGCCCACAGGATAGATCACAATGATGCAAAGGTGTGGGCACTCAGCGGCAGAAGCTCTCTCAGTCAGTCAGTCAAATACTTTTTTCGATAAAAAAAATATCATAAAAAGACACATTTACAATGATAACCAATTTAGAAATTAAACACAATTTGTACACCCGAAAAATAATTTGCGAGTTAATGTCATAAAGCATAACCTGAAACAAGTGATTCAATCCTCAAATCCATATTTGGGCATTCAATAAAAATAGTCAATAAATATTATGCTAAAAAAGATTAAAAAACAATGACCATTTGATAGAAACTAGGTAAAATGACAACATCATTCATAATCAAGATATAACATCCCCACGGCCTGCCTTTGTCTTCTTATTATTGGACCGGACGGCTGCCACCCAAAAATTTGCAACATGGAAAATAGTCCGGACATTACTCATAAGTTGTAAATGGATAAGAGCCGGTCTAACCTGGGTAAACCCTGCATCTCTCAGCACTGGTAACAGATACCGTTTCCTAATGTCTGAGTAATACTTGCAAAACATGACAAAGTGCAGGGTATCTTGTGATGACACGTTGTCGCATTTGCAAGGCTCAGCATTATCCGGGACTTCCCAATTAGGGAAATCTCCCATGATATAGTGGATTAAATTAAAGCAGAATCTAGTTAACAGAAATCGATGCAAAGGACGTGTAACCACGTTCAGATAAAATTCCAGGCCTGGTAGGGTCACTAACCCAAAATGTTGTCTAACCAACGGCTTTTTCATTTCTAATTCCTCCCTTTCTGCTGAAAGAAGATTGACCATGGCCTCTTTTATCCAGTCTATATCCATTTTCTTAATGGTATCCGGAGCCAGAAAAAGGTCTGACCTACCAAGTTTTTTAAGAGAGGATTCAATGTATGCAATCCAAGGGATTTTCCTGGCTTTATCTAGAGATAAACAATCTTTCAATATTATGTGGTTTAAAGTTATCTCCTTGTTGAGCCAAGTCTTGAGCCAACATAATATCGGGGCCATTTTCACTTTGTCTATTACATAATCCAACCCCAACTCCACATGTATGGAAAAAGTAGGTGTTGACTGTGGCACGGATAATAAGGTTCTTAGGAATGTATTTTCCACCACTTGAATTTGATAGTCTTGTGATCTATACCCCCAGATCTCACAGCCATAAGTGGCTATTGCGAGACACTTTGCTTTATAAACCTTTAAAATAGCTTCCATGGGTCTAGCTCCAAGACGTTTTGAAAAGCCCATTAGGGCAGATGTTGATCTGGCGAATACATTTCTTTTTAATTTCATTTGCGGACCCCAAGACCCTTTTTCATCAAACAGGAGACCTAAATATGGAAAAATGGGAACCCTACTAACCTTATCTTTCCCACATACAAATGTCATCATTTTTTTCCTTCTACTTTGTTCCCCAACAATCATTACATGGGATTTTTTTGCGTTTATTTTTAAATCAAGTGACTCCATAAACTTATCAAACTCAGATAACAATTTATTTAAACCAACTCTAGTACGGGCCAGTAAGACCGCATCATCGGCATAAAGGAGAACGGGTACAGACAAATCTCCCGCTCTTGGGACATCTAACGATGCTCCCTTCAGGGCTGGTTCTAGTGCATTTATATATAATGTGAAGAGTAGGGGTGCTAAAATGCACCCCTGCCTCACCCCTCTTTCTGAATTAAAATACTTCGTACACCTCCCATCTTGTGTGACTCGAATAGTAGCAATCAAACCACAATGGAGGTCAGCTAGAAAGTTTACTAATGCACTATCAATACCCATTTTTAATAAAAATTGCCACAGCTTTGACCTATTTACTAGGTCAAAAGCCGATGAGAGATCCATAAATCCCAAATAGAGGGAACCCTTTTTAGCTACAGTATACTTACTGATAAGGAGCTGTAAGTTAAGACATTGGTTCAGAGTGCTCCTTTTTGCTCTAAAACCATACTGTGCGTTTGATAGGATCCCTCTACCCTCCAAATGATTTGTCAACCTACCTAAAATTACTCTGCCTAATATCTTAATGGCAGAGTCAATCAAAGAGATGGGCCTATAGCAAGATGGATCATCCCTTTGGCCTTTTTTAAAAACCGGTATAATAATAGATTTTGACCAGGAAGTAGGAAATGTATTGGACCTAGCAGCATTAAAAACATTTGTCAGAACCCTTGCCCAGAATCTGGGGTAACTTTTGTAAAGGTCCGCTGGGACCCCATCTGGTCCTGGCGCCTTGTTTATCCTGGTCTCTGAGACAGCTATGGCTACTTCAGTTTCCGTGAAGGCCTCTAATTGCATTATTTCTGGGTTATCGATCACTTCTTGTGATCTCTCGGCCCCATGACTTCCGTAAATTTTCTCGAAGTGGGCCGTCCACCGGTCATCCGGAATATTACAATCAAGACGTGAATTGTCTTCGCCGGAAAAAAAAGGCTCATTGATGGTTTGCCAGAATTTCCCACTGTCCCTAAGAACCTCCTGTGACAAAAGTTTGTCCCAAGCCTCGTCCTTAATTTGATTTTTCCTATCCTTAATAGCCTGTTTATAGGACTTCCTTAGCTCTTTAATTTCTTCTCCGATTCTTGGGGAACGTTTTAATGCTTTAAGGAGTGCTGTATGTGCCCTAGTACAAGTTTTATCAAACCATCTTTTCTCTTTGAAGATGGATGTGGAGTGCGTTTGTACCGTCAGATTACTATTAATTTGCTTACAGATGGAATCAAAGACCTCCGTAATCAATGTACTCGGTGCGGTATTGTCCAGACAAATACTAACTTCCTTCTCTGTATTGCACAAAACCTCCCCCATGAAGGTTTCTGGAATTACTTTTGTCCATTTCATTCTCCTACCCTGGTCAATTGGTTTTACCTCTCGCCTACTTCCCGACGTCTCTGATACTTTAAAACCTAATTGTGCCCCCGGGACCATTTCTAAAATAACAGGGTTATGGTCACTAAAGACAGAGAACCTCACCGTATATGATACAACTCTAATTAGAACTGGCGCAGACATATAGATATAATCAATGACTGTGCCTCTATCCGTACCTTTATAGGTAGCTGCCCTCGGGCCTCCTTCAGTACATCCGGATTCGTAAAGATTTGCGGTGGCCAAAAGTTTCTCAAGGGCCTCTCCTTGCAGGGTATGTTCAAAGTGTGCTAGAGCTGAATATGGGAGGCCCTCAAATTCATCAAGGACACATTCATATCCACATGGGTGTATATTAAAGTCACCTATAACAATGACCTCAGCCCCTGGATTTTTAACTTTATATACCACTAAAAAGTCCTCTAGGCACCATAAAAATTGGTTTAAACACTCACTGTCGTGAGAATTATAAAAATGAATCAGTAGTAACTTCCCAAAATGTGGTCGGGATAACTCCACTGCCAGACCATTATGGCAGCCCATGTCAATCTGTTTTAAAGAGCCCTCCAGATTCAGGAAAAATAACATTGCCAAACCGCCCTTTGCTCTACCAAACTGGGCATGTTTATCAGGGATTAAAAAAAGTATATACCCATCTAAGAAAAAGTTAAGATTTGTATCCCAAGTTTCCTGGAATGCCAATATATCATAGGGCTTTATCTCTTCTAGCCAGGACTTATCGCCACACTTACTTTTCAACCCAGCTATATTCCAGCTTAGAATTTTACAAGTAGGTTTTTGGCGGTCAATATTAGCCTCTGATCTTTCTGAAACACTTGTATTTTGCACTTCAACCGTCTCCTCTTGATCAGGGGCTACATTAACCACTTTCTGAACACGAGTGTCAGCTAATCTTTCTGAGACAATTGTGTTTTGGACTTCATCCGTCTCCATCTGATTGAAGGCTGCATTAACCACCTGCTGAAGGTGAGTATCCAAAACACTGAGAGCTGGTATACATACGTTTATTTTTAGCAATTTTTTGCAATATTCATAGGACAGAACAAGGTTGCTCCAAGAGGAAACGTGCATCAAAGAAAAGTGATTGAAAAGTGCGTGAATAGGACAAGGAATGAAAGATACATAGTAGTAGGAGTATTTAATCAATTACAGGCAATGTGGATCGGTTGTAATTCACCGTCCAGAAACCAAGTAACCTGGTCACATTCATTGGATACAAAATTAGTATAGTTCAGAAAATGAACCGCACGGAGCCGCGGACGAGTTCACACTGCGCTGGGGCTCCAACGGAGACGGACACTCCTGTTTTTCCAGCACATCTTTTGTGCTCGCATGCCTTGATTGAATCTACGCATCGGCTATCCCTGAATAGACAGCGGATACATCGCTACTAGTCTCTACTGATTTCTTGAAGCGACACGAATTACCTGACCTGTCATAGCAAGCCCTCCAATCCGGCGATTCTCTCAGTGGAATTAATCCACTAGGTGGTTCAGTTAAGATCACCTTCCAGTCAGGTTGCCCCCTTATTGGTCCTGATGAAGACCCGCAAGGCCAAGGCTTAAAATCCCCCAAGGCCATCAAGACGGGTCGAAACGTCGACGCCCACCCTTTACTACCTGGGACACATTTTCAGTCTCTCGTGCAAGACCACCAATGGGGTCATTTTCTGAACTATACTAATTTTGTATCCAATGAATGTGACCAGGTTACTCTTGGAGCAACCTTGTTCTGTCCTATGAATATTGCAAAAAATTGCTAAAAATAAACGTATGTATACCAGCTCTCAGTGTTTTGGATGTTGTCCTTTGTTGGATTGAATTACCTATTGAATATTGCGAGCCTTTGTTCTTAAAGAAAATTTCGTTTAGGCTCATGATTAGCTAATTAATTGACTAAGCGAAATATATGTCTCAGATTTATTAATCATTGGTTAAGGACCACTGTTTTTGGTACCATTAATCCACCCAGGTCCTTCTTCCTTGGGTTACCCCATTTTTGTAATGGAAGGTGAGTATCATCTGATCTTTCTGAGACATTTGTATTTTGCATTTCAACCACCTCTACATGATTAGGGGCTACATTAACCACCTTCTGAGCACAAGTATCAACTATAAGTCAGTCGTAGTCTTCCAGGCCAGATAGCGGATCATATCTATTGCTCAACTGTATCCTCCCATCAATAGCCCTCTCTTTTTGCCATCCAAAATACTGTTTACCCCCCCTCTCCACATTCTCAACTGCATAAAAGTAAGATAAACGAAGGGGATGAATAGAGGGAACCTTATCATCATGAAACCATTCGCAAATGTAATCCACCACCCTCCGGTCCCTGAAATTAATGACTATACAGTCTCCCTCAACTGATTTTTGTTTATGCCCCACCCATCCTACTCTTCTTGAGAAGAGAATTTCTGCAGACACATGAGTTGGTAACGGGCGGTTCTTATTGAGCCAGTAAATACACTTATTTCTTAGATCCTGGTGAGATTCCCTCTTACCCCTGCCTAATGGAGGGGCCCCCACCAGGACCACTACATAAGGTGTGGACTCCGGGGGAAGCTGAATATGTGGTAAAGAAGCTTCGTTATAACCCCTTTCATTTATAAGCAATACCTCCTTTTGTGGTTCAGGTTTACCAGGCTTTCTATGTGGCAACATTCTATTTTCTTCAAGATGCACCCCCAAAAAACTTGGGGTGTGTCCCCCTGGCACTGACTGTAGTCCTCGAAAGAGGTTTCCAATGTTGTAGACAGATTGTTGCAAGTTTTTGTCTTCAAAAAACTTTATTGAACATTCAAATTTTTCATCGGCATTGAAGGTTTCACTTATTAATCCATTGCGAAAATCATACACGTTTAAGTGACTGATTTGCTATATGTTCCCAATGCATTTCGGCATTTATGCTTTCGTCAGGGGAAATCTAAAAATTATAAATATTATAATGAGTACGGTGTACGAGGATTTGTTTACACCCATGCATTGTGATATGGGGAAAAGAATCGTGAGAGGTGTTGAAAACAGCGCGGTGAAAAAGGCGCGGTGAAAAAGGTGTGGGGGGAGATATTGATAGGTGGTAATCCAATATTCCCAAGGTACTGGTATTTAAGCTACGGGTATAGGGATCTGGAAGATACGTCAATGAAATTCGCGGGTGAAATGGTAATGGGATGTTGATGAGGGCGGTGCTGATTTAACGGCGTGACTTCATAAGTAGTTTTACAACAGGATGGTTAGATGCGGAGTAGTTACCAGCGACTAGAGTGGAAGTTAGCAAAAAGTCTAGGTGTTAGTATCACACTTACTGAATATAAGATGTATCCCCGTGTGAAACCGGTGATACGCGGGAGGTATGCTGACAGTGGGTTGAATGCGGAAGTTTAAGATGTCATGTGACCATGTGACGTAAATGGGAATGTTAGATAATAAGAAAAGACTATGACGTTGTAGATGGTGGTGTGAGGAAAGACTTATATGGTGTTAATAGTGCGCGAATAGTGTATAAATTTCGTATTAGTGATGTGAGCAGCGGGTGTAGTGAAAAATCAGAATGTGATAAACCCTAAGGATTTTAAAAATTTCATGGTGGTACGATGCAATGAGTGTGTGATATGATAGATGTGTGTGAAAAAGGAAAAAGGAAATTGTTGAGAACCACAATGGTAGAAATGGGTTGTGTTACACGTGGGAACAAGAACATCGGACTTAGGTATGTAAATTAAAATGAGAACGGAATGATTAATGTTACAGAAAATAAATCATATTAACCATGGGACTCTAGGCTGTTTAAATAATTACAAATAACAAGCAAATTCTGTGCGATCATTCATTCCGAGCGGTTTCATGGAGTTTAAAAGATAAATCCAATGGTTTTCTCGCTGCAACAAGAAGTTGTGGTTGTCCCGTCCTTCTTTTTTGGCAATGGTTTCCAAAATACAAAATTTCAACTGGCTGACATTGCTTCCGCGAAGTGTTGGGCGACTGATGATTTTATCTGTTTAGTTCTTATGTTGGATTTGTGCTCATTGAGTCTGGTTTTTATTTTCCTCTCAGTTTGTCCAATGTAGATCTTGCCACAAGGGCATTTAAGCATGTAGACTACGTTAGAGGTGTTGCATGTCGCGGTTGTTTTGATTTTAACTTTATGGCTGATACAACTACTAACATTCATTTGACAAACTTTCAGGAAGTGCGCGCACTACACTTTTTTCTGAACCTTCCATTTTCTTCAGAGAGCTCAGACCTTGGTTGATTGTTAGGGCCTGCTACAGAACTATTTTCCCGGGAATTTATCAGATTGCCGGATACAGATTCATTATTTGTCACTATAGACTCCTTTGCGACTAAGGGGGGGTTCTCTACTCTAGTTATTATGTTGGGACCCCTACCTCCTCTCCGAGCTTCTACTTGATTTCTGCCTAAACCAATAACTAGGTCTGCTTCCCTGCCCCGTGATGAGACTAGTTGCAATTCAAGGCATACTAATCTGGAGTCTATTGAGTCCAAACGTGCAACTATTGGGGCCCAATATTTTTTAAACAGACATTCCATTTTTGTCCAGAAGGAAGAATCCAGCTCACTGACACCCCTCTCCCCGGCAGAATCGTGGTTGTCTCTGTTCTCACATGTAGAGTAGGTATTTCCGAGAATATGTGAAGAACCTTGGGGTACTGTGTTATTGGGTCTCAGGGCTTCACTAGATTTTAACTTCTTCCCTACGGTCAGAGTTTTGGTACCTTGACGAGGGCGTTTCAATTGGGGGGCATGTTCAGTCCTGGACGGCTTCACTTTTGCCCTGGTGTTTGATCGGGTCTTAATACTCAGAGAGCATACATCTTCAATAACCACAGGGATCACAGTATCCATGTTTTTATCTGTTACACAGAGGGTAAGGGGGGGCTCATTAATCTCAGGCCCTGCTTTTTCCGGTAGCCCCCGCATCCCCCCTTCTGAAGACCCCATGGACATCATCGAATCTTGAATATTAATCCGACCGAAGTCCGGAGACTGGGCTTCGGCTAACATCCCCATAGGTGATCTTTTATCAAAGGCAATGTCGAGAGATAGCCTTTTTTCTGTAAGTTCAATGTCCTTTGCGAGTGCTGAAGACACTCTCACTAAAAAATTATCCAGGGTGCCCATTAGTGCTCCTCCTGTCAGCCTTCTTTTATCTTTAATATTGTCATTACTAGCCACTGGTATGGCAGTCATTACGCCGGCGATAATTTAACCTCCCCAACGTCAGCAACAATTACCTGCACAGGTTCTAATGATGGTCCACTCACTAACCTTAGCAGTAGTCGCAGATGTTGCAGATGAAAGAGGGTGGGCCAGTCCCGGCCTTGTCCGGTCTCGAACGGGCTCAAACGGGCCCGCCCTTTGCCCGGGCTTAGCCCGGCGACGCCCGCGCGCGTCCCGCGACGCGGGGGCTCTCCTCCGTCATAAAGCGCCTCCGGGCGCGGAAGAGGCGTGAGCGGCTTCCTGCCGCAAAGTGCTCTGGGCGGTGTAGTCCTCGGCAATGGCGGCAATGGCAGGGAGATGGCGCCGGTCGAGAAGGCAGCCCAGCAACGCCCAGCAGGTAAGAAGATTGCAGAACTAACAGCAGATAGAGCTCTCTCTTAGCTGCAGTGTCCCACAGGACAGACCACAATGATGCAAAGTTGGCGAAGGTGCGGGCACTCAGCGGCTACAGCTCTCTCTTAGCTGCAGCGGCCCACACAGATTCAGCGAAGGTTCCGAAGGTTCAAATTCAAGCGGGCTCTCAGCGGCGACAGCTCTCTCTTAGCTGCAGCGGCCCACACAGATTCAGCGAAGGTTCCGGAGGTTCAAATTGAGGCAGGCTCTCAGCGGCGGCAGCTCTCTCTTAGCTGGAGCGGCCCACACAGATTCAGCGAAGGTTCCGGAGGTTCAAATTCAGGCGGGCGCTCAGCGGTGGCAGCACTCTATTAGCTGCGGCGGCCCACACGGATTCAGCGAAGGTTCCGGAGGTTCAAATTCAGGTGGGCTCTCAGCGGCGGCAGCTCTCTCTTAGCTGCAGCGGCCCACACAGATTCAGCGAAGGTTCCCAGTCCGCAATCCTCAAAGTAGAACTAGAGGCTCCGGATTGCTTGACGGAGGCCTCGCCTGCAAGCGGAATTCCTCGCATAGGAATTCCGACGGGTGACGGGGTGAAGTCTAATGTACCTGAAACTTCGGCAGGAGGTGCTCTCGATTCAGGCCCTCAGGTAGTTTCTTCAGCAAGCTAGGTGAACGTTTCAAAAGTCCTTTCCTCTGTTCACTCGGACAGAGTTTTGTCTTGACATCCAGAAGGAACACACTTGGACAAGGTACCAGCGCAGCGTTTTATACCTAAAAAGTCTTTGTTCTCTAAAGCCACAAATCACTAAATCCAGTCAGAACCAGTTCGGTGGAGTTGGGGTGCACTTGGTTTACGAGGCGACATCCTGCCCTTTCAGAATGCGGGGGTCTGCTATCAGACGCCCAGTGGGGGAGTGGAGCCATCATTCACCTTGCCAGGCACAGCTTTGCTCAGATCAAAGTGTCACCCCTCCCCATGCTCTGAATACTGATCTCTCTCTCCAGCCAGGTCTGACCCAGCTGGCCCTGCTGCTCCAAAACCAGACGGCCAATACACATACTAGCAAAGCCTACAGGAAAGCTCAGGCAAAAAAATACCGCGTTTCCAGAAGAGGCATTTTCGAACATAGGATATATAAATGGTTCTTACTAAAAGGTGTATCTCAATGTCCTGAGCATAAACATATCAAACTTGAAGTTCCTATCAGGTTCTGGGGGTCAGATAGGATTATAGAAGGTAATCCTCAACCGGCCCATTCTGGCCTATGAGAACGAATAGTTTCACAATAGTAACAGTGAAATGGAGGGTAACTCGCTATTAGAACATGCTACACAGACCTAGGCATTATGGCTATCCTAATTCATACAGTCATCTTTACACGGGGAGCATTCGCGCTGTGGCACTGATTAGCTGTGGCACAGGGCCCAGAGCATCTAAATCCAGCCGTCATAAAAGATAAGAAGCGAAAAGAGGAAGGGAGACCCACGCGAATGATGCCAGGTCTAACACTCCCATTGCCCAAAAGAAAACAATAAAGAAAAATTATGTAGCCTTTTGTAATTTAAATGCAGGTCATGTAAAGCGCTCCATTACTTTCGGGTCAAGTTTATGCTATATAAAACTGCCGAAAAAACGAACCATAGAAGAAGCTCAGCAAATCTCAGCAACCCCGGCTGTAGTTTTTTTTTTTAAACATAATTTTTATTGAGTGTTCTTTTACTTGACAGAACACATATGTCTCATATATGATACAGTGGACAATAAACTTATAAATAAGATGGGTAGCAAACATGAGTTCCGGCAGTTTCGCCCATGTTTTAACAATCAAAAGAATATGCAGACACATTAGTTCTGAGTGATACAAAATCTTATCGATATATGAGGATTCGGATATTAGAAAACCCCGGTGATTATCTATATAGTACAATACAAACCCAAGGAAAACAAAACTAAAACTAGCCCCCACCCCCCCAGTTCTCTGGCCCACTATTATACAACATAACATGTGTGGAGATTTTACACATGTAATTGATGCAAAACAATATAAAACATATGCACATACTTATTCCCAGGCATTAAAGGACATGGAAAGATATGTTGCCATTCGGGTTCGATCCGATTGACTGATGAGAATGTGGGAGATGTGGGCGAAGCGAGCCCAATCAGAGATGCCGGAGGAGTCAGCGAATCTATGGTTTTGAATTTTTCCAGCATTTGGTCCCATTCCATAGAGATACACAGGCCTCTAAATTCTTCTTGCCTAATAAATGCACTCTCTGCAGTACCCCATCTGATCATTTTGGTTGGCCAGGAAAGTGGTGTAGGGTGAGAAGCAGACTTCCATCTCATTGTGAAGGCTCGTTTCGCTATGAGTATGGCCAAATCAGCAAATCTGTACTGAACCTTCTGCCGCTTGGGGCGTTTATGTAAACCCAGCAGACAACTGTCTGCCGCCGACCGCACAGCTGTACCAGTGACCTCCTGCACTCTATACCCGATTGTGTACCAGTATGCTTAAAAACGAGGACACCCCCACAACATATGAAGCAAATCCGCATCCGCCTCCTGGCATCTAGGACAGGAAAGTTGTGCGGTGGGGTATATACATTTAAGGCGGTGCGGTGCGGTGCGAGATACGCTCTGTGCAGTATCATGTATTGGATATATTTAAATTTAGCATTACGGGAAACTTTCTTGGGTAATTCTAAAAAAGAGGCCCATTCTTGATCCATTATCTCCCTCCCCAACTCCAGGGACCATTTAGTTCAGAGTGGGGCCAGCAGTATTCCTGAGTTTGCCCGGATACCCCTATAGAGCCATCAGGTAAGATGGCGTCCCTCTCCCATTAGATAAATTGCGTTTATTAGTTCTTGCTTAGGGGTTTCGATCCCATTAGGGGACCAACGGAGTTTGGCATAATGAGAAATAGTGGCATGAAGGAGAAACAGTGTTGAGGGAACCCCTTGAGTACGGATGAAATTGCCATGATCTGCTAGTGTGCCCTCTATGAACAGTGCTCCAACCTTCGATACCCCTTCTTTTGCCCATGGGGATATGGCTCTTTTTGAAATTAATTCATTTTTAAGGGGTATCCCTAGCAGGGGGATAGTGGGAGAATATGGGAGGGCTCTTTTTGTGTATTGAAGAGTCTTCCTCCAGTACATTGATGCTGTCTTAAGCAAAGGGAGAACTGTGGGTACAATTTTAGCATGTGGCAGAAGTAGAGTGTGGAGGCTGCCCTGGTTAAGAAGCTTTAGTGTATAGCCAATTTCCTGAATATGTCGCCCCGCCAGCCAATAGGACAACCTGTCATGATTCACTCCCTGTGCTCTCGTTCCCACCACCAGGGGGCCGAATTGTGGGGTTTTCCTATATTCTAATATGCTTCCAGACACTCCCTGTATGCATATCCTGACTTCCAGGCATTTGGACATCATTTAGGAATTGACATCCATTCCCAATCCATGCCGGGTTTTGAGGAAGCCAGTCTGCTCATGCTGGAAACTCCACTACCTACAATCCCCTGCTTACTGCTTTGTCTCCACCCCTGCAGGCCAAGGATGGGTGGAGGAATTCAGCTAACCTGTGGCTGGCTGCTGCAAGCCTGCTCACACCTGATGTGCATGAGTACTGTGAGCTCTTTTAAGCTCCAGCTCCCTTCAGCTCAGTGTTGTTCATTGTAGCTGTTGTCCAGTGAGACCAGTCCTTGTTCCTGAGCTGCTTCTATTCCTTGATTCCTGAGCTATAGTTAATCCTTGTTCCTTGATTCCTGAGCTATAGCTATTCCTTGTGCCTGAATTAGCACTGCCTGCAGTGCTACCTTGTTTCCTGAGTTCCTGAGCAAGTTATTCTTTGTACCTGTTCCTGGGCTTCAGCTATTTCTTGTTCCTGATTTGCACTGCTTGCAGTGCTCTCTTGATTCCTTGTTTCCTGAGCTGTAGCCTTTTCCTTTTTCCTTGAACCAGCACTGCCTGCAGTGCCACCTTGACTCCTGAAGGTTTAGTAATTCCCTGTTCCTGAACCAGCACTGCCTGCAGTGATACCTTGACTCCTGACCCTTAGCTCAATTCTTGTTCCTGCCCCAGCACTGCCTTCTGTGCTACTTTGTTTTCTTGATTCCTGAACCTGCACTATTCTAGTATACCCTTGTAGCCTACCATTCTGTATATCATTTTCTAGTCCCTGCCTTTCTTCCCATTTCCTTGGTTCTAGTTCCTAGTTTGCTGTCTTTCTATTCTGCTGTCCTGCTTCTATTACCTTGTATGTTTGCTACTTGCTTTCTGCCAAGTGTGCCCTGTGATTTTTTTCCTTTCCTGTTAAGCACTCCTCCTTGCTAGCTCCTTGTCTATTGTGCTTGTGTTTAGTTCTACCCCCTTGCTGTTACTGCCTTGCGTTTTCCTGTTTGATGGCCAGGATCCGTGGGCACAGCCGACTACCTAGGTGGTGTTTCTTGTTCACTGTGAGTATTGTCTTTGAGTTACATTTATAACATCACCATAGGTATAAGCTCCACAGACCCTGCCTTTGCATGCATATCCTATATGTGGGTATTTGCAGTCAGTATCTGTAACAGCAATTGTGGGTGAGAAACCTACTGAGCTTCAGTCTTACCGTGTGGAGCTCGAGTGCTTTACCCCACACTCCCCTTTATTGTTAATTTTGTTTCATATATATGTCTTGCACATTCGTCCTGGGTGTAGTTATTCTGAATGTTAAATTGCGTCGTGAGTGCCCTTCCTTTCTGAGTCTTACCCATCTTGTTCACTTGTACAGGCTTCCCCTTTGGATCCCTTTATCTCCTCTGACTCCCTGTGTGTTCCTGGGCAGTGCTGTACTACTCTTTCTGTGCACTGTACGTTTTCTACCCAGTTCCCAGTCCTTGCCCAAGTCCCTGACTGTGTTCCTGACATAGTCCTGGACAGTCCCTGACACAACCACTGCAGTTGACAGGCCATGCAATATGTTCGGACATCTGGTGCGCCCAGACCTCCCTCCTCAGGTCGCAGCTGTAACTTTGCAAGGCCTACTCTCCTATTTCCCTTACCCCAAATAAGGTCTGACAAAAGTGTATCAAGTGTGCGAAAGATATGAGGTGGAATCACAACCAGTATATTAGTAAAAAAAAATACAAGAGGCGGGGAAGCATCACCATTTTAGAGATGGCTACTCTGCCCATCACGGACAGTGGTAAAGAAGTCCAAAAGAAACCTACATCTGAAGTCATCTTATTGCCTTCAGCAAGTTGCTATCAATTAGGTCATAGATTTGTATACCCAGATACTTAAAAGTATCTGGAGTTATTATTAGGTCGCCAAAAGCTATCGGGTCTGGGGAGTCTTTATGGCGCATATAATAACCATATGATTTATTAGCATTATTGGCCAGGCCCGATATCTGTTCAAAATGTTTAAATATAGTTGACACGGGGTTCAGATTTATAGTAAGGTCTTTTAGATAAAGAATAATGTCATCGGCATATGCAGACACTGTGCGGTGTGTTATTTTTGGAAATTCCCAAGTCTATGGCCTCTTTGCGGAGCTTAATGAGTAGTGGTTCCAATGCCAAAACAAACAGCAATGGCGATAGGGGGCATCCCTGTCGGGTACCCCTGGTTATAGAATAAACAGAAGATATGTGTGAGCCAGTCCTGGCCCGGGCCGTGGGGGCAGTAGATAACAGCTCCACCCATCTCAAATAGCCTCGTGGGATGCCAAATATTTCCATTGAAGTCAGCATGTAAGTCCAATCAAGCGTGTCAAACGCTTGTTGCATGCCACGAGAGATGCACCCAGCTGTGCGGGAATGGACCGCTGCATTTTCCATAATATAGTGAAGGCGTCTAATATTTAGGGATGTGCTGCGGCCCGGTATAAAGCCACACTGATCAATGTGGATACGTTTTGGGAGGTAGAGGAGGAGGCGCTTAGCTAATATTTTACTAAGTATTATATACTCAGTTGATAATAATGAGAGGGAACGATAGCGTGACATGTCCCGAGGGTCCCGGTTCGGTTTGGGGAGGAAAGCAACCAATGTCTGCATGGTAGTTATTGGAAGACTGCGCTTCTCCAGTGCCGTCATGTAGAGATTCTCTGGGTGCGGGGTCAGTTTCTCGGCGTATGCCAAGTAAAATTCAGCCGTTAAGCCATCCAGGCCCAGGTCTTTTTTCTGGGAAGATATTTAAGGGCTTCAGTAATATCTGTTTTAGTGATAGGAGCCTCCAATTCCGATTGGGCATCTGCTGTTATCTTAGGGAATGTAAGGTCATTCAAAAAGGTTGCAATGTCTTCATGTGATGCAGCAGCCGGAGCGGTATATAGGTGTTTGTAATAGGAACAGAATGCCGTGTTAATATTTGCCTGGGTAGAAACGACTGTGCCATCCAGAAGGGATATTTCTGTTATCGAGACAGGAGGGGGGGGGGGGGGGGCATCACGAATGAGGCCTGCTAACAGGGTCCCTGCTTTATCTGCTTATTTATGACTATACTGAGTGTATGCGTTCTAATCTATTAGGCGTAATTGTTCAAGTAATTCAGCGTGCTTAATTCTGGCCTCCTGTAACTGTGCTTGTTGAGTTGGGTTAGTGATAGCTGCATTTTCGAGCGAATTAAGGGAATCCTCCGCCAAGCTGAGGTTCCTGTGTGTTTCCTGTCGGGCCCCCACTGTTGCCCCTATAGCCGTTCCTCTGATCACCGTCTTAAACGCATCCCACTTTACTAAGCGGGAGGATGCAGTGTTGTCATTTTCTGGGAAATAATTAGTAATGGCCTTGCCTAAAGTATTTGGGAACACTCTGTCTTCAAGGGTTTGTGGCCACAAGTACCAAGTTGGGACCGGGGTGGGGTCCCTCCCCCATCCAAGACGCACTTCTAGTGGGTTGTGGTTGGACATTGTTTTCCCAAGATACGTGGATTCAACTATCTGGGACATCAAGGATGTAGAACTAAAAATCCTGTCAATCCTGGTGTGTAACTGATGTGGTGGTGAATAGAATGAATATTCCCAACTGTCGGGATGTTGTGCACGCCACACATCCTGTAACCTCCAACTCCTAGCCCAAGCATATAAGAAGTCCGCATTTTTGGTGGTTACTGCTCCCCGAACTGGGGGATGAGAACGGTCCAAGTGTACATCCAAACCAGAATTAAAGTCCCCGCCAATGACCCAGTGATATACCGCCCAGTCCATTAGCACCACATTGAGGTTAGTGAGGTAAGTATTCTGTTTGTTATTCGGGGCGTATACACTACCAATGACAATCAGGATACCAGCTAGTTTACCCCGCAAAAGGACGTATCGCCCTGCTGAGTCTGTCCGCTGTTCCTCCAACACAAAGGGTACCTCACTCCTAATCCAAATAAGCAACCCTCTCGCAAAAGCAGAATAGGAGGTGTTAAAAATTTGACCTTTCCATTTTTTCCGCATTTTGGTGACTTCTGAGGTAGTTAAATGTGTTTCTTGAATAAAAGCTATTTGGACTTTACGCCTATTCAATTGAGCATAAATTCTGTGGCGTTTGTGAACTGACCCCATTCCCCGCACATTCCATGTCAATATTTTATATTTACCTAACACAACCATTTTGCAGCCGCCAGATGTAAAAGAGTGCCTCAAGGAAGCACAGTGCATCCAGTACAATAAGGGACATAAGGTGGACCAGGAACCAATAACCCCTCCATAAAAAACAACAACACCCAATGCTAGGGCCAACAGGCGAACTACGTTGGTCCAAACATGTATTAATACTCACTAATTCCAAACGGTTATACCATGCAGTAACTGCAGGGGGGGCGGGTCCTACACCGATCACAGTCCCTGTAATTTAGAATACGTGCTATGAGTGGTCTGGGCGCCCTGCCTGCAGTTGGTCTGCCCGTAGGAATTCTGTGCGCAAGCTCTACACAAAAGAAAGGAGAGAGACCTTCAGGGGCTATTAGTTCCCTTAGCCATTGCTCAACAAACTGGGTCGTGTTGGGGCCTTCGGAATGTTCCGGCAGTCCATTAATGCAAACATTATTGCTCTTCCCTCGGCATCTTCCACTTTATCAAGCAGGGTAGTCAATTGTTTGTGCATTTGTGACAGCTGGTCAGAGTGTTCCTTATGTAGCAGTACGAGATCTGTCAATATTTGTGCATTATCCTCGATAGTGCCCGAAAGCTTACCATGATCACCACGCAAGAGGGTAAGACCAGTAGTTAGAGTGCCAATCTGGTGTTCAATAGATTGACGAGAGTCCCTAATCTCCTGAAGTATTTGATCCAGTTTATCAGGAGGGGTGACAAGGCCGTCGGCGTGATGCAACTGATGGAGGATGCTTGGGAGGCCGATTCAGTGTCCCTCTGAGACGGTGGGTCGGTGGAATGCATGTCAGGTTGTTTCCCCTTTGTGCGCCCCATTACGAAATGTAGAAATTGGTACTGTTAGGAAGAAGAGCCCATCAGATGGTACCGACGGAGGTCGAGGCTAGGACGGGGATGGTGTCCATAAGCTGCATCAAAAAGGGCAGCGTGGCGGTAAGGAAATGATCCGGCAGGAGTCGGGTGCTCCAAATCATACAGCACCCCGAGAACAAACAACACAGAACTGATGCGCAGCAGTCAAGTGCCACACACCCACTAGCAACTATGAGTTGCACACCAGAGTTAAAGAAGTACGCCTGTGTTGTTCTGTGAATGAGCTGTCAATCCCAATCTGAGGGGTTAGAACTGCTGGAGTCAGCTGGCAGATGACACGGGCTCTATGCGATGGATTACAGTGTGCCACTATTATGAGACAAAAAAGGGGAAAAAAGGGGGGGCACCAAAATGAGCGCTGTTGTTCGGGCAGCATCAAAAAGGAGCACCGGCCCCCATCAGGAGATCCAATTACCCCCAGTCAATGAACAACACTTGTGCAGTGACTCTCACACACATTAACACTGTTTAGGCCAAACAGAATAATCCAGTAGTCGGTGGTATTGGGCTGCCTGTAGTGCTAGCTCCAGGCATAAAGCCAGGGCAAGAGGAAAGCCCAAATCAATGACCCAACCAGGGCCAAGGGCTCAAACACTGGATCCGAAGTCCAGTGCCAATCAACAGTTAGAGCGCAATTAGTAAAGTTTGTAGCGCGCCCACTCTTTCAAATATAATATGGACTCCGGGCACCGGCCAGTTCAGCCCCCCATGGGACCTAGGAGCACAGTCCGCCTCACCTCAAACGTGGCATTCATTTGTCTTGGCTTGTCTTCCCATCACAATCCGGAACCCCGCAGACACCAGGCGGGCACATAGGCGAGGGAAAGGGGGCAGACCGGTTCCGAAGAAGGCGTACCAACAATGCGGGTACATAGGCCCCAGCTCCCGCTGGGAAGCCGGAACCGCTCCGATGCTTCCGAGCCCACTGATGCAGTTACCGGCTAACAATGGCGGCTCCTCACCAGGTCACACGCAGGTCCGTCTGGAAGTCAGCGACTCCGGGCATGCGGGAAAAAACAGGCAGCCCCCACTGGGAGGGACCCCAGGTAATCTGCAACCCTCAGAGTTGGCCCCCCACACAGTAGGGAAAGTAAGATACGCTACTCCCACTGGCGAAGCGCTTCGTTGAGATCCCTCGATTTGGGTGAGCCACCGCTCTTCACCAACAGCTCTGAACAGGTCCCAAATACGCTGCGGATCTACTCCGCTGCCGGGCAGTTATTTTCAGCCGCAATCAGGAAACTGCCTCCGGACACCACCCTCTGACGGGCCTCTTCCCCCAGCCTCGCCAGGCCTGGGAACACAGCGCCAGGTTTGTCCGGCTCCGCTCTGCAGCCGCAGAATGCTGCAAGATCTTCAGGGCAGTCGATCGACCCTGGCAATCTCACCGTCGGTCAGCGGAAGGATTTCAGAGAAATTATGCCCAGATTCTGTAGTAAACTGCAGGATTCTCAGCGGGTCCCAGCCGGGAGCTCCGTTAGGTTGCGGCCACCATGCCTGGCGGTTAGCCACGCCACACCCCTGCTGTAGGTTACAGTCCGCAGTACGCACGGAGACTCTGTTTGCTTCATTTTCAGCGCCAGCTATGGACAACCAAAAGAACACTAAGGCTGCAATGCCCAGACAGGAGGAGGGAGAAGGGGCCATCACACGCTGTAACAGTGTGATGGCCAACAAAAGTGTTCTCTTAGTGAAATTGCCGTGGAGGGAACTAAGCACTCAAAGGAGGGGCATCTAGAAAAATGCACCAATAAGAAGGAAGCATTTAAGACAACACAACAAAGAACCAATGGCAGTACATGCATAGACTGAATACAGCATGTCTTGCAGACAGCGCATGTGCGCTGCCTAGGCTGACCTTGTCAGTGTGCGTTGCTCCCCTGCTGTGCAGCTCCACCCAGTAGCTGTCAGACCTCTATGATGGCCAGCTGGAAGGAGGGAATCGGCACTGGAAGGAAGCGGGCCGTAGGGAACAAGCAGTAGAAAGGACAGGAAGAGTGACAAGGAGTAAGGGGAAAGGGAAGAGAAGAGAAGCAAACCCATAGCAAAAAATGAAAAGACAGAAAAAGGCAATAAGCCGAACAGAACAGAAAATAAAGACAGAAAAAGGCTATAAAAAAAAACAACAGAACAGAAACATGAGAAAGGAGGAAACAAGAGAGCAGATACAGGCTTACCACTGGGCACCACGGATGAGACGAAGGCAGGAGCCTGCGGGTGGAGGAGGGCCTAGAACACTAACGTGTTCTAGGCCCTCCTCCACCCGCAGGCTCCTGCCTTCGTCTCATCCGTGGTGCCCAGTGGTAAGCCTGTATCTGCTCTCTTGTTTCCTCCTTTCTCATGTTTCTGTTCTGTTGTTTTTTTTTATAGCCTTTTTCTGTCTTTATTTTCTGTTCTGTTCGGCTTATTGCCTTTTTCTGTCTTTTCATTTTTTGCTATGGGTTTGCTTCTATTCTCTTCCCTTTCCCCTTACTCCTTGTCACTCTTCCTGTCCTTTCTACTGCTTGTTCCCTACGGCCCGCTTCCTTCCAGTGCCGATTCCCTCCTTCCAGCTGGCCAGCCCTCCTGCCTCCCCAACACTACTTAATTGTGGCTGCTGCGCGGTGAAGGAGTAACGTCACTGACCATGTCAGCGTGAGATGCTCCCCTGCTGCGCAGATCCACTCGGTGGCTGTCGGCCCTCTGCACTCCAGGTTTGGTGTTTGAGGCCCTCCTCCACTCGCAGGCTCCTGCCTGCGCCTCATCCCTCGTGGCCCAGTGGTGAACCTGTCTCTGCTGTCCTGTTTCCTGCTTTCTCTTGTTTCTTTTCTGTTGTTTTGATAGCCTTCTTCGGTCTTTATCTTCTGTTCTGTTCTGTCTCATATCCTTTTTCAGTCTTTTCATTTTTTGCTCTGGTTTTGCTTTTTTCCCCTTTTCCATTACTCCATGTCCCTCTTCCCACCCTTGCCGATTGTCCCTCTTCCCGCCCTTGCCACGGCTCGTTCCCCGTGGCCCCTTCCAACGCCGCCTCCCAGCTGACCATCCTTCCTACCTCCCGAACATTACTTAATGGTGACCAAGCCCCGCGGGTGCACTGCTGGCGTGCTGAAGGCAAACCCATCTGCACCAATCCATTCATGGACTGCGCCCAGCACCACGGACCTTGGTTCCCGTGGCATTCACCGATATAATGCTAGCACTCTCCACGCACTCAACACCAGATGTTCCAATGCGTGTCACCTCGCATCACTGAAGGACACCCAAGGACAGTTCACCTGCCACAACTGCACCTTCTCCTGCCTCTGCACACCAGACCTACCAACCACACGGTCCACAAGAACTGTATCCGACCACCTCAGCTGCGTCGTACTCAACACCAGCTCCCTCAGTAGACACGCCATGGAGATCTGGGACCTGCTGTACTCCATCTCCCCCGATGTCACCTTCTTCACAGAAACCTGGATGAACCACACCTCAGCCCCAAACATCTCAACCGCCATCCCCGACGGTTACAAAATCATCCACAAGCACCGCACCAGACGGCCTGGAGGAGGCATCGCCATTGCACAGAAAAACACCCTCCGCCTCACAACTAGCTCCGATGACCACTCACCCGACATGGCACACTGTCACTTCCATATCCAGGCCAACCAGAATGCCACCCTCTGCTGCACCCTCGTCTAAAGAACTCCCAGATCCCGTCCCCCTTTATCAAATCCATAGCCGACTTCATTGCTCACCACACTCTCGCCTCAGCGGACTACATCCTCTTCGGCGACCTCATTTCCACCTGGACAACCTCTTGGACCACAAATCCTCATCCCTACTAGAAAACCTTGCCACCATCGGACTGAAACAACTGGTCTCCCTCCCAACCCACTCAGCGGTACACACTCTTGACCCCATCTTCTCCACAGGCAACAACATCTCCATCAACCAAACCTCCGAGCTACATTGGACAGACCATCACTGTGCCCACTTTTCCTTCATCAAACCCACTGAACCCCACTGCACCCACCGCGACCCGCGCAGAAGATGGAACAAGGTCTCCGAAGACCAACTCGCCACCTCCCTCAGCAAAGTCCCGTCGCCGACCACCACGAACGCCAACGCCTCAGCATGCAACCTCCACTGATGGATCTCCCACTGCTCCGACACACTGGTTCCCCTTAGGAAACCCTCCGGCAAGCAGCCCTCTGGGAGAGCCAGCTGGTTCTCGTCTGCCTTTCAAGAGTCCAGGCATACCTGAAGACGGCTCAAAAGAAGATGGAGGAGCAGCAAGATCTTGGCAGACCACGCAGCCTTCAAGACTGCCGTCACTACCTCCTCATCAGAACCACCAAGAAAACTACATACAGTAACTCATCAACGCCAATGCACACAACAGCAAATAACTCTTCACCGTGATCCAATAATTCACCAAACCCTGCAGGAACAGCACAGATATCCCACTCCCAAGATCTCTGCGACAACCTCGCCACCTTTTTCCACCGCAAGATCTTAGATATCTATGACAGCTTCGCAATCCAGGACCCATCCCAACCACTGCGCCCAAATGCTCCAGATTCCAGCTGACACTGCTCAACTGGACAACCCTCTCTGCTGACGACAACCTAAGGATCATGAAAACCATCCACTCTGGGGCCCCCTTGGACCCATGCCCCCACCACATTTTCAACCAAGCAGGTGCCGCCATCACCCCCGAACTCTGCTGCACCATCAACTGCTCCATCGAATCTCCCACCTTCCCTGAAGACTTGAAACATGCATAGATCAATCCCCTGCTGAAAACATCCTCTGCCGACCAGACAGACCTCAAGAACTACAGACCCAGTTACCCTATTCCCCTGCCCTGCCAAGGTCATCGAGAAGGCCATCAACGCCCAACTCACAGAATTAATCGAAACACACCACACCATGGACCCCTTCCAATGTGGCTTCAGGAGCAATCTCACCACCAAGACTGCACTCCTCGGCATAATGGACGACATCCGCACTCTCCTCAGCCGAGGCGAAACCTCGAACCTCATCCTCCTGAACCTCTCTGCCACCTTCGACACCGTCTCCCACCACACCCTCTGCACAAGACTCCACGAACCAGCATCCACGGCAAAGCGCTAGAGTGCATCTGCTCCTTCCTCACCGGCCAATTCCAGAGAGTCAGACTCCCACTGTTCTCCTCAGATCATACAGAGATCAGATGCAGAGTCCCCCAGGGCTCCTCTCTGAGCCCCACTCTCTTCAACATCTACATGCTCCGCTTGCACCCATCATCAGAAACCATGGACTCACAGCGTCTCCTACGCCGATGACACACAGCTGATTCTCTCCCTCACCGATGAACCCACTGCCGCTAATAGCAATTTCCACGACGAGATGAAGGCAGTAGCCACCTGGATGAAGGAGAGCTGCCTCAAATTTAACTGAAGTCCTCATCCTGGGCTCCACTCCCTCCACTTGGGACGGCTCCTGGTGGCCAGCATCACTCAGAACCCCCCCACACCCATCGACCACGCATACAACCTAGGCATCATCCCCAACTCCTTGCTCACTATGAACCGCCAAATCAACGACGTATCATCCTCCTACTTCCACACGCTCCACCTGCTCCAAAAGATCTTCACATGGATCTCTACCGAGCCCAGGAGAACGATCACCCAGGCACTCATCAGCAGCAAGCTAGACTGCGGCAATGCACTCTACACTGGCACGGCCCAAAAACTCCAAAAGAAATTGTAACACATTCAGACAGCTTCCACCAGACTTATCCTGGACATCCCCGCCAAAGCCACATCTCTGATCACCTGAAAGTCCTCCACTGGCTTTCGGTCAACAAAAGAATCACCTTCCAGCTCCTCATGCACGCCTTCAAAGCCTTTCACAACACTGTACCCGAATAGCCCTACTACCGCCTGTCCTTCTACACACTTACCAGACGTCTCCGCGCCGCCCATCATGACCCTGGCCACTACCCACGGATTCGCAAGATCTTGGCTGGAGGAAGTTCCTTCTCCTACCTTGCTGCGAAGATCTGGAAGTCCCTACCTCTGTATCTTTGGCAATCACCGTCACTGCCTCAATTCAGGAAGGACTTCAAGACCTGACTCTTCGACTGAACTGCAGAACCCCCCCCCCCCCCCCATCCCCAGCGCCTTGAGACCCTTACGGGTGATTAGTTGCGCTTTACAAGAACCCTGATTGATTGATTTTGGGCTCGACCTATAAAGGAGGTGGTACATACCTCTTCTGCCATTCCACAGTCTCAAAAGCCCCAAACTGCCCCATGCCACCAAGTCCTTACCACATACTCCCTAATAAACAACTTGTTCATATTAAATGCTCAATAAAAACCAAATGCACCATGCAACATCTATCTCACGAGTGTTACAAATATTTTTCTTATTTTCTGAGGTACTTTATTACTTAAGAAGCTAAATGCAAAACATCAAACAAAGATTACAAACAGAAAATCAGAACTCTCAAACCCCTCCATAGCCTAAAATCCAAGTCAAAAGATCTTGTTGTATCCAATTGCGAAATGCTTTGGTTTTTAGCAATGCTAAGTTAAAGGTCGTGCTTTAGTAAAGTACTTCTGAATACCACTTTCACAGTTCTCAGCGTATTCCACATTTCACGACAACCTAACACATGTTGGCATTCATATGCAGCACAGGGGCCACAGCGTTCCGGTTACTTCAAGTGAGACTCTATCATTGTGTTTTAATGGCCATCACCTCAAAGTTTGTCAGATGATACTAGGTTCTCACACAGCCTAGCAGACGTTTCTCAGGCCCTCAAAGCCCATCACCCAAATACCAAAGGATGCAACCCAGCTAGAATCACTCATCGGGCACACAAGGGAGGGCTGAAGGGGAGCAACGTCCATAACTCCATACCAGACACATCACTATACACAGATGTCCATCATCATTGGGAACTAAAGGTAGTCTTGGGGCCAGTACATAGGAATCCATGTGCCTTTAGTGTATTCGCCAGTATCTTGGCAAATACCAACCATAGTTGAATATTTCATGCACCGTGAGTTATGTGAGAGACCGACAGGGGAGTAAATAGAAATATTTAAGTTGGGGCATCATGTGCTCATATCTCTGCAACAACACAACAGATTTGCAGGTGCTTTGTGGTAATGAGGTCGGTGGTGTCATGCCTTACCAGCTCCCAACACCCTCCAGGCTAGGAGATGAGATCGATATGATCATTAAGATCTTGTGCTGGCAACTCGGGGCACACTGGCAGAGTCAAGTACAAAGTGCTTTTATCCTTCCCCTGGGCTCCTGGCAGTGGAGATGATAGTTGGTGTTTTCTCTCCTACATAGCTCTAAAGCACTTAGGCAGCAGGGCCAATGAACACCTCCCATGGAGGTTGTCCTTTGCGGGGTGCAGTCCAGCAACAGTTTCTCTCAGTGGGTTGGCCACTTCTTTCTCTAGGCAGTACAGCAGCTCTCCTTGCAGGAACTTTGACCTAGGGTCTGGCACCAAACTACTAGGAAGCCAGGAGTTAGCTGACACAGGCTCTTGAACACCGAAAGTCCTTGACTGTATGGTACATATTACTATCCGTGCTCTTGAAGGAGATCCAGAACACTGAACTGGCCTGGGGTTCCAATTCTTCTTCCCAGAAATGACTGGTTAGCTCCTGTACACCGTTCAAATCCTGGGAGCTCCAGGGTATAAAGGATAATTGGCCACTGCAATACCAGTGCGCGTAATGGTCATGTGCCTGAAGAGCCCCTTCTGAGGTACGGATGTGTGTCCAGGTTTATTACCCTATCATTTGGGAGGCAGATGAAGGTGGAAAAGAGAGTGGAGTGATGGAGCAGGGTTTTACAAAAAGAAAAACTGCTCAAATTGACACCCCCATAATACTTACTAACAGTGTGCAGTGGAAATTAACATACAAATCACATAAAAACACGGGAAACCGCTTTACGCATGCGTGCACTAATGTGAACTAATGCATGAAAGAACTAGGCCACATTTTAGATTACGCTACGAAAGTAACAAAAAAAATAATGCATGACTAGGCCGCATTTCGCATCTTGCATCTTACTTTAAAAATAATAATAAATATTGCCGCTTTTGCTTAAAGCTTTGCTAAGAAGAATATTAACATGGGATAGTGCCATGGTGGGTGGTAAACAGTGAAAAATGCATTTCCATGAAATTAATAAATGTTTATGTTTTATTCGTCATAGTGACCTGAAAGGGCCTGCATTTTCCTAAAATTGACATGATAGATGGGGGCTGGAGAAAAGCATGAATAACCCTATAAATAGACAGAAAAGCTGAGCGCAACAGAAGAGTGCGAAAAGCCAATGTTGATCAGCTACGAAAACATTGTTTGGTTGCCAAGAGACGTGACTGGCCGTGGGACCCAAGACTTCTTCCGCGGACGTAGCAGAAAGGCTCATGTAAACGATGAAATTGTTACATGTATCATGAATAAATGAACAAGTCGAGGATTACGTAATGAGAACGTTGTAAAAACAAAGAAGACTGTAGAATTATGAATGTGATCATGGTGGTGTGATTGAAGACCCCTAAACCATCCAATGACAAGCTGAGTTTTAAAAATTGTTTCAACTGTTGTGGGTTGGACATGTAGGTTTTAGGGTATAACTAGGGTGCCTTTAGGGGTGTGGTTATGGATCTAAGCTGATGCAGTGCGGAGCTGAGAAGAGAGATAGAGGGGTGATTCGTCGCTATTTGTCGGTTTGCAGAAAGGCCTAGCTGATCCTGTCTCTGTCCCGTTTCCTGTATCTTGAAATCTTTGTTCCCTGACTCTATTTCAGGGGACCCTCACAACCTCCTTAGCCAGGGGGTGGTATTTCTCTGATCCTTTGGGTTAGTATATCTTCATGTTTCGTACTTTGCATAATCATTTGAAATGTATTTTTGTCTCTGACACTTATGTGTCTTCATCTATCCACTCCTTCATATGCATATCGTTCATTTGATGAGTGTGAAACTGTTTGCATTTTGCTGACGTTTCTCTCCCTCTTTGTGAGATTTCTTTGTTTACCTTGTAACCTGTATGCAATGAGCATTAATTACACATTATTTTGCAATAAACTTTATTAATCTTATAGAGAGTCTGTGATTATTCAGCTAACTAGATAGTTAGATAGTACTATTATTACCATCATCTTCTCAACTAATCGTCCATCGACCAGACGAAAGAGAGTTGATACAGAGGTTCAGTTATGTATTTAAAGTTAAATATGAACCTGTAGAAGAAAACAACTGATCACGTCATTAAAACTTTACCCCCAGCGCAACAGGGATTTCACGAATTGGGTGAATGTGTATGGGCCATTTGTATGTAATATCATTGAGTATTGATCCCTGATAAGGTGTAGCGCTGGATCAGTTTTCTGGTAGCAGAGGATGGTTTAATTATTGATTAGTTTGGTAATAATTATTGATTATTGATTATATGTTCTTAACATGCAAAGTTAGTGTCCTATTCTATGTTTTCTAGAAGTATGGGTATGGAGTTACCTGAGATCCCAGGAAAATGTATTTAGCCTGAAGTAGGCAGAAGAATAGTGTGGATAAGTTATCACATTGGATAAGTACTTTGTTGTTATAATACTGTACGGCGGAAGGCTGTAGGTTTTATATTTAGGGACAATTTCGCATGTAAGTAGAGTGTCTGAAATAGTGAAAGGTCCACTTCCGAAACTCTGGCCTTATCCCCAAAGGAGTACCAAGACATCTTTTACACCAAAAAGTCCTCTTGCGAAACTTTGGCCTTATCCCTAGAGGAGTACCAAGTCCACCTGTAGCATGTTTGAATGTAAAATAGCGCTGGTCGTTATTCTTACTTAAAGTGCAAGAATTCTTTTTGAAAAGGTGAAAACTATCTCTTTATTTAGTGGAACAGACAAGGTAGCATTGTTTTGTGTTGTTCCTAACAAAAATTTGATTAAGAAAACTTAGAAATGCATTGCCATATTATTTTGTAAAGGGAGTGTCAGTAGCAGGAGTAATACTGACGTCATGGCATTGGTCAGGCAGCGGGTGTGAAGTAAGCTTGGATTAGCCGGTTGGTGTGAGCCGTGCTGGTATTGGTTGAGATAGTAGATACATACGGAACTGTGATTGAACGGTTGGTGTGAGCCGCGCTGATATTGGACGAACACTAGCAAATAGAATAAGTAGAATTACGGAAAGGTTTCCTTGTTTATTTTGCTGAGATACTTTAGCGTAAAGAGTCGGAAAATGAAGTTTTGTAAGAAAATAAAGAATTCCTTTAAAAAGTGAGGGAATTCCTATTCCACCTCCAACGAACACCTGCTTCCTTTATGATGTTGGAGCGAGGATACCATACGTGGACTTGGATAGAGAATTGGGTGTAATATATTAAGGATGATAGTGTTATAGCTTTCCCACAGCATGGTTCATTTAATGTAAGGATTTTACAGAATTTGAGAGATCGACTGAATTCACTAGAGCCAGATCCCAGACCTACACAGTATAAAGTGCTAGAGGAATGGGAAGTAGAGGCATTCGAAAGAGAGAAATATCGAGTCGGTAGGAGATACAGAAATATAATGTCTAGAAATCCTTCTGAAAAAAGATAGAGGAGTGCTGTAATAACTTAGGGTTTATACCCCGTTTTAGTTGCTGAAGACCAGACAGGAGGTAAATGTAAAGAGAAAAATAAAAATATAGAGACTTCAAGATTAAGCTATGACCCAAACGATTCTGATGATCATTTGTTAGATGACATTTTGACCAAAAGACCTCCGCCATATCAAGAAAATTCAGGTGAAGTGACTCCAAATGCACCACTAATGGGAACCCCATTAATTCCACAAGTCCCGAAAATAACTAGAGTAGTACGAGAAAGTGAAAGGGATATGTTGAATAAGGCAAAAGAAGCTGACCCAGAAAATAAATCAGTTAAGTTTAAATGCTGAAGCATTGACGGTACCAGTAACAACCGGTCCCATAAATCCATTGTATGGGGAAAATAGAATATATCAAAAGTACATACGTTGGCAGTTCCAAGGAATAGTGCCAGGAGTGAAATGGTGACTGTAGCAAATGAGGATGGACAGGCTGACACGAATACTTCGTTGTTGGATATTCCGGTTTGTGAGATGATAACTGAAACCCCTAAGAGAAGTACACAAAAGGACCCGAGAAGATTAGGGCCGAATGTCACTTCAATGACAGGGAGTTCAGTAGGTTGTTTACCGGATGAATTAGATCATTGGATAAAGGGAATGGAAAAACAAAAACCTCAACCACAAAGTATAAATGTGAGCCAATTGGGAGTAGATTTGGAAGAGATGAGCATTGGTACAATGAGTCCAGACAGACTAGGGAATTACCGAGATGAAGAGCTAATGTTTTTATGTAAAAATATTACTTGGAGAGTGAGAAATCTTCATGAGAAAATAACAGAGGCTGCTAGTGAATATGGAATAGACATAGAGAAGTCTAAGGTGTTGCAGAAAACATACAGGTTGTATTTTACTGATAAGGATTTGGAAAGTTTGAAAGCGTCTAGAAAAAGATCACATATAAAGGAGTTGATGAATATTTTGAAAAAATGGGGAGATGTAGTACTGTTAAAAGGTAGATGGATGAAAAAGAAGGAAGAAGCAGCTGTCAAAGGAGCGTATTTGTTTCCGTTGAGAGAGACAGGACATGTTGAAAGGGAGTGTCCGATGAGAGAAGTTCCAGGTGGTGGATATCTTCACGTTCCCTGGACGAGACAGGATATATTATCCTTTACAAACAATTTTGCCAGGTTAAGGGATAAACCAGTTGAGTGGTATAAACAGGTAGAGAGGTTTGTGAAAGTTTCAAAGGTCCTGTTAAAGGATTTAGATGGTTTGTTTGAGATTGTCGTTCCAGCTGATTTATGGACAGAATGTACGATCACTGTCGATTAGCCAAAAGAAGAATATCCTAGAGATCCTCAAACAGGTGCACCAACAGATGAGGCGATGAAAAAGTATAATCAGGTAATCACTTATTTGAAAGGAAAAATTTCCCCTAAGGAAACAGATTGGGTTAAGATAGACAGGACAACCCAAGAACCAAAGGAGTCAGTACATGCCTACTATGAAAGATTGTTACAGGTATTCAAACAGTATAGTGGGTTTGAGAATATTGGAGACAAAGATATGGGACACTTTGTGTGTCGTTTTGTGTTTGGATTGAAACCAGAGATTAGTAATATGATTCAGCAGCATTTGACCTGCTGGCAGAGCAAAACAATTGATGAAAGTTTGATATATGCGAAGTATTGTAGGGACGTTATTGAATCGAGACATAAAAAGTTAAAAGAGAAAATGATGTGGGCACAAGGGAAGGTAGCAGAGCAGCAAGAAGGAAACAGTGGTTCTCAAACAAGTCATCAGATTAATGGCCAGAATCAAAATGGTCAGGTACCCAGTGGAGGTAGAGGTAGAGGTAAAATGAGTCGAGAGGAGGCTAAGAAGAAATTTCCTTGTCATGTGTGTGGAAAGTATGGACATTGGAAGAACGGGTGTAGATCGGCTCAAAAGAATAATGGGGTAAATCAAAATTTGAATCCACAGATGCAGAATGAGGTGGTTGTGAATCAACAGCAGCAACAGCAGCAGCAGGTAGTTACTCCACAGTTACAGGTGCCACACGCTCCTATGCCAAGTAATGTGAATGCTCAAGTGCAGAGCTACAGTACGAACCCTAGATTTCACGGAGGTGATCAAGTTGGTAAGAATCAAAATGTGCAAATGGTTCCGCAATACTGGTTGCAGTGCAATGAGAGTGATTCAGACTCCTGTCAATGACGGTGCCTGAGGGGGGAGGAAAAGTGTGTGCTAGGCGCATGTTTGGCGGTAGATCAGTCAGGTCCATTTGTTGCCGGAAAGGTGGAAGGTAATGATATCACATTCTTAGTGGTTACTGGTGCTACCCGTTGTACTGTGAGAGCAACAGAAATTCCGAACCTACGCCTCTCAGGAGAAACTATCCAAGTTGTCAGAGTCTCGAATAAGCATATTAGAACACCAGTCACAAATCCAATAGAAGTTCATATTGGGAGTTTCAGAGACGTGCCCCGTTTCATGGTATGTGACACAAGTATGGTGAATCTCTTGGGAAGAGATCTACTTTGCAAAATTAATTGTACCATCTATTGTACACCAGATGGTATTGTGTTTCAGACACCTGATGATGATGTTGCATTCAAGATGATGTTAGCAAAGCAAGGGACGGGAGTGGATGAGTTGTTTTCAATTATCACAGGAGAAAATTTGCCTGAAGAATTAAAAAGTACTAAAAGGTTAGGTGTATGGGATTTTACAGGAAAGGAGATTGGTCAAATGATAAATGTAGATCCTATTCAGATTACGGTGAAAGAGGGTGCCCTATATCCAAACACACCTCAATACAAAATGAGTCTGGAAGTAATTGCAGGAGTCACTCCTGTGATTGACCAAATGATTGAGCTGGGAATTCTGAAAGAAATATTGAGCAGTCCTTGTAATTCGCCTATTATAGGAGTTAAGAAGCCCAGTGGAAAATACAGAATAGTACAAGATTTAAGAAAAATTTATAAGATTGTAGTACACTGTTGTCGAATAGTGCAGAATCCAGCAGTGATCCTTTACCAAATTCCCTGCGATACTGAATGGCACACAGTGATTGATTTGTGCCAAGCATTTTTCTCGATTCCTTTACATCCAGAAAGTCAATATGTGTTTCAATTCCGGTTCGGATACCGTGTTTTGGAACGGTGCCGAGTTCCTCAAGGGTACACGGAGAGTCCTTCAATTTTTAATCAGATTCTGAAAAGGTGTTTGGAGACTTTGATCATGCCAGGAAATTCAAATCAACCATGAGCTCAGGGGGAAGAAAACAGGATTGGGTCGCCTCCCACTCAAATCAATGCTGCAACACACAGGACCCAATCTGCTAATACGGTAACTATTCAGAAGCTTTGTGTAAGAGACTGAGAGGTATAAATTTGCCTTCTTCTAAACCACTCTCCACCAAATACGCATGCAAGAGTGGTCCCTTATTCACAAGCTACCGTAAATCCATAAAAAACCACAAGAACCTTGTCCAAAAGCAACAGTCACTGTGTTCAAAAACAACAAACCCTGTGAAATCACAGATGTAAAAAACAACCACCACTGTGTGGGAATCAGTGAAAAATATGTGCAAACCAAGGTAGCACCTCACGTGCGCAACACCAAAGCGGGCTTCAGCTGGATAAAGTATCGCGAGTTATGCCACGTTTATCATCATAGGTTGCTACCTTGAACAACAAAAAATGAAAAACTGAAACCAGTGTACCAGAAAAAATACTGAAAAAAGGTAAACATATGTGAAAACCTCACAAACTTCAGTCCCAATTAAAATTGAGATCGATCCACAGCAACCATACTTTATTCTCAGATCGTAGATCAATTCAAAATATAAACGTGCTGTATGTTAACAGACCAAATAGCGTTGGGCCCATTGTACATTGATAACCTATTAGTGGCATCAAAGACACGAGAGGCATGTGTGACAGATACCATTGCCTTACTGAACCATTTGCAGAAGGTGAACACAAAGTGTCACCAGCAACATTGCAATTATGTAAACAGGAAGTCCAGTACTTAGGACACAAAATAGAAAAAGGATTCAGGAAGGTGACACCAGAACGAATTAGTGTGATTAAACAAATGAACCCACCCAAAACTCAGAGAGAAGTTCGAATGTTCTTGGGAATGGTTGGATACTGCAGAAAGTGGATCAGTTGTTTCTCACTGATTGCAAAATCTCTACAGAGGTTGACATGAAAAGATGTGAAAGATCAGATTGTTTTGGATGATGAAAGTATGGAAGCTTTTACTAAATTACGAAACAGTCTTTGTCGAGCACCTGCGTTGGGAATGCCAGATTATGCAAAGGATTTTGTGTTGTACTGCTGTGAAAGAGATGGGTGCGCACTGTCAGTTTTAACTCAGAAACATGGAATGGCACGACGTCCAGTAGCATATTTTTCTGCTACTTTGGATTCAGTGACTGCAGCATTGCCAGGCTGTTTGAAAGCAGTAGCTGCTACTTGTGTGAGGCTGGAACAGAGTGAAGCGATTGTGATGGGACATCCAGTCAAGGTATATGTGCCACATTCGGTTGAGATTCTTTTGACACGAACAAGGACACAATATATGACCTATAGTTGGCTGACTAGGTACGAAAGAGTGATCTTGGCTGCTGAAAATGTGACTGTGGTGAGGTGCACAACCGTAAATCTGGCAACCCTATTACCAAATTCATATTGTGAGAAAGTGAGAGACGAGGTAGATCATGATTGTTTGGATGTGACAGAATTGTGCACAAAACCCAGGTCTGACATAGAGGATACACCACTAGAATAATCAGACTGTGTTATGTTTGTTGATGGATCATGTTTTAGGAATGAGAAAGGTGAATTGTGTTCTGCCTATGCTGTATGCACCATAGCAGGAGTTTTAGAAGCATCCTATCTAAAAGGGGTAAACTCTGCCCAAATTACTGAATTAATAGCTCTGATTAGAGCATGCAAAATTGCCAAAAGCCTGAGGGTAACCATATTTACTGACAGTCAAAATGGGTTTGGAGTGGTCCACGACTTTGGGCAGTTGTGGATGCAAAGGGGATTTCTGACTTCTTCAGGTTCCCCAATCAGGAACAGCAAAACTGTGAAAGATTTATTGGATGCCTTGCAATTGCCCAAAAGGATTGCAGTGGTTAAATGTTCCGCACATAAGTAAGGAGATGATTATGTGACGAAAGGCAACAGATACGCAGATCAGGTAGCGCGTTTCCGTGCACATTTATTAGCCCTAAATAGAGGGATGGAAAAAGAAAATACCAATTGCCATCTAATGTTCTCTTCTTAATTTGAAACTTGGGATGAAATTAGACAGTTGCAGGAAGAGGCAAGTGACGAGGAAAAGGAAATTTGGATAAATTCAGGCTGCAGAAAGAGAGCAGAGGACAAAGTGTGGGTCTTTATAGACGAAAGACCAGTCATACCGGATTGTTTACTTTCACAAATGGCAAGGGTATACCATGGAATTGCACATGTTGGACGCAATGCAATGATTAGGCTATTCAAGCAGTCATGGTATAGCTCAAAATTCAGGGTTATTGCAGAGAGTCTGTGCCAGAGGTGCATCACCTGTCAGCAACAAAATCCCGGCAGAAAGACAGTTGTTAGTTGGGGACAGATTGGAAAGACAGCAGGGCCATTCACCCGACTTCAATTGGATTTTATCGAGCTTCCCCGTGTAATGGACTAAAACATGTCTTGGTTGTTGTTTGCTTGTTCTCTTGCTGGGTGGAAGCCTATCCAACAAGAAGGAACGATATTAAAACTGTTGCAAACCTACTTTTAAGAGAGTTAATCCCAAGATTTGGATTTCCAGTCACTTTAGAGACAGATAGAGAAACACATTTTAATAATGAGATAATTCGGTTGTTTTGTTCAGCATTACAAATAGAGCAGAAACTGCATTGTGCCTATCGACCTGAAGCATCTGGAATGGTTGAGCAGATAAATGGCACAATAAACTCTAGGGTAAGAAAGGTGTGTGCATCCACAACACTGAGATGGCCTGACGCTTTACCCCTTGTATTGATGAGTCTCAGAAGCCTTCCTGATAAAAAGACTGGATTGAGTCCTCACGAAGTCCTGATGGGAAGAGCAATGAGACAAGCGATTGTACCAGCAAACAAACTGATGAATATATCTGATGATCTAGTGCTTGATTTTTGCAGAGAATTGGTTGATCTGGTACGTTCTGTGTCTCACCAGGTTGTAGAAAATGCAACTACAACACAGCTGAATAAAGCTCATGATCTGAGACCTGGAGAGTGGGTTCTCGTGAAGAAACACATGAGGAAATCGTGCTGAGAACCCAAGTGGAATGGACCTTATCAAGTAATTCTGGTGACAACGACAGCAGTGAAGTGTGGTGGCTTTCCAAATTGGATTCATGCGAGTCTTACTAGATGAATCCCAAGTCCGCTTGAAAGACAAGAAGAGCAGCAACTGGTGAACCAAAGACAAAAACCAGAGGCTGAAGTATGTGAAGCTGAAGAATCTAAAGTGACATATTCTGAAGAACAAACAGATGATGAACAGCCAAGCACAAGTCAAGAAGAGTGGGCACCAGCTACTGGGTCTCGTGAGACTGCTGAGAAGAGAGCCTTAAAGTGTAGGATTACACTATTTTTCAGAAATTTGTGAGCAAAGTTTAGAATTTTATAGAATTAGATTTTTTATATTGTTTGGTAGAATACAAAATGGCCGAAGCAACAGTGACTGAACATCCAAAATTTAGCCTAAAACGTAGATGTATTAAAGCTTGCTTATGTAGTGTCTTTTTACTAATATTTATGTGGATATTACTAACTATCATTGTATCTACTCTAATGGTAGTTAATAACGGAAAAAATACTAATGATGTAATAAATGAAAGAGTGAGTGAGGTTACTAAAGAAACCCCTAATACTAATATGGAACAAATAGATGGCAGTATTTATCATCATGATAAATGAATTAGTGATTTCTCGTTAAATGTTTTTACTAAATTGTTGTATGAGTATGTCAACACAATGAATGTAAGCGATTGTTACGTGTGCATGCAATTACCTTTGTCTGTCTCAGAGGGGGTGACCTACCATCACCTACCTTTAACATATGGTATGTCGTGTAGGGTTTTAACAAGCCTTTTTTATGTAATGGAGAAGCTGGAGTATCATTATTCCAATATAGATTTAGTATTTCCAGAAATACCTGTTATAAAATAGCTGAACAAGGTTTTAAGAAGTAAACATGCACGTTATATGGGAGAATTCTTCCATATTACCAAGATACTAAATATAGAATATGCTTATACACATAATCTAACATGTAGTCTGCAGGTTGAAGAAAAGGTGTTCATAGCTATGGTAGAAAATAGAAGAGAAAGTTTCCAAAGGAAAGCTGCTGAACAGAAGTCACATGTACCACCGTGGACTTTTAGAGAGGGAAATTATTGGAAAGGCGAGACATACGCTGAAATGTCCTTGGATTGGTATCAAAAAGGGAAAATCTGCTTGCTTAGACTAAAAACGAACTATAATAATTATTTCATTGGTACTAGTGAGTGTGAGCGTACGTTCCAAATTACTGGAGGATGGGGATTAAAGGATGGAACTGATCCTGTTTACTCAGGGGTCTAATATGTGTGTGGTAAGAAAGCCTACTACAGGTTGCCTGCACATTGGTATTGCAGTTGTTATTTTGAAATTGTTTTTCCAAAAATCTATCATGTAGATAGAAATAATAACAGAATCAATTAAGTAAAACAAGGACTAAGAGAGCGAGTTTCTCAGAAATAACAGGTGACATTTTTGTTGCACTGATACCATCAGTTGTTCTGAATTCACATAAAATTCGAAAATTGTCCACAGTGGTTGATCGTTTAACAACAGATACTGCTGGTGGGTTCTTGATGATCGACACCGAAATGGTTGCGATCAGATCAATGGTTTTACAAAATTGACTTGCCCTTGATATCTTATTGGAAAAAGAGGTTGGAGTCTGTGGCATGTTGAAAGTTCAACACTGCTGTACTTTGATCCCAGACAAAAGTAAAGGTATTGAGGGATATATTAAGAATTTTATGAAATTACATGAAGATTTGACTCAACTGGAGGTTGACGGTGTCTAGGAGAGACTTGGTAAGAGTTTCTCTTCTGTAGGTAAATGGTTTTCTACCTTTGGAAATAGCTGAATAGGAAAAATAATAATGCCAATCATTTCAGTAGCTATAGTAGCCCTAGTAATGATAACAATATATAAATGTTGTAAGTGTAGACGTGAAAGAAAAGAGATGTTGACAGACTCAAATAACAAACGAAGAGCAAGAAAGAGAAAAAGAGATTCAATAAAACTAGAAGATATAAAAAGAAATTACTATGCAATGATGAAAGATTTAGACGAAAGAATGATGAAAAGAGAAAAGAATACTGAACTTTAGATTAAAAAAAGATGGTAATTGGTATGGTGGGTATTTTGTGATTGCTCAAAAAAGCCATCAGAGGGGGGATTGATGGAGCAGGGTTTTACAAAAAGAAAAACTGCTTAAATTGACACCCCCGTAATACTTATTAACAGTGTGCAGTGGAAATTAACATACAAATCACATAAATACACAGGAAACCGCTTTGCACATGCGTGCACTAATGTGAACTAATGCATGAAAGAACAAGGCTGCATTTTACATTGCGCCATGAAAGAAACAAAAACAAGCATTGGCATAGCCAATAGGTCTCGCCTTTGGGACGTTATAAGTGTTAAGTGAGAGCTATTGGCAATGTTTTTAAGGTATGTTGTAGAGCATCATGGCTCATGTGTTCAATACTGTAAGGTTTTTGTGCAAGTTGTGCTTAGTGTAGTGACGTAAGGGTAGTGGCGTGGTGTGGAATGTAGGGGTGAGGTGTGATATGATGTGTGTTGGTGGGATGTACGTGTGTAGTGTGTTTTGTTGGTGTGTATGTTGGTGGTATATGTAACTTCACAACAAAAAAACTGTAAAGAGATTAATTATGTGCGTACTGTGATGCGTTTTTGTAAGGTTTTTAAAAACAAATATATTGTTTTGTTAGTTGTGTGTTAGTTTTCTATATGGCTATGCAAAGGCTTTATTTGAAAGTAATTAGAATCTGAAAAATGAGTGCAAATAGGCTCCAAAATAATTAGAGGGTGCATAATATTTGCAGGCCCGAGCCTCTGAAAGAGTAAGGAGTGTCAAGTCAAGCTGCTATCCGTGAAAGGCTGGTAGGGCTGGGCAGAGTTGGTCACAAGTCACGATGGTTCTTGTGAAAGGCTAGTTTTGTGGGGGACAGGTGGATCACATCCCATGTTACATGTGAAAAGCCGGCAGGGCTGGGCAGAGTTGGTCACACGTCACGTTGCTTCTTGTGAAATGTCGCGGTTTTAATTCCGCTCGGCGGAAAGCCAAATCCTTGAGAGCGAAGAAGGACCTCCACTCTCCCTCAGGGTACCACCAGATCTGACTACAACCAGATTGCTAGTTGACTACCCGTAGGGGAGAGAAGAGACAGCTCAGGACCACCAGGGTGAAGGAAAGGCAAGGTATTCCCAGGAAGTTCAGGGAGACTGGGTATATGCCTGGATGCCCTAATACGAAAAAATAGAAAGATAAAGCAGATGAACAATGGCAGTAAGTATCTAAAAAATAAGCCTACTAACCCCCAGGACTTATACCCCTTTTCCAGGTTGTGTACTATTTCAGACTCACTGTCTAGAACAGCAGGGCACTGCTGTAACGTTGATCAGGAATCCAGACAGGAGCGAGCAAGAACAGCGCAGTGGTTTCTAACAACAGCAAAGAACACTGAGGTTCAGGTATTCACATAAGTCTCGCTTTCAAAGATTCCGTTAGGAAGGCTGTCCACTCGAGAAAGATGAATTCCTTCAGCTGGGGCAAAGTCGGGCACAGGAGTGCGGGAGCTGCTCGCAGGATGCAGGGGTGCGAAAAGTGACTCGAGGTGCCCAAGGCAAAAGGAAATAACCGCCGCGGCAGATGCGGCAACGCCAACCCGGCGTTTAAAACAAAATATGTAGTGCGCGCGCGCAGCACTCGAGGCCAGAAACGAGGCAGGTATAAGAATCCTCAATAAGCTTTGCCACAGAATTAAATATATTGGAGGACGCGCCCAACTCGCATTTGTGGCTTTACACCAATCAATACAACGAGGTCGGAAACAACGAGGCAGGAGTCTGTCCGAAGTTGACAGAATCATGGGGGGAACGTCAGAAAGCGAAACAAAATTCCAGGTAGCGTCCGAAACGAGTAACAGATGCTGGGAGGCGTGGTCCACCAGGAAGAAGGTTGCCAAGTACCTGTGCTTGGGAGCAAGCTACTTTTATGGCTCACGAAGTCACGTGACGGGTCTGCGAGGGCACACAACCGATTCTCCCATCTAATGCATTCTAGGTAATGTAGTGTATACTAAGTAACAAGCCTGATAATTACCCTAACTCGTAACATGAAAGGCTGCTTTTGTGGTGGATGGGTGGATCACACCCCATGTTACGCCTGAGCCTGTGAAAGGCCGGCAGGGCTGGGCAGAGTTGGTCACATGTCACGTCACTTTGGTGCTTGTGAAAGGCTAGTATTAAGGGGAACGTGTTACACTTCTGCCTGTGAGAGGCCAGTATGGATGTGGCAGAGTCAGTCACTTGCCATGACTGAGGCCGTTCAATGCCAGTCTGGCAGAGACACTCACATAATGATCGTTGATGTCTGGCGTACTCGGATGGTGGTGGAACAGGTGGTGTTGAGATTAACCAAAACCTGACATCGTGCCGGAGATTTCAACATGTTACAAATGCGTGTTAGTACAACCAAGTGACTTGTCAATTAAGCCGATCTCCTAGCGATAACAAAAATATATGGTACGGGAAGTGTTTAAATCACGGTGAACATGTCATCATGCCGGTGATTGCGATACGTTACACATGCATATGGGTTCAAAAGATTAAATAGATGCACTGGTCTGTATACTGGCATTCGAAAAAATTAATAAAAGTTACCTGAATGTGTTTCATTTAATGCGCTCAATCAATATCTTGTCCTGGACTGAGGCGCCTGGTAACTGACGCGATATGTGTCCATAATGGTGAAAGGCCGGAGAGGGTACAACTTAACTCAAAATAAAGGTGCCTGGTAACTGACACCGTGTGTGCCCGTGATAGTACAAAGTGAAAGGGGTACAACTGGAGTGAAAAGAAGTGAAAGAGTGCCGGTACAGTCACCATCTTGAAGTAGGGAAAAATGTTGTCAATCCTAGCTGGAGACAGTTAAATATGATGGAAAGATTCTAACACGACATTTAGAAAATTAATATGATGCAGTAACCAATCCAAATTAACAAATTAAACGTAATGCACAATGCACCATGACGATCAAAAGACAAAGTAATGGAAATGCATTATGAGAGAACGAAGTGCACATAGACACAAAGAAAGATTAAGACAAGCAGTGGAAAGAAAAACAAGCCTAGCTGGAGACCGTTAAATATGATGGAAAGATTCTGACACGACATTTAGTGAATTAATACGATGCAGTAACCAATCCAAATTGACAAATTAAACGTAATGCACAATGCACCATGACGTTCAAATACAAAGTAATGGAAATACATTATGAGAGAATGAAGTGCACACAGACACAAAGAAACATTAAGGCAAGCAGTGGAAAGAAAAACAAGCAGCCTAGATGAGACCTAACAAGCCCGGGAGTGGTGCATGCGTGCACGCGTAGTCTTCACTTTTCAAGCACTGCACTTGTGCTTGTGGCGCGCCGCTGCCCGCTTCCGCAAGGTGGATGCCGCCACAAGCACGAGTGCAGTGCTTCAAAAGTGAAGACCGATGGCTAAAGGCCCTCCTAGAGCAGCGCATGCGCGCAGCCTAGGCGAGACCTAAAAATTATGCATGACTAGGCCGCATTTCGCATCTTGCCTCTTACTTTAAAAATATTAATAAATAATGCCGCTTTTGCTTAAAGCTTAGCTAAGAAAAATATTAACATGGTTTAGTGCAAAGGTGGGTGGTTAACAGTGAAAAGTGCATTTCCATGAAATTAATAAATGCTTATGTTTTATTTGTCATAGTGAGCGGAATGGGCCTGCATTTTCCTAAAATTTACATGATAGATGGGGTCTGGAGAGAAGCATGAATTACCCAATCAATAGACAGAAAAGATGAGTGCTGAAGAAGACTGTGAAAAGCCAACGTTGATCAGCCACGAAAACATTGTTTGTCTGCCAAGAGACGAGACTGGCCGTGGGACCCAAGACTTCTTCTGTAGACGTAGCAGAAAGACTCATGTGAACGATGAAATTGTTACATGTATCATGAATAAATGAACAAGTTGAGGATCACGTAATGAGAATGATGTAAAAACAAAGAAGACTGTAGAATTATGAATGTGATCATGGTGGTGTGATTGAAGACCCCCTAAACCATCCAATGAGAAGCTGAGTTTTAAAAATTATTTCAACTGTTGTGGGTTGGACATGTAGGTTTTATGGTATAACTGGGGTGCCTTTAGGGGTGTGTTTATGGATCTAAGCTGATGCAGTGCGGAGCTGAGCAGAAAGAAGAGAGATAAAGGGGTGATACGTCGCTGTCCGTCGGTTTGCAGAAAGGCCTAGCTGATCCTGTTCTTGCCCCGTTATCCTGTATCCTGAAATCTTTGTTCCCTAACTCTATTTCAGGAGACCCTCACTACCTCCTTGGCCAGGGGGGTGGTATTCAGGGGGGTGGTATTTCTCTGATCCTTTGGGTTAGTATATCTTCATGATTCGTACTTTGAATAACCATTTGCAAATGTATTTTTGTCTCTGAAACTTATGTCTCTTCATCTATCCACTCCTTCATATGCATATCGTTCATTTGATGAGTGTGACACTGTTTGCATTTTGCTGACATTTTCTCTCCCTCTTTGTGAGATTTCTTTGTTTGCCTTGTCACCTGTACGCAATGAGCATTAATTACACATTATTTTGCGAGAAACTTTATTAATCTTACAGATCAACTTCTCAGCTAATGGTCCATCGACCAGAGGAAAGAGAGTTGATATACAGGTTTAGTTATGTATTTAGAAATGTTAAATATGAACCTGTAAAAGAAAACAACTGATCATGTCATTGAAACTTGACCTGCAGCGCAACAGGGATTTCATGAATTGCCTGAAGATGTATGGGCCATTTGTATGTAATGTCATTGAGTATTGATCCCTGATTAGGTGTAGCGCTGGATCAGGAGCTTGGGCTACTGTGGTAGAAGTACTGCAGGTAAAGCAAAAGGGGAGCAATCGAACATCCATCCCTCACACCTACCCTCAGCACTCTGTAAATGTTCACAGTAACACACTGTGAGAGGAGAGGAATTCAAAGGTGCCGACTCAGAGGTCAGCAACAACTCTGGCCACCTGGCACAAAGCTTTCCTCCATTTTGTAATGCTGTATACAGACAGCACGCCACAATGAATGTCGTCTTGCTTCCCTCTCAAGCATGGACACAAGTTCTACACTCTATGGCATGCACAAGGTGCACATGCACATTTTTCGTGCCACTCACACAAATCAATGTGAAAGACCCAGTTTATGTGAGACTTGTTGCTCAGTCCTTGGTTTCCTACAGTATTCAGAATGGTGGACTAACCCTTTGTCGGCAGTATTCAAAGTCGGTTTTGGTCCGAATTCACAAAAAATGGGCACCAAAACTTAGCGGCATGGTATTGACTTTTGACCACAATGTGCCCTTTTAGCAACTTTTAAAATATTTATTCTAACAGTAATCCAAGTGTATGTTAAGTCAAATGCTGCCAGGACATTCCAATTTGGGTAATCACTCTTCCCTTTTCCCCAGACGGTTTTGAAAGATGTAATCTTCTTTGTCTAATTCCCTTGTCATTTCTAGCTCCAAGAAAATGGATTCCACCACGTTTTGGGGATTTTATTTCCTTAATGGGGCATTTCACGTAGTCCGTAGGCTTCTCCTGTTCGACAAAACGCAAACTAAGTAAATTGTCTGAGATCGTAAAGCGTGCTCAGTTGCTATGCAAGAGTTCTTAGGCTACGGAATGAATGCACAAGCAATTAATAATACAATAATAAAGTCTCCAAGGTCCAAAATAAAGGTGATAACTCACCCCACTTTTATTCAGTCTTCTAGTTTGTGATGTAAACTCTGGATTTCTGGTCATAAATGCACTCCTGTCTAAAACCATTATACTCATATTCCGGAGTTATTTTAAACAGCCCATATGTTGTCTTTAAACCTTACATTTATTGGATTAGGCACCAGAAGTTGCCTAGAGGCATACTGCACAAGAAATAGATTAAACCTGAGCCTTAAAAAAGCAAGGTCATGAGGGCATGATTGAGTAGTAAAATGCCCGGCATTACATATGCTTGCTCCTTGAAATTTTTCAAGACTACAATTTTCTTGGCTAGCTGACTGATGATCAGCGATTATGGAAAGTCCTTCGGATCACTTGGAAGTCCATATGGCTATACCCATCATGGGGTGGGCTACTGCAAATGTATTGGATCACAAAGAAAACATTTCCTTACAGGCCTTACTTCTTGCACGCAAAGCAAACATCATGTCCCACCTAACATCTGGGCCAGCAATTTGGGCATCAAAACAATTAGCTTGGTTTGACTTGACATAATGTTAACTTCAAAAAACGTAATTCGGCATTTAAAGGTCTAGTCGTATTCAAGCCATCAATCTTGAAATTTCTGGTAAGGCACATGCCGAGCAGAGAATGATTTGGATACTATTTGACAACAAAAATGCGGACTATTAAAATGTTCCTTATGTTAGGAACTTGGCATAGATAGAGTGAGGGAGGCAGTTAAGAACAGGAGAAGAAAAGAGTGTGCCTAGCCTTGCAGGAGAAGAGACTGTCCTGGAGGAGAAGGCCAGCGCATCCCTGCCTCGGGGAAGAGCCAGAATAACGCGAGCAACTACAACAAGGAAAGCAAGAATGACCCGGTTGTGAGGGGTTGCCCGGTCTCCCTGAGTGGTTCTTGTTATGATCTGCATCAAGATTTCTACAAGTCAAAAGCATTGTGTGTGATTGGAAGCCCGCCTTGTGCCCGAGAAGCTGGTGCTGCTTCTGATGACGGAGTCTGAACGTTCAGTCAGAGCCAGATTGGGAGCCTTGAACAGCTCTGATGCGACAACTGCTGAAAAAATCCACATAGGTCAAGATCGTCCTGCAAGCCACACCTGCCACTTTAGCCAACATTCTGCATTAGGCATTGGGGGGACAGTACCGCCAAAGATGAAAGCTGCTGTGCAAGCCGCGCCCCACGTCTAAATCTCTCAGCCATCAATTTACAACTGAGGCCCTGGTCCAGATTACAAAGAAATAGTAGGACAGACCCCAGCACTCCAGGGGCAGACAAACTAAACCAGCACTGGTGGGGCCCAGCAACCCTCGTATGCCATGTGGCCTCCCAAACCGGTCTGACAGATGGGTAGTGACTGTGACTGTTGAGCACACCCCTCACTGCACTGACTTTCATTTTTAATCTTATGTTGACCTTGCTGTGTACAGTGTTCCAAATCCAGTTGACTATCCAGCTAGCCATATCCAGAAATCATCGTGGCCTTTGCCAAGCCATGGGTTCTCTGTGGCTCGCACCCCTGTACCTTTCATGACACCCCAAGTTTGGCATACCTCTTGGTTGTCCTTAATGCACACAAACATAAACCTTGAGACACTGCTGCCTTACTTTGCAGGTACCATTGAAATTGTACTCGTCACTGTATTTCTTTGTTTTGTGCTTTTTAAATAATAATGAAAATCATTTTTGTAAGAAGATTCGGATCTTTAGCTATAGTGTCTGTTTATAGCTTTGCAAGCAATTGACTTTATCAAACTTTGGGGCATATTTAAGTGGAAGTGGCAGAGCCCTATGTTCGCATCCTTGGTTTAACGCTGCGCTCCACCACTTCTGAAACGCAGACTGCACCGTATTTACCAGGATACAGTGCAGCCCTGCATTTCCCCCTGCGCTGGCGCTAATTTAGCCGCCTAGCGCCAACGCAGATGCCCTTGCACAATAGTGCAAGGGTGCCTGAGTTGCAGGGGAAGATTGTTTATGTGCAGGAAGGTGCCCCTTCCTGCACATAATCTGAAATGGCGTTTTGTAACTTCTATGTGTACGCCTTAATGCAGCACCCATCGAAGTTGCAAAACATAATTTTTTTGGAATGATTGTTCATGTGCAGGAAAGGACAACTTCCTTCACATAAGCAATCAATGGCCTTTTGCTGTTTTTATGTGTGCTGCACAAAACAGCACACATGGAAACAGCAAAAACAAGGAGAAATTAAACAATTCTCCTCGTTGTGCCAGGGTAAGATCAGGTTTTCCCTGGTCTTAATTTTGGCGCTGCCCCATATTTACGCCACCCTTGTAAATATGGGTTAGCGCCAAAATCAATGGGTGTTGCCGTGGATTGCCCACCACAGCACCCATTGCCCGCCCCTTTCACGCTAAGTATAGCGTGAATAGGGTGCCTTATTTACAAGGCAGCATTAAGCCATGTTATGTGGCTTAACACTGCCTTGTAAATAAGGCAAAGCCCTTATCGCCACCACAGCGTCAGAAAAAGTGATGCTGTGGTAGTGATAGGGTCTTGTAAATATGCCCCTTTATGTTACTAAAACACCAGTCCATACTGCATTTCATTGGTTTGGCGCGTTTCCTGTGTTAGTTTCTTCCCTTCCATATATTACAGTTTACATCAAAATAAGAGATTCGTAAACGCAAATAGTGAATAGCTATGGTCCCTAATTTCATTTCTTTATGGTGCTGTTATCATTTGCAGTTTCTCATCACCTTGTAGGTCCTTCATGGCATCTCCATTCTCATTTTTGAGATTTCATTGTATGATTACTGTATTTTTGTACTTTCTATTTTCTGATGACTGTTTATATCTTAAATATATTTATTATATAATGAGGTATTAATAAACATATTAGGTACCACCCACCAGTGGCTGGAAATCCATACTTTATTGCAGCTGTGATAAGTGTGTTGTACTGTAGCCAGGCTCAGCCCACACCACCTTCATTAAGTTAGGCATTTACTGCTTATTCATGTACACAGATACATAACAAGCTGAGCATAGGGGACAAGATACCCCTAAGAGAGACAGCCCGAGTATACCACACTTCTATTCAGTAGGTCCTATCCAGTTCTGTAACCTTCTACACTCCAACGGGAATCCAACTCCAGATTCAGAAACTGGAGCTGGAGGTTTCAAAAGCTAAGTTAGGAGAGAGAATGGTGAGTTCCAGAAAGACAGAGTGAAGATAGAGAAAGAGAGAGAGGGGAAGGAGAAAGGGAAAGAAGTGAAGGAGAGGGGAGGAAGTGACAAGAAAGAGATAGATACGCAAGACTTATGAGGATCACTGACAGAATATCGACGACCACAATATCGAGGTCCCAAAATATCGACACCTAAATAACGAAGTCAAGAATATTGACATCCTATCTACATCATGGTAAGTACAAAAATATAATTAACAACAGAATCTTGTTGTAAATATCGTTGTTAAAAATATCGTTATTTTAAAAAGTGTAAAAAATAATATAAAATAAATTAGATAATACCTATAATTTAAAAAAGATCGTTATCATTATTATAAAATGTTTAAAATTATAAATAATAAATATAATGTTAAAAAAAATTAAACATACATATTATAATATATATATTTACTTAATAATATTAATAAAAACATTCTTATAATAAATTAAAAAATGTTAGAAACATACTAAAACGTATAAATACATATATATATCATAGATTGCTCGCTCTATAACTCCATACCACTCCGCTGGAACAAAGCGAGATAGGACCCAAATAGGTGCTTGATAGATTTTATTCACAAGCCACTCTCCACCATGACGCGTTTCGGCAGCTTCTCTGCCTTGATCACATGACAGCGCTAACACGGGAAACATTCATTTTTAAAGTGCTAGTGCAAGGTCACATGATACACTCAATACAATCAACATAGAAAACATACTGTAAAATTACAAGTGTGTAATTTAAAAGAAAGACATCAGGAATTGCTTATTTAATCGCTAAATGCCACTCATTATAACAGGACCTGATTGTCATGACTGTTGTTGATGTAATGTTTCAATATTTATATACCCAACATGTCACTTCAAAGGTTAGAATAATGGCCTAAATGCCAGAAGCCTTTGTGTTTTCCGTTTGTTGAATGATTGTTTTGCATAGGACCTATGTGATAAAAAATGATTAAACCCGTGTATCCAATAAATATTAAAAAAGAAAATTTTAAGAAATTAGCAAGAGAACCGGTTATACCAGTAAAATAAAAAATAAAAATGAAATATATATATATAATAAATTAAGATATTAAAATATTTGTATTCTTTTACAATTACATTTTACACTACATTAACAGCAATAGTTTGGAAAATATTGGATAGCGGAGGGGATAAAATTACTGTTCCCACTCCAGGGAGTGCAACAGTAGGGAAAGTGTTGGATAGCGGAGAGGTAAAAATTACTATTCCCACTCCAGCGAGTGCAACAGTAGGGAAAGTTTTGGATAACGGAGGGGAATAATTTACTATCCCCACTCCAGCAAGTACAGCAGTAGGGAAAATGTTGGATAGCGGAGGGAAATAATTTACTATTCCCACTCCAGCAAATACAACAGTAGGGAAAGTGTTGGATAGCGGAGGGGTAACAATTACTATACCCGCTCCACAAAGTACAACTGTAGGGAAAGTGTTGGATAGCGGAGGGGAATAATTTACTATTCCCACTTCAGTGAGTGTAGCAGAAGAGAAAGTGTTGGATAGCGGAGGAGTAACAATTACTATTCCCACTTCAGCGAGTGCAACAGTAGGGAAAGTTTTGGATAGCGGAGGGGAATAATTTACTATTCCCACTCCAAGGAGTGCAACAGTAGAGAAAGTGTTGGATAGGGTAACAATTACTATTCCCACTCCAGCGAGTTCAACAGTAGGGAAAGTGTTGGGTAGCGGAGGGGAATAATTTACAATTCCCACTCCAGTGAGTGCAACAGTAGGGAAAGGGTATGATAGCGGAGGGGTAACAATTACTATTCCCACTCCAGCAAGTGCAATAGTAAAGAAAGTGTTGGATAGTGGAGAGGAATAATTTACTATTCCTACTCCAGGGAGAGCAACAGTAGGGAAAGTGTTGGATAGCGGAAGGGTAATAATTACTATTCCCACTCCAGTAAGTGCAACCATAGGGAAAGTGTTGGATAGCGGCGGGGTACCAATTACTATTCCCACTCCAGCAAGTGCAACAGTAGGGTAAGTGTTGGATTGCATAGGGGAATAATTTTCTATTCCCACTCAAGAAAAATAGTTAAAATTAATAAACAAACAATTAATAAATTACATTTGTTTTGCCTCCCACCATATTCCCCTATATTGAAATTATATTACTTCCCAGCCTCCTCCCCTATCAACACACAACACACTCTAAAAAATGACACAATTAACATAATTAGTTAATAATTATTAATAGCAGATGAATAAATAATTAACAAGATATTATTTACAACCATTTTCAATATAAAATTTAAAATATATAAATATTAAATAATTAAAAATATAAATAAATTAATTATTATTAAATTACTTCCCACCTTACTCCCCTATAAACCCACAGTCCACTCCTAAAAAAAAAAGGCACTAGCCTCACAGACCTAACACCAGAAGATGTTATTAAATTACTTCCCACCTTACTACCCTATAAACCCACTCCTAAAAAAAACGCACTAGCCTCACAGACCTAACACCAGAAGATGTCATTGCCCACTACAGGTTCAAAAGGACAACCATCCTCCGCATCCTGAACATCATAGCCCACAGGCAGATGGTGCCAACACAGCGGTGGACAACCAACATATCACCGCAGACAAAGCTACTGGCTGGGCTGCTTCTGCTGGCCACTGGTACCTTCCATCCAACAACTGCCTGAGTCGGAGGAGTCTCACAGCCAGCCCTATCAAAGTTCATCACAACTGTCTTGGATGCCATCATCAGCTTGGTACCCCAGCACCTTCACTACCCTCACACTGCGCAGGAACAGCTAGAGACCAAGCAAGGCTTCTACGCCATAGCTGGCTTCCCGCACGTGTTGGAGGCAATTGACTGCACACATGTCCTACTTGTGCCCCCTGCTGGCACTGCACACAATTACCGCAACAGAAAGCACACAAATTCCATGAATGTGCAGGCAATAGTGGACCACCTGGGACTCTTCACCAATGTTGTCGCCAACTACCCAGGCAGTGTGCATGATTCCTACATCTTCCGACAGTCCATCATCAACCTACGCTTCCAGGATGGTATTACGGAAATGCTCTGCTCGTTGGCAAGAACCAAATGAACACACCACACACCCCAATTCCACAATCATGCAACTCACAACTCTGGGAATGCACACGTTACAAACTCACATTCAACATGCCAAACAACATGCCCACCCACCAGACACGACAGCACAACTTACTGTGGTAACCTGGGCTAGCCATGTACATGAGCCATCAACGGCATGGCACCTCAGCCACACAATAGCAGATTGTGGGGAGAGGCAGGAACCAGGCATGTAAGAAGGAGGCAAGTGTCTCATGAATGAGAATGTACACAATGCCAAGTGTGGCATGGATGTGCTGGCCAGACTGCAGTATGCAGACCACAGACATATCCATGTCGACATACACTGCTGGTGTTTGGAGTGTAGTGGACAGTGGACGCAACCATGTCACCCCAGCCAGTGGGGAAGATCGCGGAAATGTAGCTTGTTACGCCCCCCCCCCCGTAAGCATGAGTGGAGTGGGCTGGCTCGGCGTACGCCAGGCCAGCGTAGGGGTGTGGAAAAAAGCACGTAGCTCTGGGCGTGGTTCTGTTCTGGAATGCCCGTGTCTGCCAGGGCGGCGCCTCTCACCCCGCCACGAGGTCGACGCCGTCGCTGTGAACGGTGTTGCCCGTGATCCTGTGCGCCTGCTGCACCCCGGGCCGCTGGTCCCTGAACCCGTCTTGCCTGCCCCTGCGCACCCAGGCCTCACTGCTCACCTGCAGACACTGGCGTGTGTGAAAAAGGGCCCACCACGTGCCGGTGCAAGCTCCAAGCCCGAGGCCCGCAACCTTGGCAGCCTCCTCAGACCATCATGGCCTCCGCGACACAGGCCCACAATACTCCTTTCTCGTTGACGTACTCCATCGCTGCCTCCGGCCTACACTACGGTCAAGTAGGTCACACATTTGGAACTGAGTCTTGATTTATTTATGGCAGAGTTTATATCATTGTACAGGACACATTGCAGACTGCATCCCCTTTCAGCTCCGGTGCCACTAAGTCTGTGTCCCAACATTCATGGAGACTCTCTGGTTGAACTTAGGTGACATCTGAGTCCATGGCCTGGGGGTTGTCTCCATCATCATGTTGGTGATACTGACTTGGGGGTAAAAAGTGAGGCTGTAGCATTCCACTCCTCCATTTGCCTGTTTTGGCCGGCTTCTGCCCTCAGCATCATGCCCTGTAAGGACACCTTCCACTGTCCCCCGCAAACCTTCGCGACATTCACCTTCGACATCGACGAGGACCCGCTCAGCTCGCGTGGCCCTACCTCAGTGCACCGCAAGTCACCGTCCCATGGCGGTGTGCCTGTGCCGGCCGCAGTGCATCCGGGGCCACTAACTCTGTGCAGCTCAAGTCAGAGACCCTGTCTGATAGAATATTGGATGGCCTCTGGGTCGATGGCCTTGGGGTCATCAACGCCAGGTGTCTGTGGCCCTGCACTGTCCGCTGCCTCCGGCCTCAACTGTGGTCCACTAGGACTCACACATCAAATCGATTCCTGACCGGCCCGGACGTCGCATCCCCGCAGGATGCACACGCCACCACTACCAGGACCAGGTCCAACCAACAACTGCCAGAGTCGAAAGAGTCTTACTGCCAGACTATTAGAGTTGCTCACACCTGTCGCGGATGCCATCATCTGCTTGATACCCTGCTCAGCTCTTCAGGTGCCACTAACTCAGTGCACCACAACTCATGGACCATTTCTGATTGAGTTTTGTGCTGTGGACAGCTCACGCAGTAATGTCACCTCAGGCAGTTGGGAGAACTGAGACGATGATGAGGAAGATGATGAAGGTGTAACACACCCCATTGCAGCTGCATCAGGAATATCCCGAAGGGACACAATCCTAGACAATTTATTCACATGAGCACGCTCAGCTCTAGTGCCCCAACCTCAGTGCACTGCAACTCACGGACACTTCTGTTTGCATATTGGGTGACCTCTGTACTTGCTCCGGCTACCACCATGATGCTTCGCAGTTGTTTCTGTTATGCTGGTGTTTTCTGTGTCTGTTTTAATAATGATCACTGTTCACGTTGTTGCCAGCACCGACCACTCCATGAGGGGTGGCTTACACTCACCCAACACACATCCAGCACAGGCATCACTGTACATGTAACACTGGCAATAAAGGTCGTGGGCGCAAGTGCCCGTAGCCAGTTCCACAAACTATCTGAGTGTTGTCGTGTGGTCATAATGTATGCATGAGGGTCAGGGGCGGAGGGTACGGCCCTTTTGCGGGAGGAAACGCTGGGCCTCAGGCGCACACCTATAGCGAACCAGTGGGGCACACATTTGCAGATCCTGATGCAGCTAGATGGGGATGCCCTGAGTCTCTGTGGGACACACGTTGGGGAGGCACTCACTGAGGAGGGGGGGCAGAGGTTAGGTCTGGGGGTCAAGCATGGGAAATGTCACGGGGGCCTTAGCTGAATCAGGTGATGTGCAGGGGAATAGAAAATTGCTATCAATGGAACTGTCTGTACCAGGGGGCGGGGAGTTGGTGGGGGGGGTCAAATTGGGGGAGGGAACATGGGGATTTTATGGTAACGACCGAACCTGCTGCTGCTGTTATGCTGGGGCATTTGTTGTTTTGCCTCTTTCTTCTTATTGTTTAACGGAACTGTTTAGAGGACTGCACTAGGGAAAAGTGGGTGTATTATGAGTGGCTCCCCTGGGAATACCCCCCGGTGACGTGAATGTTAAGTGGGATGTTGAGATAATGGTGCTGGTTTAGAGACCCATAATGTTCGTCTTTCATAGCAAACGGGTGCGGCACTTGACCCTGTTATTTACCATGCTCATGATCGGGGATGTATCTTTAGACTTGCTGACTCATTGCCCGTCAGGTAATTCACCTGTACTATGTGCTATGTCTATATTTACAAAATGCCAATAAACAGATTTCATAAATAATGTATGCATGAGGGCCCCGGGCCCTACAACATTACATTGTGCTGTGTACAGCGGACGCAACCATGTCACCGCAGGCAGCGGGTAAGACCTTGGACATGTAGCTTTGTCGTCCCCCACTCAATACGTAAGAGGTGTGAACTGGGCCGGCGTATCGAGGTCCAGCGTGGGGGTGTGAATGATTATCTGGGGGTTTGGGCGTGGGTCAGTACAGGACATGTGCAAATGCCTGTGTCTCTGTCGCAGTGTGGGTCTCCGTTGGGGAGTGTAGGTGGTCCCTGATGGGACTTAGACACCCACGTATGTGATCTAGTTTGGCTTCCGTGAGGTCTAACCCCACCCGCACCTGTTCGGCCACCTCTTACTGGCAATCTAACACCTGGCCTTGGAATGCGATGTGTGCTTTGGTGAGGTGCTGGGAGCCAGCCGTGGTGGCGGGTGCTTCCTGCTGCGTGGGCTGTGCAGGGGTGGGGTCTCCTCGATGCAGCTGGGCTGCCCTGCTCCTGGAGGTGGGTTGCCTAAGATGTCCATGAGCTGTTGTAGGGCGTCGGTGTCGGAGGTGTGGAGGTCCTCTTCAGCATCACTGATGAGTTGTCTGGTCTGCTCTGCTGGAGGTGTTGTTTGTCCCTCTGCAATGTGAAGGGGGGATGCATTTTGACATTGTGTTGACATGTATGTGGGCGCATTGTTCAAGTTTACATGCAGACTGTATGACAATGTACATCATGACTGTTTGGAAGGAGAAGACTATTTGATGCGGACAGTGGACATTTGGACTACATGACGGATGTGAGGTTGTACAAGTACATTTTCATCTCACAGTTTCCTGCTATGTCAGATGGGATTGGCCAGTTTCTACGCACAAGCGGACCCAGTTGTGTCCTCTGTTCTGCAGTGTAAGTGTTGCACTTTGTACCACATTGTCATCAATGTGGATGTGCTGTTATTGCTATGTGTGTGTGCTGCATTGTGGGAGAGTTGCCCCTGCAGTTGTGATTTGTGCTTTTACGGTGCTGAGATGTTGGCGACTTGGGTCATTTGTGCTCTTGGACGGTTTTTGTGCTCTTGTGCATTGTTTGTCTGCAGATGTATTGTTGACGTCAGGGGTTGTTTGTGCACGTGGATGTGTCAGAGTGTGACCTGCTCCTTTCCGGATGTGGTCCACACTCAGCCACCTCAGTGTCGTGGCGTGCACAATGACAAGATGATTGTACTGCAGCCATGCTGATCGTCATGTAGTGTCACTTGCATTGTCAGTGTGGCTCACATCTTTGCAGGGTTTGGCACGTGTGCCTGTGTTGGTTGTGGGATTGTTGCTGTGTGGGGTGGGACCCCTTTGGGCACATGGTGGACAGGGGCCTACCTGGTGTTTGTATGTGTGCTGCTGTGTGCCACAGGGATCAAGGACATGATGTAGGGTCATTGTGGGTGTGCAGTGTGCTAGACATCGTTGTGCATGCGTGCCATTGTGCCCATCTCCCCCATCTCCCCAGTCCCTGGTCGTTACTCACCCTGTTGATGTTGTATCAGGTTCTATCGAGCTGTGTCAGGACTCCCAACTCCTTGCACCATCTCCACACTGATGACTGTGGCCACCATATTTCCGTTTGTGTTGCCAATGACACAGTGGAGGCGACAAACACTTGTTGGTAGTGTTCTGTCACCTTTTTGACTCTGATCCGGTTTTCATGCAGACTGAACCCCGTCTTCCTCTTCCTCTTCTCCTTGGCCTTCCGCTACCCGAGGTTCCTTGCTGGTGGTCTGTGGTGCTTGTGGGTTTCGCGTTGGCCTCTGCACTCGGTCCGGGTGCATCCATGGTGCTATGCAGTTCATTTTTTTCCCTTTGTTTTTGTTCAGCTTTTATGGTGCATTTTCCCGCATGACACGTGGGTATTGCAGGCCTGTCACTGGTTATCGCTGATTTTTGTATCGCGATTATCTTCATCGCAACTTTTTTGCGTTCGTGTTTCGCTTTTTTGCGGCGTTGCGTTGATTTTAATGCAGTCTTTTGATGCGTTTTCGTGAGCCTATCACATAGTACGGCCCTGTTGAGGATACAACGTTAACATGGCGTTATTTTCCCGCGATAGTTGCGTTTAGCTAATTTTGCAATGATTATCACACGTTCTTGAGAATATGCCCCATAGGGTGCTTGAAAATAGATGCCCTGAAGTTCTACACCACTCCTGTAGCTTATGTGTGTGCCCCCATTTTTGAATCACCCCCTTTCTCACCCCTCCATCAGTACTAACTTAGTAGCGATGTACAGGGTGGGCAAGGATTTGTTGCTTTGGATTGCCTCTTATAAACTTGCTTGAGTAGTCCATAAGCAAGCACTGGAGGAAAGGGCGAGGGGTTTCTCAGCTGTTTGACTTGGCAGTTCTGTGGGATTCGGGCCAGTATATATAGTTAGCATAACGTATCTAGGGTTGTGTCTCCCTCTATGCACATTAGAACTGCTTCATAAGATGGCTTATTCTTTATAGTATCCTGCATGATAGAAAGGGCCGAAAAGCCACAGTTCGGCCATATTGGATCATGACTAACTATGCCTAGGTCACGTGGCTCTCTGTGAACACCATCTGTATGATTTAGCTCATACCAGCCTAAAGACAGGGTGAATTGTATTTACGGCCGAGACCCAAGGTCACATCTGCAGTAGGGAGTACTAAGCTAAATTCCTCTGTGCCCGAGACGAAAGGGAGTCACCCGGCCGACCTTCTTTGAACAAGATAGTAACCTTATATGGGCAGATGGTATGAGCTCATTTAGGGGCTCTAGGACAAACTGGTACTTTTCCACTTGCAATGCTTTGTATGCTGAACCTGTAATGTATATAAGTGTTGTTCTGTCAAGGAGCCAGCAGTCTTCTTCGGCGCACCTGATGGGTGAGGATCGATGAGGCTCCTCTATATAGAGTTCTGTTGAGGCCAATAAACGCTTGAACCTTCTACGTTGCCAACTGCTTATTATTGACTTGAGATTGCGGGCCACTGGTAAGTGTGGCCCTTGGGATTAATATTAGATTACTTCAGTTGGCAACCATGAAGGGACCCCGTGCTAGGGTCTTCTCCCTCCCCGTAAACGGGTGAGAGGATCGGGGGGGTCTAGGCCGGGTGGGCGGAGGGGAGTCTACGTCCGCTCCGCGCTTCCGATCGAGGTGCCCTCTGCTGCTAGAGACCCTTCACTGGGGTCCTACGGGCTTGACCCAGGAGCTGACCGTATTGGTGGTAAGAAGTTGGCAGCGGAGAATGAACATTAGGCGTACCTGGGTGCACCCGGTGAGTAATTTGTTTGTTTGAAACATGCGCTGTTGAGCGGTGCTTTTGTCTGAAGCACGCGCTGTTGAGCGGTGCATCTGGAACAGTTAACTGTATTTGATTTGAGGGGTCGTGAGTACCCTAGGAGAATTACGGAGGTCTTGCAGGGTGGTCCGGTAGGGACTGACCGAAGAAGACTCCGCGGATCCTTTGTGACGTTTTTGAGATACCGATCAGATGCCTAGTTGTTACTTGTGAGTGATGCACGGCCGGATTGCACTCGGAAGAACCTGCGGCTATAACTGGGTAGCCATGAGACATATCTGAGGTACGGCTAGGTCTACATCAGAATAGTCTCAGTGGTGAACCAGGGAGGTCATGGGATGGTCCGTAGTCCAGTCCCCTGTCTGATCATCTCCTGCCAGTCTGTTGAACGACGGCCTGTTGTGATTTTTGTTGATCCTCTTTGAATAATTCTCCACGAGCGGGAGTCGAAGGGCTCCGTTCGTTTGTTTGGATGCATCAAATTTGGATAGGTTGAAACTGCAGAGAGTAATGTCAACATACATGTTATCTGTGGCATAGAGTCTGTTATATGTTATTTGTGTCTGTCTACTAACCAACATGTCGTGTTTCAGCAAGTTGAATTGTTTTGGTTGTTGTTGTCGGACCAGCGACTCTCGTTTGGATGAGAGTCAGCCTGCCCCACCGGAGGGCAGCCCTAGCCATTTCATGTATGTGAAGCACGGAATTGCCCCCATATTGTTCAACACCCTGTGGCATAAGTATACTAAAGGTAATGAAGAGTTGCAGTGGCCAAAGACTGGTTAATTTGACGAAAAGAAAGTCGCCTTCTTGCAGGAGCAACTATTCTCCAGGCGCAGTAGGCAATCTATGTTTGATGCCTTAAACGCCTGGCAGAAAGAGGCCAAGCAGAGGCGGATGAGGGGGAGAAGCTGGCGAGAGCCAAGGCGGGACAGACCGTGACTCAGAAAGCTGTAGCCTATGACAGGGCAAGGGTAGAGAAAGGAATCGATTGTATGAATCGGGAGTTTAGATTGAAAGTTGATAAAAGTTATGTGGCCCGACCCAATGCAGAGGATGAAATAGAAGACCTGCTGGACATGCGACCACCGCCCCCGTATGTCCCACAACGGTTGTACCCGGAGGTAACAGCTGCTACTGTAGCGGCAGGAGCGAAGACCGTTGACCCCATGCCAGCGCCAGTTGCCTCTACAGCAACTTCAGTCGCATCGGCGCCTCAGCCCCCCTCCCTTGCGCCTGTCATTGATCATTCTCAGCTGTCCTCTTCTGTCTCGGAAATTATGGCCTTATTGCCCCATTTGCAATCGGCCTCCACAGCTGAAGCCCCACAGCTATCACCGGGGGCCATGTATTCCCCTTCCGCCCTGACCTCCTCCTCCGCGAGTGCAACTCCTTTCACAGCTGTTTCAACTCCAGTACATCCGACCGGTTCATTAGATGGCAGGAAGTTGTTCACTCGATCAGCCTTAGGAGCCGAGGAGAAGGAGGTCATTGCAGTCCAGGCATCCCAGTGGATGCGGCAACCTATTTATACCCTGACTGACATTTGAAATACCATGCGAGATTATGAACCAGTAATGCAGCAGCATGCGCTGGCCCATATGGCCCAACGCCTTATTTCATTATGGGAACAAGCCTATAAAGGGGAAAAAGCCCCGACCATACTATATGATATCCACACTCAGGCCCATAGATCTCAGCTAAGTCCGGAAGCGGTGTACAGGAATGTGAACACTCTGGTCAGCTATAGATTGCGCCTGCAAGCGGCTAGCCCTGCGGGGGTACAGCAGTTCCCAATGCGTGAGGTGCACCCTATTTATCACCCCGAAGTAACAGAGATAATAGACGCACAAGGGGCAGTTACCCGACCAAGAGTAGACGCCCGTTTCCAGGAACAATGGGTATATACCCCCTGGAAACGTAGTGAGGTACTTTCATTGAAAACCCAGTTGCCTGACCCCAGAAAGAATCCTACCGCATACTATAATGAACTTACAGAAGCCGCCTCCTCGGCGGTGATGACGCTGGCTGACATCGAGCTATTCTTTGCCCTATTGGTGCCGGTGGACATATGGCGGCAGGTGCATGACCAGGATCATGTGGCCGAGTTTGGGGGAACATGGGAACAATTCAGAGACTGGGATAGGGATCGTAAGCCAGGAGATAAACCTAGAACTGAGATATTGACTTTGCCGGAGAAAATAATAACATATATGCATTCCCTAATCCCTCCTAGGAAGGTGGATTGGGACAAATTGACTGCGTGCAAGCAGAAGAAGGACGAGAATGCGTCCGACTTCTTCACGAGGTTCGAAGGAGTTTTTATTGATTTTAGCGGGCAAGATCTGTCTAAGGAGGGTGGCATATGCCTGTTTGTTAATAGGTTTGTAACTAACCTGTTGTCCGAGATATCAGCCTGACTTCAGGCCGCGGAGAGTACCTGGACTACATCAACCCCCTCGACTATTCTAAGTATGGCTCAATACTATGAGCATCGGGAGAACGAGAGTAAGGAAAAGACGGAAAAGAGATCGAAGGACTTGAAAACTAGGGTCTTGTTACAGCAAGTTGAGAGGGGATGCGGTAGGGGTCGAGGAGCGCAGAACTTCACCCCGCGAGGGGCGGGGCCCGGACAGGGTGTAGGACGAACGGATTTAGGAATAAATCAGTGTGCATTCTGTAAGCAGGAAGGTCACTGGCGAGCTCAGTGTCCGTTGTTGCAGGCACAGACCGGCGCTCCGAGGGGTCAAGGGAGAGGCCGTGCCAGTGGCCGTCGAGGTGGATATACGAGACAGGAAGGAGTTGGGCAAGGTGAGGATAGCCAGAATTGTTTCGACCATGGTCAAGGAAAGCAGTATTATAATGAAGGATGTGTAAGTCGCGACTCGGCAGGCTATTCTGAGGCATAGTGGAGCCGAGGACAGAGTGGGGGACGCGTGTCAATTCCGATAGATCAAAACGGACCTTATGTACATGCTCGTTTAATGGATGCATCGGGTAAGTTTTTAGTTGACACGGGGGCTATGAATAGTTCTGTTTCACACACCCTTGTCCCTGGGGCTGCTCTGTCTGGCCAGAATAACGTGTCTGTAGGTTTCTCCGGAACTCCAGTGGTAAGCTCCATCTCCCAACCTCTTTCTCTTAACTTGGGGCCGATTTCAATTGACTCACCTTTCCTTCTGACTTCACAATGTGGTGAGAATCTTTTGGGAATGGATTTACTGAAGAGGCTGTACGCCCGCATCTATTGCTCTCCAGATGGTGTTTACCTGACTATTAGGAAACCTTTCCCTCCCTCCGCACAATGTTTCTCTAAAACGGACCCTCTCCCCCCTGAACTTGCAAAGATTCCACAGAGTCTCTGGGCTACTGGAGATACTGATGTTGGGTTGTTGAGTATACCACCCATTTCGATCACTCTGAAACAAAATGCTCGATTACCCAGAGTCCCGCAGTATAAGATTGTCCCCGCAGGGGAGCGGGCATTACTGTCCATTGTTCACGACTTGATCCGCACGGGGGTGGTGGAAGAGACGGCTTCTAACACTTGCAACAGCCCTATTCTTCCTATTCTTAAACGGGCCCCGGTAGATCAGAGTCCTGATTATGCTGATACTTATCGTTTTGTGATTGACCTGCGTGAAATCAATAAGATTGTCGTACCCCAATACCCCGTAGTGCCTGACATCACTACCATCTTGACAATGATTCCCCCGACGGCTAGATTTTTCTCTGTCATTGATTTGAAAAACGCCTTTTTCAGTATTCCTATACATCAAGATAGCCGTTATCTTTTCGGCTTCTCCTTAGGGGGTCGCAGCTTCAGATTTTGTCGCGCTCCCCAGGGCTATACAGAAAGTCCTAGTATTTACAGCCAAACGCTTAAAACGTTGTTGGACACATTGACCTTGCCGCCCGGTAACGTTTTAGTGCAGTATGTAGACGATCTTCTTGTGGCCTCTGATACTGAGCATGGTTGCCGAATAGCGACGAATGCGTTGTTACAGCACTTGGCGGACCATGGTAATAAGGTTTCGTTGTCAAAATTTCAATATTGTCGACCGGAGGTGACCTATCTCGGTCATCTCCTGTCGAAGGAGGGACGACGGCTAACTCCTGATCGTATTCTAACCATATCTAACATGCCTGTTCCTTGCACACAACGTGATGTCTGCGCTTTGCTTGGCATAACTTCTTACTGTCGCCAATGGATCCCTAACTATTCCTTACTGACTAAACCTTTCCTGCATCTAACGACTAAAGATGTGCATGAACCTTTACCCTGGACAGCTGAATGTCAGAATGCTTTTGTTTCTCTGAAATCTGCTCTTTGCTCTGCCCCTGTGCTTGGCACCCCTGATTACCGGAAGCCTTTTGTGCTCTACGTGCATGAGGTGGACGGTTGCTCGCTTTCAGTGTTAACACAAGGATTTGGAGGTAAGCAAAGACCTTGTGCATACTTTTCGGCGGTATTGGATAATGTCGCCAGGGCACTTCCCAGTTGTCTGAGAGCCACGGCTGCGGTTGCTGTGGCGATCCGACAATCGGAAGGGCTCGTCCTGAATACGGACCTGACAGTGATGGTGCCCCACGCTGTGGACGTATTATTGAACAGGACACAGACTCAGCACTTAACAAGTGCGCGTCTTACGGGGTACGAATTGACCCTGTTTGCACCACACATCACTATCAAAAGATGTGTCACCTTGAACCCTGCTACATTACTACCCCTCCCTCCGGAGGATCACGGCCAAGATACACATGATTGCATATTTCGGACAGAAGAAGAAACGAAGGGGCGGATAGATTTGACAGATATTCCCTTATCTGACCCTCAAGGGGAATTGTATGTCGATGGCTCATGTTTTCGGTTACCCAATGGCACTACGACCGCTGCTTATGCGATCACCACGTTGCAAACAATAGTTGAGACGGCCAAGGTACCTTATCGATCAGCCCAGGCTGCTGAGTTAGTCGCACTACTGAGGGCTTGTGAGTTGGGTGAAGGGTTGAGGATAAATGTCTACACTGACAGCCAGTACGATTTCGGCGTAGCACATAGCTTTGGAAGATTGTGGGCGGAGAGAGGTTTCCTTACATCCCATGGTCAGAAGATACAGAATGGTCAGTTGGTTTTGAGGTTGTTAGCCGCCCTGACCCTGCCCCAAGCCATAGCTGTTGTTAAATGCAGCACTCATAAAACAGTAGTTGATGATGTAGGTAGGGGTAACTCCTTTGCGGACAGAATCGCTAAAGAGACTGCCCAATCCAATACCACTTCTATGTTCGTGATGAGTCCACATAAAGGGATGATAGAAGCAGAGGCATTCAGTAACACTATAGACAGCGTAAGAGAATTGCAATTAGAAGCAACCCCTGAAGAACTGACATACTGGCAAGAGCAGATAGGAAAACTGGATGACAATGGATGCTGGATTGATTTATCAGAAAGATGTAGGTGGCTGCTGCCGAATGCATTTGTGAATGTGGTCGTGTCCATGGCACACGGTCCTGCACATGTGGGGATTCAAGGTATTTGCGCAATACTAGATCCTGTGTGGTATAATACCAACATCCACAGGACTGCGAAGCAACTAGTGCAGAATTGTATGATTTGTCTACAGCATAACCCAGGGGGTGGCATCCCTGTTTTGACTGGTAGCTTTGCGCCACCCACTCTACCTTTTGAGGTACTACAAATGGACTTCATTCAGTTTGAACGGGTTAACAATCTTAAATATGTTTTGGTGGTGGTTTGTACATTTAGCAAGTGGGTGGAGGCATACCCTACTAAGGAAAACACTGCCCTAGCCACCGTGAAGGCCCTAGTTCTTTCCTCGCTATGGGGTGCCCCGGGTGATTCGGAGTGACAATGGGAAACATTTCAATGCTGACCTTGTTGAACATGTTTGCAAGGGTCTGGCAATACAGCAGAAGTTTCATGCGGCCCGCCACCCCCAATCAGCAGGATTGGTGGAAAAATATAATGGGATCTTGAAATTGAAATTGGCTAAGCTGCAGGACAGCACAGGTCTAAAATGGCCTGACCTCTTACCTTTGGCTTTACTATCTGTAAGAACCACTCCCGACTCCCGCAGTGGAATATCGCCATATGAAGTGATATTTGGTAGGCCCGCTAATGTATGGGGTGTGCCGCGACCAAAATCCCTTAGAGACATCGAGTACCCTATGCAGCGGGGAACCACGCCTCTACGCTGCTAGGTGCGTCCATGGCCACTCCTCCTCCTTTCACCTCACCTCACAGAAACGCCGCGCGGACGCCGCGATGATGATGACCGCTAGATAACGCGGAAACTTGCTGATGGCAAACCGCCGCTGAGCTGAAGCTGCCTGAACGAATCTAGGACATCGCTGGGCAACTCAAGCCCCGTTTTACCTGGTTTACATACAACGGAAGAAACGGAAGAAACGGAGGCAATCGTCGGATTACGCCATCTTGCAGGGCCACAACCTGCAGTTTCACGGTCCCGTTCGGAGCTCTGAGCATGCTGAAAGCAGTTCTGCACACCGTGAGTTTTGCATCAGACATAAGGAGGAATATAAGGGGGCTGCTGGCTAGTGATATGGACTGGGCTGCTTAAACCGTTTTAAATCAGTATTACACTGGGGTATTATTTCCAGTCCCCTCGGGTTGACGCGCTGGTCCGGGGGGGGGGGGAATTCTGCCTCTCTATTCACTGAGAATGGTGCGACCACAGAGGGAAGTCGCTAACCTTAAAACGGCTAGAATCGAGGCGCAGAAAGTGAAAAAAAATCGCCGCGCCCTTGCCAAGTCTGCACGTCGAGCAGCTCAAAAAAGTGACATTGGGGCTGTCCCCTCCTCACCAGATAGCTCCCTTATTACTTCAGATGAAGATACGTCCCTCACCATGGTGGCTATTAATCAGACTTTACAACAGGAGACACTGCCGGACCAATTGAATGCTAGCCTAGAAGGGGATAATCAACACGTCTGCACTGGTGGCAATGTGCAAAAGGAGTTGAAAAAATTTCCTTTATTCACTAAAAAACAAAATCTACCACCTACCCACTCCTCTCTTCTTCCACCGGCTATTGATTTTGGCACGTCTTCTCCAGCAATTGGATCAGCAATTGGTTCAGCGCCTCCAGTCGAGGGTCAAGACATCAACTACCCCTACTTGGTGCCCTCACTATCAGGTGTGCAGGTAGATGCTCCTGCTTTAATTCAGGATTTGCCAGTTTTGCCAGCTCACTCTGAGCTAAGCCAAACTTCAGGAGACCCACAGGCTCCTTTTTTGCAATTATTGGATCTCTGTTCGAAATCTCAAGAATTACCTTCATCCAATGCTGGAATCTTATCGAAACTTAGCTCAGAGAAGTCTGAAAATTTTCAAATCGACATCCGTGATATGCTGAATTTAATTCTTGCAGAGATAAGGGAAATGAAAAAGCTTCAGCAAATCGAGATCAATACCCTCAACCAGCGTCTAGATAAAATCGAAGAGGCTATCCAGGGTCTCCCTACCAGATTCTCTGAGGCAGAGGCCAGAATTTCCACCATCGAAGATCAATTGGTGACGGTGATGTCTGTGACAAAAGAAGCAGACAAGAAGAAAAGATATCTCGAGAATAAGGTGGAGGAGTTGGAAAGCCATTCCAGGAGGTCCAATCTGCGTCTTGTGGGGGTGCCTGAGGGGATTGAAGGTGCTCAGACTCTCCTTTGGGTTAATACGTTCATAAAGCAGCAAGTACTACCTGATTACGAAGGAGATCTGTCAATCACAAGGGCACATCGTATTCCAGCCCAACCCTTTCCCAATTCTCCTTACCCAAGAACAATTCTTTTGAACTTTGCGGATTATAGAGTGAAAGAAAAAGTGTTGGCAAAGGCTATCCAACAACGTCAATTCCCCCTTAACGAGACACAGAAATGTAGAATCTTCTCCGATATGACAGCCGTCGCTGCTCGAAGAAGAAAAGAGTTCGTTAAGATGCTGCATCTCTTCAAAGCCCATGGGGCTCAGGCCTCTATTGTTCAGCAATCCAAACTAAAAGTACTGGTAAAGGGGAGGTTTTTCATGTTCTCGGATATTGAGGAGGCCCAGACTTGCTTGAAGGGGATATCCGGTTCTTCAGGTTAATTGTGATATCCTGTTTGGATTTAAGCTGACGCAGGATATTTGTAAGAAATGCTCTTTTTTTGCGGTTTGTTCTAATTTGGTGTGGGAGGAGGGGTGTGACCATGATCGTACCACGGGGTGTAACAACATGACACCCAGGTTTAAGTGTGGGAGGGGGGAGATGTGGTTAGCGTGGTGCAGGGGGGGTGATTCACACATCTCCAGGGGTGGGGTTCTTTCCAGGGTGGTGGGGGGTTGGGTGTTAGCAGGAAAAAGAGCAGTAGCAAGAAGGTTTGTAATGATACATAGAGTCAAGAAGTATGGCAACTGGTAGTTGTAAGATTTTGTCACTAAATACCAATGGGATATTAAACAAGAAGAAATATGGTGCACTTATAAGATGGGCCACTTTCCTTGACCCCCATGTTCTCTTTCTTCAGGAAACTCATCTTAAGTCCAATTCCCCCAACTTGTTTATTCCTAAAAAATTCTCTAAGGCCTTTTTTGCTTCTTCAGGGGCAGCAATGAGAGGGGTAGCAATTTATTTCTCGAACAAAATGAATTGGGAGTTTCTTCAAGTCCATCGAGACATTTTAGGGAGATGGATCTGGGTAACAACTAAAATCAGGGGTCGGATAATAAACTTTATTAATTACTACGGCCCATTATCCGATAATGTATTACCCCTGACCCAGATCCACGAAAAGTTGATTAGTTCTCCTGGACAGATTGTCCTAGGGGGGGATTTTAATTATATTATGGATATCAGGAAGGATACCACTAATAAAAATAAAAGACAGTCAAAGCTTAATACCAAAAAAATGATGTCGACAATTATGGAACAGTTTGGGCTCGTGGATTCTTGGCGGGAACTTCATCAAGAAACAGAATCCTTCACCTTTTACTCCAATCGCTTCTCTACAGCCTCCCGACTAGACTATCTTTTAACATCTAGATCTATACAGGTGATGAAGGCGTGGATCAGTAGTAATTCTTTTTCCGATCACGCATTGGTTGGGGTCTCTCTGGTTTTAGGGGGGAGAGATAAGGAACGATCTAGGTGGCAGATGGATCGTCTCCTTCTGCAAAATGAAGATTGGATCTTGGGATTTAGGGAGTGGATTGTTCAATATTTTGAGATCAATGATAACACCGCCACCCCCTTTGCCATCTGGGGAGGTTTTAAGGCTGCGGCCCGGGCTCAAGTAATAGCTGTTATGGCCGGTCAGTCTAAAACTCGGAAGTCGCAAATCGAAAACCTCCAAAATAAGGCGGATCAAGAATATGCCTTAATGTTACATCACTCCCCCAATTCCTTTATCAAAGCTAGTAGGGAATTAAGAGATTTTTTTATCTTGGAGGAAATATGTAACTCCAAAATATACCAGCAAAAAATATATGAAGAGAGCCAGCTAATGGGGAAGTTGTTAGCCAATTCCACCCGAAAAAAAATGGAATCCTCTCTAATCACCTCCATCAGGGATCCTGTTTCGGAATTAGTGGTATCAGATAGGGAGAGTGTATCACGGGTCTTCCTCCAACATTACGGACAGCTTTATTCAACCGAGTACCCGGTTAATAATGAATTAATCTCAAAGTATTTGATGGACATTGATCTCCCTACACTCTCCGGGGATAGAATTAAAAATTTAGATAATGAAATAATGGAAGAGGAAATCATAAATGCAATTAAATCTACATCAGGGGGAAAGGCATGTGGTCAGGGTTGATTCCCGATCGAATTTTATAAGGTCTTTCTTAAAGAATTGTCATCTCCTTTAAAGAGACTTTTTAACGATATTAGAAAGGGTGCAACTATACCTATCGAGTTCAAGGAATCTGTAATAATATCTTTTGTGAAAAAAGATAAGAATCCTCTAGATGTGAACTCCTTCCGCCCAATCAGTTTACTTAATTCTGACTATAAGATTTTAATGAAAGTGTGGGCTCAGCGCTTCCTCCCTGCTGCCCAAGAAATAATACACAAGGATCAGACAGGTTTTATAGCAGGCCGATCTATGGCTAGTAATACTCAATTTTTAATTCACGCCTTAGATTTTTTTAACATAAACGAAATCCCTGCTGCAATAATTATGGTTGACGCTGAAAAAGCCTTCGATCTTGTGAATTGGCAAACATTGTTCTTAACGTTGAGGAGTTTTGGCTTTCCACAACAGGTTAATAATATGTTAAAAAATATTTATTATGGTGCAAGCGCTAAGGTGGTTATTAATCAGGAACAATTGGGGGAAATTATAATAAAACGGGGAACTAGGCAGGGTTGCCCGCTTTCCCCATTACTTTTCACCTTTTTTATTGAACCCTTGGTTATAAGAATACGCAATAATGCTGCTATTTCTTCTCCTATTCCGGGGATGTCAAAAGTTAAGTTGTTCGCCGACGATATCATCTTGTATGTAACCCCCACCAAAGAAAATCTAGAGCTTGCTTTTAAAGAATTTTCTTTGTTTCAACAAATCGGTGGATATAAAATAAATGAAAAAAAGACGGAGATACTGGCTCTCAATATTGATCATAATGTTCTACCCAATAATTTGAGATTTCAAGCGATGAAAACTGACCCAATTAGATATTTGGGTATCTATGTTACTAATCAGTATCACAAATTATTTGAATTGAACTATCTTAGAACTAAACATAAGATCAAGAGCCTTTTCGAACAATGGTCCATACTCCCCCTCACAATTATAGGAAGAATTTCTTTGATCAAAATGTCTATTCTTCCTTTACTGATTTTTTTGTTTTTAAACGTCCCTATTCGCCTTAATCAAACCTATTTCAACGAACTAGATACTTTGTTTAGGGAATTTATTTGGGCAAAAAAGTTTCCTAGAGTAAAATTAACCACAGTTCAGCTGCCCATAAATCAAGGAGGTTTAGCACTTCCGCAGATGCGAACATATTATCAGGCTGCCCTTTTCAATTTAGTGGTTGATCTAATTTACTATAAGTGCATCTATGACAGTTTTTTTATCGACAAAATGATAATTGAAGGGGGAACGCAAACACCCGCCTTTTTGAAGACTGCTAAATTACCTAAGAGGACCCGCTACAAGTCCCTAAGAGAATTCCAGTTTAGGCTCCAAGCAGTCTTTAAAAAAAATAGCTCCTCTGGCTTTCAATTTTTGGGTCTGGGAGAATGCAATAGTCTGGGCCTACATTTACAACCAAGATATATTGAGATTTGGAGTGATTGCGGGTTCTCACAACTTAAACACTTCATTGTTCATAATAAAATAATATCTTGGCAAGAAATAATGAGTAGGGCAGAAGGTTGTAGTAAGCCCACGTTTCTTGAATATATGCGGATAGCTCATTTTATTTCCAATACTGCGGGCATCTTGAATACTCCACACTATACCATGGTAGAACTTTATGACCTTAAGCTCTCGGGACTTGGGAAATGGTATTCTGCATTGCGGAAGGATGAACACGCAAAGGGGATAGTTTCCCATATCGAAAAAATAGCAAAGGATACGGGCTCCAGATTTAGTCTCAGGGAATGGGAAAAAATATGCCTTCTAGGGCATAGGTCTCTACGTGCCGCTAATTTTAAAAGAATGTCCTTTTTATCAAGATGGCTCGCATATTGGACTCCATCAATGATTCAGAAACGATATCCCGATCATCCCAATAGGTGTTTTCGCTGTCACCAGGAGGAGGAAGGTGGATGGCTTCACATTTTTTTTTCATGCCCGCAACTGATACAGTTCTGGGGGGGGATCTTCAATGATATGGGATCAGTTTTAGGCATGAGTGTCTTTCCCCAGGTTGAAACTGCATTATTCGGATACTCAAGGGATGAGGCCAATTTATCTAGCTCCGATAGGGTTTTTATGGCCATATCTTGTATGGTGGCACGATCCTTGATACTTCAAAATTGGAGATCTAACGAGATTCCTAATCATTTGAATTGGTTTAATAAAATGAAAAGGATCTGGAAATTCGAAGAGGCATATGCCAGAAGAGTAGGGGGTATAAGGAAATTTAAGAAAAATTGGGATAAATTTGAAGAATTACTTCTACTCAAGGATAGGCCCTAGAGATGGCGTGGATTCTCTAATTGGTCAGGAGGAATACAGTTTCAATCACTAATAAACTATTGATCCCCAAATGGACCAGGGCAACGATTTCCTACTTGTATAAGTTTTATACTATCTAAAAAGTACAATCTTTTGGGGTCAATGTTGTTAATGTCGCTCTCCTCCTTAGGTGATTTTTAGTAGCTTTTAAATGGCTGTCATCTGAAATTGCACTTTACCCCGTTCGCTGATGTCTTGTATTTCACAACAAAACTTGCTGCTAGCACAATTGCACTTTAAACTGTAATAATGTTAATAATATTGTATTTTAATAGGCAGATTTTTGTTGTTTTTGCATTTTCACTTTAACTTAGAACCCAATTAGGTCCTTAGAGCTCTAGGATGTGTGGAGCTATATTGGATTCAGCAGCTTTATTTTGCATTTGCACTTTATGTGTCTATATTTTTATTCAATGCCAAGTGTACTGTATTTGTCAAGGTTAACTTCGGTCGCTATTGCACTGGGCATATCATCCTGGATTCTTAATCTTGTCCTGTGTGATTCAAGATGAGTTTCTTTGTTGTGTTGTATGTTAACTTGTAGTCATATTCTGCATTTGCACTTTATTTGCCAACTTGTCTATGGACAACGGAACGATATTTGTCTGCTTACTAAATAGGAAAATGCATAGCATTTTGTAAGTAGCCTTTCAACAAACCAACGTCAATGGTGGGTTTAATTTTGGTGTTTCAATTATTGCATTTGCACTTTATTCGTGATGCTAAGAGTACTGTATTTACCTAGGTCGACTCCGGCTGCTAATTGCACTGGGCACTTTAATCGGGAATTTAATCTCTGCCTCGAGTTAATATTGTGTCTGTCTTGTGTTTCAGCTGAGTTATAAGTCAACTTGTTGTTATATCTTCGCATCTGCACTTTTTTTTTTTTTTTTTTTTTTTCCTCTTTCATGTGACTGCCTAAAAAAAAAATATGAATAACTTATTGCACTTTGCACTTTTGCAGCTTGTTTAGTTAGTAGCCCACCAACAAATCAACATCTACGGTTGGTTTAATTTTGGTGTTTTTGAATGTTGCTCTTGAAAATTCTGTATGTACCCTTTTTTGCTCTGCTCAATAAAAAATAATTAAAAAAAAAAAAAAGAGTACCCTATGTTGGCAGACTACCTTTATGCACTAACTAAAGATCTTCGTTCCATTCACCAACAGATAGCAGCAGTGCTGCAGCCTCTGCCGGATGGTCCCGGACACGGCGTGGAGCCTGGACAGTGGGTCCTGGTTCGGAACTACCAACGGAAATCGAGTCTAGACCCACGCTGGACCAAGCCTTTCCAGGTGCTTCTGGCCACGAGAACGGCTGTGAAGGTCGAAGGGAAGCGCCATTGGATCCATGTGTCTCACCTGAAGAAGGTCCCGCTTCCCTTGCCGGATGACCAACGGGACCAAAGTGAGGTGTTGAGACACGAAATCGACAAATCGTCCGAAGAGTCACCTTCCCCGGAAGCCCAAGGAGAAACGGATGGGCGAGCGGAGGGTGTCGTAAGTTCGGCGACATCTGTAAAAGGTAACCAGGCATCTGGTGACAGGGAAAGTCACACACTCAATCCTTTACCTGACCCCACTGTGCCTGTTCTTTTCATTAATCCTGAAACAACGGGTCATGTTCGCTATAACCTGCGGCCCCGGCCAAAATCAAAGATCCCAGGCTCAGGCTAGAGAATGAAAGTGAGAGATCTGAGTAGCCTCTGGGAATAAGTAAAACACTGGACTGAACCCGTTGAGAGCCTGGAACTTTTGATATTGCTCTGTTCAGAAGGAAGATAGAGACATTGGTTGATTGGTGGGGGCCCAGGTGCAGTTTTCCTTTCTACAAGAGTTGCGCCAAGTATAACTCCAACGCGAGAAGTTTTTGTGCCCATTTTCCTTTTTGTGATTACATGGAACAATAGGAGTCTGCCTGTGAGGCTCTATAACGGACATAGGAAAGAAGCACCCTCCGGCAGGTTGGACTGCTTATAGACTCTCTGTTTCCCCGAGCTTAGGTTTGGACTTTTAGTGAGAATGTACTCTTTTGCTCGTTTTGTCCCTGAAGAGGAGCGACCCATAGTACACCGCCCTTTGCATCCACATTTGCCAATGTTTTCCACTTGGAGCTTGCATGCCAAGATTGTTTTTATTGTCATAATAGTTGTTTCATTAATGTTATGCTTAGGAATGTTCATTTATCTAGAGTTCCGCTATCCTGTGCATACCCTGATAGCTACCACCCCCGTCCCCGAGGAGCACCATTTTCAGACTTTTGCCCCGCATAAAGTAAGACACCGCCAGACCTATGTGAATAATGCTTTCATCGAAATGTTGCATCAAACCCACAGTTCAACGAATACCACAAACTGCTGGGTATGTGGGCTCCTCCCCTCAGTAATGCACAAACATGACCTGTTCATTTCAATGCCGTTGTCATATTTAGGCAGTTGTGAAGCATGGTTTAGATTGTTGTCGATGATGTATGAACATTATGCAGTTGATGGGCATCGATTTTCAGAAAAAGATTATGAGCTGATTCTGGCCTATATAGAAAGACATCAGGGATTCACTCCCAATGCCGAGGGTACGGACGGTACCCTGGATCCTACTGCCTGTATGAATGTGTATACGGATTATGAGAATGACACCTGGTTAAGGGATGAAGTATCGGATTTTGTGTCCTTTAACTTTACCGAGTATTTTAGATATCTCCAGGAGCGAAATGTGTCAAATGAAAGAATCATCCTGGTCCCTGTGTTGAATAGCTCATCCTCCTTTTGCATACAGGGTACTGGCCATTTATTGGTTGGTTATAGTAAATGTAACTATACCCATAGATTACAAACCTTTAGCAGCCCACCTATACTCACTCCCCCGAATGTATATTTTGTGTGTGGAGAAAATGCTTACACTTGGCTTCCCAGAGGATGGTCAGGTAAATGCTACTTATCCTTCTTATACCCTCCTGTTTATATAGCGCCTTCTGATTATCACAGATCCCACTCGCTGAATCGACGAAGTTTAGACTCAGTAAAAACTAATGGAGATGCCACTGACCAGACTGATACCCCTGCCCAACATTTTGTCGATATAATAAAGGGAGTTCTGCCTATGTGGGGACCCATTTTGACCAGTAAAGAAATTAGAAGACTGTCCAGGGTAGTAGAGGGAGTAGTAAATACCACTGCTGGGATACTGACCAATATCACAGTCGAGCTTCAAGCGACTAGACTCGTGACGCTTCAGAACCGTCTTGTTTTAGACGTTATCCTAGCTGATCGCGGAGGAGCATGTAGAGTGATTGGCAGCTCCTGCTGTGTATATATACCTGACTCCACCCCCTCAGTCCATCAGGCCATTGTTAGAAGGCGACCTCAGAAGGGCCCGGAAGGGGCCCTGACTGCCCTGAGACCCACCCTCGAGGTATCGTAGCCGGGCACTGGCGGGAGACTCCTCAGGGGAGGAACCTCGTATCTAGGATCGTACACTCGGCACCACACGACAGAGAGGCACTACACGAGGAGTTCTTAAGAGCAAATCTTTATCAGATCGGAGTGGTAGGATCTTTATGATCAGCAAGGCAAAATATATACAAGTAGAGCGCGGGCTCACAAAGTCTTGGAGGGGGGTTAGGAGGTAGCGGGACAGTCTTTGGGGATAGGAATCAAATGCAGGAGCGTACCCGGCGCACAGCTCACAATCCTCGAGCTGGGGGATACGCTGGTCGTCGTGGGGTCCGGCGGGACCAAGAGAGTCTGTGGGAGCTGCGAGTCACTCAGCAGGGCTCAAGCACAAGTTCGGAGGTCTTACGATCTTCAGGGAGCCGCGAGTCACTCAGCAGGGCAAAAGCGCAAAGTCGGAGGTCTTACGATCTTCAGGCAGCCGCGAGTCACTCAGCAGGGCTCAAGCGCAAAGTCGGAGGTCTTACGATCTTCAGGGAGCCGCGAGTCACTCAGCAGGGCTCAAGCACAAGTTCGGAGGTCTTACGATCTTCAGGGAGCCGCGAGTCACTCAGCAGGGCTCAGGTGTTTCCAAGGCGAATCTGCCGGACAGTCCCAGAGCACCCCTTGTTATAGGGCGACTCCTCTTGGATGTCCGGAGTCTGTGCAGGCAGGGGTCTTGTCACCTGGGGGTCGCTTGTTGGGGGTTTCCTGCCATTGTCCTTTGATCCTTTCAGGGCCGGGTCGGGAGGAGCCCCAGACACCCAGCAGGCGTGGAGCCAGCCCTCGGGGAGGCCGGCGGGTCGATCGAAACCCACCTTCCCAGGGAAGCGCAGAGGTGTGATGGAAACTGCTCCTCCCTTTCTCATCCCAAGGGGAGCGCGATGTCCTCCAGCCGGAGTGGCGCCTCTAGGCTAGGGTCGCGCTGGGGCCGGGCGGCCATCTTGGTGCATGCAGTGGGCACGCGGGCCCGGGGTGGCCGAAGGAGGAAGGCCACGGACGGGGGAAGTCCGGGTCGGGTGTGTGTGTTCTGGTGGGAAGGATCGGCTAGGCCGTGGGCTCGGGGCTGGTGTGAGGTGCAGGGGTCAGGTCTGACTATGTTACGAGGGCCGGGTCTAACACGCGTCCTCCCCAGCTGAAAGCCGGAGAGAACTACCCATCTTCTTGGGGGTTCTCTTCGCTGAGGCGGAAGAATCGGGAGAGGCCATCGGCGTTGGCGTGGTCCGTACCAGGGCGATGTTCCACGGTGAAATCCATCCCCTGGAGGGAGATTGACCACCGCAGAAGCTTGGGGTTTTCTCCTCGCATCTGCATGAGCCATCGCAAGGGGCGATGGTCGGTTTGGACCCTGAAATGGGTGCCGAACAGGTAAGGGCGTAGTTTCTTGAGGGCCCAGACTACGGCGAACGCCTCGCGCTCGATGGTACTCCATCTCTGTTCCCGGGGCAACAGCCTTCGGCTGAGGAAGGCCACGGGCTGGTCTAGACCCTGGTCATTTACCTGGGAGAGGACTGCCCCGATGCCATGCTTGGAGGCATCCGTTTGTACCACAAACTCTTTGGAGTAGTCGGGGGCCTGGAGGACGGGGGCCGTACACATGGCTGTTTTCAGGGCATTGAACGCCTCTTGGCAGGCAGGGGACCACTGTACCTTCTTGGGCTGCTTCTTGGACGTGAGTCCCGTGAGGGGACCGACCAGGCTGCCGTAATTCCAGATGAACCTCCGGTAGTAGCCCGTGAGGCCCAGAAAGGCTCGGACCTCTGTTTGGGTAGTGGGGGGTTCCCAGGCTAGGATGGCGTCGATTTTGGGCTGTAGAGGGGCAACCTGCCCGCTTCCGACCTGGTGCCCCAGGTAGGTTACCGAACCTTGCCCAATCTGGCATTTGCTGGCTTTCAAGGTGAGGCCCGCCGGGCGTAGGGCGGTTAGCACCCTCCGGTGGTGCTGGAGGTGCTCGCTCCATTCGGAACTAAAAACTGCAATATCGTCGAGATATGCAGCGCTGAATTTTTCTAGCCCGGCCAGGACTCTATTTACCAGTCGCTGGAAGGTGGCCGGGGCATTTTTCATCCCGAAGGGCATCACGCGAAAGCGATAGTGCCCATCCGGGGTGGAGAAGGCGGACCGCTCCTTGGCTCCCTCTGTGAGCGCAATTTGCCAGTAGCCGCAGGTGAGATCGAAGGTGCTTAGGAACCGAGCAGCCCCGAGCCGGTCAATGAGCTCGTCGGCCCGGGGAATGGGGTGGGCATCGGCTCGGGTGGTTTCATTGAGTCCCCGGTAGTCCACGCAGAAGCGGAGTTCCGGGGCGACCCCGGGGGCAGCTGCTTTTGGGACCAGGACCACGGGGCTGGCCCAGGGGCTGTCTGAGGGTTCGATCACGCCTAGGGTCAACATTTTCGAGACTTCGGCTTGGATACAGGACCGGACCCGATCAGGGACTCGGTAGGCTCGGTGTCTCACTGGCGGGCTGTCCCCGGTATCCACATCATGGACACACCAGTCGGTGACCTTGGGGACCAGGGAGAAAAGGTCCGGAAACTGCCCTAGGAGCTGGCGGCAATCCTCACGTTGCTGGGGAGTGAGAGACGGGGAGAGGTTCACTCCCTCTACGGAGCCGTCCTTCTCCTTGGTGCACAGGAGATCAGGGAGAGGATCTGACTCTTCTTCGGACCCGTCGTCAGTGGCCAGTAGGAGGCTCAGCTCCGTCCGCACAAAGTGGGGCTTGAGGCGATTCACGTGGAGGACCCGGAGGGGGTCCCGGGGTGACTGGACGTCCACCAAGTACGTGACCTGGCTCTTCCGCTCAACCACTTTGAAGGGCCCGGTCCATTTAACCTGGAGGGCGCAGGGTTTCACGGGGGCCATGACCCATACCTGCTGGCCCGGCTGAAACTCGACCAGCGCGGCGTTCTGGTCGTACCAGCGCTTCATCTCCTCCTGACTCGCCTCCAGGTTGGCCTCTGCCATCTCCCGGAACCTCCTAGTCTGATTTCGGAGGGCCAGGACGTAACGGAACACATCTCGGGGGGGGCCTCGGGGCGCCGCCTCCCACTCTTCCTTGACCAGGCTGAGGGGCCCCCTGACGGGGTGCCCGTAGAGTAACTCAAAGGGGCTGAAACCCAAGGATTTCTGGGGAACTTCTCGGTATGCGAATAGGAGGCAGGGGAGCAGGAGGTCCCACTTACGCCGGAGGGGCTCTTCCAGGCCCGCGATCATCCCCTTCAGAGTCCGGTTAAACCGCTCTACCAGGCCGTTTCCTTGGGGGTGGTACGGGGTGGTGAACTTGTAGGACACCCCGCACTGTTGCCATAAGGACCTCATGTATCGGGAGATAAAGTTGGTACCGCGATCGCTCACGACCTCGCGGGGAAAACCCATGCGGGAGAAGATCCCCATCAACGCCCGGCCCACCACGGGGACCGTGACGGTGCGCAGGGGGATGGCCTCAGGGTAACGGGTGGCATGGTCCACCAGGACGAGGATGAACCGGTGCCCCTGGGAAGTTGGGGGGTCCAGAGGTCCTACAATGTCGATCCCGACCCGCTCAAAAGGGGTACTGACGACAGGGAAGGGTTGGAGGGGAGCCTTGCGCTTCCCTCCACTCTTCCCACTGGCCTGGCACGTGGGACAGGACTTGCAGTGGGCTTCCACATCCGCTTTCATTCGGGGCCAGTAGAAGTGAGTCACGAGGCGACTGTATGTTTTGTCCTGACCCAAGTGGCCTGCGAGGGGAACGTCGTGGGCCAAGCCCAGGAGGAGGTTTCGGAAGCGTAGGGGTACCACCAGCACCCGGCCGGACCCTAGCTCCACCGACTTCTGTTCGCTGTACAAAAGGTCCTTCTCCCAATACACCCGGTGCGTCCCCGTTTGGTCGCCTGCGGCCTGGGCCTCTGCCTGTTGCCGGGGCCCTACCAGGGAGGGACAGGTAGCCTGCTCTCGGCAGAACTCCTCTCGGGAGGGGCCCCCCTCGTGGCGCCACTGGGCTAATTCGGGCAGATCGCCTAACTCGGTGTCTGGGGTGGAGTCGGAAGGCGGGGGTTCGTCACTGGCGATCGACTCTTCTGGTGGGGGGATGTGGGGACCCTCGGCCGGGACCATCCCATCTTCAGGGGTCGGGGTGTCGTCGACGTCCCTCAGGGGGGTCAGTCGAGCCGCCATGGATCGAGTGGTGGCGCACACCCACTCAGGGAGGACCATCATCCCTAGGTGGGTTTTGCGCTCAACTTGTCCCCAGGGGGAACTTTCCAGGTCGTTCCCCAGGAGACAGTCGACGGGCTGGGAGGTTCTCACTGCGACCTTCAGTTTACCGACCACCCCTCCCCACTCGAAGGGCACCAGGTCTACCTTACATAGGCTTTCTGTGTTGTCGGCTGAAATGACAGGGCAAAATACGTTGGGGAGGACCTGGTCTTCGTGGACTAAATGGCTGAGGACACCGGTGATGCTGGCCCCGGTGTCACGGAGGGCTTCTACTTGGTGGCCATTGATCGTTACGAGCTGCCCATATTTCTTTGTGTTAGAGGGCAGGAGGCTCCCAGGGACCATCTCTCTATCTCCTAAGGACACTAGGGCCATAGCGGCGGGTTCCCACTCCTCGGCCTCCTCAACCTCCTCTCCCAGAGCTACATTGGCTATCTGTCTAGCGGGGGGTGCTGCCTGGGTGGTGCGTGGGGCCATGGGGCATTCAGGGTCATTGGCGTAATGCCCGGGCTTCTGGCAACGGAAACAAGTGATGGTTACCCGGTGCCCCCGTCTCAGGGGGGGGGCCGGATACAGCTGGTGGGGGTGCCGGGAAAGGTGGAGGTTGGGACTTCGGGGGACTAGCCTGGGACTCTCTCTGCCCTCCCTGGTTCCCTCCCCCTCTCTGGCAGGGTGGTCCCTGACTGGCTCGGGGGTACTCTCCTACAGGGCCCCGGGAGACCCGGGTGTTGGTCCAGCGATCCGCCTCGACAGCCAGCTTTCTCGGGTCCGTGAGCTTGCTGTCGAGCAGATGCTGGCGTAGTTCCACAAAGCAGTTGGCAGCCAGGTGTTCCCACAGCATAAGGTCGGTTAGTTCTTCCAGGGTGGTTACCTTGCTGCCCTTGATTCACCCATCGAAGGCGCGGCTGAAGAAATTCACATACTCCACCCAGGTGGTACCCGGGATCTTCCTGCAGTCCCGGAACCGCTGGCGGTACATCTCCGGGGTGAGGCCGTACCTTGTGAGGAGGGCCGCTTTCATGTGTTCATAGGAGGTCTGCATGGAGGTGGGTAGGTCGAGCAGGGTGTCTCTCCCTTCGCTCAGGAATCGTCCCCATAACCCAGCCCCCCAATCCTTCTGCGGGACCCGATGGGAGGTCATGGCGACCTCGTAGGCCCGGAACCACTGGTGAATGTCATCATTCTTGTAATATTCTTTGACCACATCCTTGGGGATGTGGACCTTCTGCTCCGTCGGGGCGGCCGCCTCCCGGTTCCCCGGGGGCCGCGCTTCTTCGCTTCTTGCTTTCAGTTCTATTTCCTTCAAGCTACGTTCATGTTCCAGTTGAAGTCTCCTTCCCTCGTGTTCTCGTTGGAGTTTCTTCTCTTCTAGTTCTCCTTGTACTCGCAACTGTTCTACTGCTAGCTTTTTCTCGGCTAATTTCAACTCGCCCTCAATTTTGAGTTTGGCTAATTCGAGCTCGTGATGGCAACTTTTTTCTCTGTCTGCGAGTTCCTCCGGGGATAGGCCCCCGTCTGGTACGAAGCCTCGCACCTGGTTGCTGCTGCGTTCTCCTTGGGAGGGTCCAGCTTCGTCGTGGGGCTCCCCCGCTCCTTCTGGGCGGGAGGCTCCAGAATCCACCCAAGCTTTCAGTGTCTTTTGCATGTCTTCTTTGGTGTTGAGACCAGTGGTAGCGATTCTGAGTTCCTTACAGAATTGTTTTAGTTCTTTGTGAGTGTACTCTTCCAGCTGTTCCACCTGGAACACGGTACTGGCGTCGTCTTCTATGAGAACCACGGCGTTTCCTTCTGCCATCTTTGTCGGTAGTGCGTCAGCCGTTCACGGTACGATCTCTAGATTATGGGCCCGAATCCCGTCGCTTGCCACCAATGTTAGAAGGCGACCTCAGAGGGGCCCGGAAGGGGCCCTGACTGCCCTGAGACCCACCCTCGAGGTATCGTAGCCGGGCACTGGCGGGAGACTCCTCAGGGGAGGAACCTCGTATCTAGGATCGTACACTCGGCACCACACGACAGAGAGACACTACACGAGGAGTTCTTAAGAGCAAATCTTTATCAGATCGGAGTGGTAGGATCTTTATGATCAGCAAGGCAAAATATATACAAGTAGAGCGCGGGCTCACAAAGTCTTGGAGGGGGGTTAGGAGGTAGCGGGACAGTCTTTGGGGATAGGAATCAAATGCAGGAGCGTACCCGGCGCACAGCTCACAATCCTCGAGCTGGGGGATACGCTGGTCGTCGTGGGGTCCGGCGGGACCAAGAGAGTCTGTGGGAGCTGCGAGTCACTCAGCAGGGCTCAAGCACAAGTTCGGAGGTCTTACGATCTTCAGGGAGCCGCGAGTCACTCAGCAGGGCTCAAGCGCAAAGTCGGAGGTCTTACGATCTTCAGGGAGCCGCGAGTCACTCAGCAGGGCTCAAGCGCAAAGTCGGAGGTCTTACGATCTTCAGGGAGCCGCGAGTCACTCAGCAGGGCTCAAGCACAAGTTCGGAGGTCTTACGATCTTCAGGGAGCCGCGAGTCACTCAGCAGGGCTCAGGTGTTTCCAAGGCGAATCTGCCGGACAGTCCCAGAGCACCCCTTGTTATAGGGCGACTCCTCTTTGATGTCCGGAGTCTGTGCAGGCAGGGGTCTTGTCACCTGGGGGTCGCTTGTTGGGGGTTTCCTGCCATTGTCCTTTGATCCTTTCAGGGTCGGGTCGGGAGGAGCCCCAGACACCCAGCAGGCATGGAGCCAGCCCTCGGGGAGGCCGGCGGGTCGATCGAAACCCACCTTCCCAGGGAAGCGCAGAGGTGTGATGGAAACTGCTCCTCCCTTTCTCATCCCAAGGGGAGCGCGATGTCCTCCAGCCGGAGTGGCGCCTCTAGGCTAGGGTCGCGCTGGGGCCGGGCGGCCATCTTGGTGCATGCAGTGGGCACGCGGGCCCGGGGTGGCCGAAGGAGGAAGGCCACGGACGGGGGAAGTCCGGGTCGGGTGTGTGTGTTCTGGTGGGAAGGATCAGCTAGGCCGTGGGCTCGGGGCTGGTGTGAGGTGCAGGGGTCAGGTCTGACTATGTTACGAGGGCCGGGTCTAACAGCCATACAGAAGTTACATCGATTGGCATCCGAGATTCATACGGAGACTGGAACCTGGTCTATTTCAGACTGGTTCTGGGATCTCCTTACCACATGGGGTTGGAAAATCTTCATGGTCCTTCTAGGAATAGGAGGTTTCCTTTTCACTTGTTGTGTCTGCATTCAATGTGGGCCTGCTTGTTGCTCCTATTGTGCCACCCAAGTTTGCCTTGCCTTACCTACTCCTAAAGCAAACCCTGGTAAGGTAAATGCTCAATTAGTTCAGAAAGAGATACACGACATAATGCAAATAGACGAGGGAATTTTCGAAGAATAGTTACATGGATAGCTACATTATGCTAAAAAGGGCCGTTCTGTGGGATTCGGGCCAGTATATATAGTTAGCATAACGTATCTAGGGTTGTGTCTCCCTCTATGCACATTAGAACTGCTTCATAAGATGGCTTATTCTTTATAGTATCCTGCATGATAGAAAGGGCCGAAAAGCCACAGTTCGGCCATATTGGATCATGACTAACTATGCCTAAGTCACGTGGCTCTCTGTGAACACCATCTGTATGATTTAGCTCGTACCAGCCTAAAGACAGGGTGAATTGTATTTACGGCCGAGGCCCAAGGTCACATCTGCAGTAGGGAGTACTAAGCTAAATTCCTCTGTGCCCGAGACGAAAGGGAGTCACCCGGCCGACCTTCTTTGAACAAGATAGTAACCTTATATGGGCAGATGGTATGAGCTTATTTAGGGGCTCTAGGACTAACTTGTACTTTTCCACTTGCAATGCTTTGTATGCTGAACCTGTAATGTATATAAGTGTTGTTCTGTCAAGGAGCCAGCAGTCTTCTTCGGCGCACCTGATGGGTGAGGATCGATGAGGCTCCTCTATATAGAGTTCTGTTGTGGCCAATAAACGCTTGAACCTTCTACGTTGCCAACTGCTTATTATTGACTTGAGATTGCGGGCCACTGGTAAGTGTGGCCCTTGGGATTACTATTTGATTACTTCAGTTCAGAAGTTGTGATGGAGTCGGATGTGGTTGACAGACAAGATTATGTGAAGATGAAAGAGGCATTGATTAGATGGTTTGGTCATTCACATGATCAGCACCGGAACAAGCTTCAAGAGACTGATAAAAAGGCGCTTGAAACTTGGTTGCACCAAAAACGGTAGAGGTTGGTTGAATGATAAGTATGTAGGAACGTTTGATGAACTGTTGAATCTTCTTTTAGTTGAACACCTTTTTGAGACTTGCCATTGTAATCTCCCTCAGTATTTGCTGACAAACCGGATCCAAACCCCAATCGATTGGCTTTGGCAGTGGATTACTCGGTTTTCAACAGGACGCAACAAAAGGGGCAATATATTGGACAGCTATGTACAACAGGCATATTTCTGAACACTTAGCCCAGTATGCCTGTGTAATCTTCTGGGTTCCCAGAAATCCAAGGCTGGGGAGGAACCCCTTAGTTAGTTTCACTAAGCCTCGATCTGATGCTCCAAAGTATTTCCCCACAAGGCCAGGCACTAAAGAAGGCAGCTGCTGAGATAGTGGGCACCAGATCTACAAGTAGGGACAAATGGCTCTGACTAGACTTTGTGTCTGAAGAGACGGACTTGTTTTTAATGAAATGGAGGCCACGGAGGGCATGTCCTCTGAGGCAGTGAAAGTCTTGGAAGAAGACCCCTCTATTCACTTTCAAGAGCCCCAGACTCCTGCTACTTCCTGCACAAGGAGCTTACTGTTGCTAATTTGGTGTTGGTCTTGCAATGGCTAGATCCAAACACCCTCATGCATCCCTGATTCAGTCTCAGCATCTTGAAGTCAGTTTACATCGAGCGTTTCCAATTGTGGGTGTGCAGTGTGCTACACATCGTTGTGCATGTGTGCCATTGTGCCCATCTCCCCCATCTCCCCAGTCCCTGGTCGTTACTCACCCTGTTGATGTTGTATCAGGTTCTATAAAGCTGTGTCAGGACTCCCAACTCCTTGCACCATCTCCACACTGATGACTGTGGCCACCATATTTCCGTTTGTGTTGCCAATAACACAGTGGAGGCGACAAACACTTGTTGGTAGTGTTCTGTCACCTTTTTTACTCTGATCCGGTTTTCATGCGGACTGAACCCCGTTTTCCTCTTCCTCTTCTCCTTGGCCTTCCCCTACCCGAGGTTCCTTGCTGGTGGTCTGTGGGGCTTGTGGGTTTCGCGTTGGCCTCTGCACTCGGTTCGGGTGCATCCATGGTGCTACGCAGTTTATTTTTTTTCCCTTCGTTTTTGTTCAGCTTTTATGGTGCATTTTCCCGCATGACGCATGGGTATTGCAGGCCTGTCACTGGTTATCGCTGATTTTTGTATCGCGATTGTCTTCATCGCAACTTTTTTGCGTTCGTGTTTTGCTTTTTTGCGGCGTTGCGTTGATTTAAACGCGGTCTTTTGATTCGTTTTCGTGAGCCTATCACATAGTACGGCCGTGTTGAGGATACAACGTTAACATGGCGTTATTTTCCCGCGATAGACTGCGATGTGAAGAGTTGCGTTTAGCTAATTTTGCAATGATTATCACAAGTTCTTGAGAATATGCCCCATAGGGTGCTTGAAAATAGATGCCCTGAAGTTCTACACCACTCCTGTAGCTTATGTGTGTGTCCCCATTTTTTAATCACCCCCTTTCTCACCCCTCCATCAGTACTAACTTAGTAGCGATGTACGGGGTGGGCAAGGATTTGTTGCTTTGGATTGCCTCTTATAAACTTGCTTGAGTAGTCCATAAGCAAGCACTGGAGGAAAGGGCGAGGGGTTTCTCAGCTGTTTGACTTGGCAGTTCAGAAGTTGTGATGGAGTCGGATGTGGTTGACAGACAAGATTATGTGAAGATGAAAGAGGCATTGATTAGATGGTTTGGTCATTCACATGATCAGCACCGGAACAAGCTTCAAGAGACTGATAAAAAGGCGCTTGAAACTTGGTTGCACCAAAAACGTTAGAGGTTGGTTGAATGATAAGTATGTAGGAACGTTTGATGAACTGTTGAATCTTCTTTTAGTTGAACACCTTTTTGAGACTTGCCATTGTAATCTCCCTCAGTATTTGCTGACAAACCGGATCCAAACCCCAATCGATTGGCTTTGGCAGTGGATTACTCGGTTTTCAACAGGACGCAACAAAAGGGCAATATATTGGACAGCTATGTACATCAGGCACATTTCTGAACACTTAGCCCATTATGCCTGTGTAATCTTCTGGGTTCCCAGAAATCCAAGGCTGGGAAGGAACCCCTTAGTTAGTTTCACTAAGCCTCGATCTGATGCTCCAAAGTATTTCCCCACTATGCCAGGCAACAAAGAAGGCAGCTGCTGAGATAGTGGGCACCAGATCTACAAGTAGAGACAAATGGGTCTGACTAGACTTTGTGTCTGAAGAGACGGACTTGTTTTTAATGAAATGGAGGCCACGGAGGGCATGTCCTCTGAGGCAGTGAAAATTTTGGAAGAAGACCCCTCTATTCACTTTCAAGAGCCCCAGACTCCTGCTACTTCCTGCACAAGGAGCTTACTGTTGCTAATTTGGTGTAGGCCTTGCAATGGCTAGATCCAAACACCCTCATGCATCCCTGATTCAGTCTCAGCATCTTGAAGTCAGTTTACATCGAGCGTTTCCAAAAAGCACACACATACTTCCAAGATGCTGTCCCCTCCTTTCATGCCAGGTAAATCTACACTTTAGTTTGCATTGTTTGTGTTTTTCCTGTTTTGTTTCGATGCTTGTTTGTTAGGACTGGGAACCTTAATCAGTACTGAAGAAATACAGGGTAACCTACTTTGCTGAGAAGCTGGTGATCCTCTGTTAGTGTCCATTTAGAATTTCACCAACCTTAACCAATAGCAAACCAGCTGTTACTGGACTACGTGGTCCAAACTGCATTGCGCAGGTTTTGTGTTTCTTCCAATCTAGATGTGTTCTGAGTGTTCACAAATGAGAGCTTGGCAAACATTATATGTTGTAAATATTGTGTGGCCATGATTTCATGTAATGCAAACATTATTTGTAGTGAAATATTGTGTGGTCATGATTTCATAGCTTTACCCGATTAGTAGTTTCAACATAAGATTACAATTCTTACTGGAGATTATTAGTTTCCTTATATTTGTTCTGTGTACTATATTAATGCGTAAAGAAATATTGGGTTATATTGCATCCATCCAAGATCCCCTAATCCCTATCAGGCTTGGTGGGGCATCCCGTGGCTTTGTACCCTGATCTTTCGAGGTTACAGCAGTGCATAGCAAGTCGCCATTCGTGTAAGGTGGGGGCTTTTTTCCCTTCTTGTGTTGGAAATAACTCCTTTGGCCAATGAGTGTACAGTGTGCCAGGGGGCCTCCCATTTCTTCCCTGGTCCCTGTACTTTCAATTTTCTAATTAATATTTATACCATAAATATACTTGAGGTATTCTGAGATATTATTTAAAGTGTTGAGTAACACCCGCACTTGGCTGGGCATTCATACTTTATTGTGTATCTGTGATAATTATGTTGTATTGTACCTAAACTCGCACCAAGACAGCTCCATTGTGTCACGCCTTGAGTCTTGACTGCTGATCCACTTCTAACCAGAAAGTCAAGTAGGTTGAGTGAGTTCTCATTTCCATTGGAAACATTGCGTATGGGGAGTTTGTTGCTAGGGACTCTTGGGATTCTCCCGGGTGGAATGTTTCCTGGCTCCTGCAGTAGGATTTCTAGGAGACCTAGCATGAAAATCTCCATTACAGACTTGTTGATCACGCCACTGATCATAACAGGATTTTCTAAGGAACTTTTCTCACCGATTTATCGAGCACAATTGAAACCTCTGCAGGCCTGAAGCACGGTTTATAGAGCAATGGTGAAACATGCACCCTTCATTGAAAACACTGTAATAATGTTTGTCTCTGCTGTGTACTATACACGGTGCAGTGGAATCTACACATCAGATCCAGAGCTGAGAAGTCTTGGCTAAAATATACATCGCTCTCAGTAAATGGCTGCCATATAATAAACAGGTTGAGAAAAATATTAAAAGCTGAGGGACCAATGTGCATAAAAAAAGTTTAAAAGTCAGAAATCCAAGCATCATATTTTTTCTCCTCTGATAAGCACAGATTTTCCATTTTCTCAAAATCCACAAAACCCCCTAGGACTTTGCATGGAGAACGAGGCAAATCATAGTTTTCCATGTGTAATTCTCTACTATGCACTTGCTCATGTAGACAATTCCTTAAAGTACTTACACTGGAAATTTGTATTACACAAGTAAAAGTTTTGCTTTTTTCCATTGGGAATACATGATTTACACTCTATTTATGGATTGGGAGTGTCCAGAAATATTCGCCACCCCATTTATTGTAAATTGTAAATGTATTTAAATAATACAACGACGAGGCATTGAAGGACTTTTCTGTCTAGTTAGTTAGTACCTTTTTTTTGTTTTGTTTTTGCTTGTATATTAGTTGTGTTAGGATTGTCCTTTTATTTTCTTGTGTGTTCGGTAGAGTGTCAGGTAGAGATGGAACGATAGGGGTGGATCTGAAAAGTGGAAGTAGTGAGTTGTTTTTGTAAGAAATGGTCGTGTGTGCTTGTTATTTGGGAGGCATGGCTAAAAGGGAGGGGTGAAAGGATGAGAACGATGTTTGGGAGTTCATAGTAGTTAGAAGGTTTAGGATGAGTTAGATGAAGGAGGGAAGGTTTTTTAAAAATAGAAAAATGTAAATGATACATACATACATGTATATACACATGCTGTTTGGCAACGTTTTATCTGTTCTATTACACCCATAATATAAATGCACATCGAAGGGTAATATCTACATGGTCTGCTGTCCACATCTGTCATGTGGTATTTTTATAGAAGACAAAGTTGAGCTATAAAACCGACCAATAGTATGGTCCAGTTGTGATAGGACAAGAGAGATGGTAGATTGAACCTTGTGTGGGAAACCTAGCTGAGGGAAGATGGTTGTAGGGCCTGATTCCCAAACAGCCTCTGCAATTGGAAACTGCTGTACGGTGGTTCTGCCATGAGTGCGGGGCCCCTACCGCGACTGCGAGGCCTCCGCCCTACTGCTGGGTCCATTTGTGAATCAGGCTCAGTGTTTTCATTGTGGGAAAGCTTGATTTGTCTGTCTTGAATGTATGATGTTACATCGCGGTCTTCACTCCGCAATACGTTTATAACGCAGTCATTACAACGCAAGTCGTTACAACGACTTGTGCTGGAGGGTGCTGGACTTAGGAATAGTATGATTTACTATTCCAACTCCAACCTATGTAACAGTAGGGAAGGTGTTGGGATAGTGAATCATACTATTCCTTAGTGTATAGCGCCATCCAGTGCAAGTCGTTGTAACAACTTGCGTTGTAAAGGCCATGGTGTAAACGTATTGCGGTATAAAGACCGCGTTGTAACGGATGTCTCCCGTCTGTCTTATCCACTTGTTGATTCATAGACAGTTTGGCGTCCATGGTAATTCCAAGTTTCTTCACCTCCTTAGATATTTTTGGTGGTGGTATTAGATTTTCAGGCAAAGTGCAGAGAGGTTTGTTAGGAATTGCATTTAAAGAAAACTTTTTTCTTTTTCGAAAGCTTGTGTAAGAGTTACCAGTAGTCCCTTGGACCATTGCCTGCAAACATTTTTTTTACATTCACAATCACATTCCTTTTGCAAATGCATTACCCGCTTCTTAGAGGTGTCGGTAAATGTGATCAGATTTCAAAACACTGATACATAAGATACTTGTCCCAGCACCTGTGCTGGGACGAGTCCTGCCTACCCGTTTACTTAATCTCCCGCCTCCCCGCTCGCCTTAGATCAGTGATTGCGACTCCTCTGAGGCGGAAGCCGGAGGCTAGACAGCTAAGAATTTTAATCTGTTTGTTTTCCTTTTGTGCATGATATACTAGTACTCTGTGCCTTTTAATCACAAGCTTTGTACTCACCCTGTACCGCTGCATTCATTGCCCGCTCCTCGCGCAGACGATTAGAATCTGACACGTTGGAGGCAGGGCTTGCCGCCGCTGGGAGTTGAGTCTCTCAACGCACCTGTGCTGGGATGAGTCCCTCCCTTTCCTACTCCTATATAACACACCCTACTTCCTGTCCGCGCAGCGGGCGCGCCAAAGGCAAGCCCGTCTGCGCACGTCCGCGCCCTGAGGCGCCACGCGGTCCGACACTCTGCCCATTTTGGGATACCATCTTGTAGCCTATTCACTTACTCATCTGAGGAGCTTCATTGCCTTAATAATATCATTCCTTCTTGTACACCTCTTGATGGTTCGCTCAAAACATTGTTAAAATGCTCGCACTGCAACTTTGCTTTCTCCGGTTACACGGCACCTTCAGTACCATCAATCCCTCCCTATAAGTTCTGGAGCATTAACTGTCGATCTCTACCTAAAAACAGAGACCACATTTTCGATCTATTGTCTTCCACCCAGCCAGATGCTCTGTTCCTAACGGAAACCTGGCTCCATGCGAGCTCTGGCCCAGACGTAGCAAATGCCCTGCCACCTGGATATGTAATAGTCAGGCTAGACAGAGCCACTGGGAAAGGTGGGGGGACAGCGATTATTTTTAAAGACATCCATTCCTGCTCTCTAGACGCAGTTCCCTTTCCAAACTGTGAAGCTGCACTTTTCAAGTTAACAGTCTCCCCTCGACTGACATTATCGGGCATCTTAATCTGCCGCCCCCCGGACAAGCCTACACAGTGGCTAACTTCATTTGCTGAGTGAGTGGCCCCTCATGCTATGAAGGCAGCAAATTTCACCATCCTGGGAGACTTAAATCTCCATTTAGAGGACCCGCAGAATGGACCAAGTAGAACGTTCTTATCAGATTGCGAGGCTATTAACCTAATACTGCGCAACCAAGGTCCTACTCATCAGGCAGGTCATTTACTTGATCCTGTCATCTCTAACATTCTGCTTGATTGTACCTCTCCTGCCCTCCCCCTTGATTGGTCTGACCATTATGCTATTCATTTTACTCTGTCTGTTGATATTACAAAGTACATATCTCTTCCTGGTACTAGGAATAATCACAGAGCTTGGTCCAAGCTGAACATCTCGGCATTTAACGCCTCTCTCATGGCCACATGCCCCGACACCAATCTTGGGTGCACTTCCTTGGCTCAGGAAGTTTCCTACTGGCTAACCTCCAATATTAATTACCATCTGCCAGTCCTAGACTTTCAACCCCGCATCTCGCCCCTGCCCCATGGTTCACGGACGATCTGAAAGCATCTAAATCCGTATGTAAACACTTGGAGAGATCTTGGCGAAAAACTTATGCCCTGAATGACAAATTAATCTATTGTTCGGCACTCAGGCAATACCATCAAGCCTGTCGTAAGGCAAAAGCTCTGTTTGTCTCACAGTCTATTGAAAAGGCCATTAATCGGCCGAAAGCCCTCTTCTCCATGGTCAAGAAGTTAGCTGGCTCAAATACCGCCCCCATTCCACCTGCACTAGGGGAAGTGGAATGCAACCAAATTGCTGACTTTTTTATATCTAAAGTCGAAACCATCTATAGTGCCTTGTCCCGAGCCTCCCCTATACCCCCCCCTGACCCCTCTATTTTGCCCCTACTGAGCCCACAATCCCAGGTAACACTGATCTCGGAATGGCCCCTGCTAGATTCCAACCTGCTGCTCGCCTGTTTAACAAAGGTCAACTCAGGTTCCCCCCTGGACCCAATTCCTATGAGCATTCTTCGCCAGCTTTCCCCTGATGCTCTATTAATTATCCAAGAGCTCCTTAATTCCTCATTGCGGGAATCTATAGTCCCGGAGGAATGGAAAAGAGCTCTGGTAGTGCCACTTTAAAAAAAACCCGGTGCGGATCCCAAGACGCTCGCCAACTTTCGACCCATCTCTCTATTGCCCATGTTCTCAAAAATCCTGGAGAGGCATATTAACCTACATCTTACATCTCATGTGGAGACCACAGGTTTTTTACATCCATCACAATTGGGATTCCGCTCTCATTTCTCCACTGAAACAACCCTCCTGGGGGTTACCGAGAACCTACGCATCCATCTCGACCATGGCGAGACCGCGGCGCTTATTCTTTTAGATTTAAGCGCCGCATTCGACACGGTCTCTCACTCCCTTCTTTTGAATGCCCTGAGAACGGCTGGAGTGACTGGCCCTGCTCTTGCTTGGTTGGCCTTTTCTTAGATCACCGCACTTTTCAGGTTGTCTCTTCCGGTTCATCTTCCTCTGTCCGCTCATCCGCGTATGGTGTCTCACAGGGGTCTTCACTGAGCCCTATGCTCTTCAATATCTACGTGAGACCCCTAGCTACCATCGTGGAAGACTCTGGTCTCTCCCTTTATTCATACGCTGATGACACCCAGATTCTCTTTTCCTTTTCCTCGGCTGGAGCTAATGCTCCATCTGCTCTTAAATTAGGACTTAGCCGAGTGGCAGAGTGAATGCAGGCGAACCTCCTGAAATTGAATGGAGATAAGACGGAGGTGCTCATTCTGGGCAAGCAAAAACACCTTTGGTGCCCTGCACACTGGCCGTCAGAGATGGGTTCACTACCCCTTCCAGTGACCCAGGTTCGTAACCTTGGCTTTGTCCTGGATGATTCACTCTCCATGCGACACCAAGTGGTTAAGGTGGCAGCCACCTGCTTCTCCATCCTGGGGTGGCTCTGCAAAATCTTGTGGATGCTGCCAGAATGGACTAGATGCCAGGTGGTCCAGGCTTTAGTCACTTCCCGCATGGACTACGGCAATGTGCTTTATCTAGGAGTTACCCAGGAGCTTCAGAGGAGACTTCAGCTTGTACAGAACTCAGCCCCGCGCCTCCTCTGTAAGGTCCCGTGGAGATCCCCAATTTCTCCTTTCCTTAGAGACCTTCACTGGCTCCGCATTACAAACCGTGTCAAATTCAAAGCCCTCTGTTTTTTGCATAGAATCAAGCAAGGGTCAGCCCCAGGGTATCTTAAGGCCCTGGTCCAACCATACTCTCCATCCCGCCCCCTCAGATCATCAGCTCACGGCAATTTTCTGATTCCTCGTTTCAAATTGACGAGAATGGGCGGATGCTCCTTTTCCTGCGCTGCCCCTAGGCTTTGGAATTCTCTCCCGACTACGCTGAAACTTGAACCATCTCTGCTGAAATTCCACAAGGACCTTAAAACCTGGCTCTTTTCTCATTAACAACTGCGATGGGTAATCACTAATTCTATCGGAGCCGGGAGACCCCTTGTGGGTAGCTGTGCGCCTTATAAATTCAACTACAAATACAAATACAAATTGTTCGGTAATTAGAAGGGAGACCTACAGATGCCCCTTCCACATACTGAATCGGCATCTATTCGGAGTCCCATTTTAGGAGTCAGAAAAAATGTTGCTGATAGGAAATAGCATTCTAACAGTCACATATGCCGAATTAGAGTTTTTTAAAAATGCTTAGAACACCTGGTCCGTAGATCCAAGTTACATTTTAACACGTATGTATAGATTCTGGTCACCTTATAGGAAATGGACAAAACCGCAGGCATGCTGAGCGAATATAAAACACACAGTTTTTATATGTCTTCAATTTTTGAGATCAGTCCAGTTCCCTGGGATATCTAAACACATCATACAAGATAGGCATTCTGTGAAATCTTGCTTAGGTGTGTTAATTATGAAAGGGGGTCCTACCCATAATGCCCTACAAATTGCAGCATACAGAGTTAAAGACAAATGGCCACATCTATTATTATTGTGTTTTCAAAAAGTGGTCACAATTAGAGCACTGACTTTTTTCTAACCACTAAATTATTTTGCCAACTGATCTATGTACCAATAGGTGGTTCGAAATAAAGTATCGGTGACCATCCTACCAACCTCAGTAATATTCAAGAGGTAGGTTGCAAATTGCGACTCTGATTGGAGGACATCACAACAATGGTATCCTCCTGGGGTCAGCAGACCACCATATCTGTGATTGCTTTAAATGCAGGAGCTATTGCAAGAGTATAAGAATCCAGTCTAGTAACTGGGCGATTCACAAGTTGTGAAATCTGTAGTTAAAAGTGTACCCAAAAAATTACTATTGTAAACTACAAATTACAGCACATAATTAATATTTTAGTTTGAATAAATGCAAATGACTACATATAAAAATAAGCAATATGATTAGTTAAAATGAATCATGAGAATATTAATTATTTTAACAGAGAAACATAAGCACATGGGTTTTGTACGGTGTTAAAGAACATACAAAATATTTCAAATTAATTATTTATTAGTTAGGTTTGGAGAAAGTATTAGATTTAGGCTAGGATGAGCATAGTGGTAATTAATTCTAGGGTATTCAAAAAATAAGTCAGCGCTATTATTAAGATTTTTTTTTATTTCAATAAATTATTTAACAGACTTAAAAAATCAAGGTAGTTGTAGGGATGATGCATTGTCTTATCATGGTGATGTAGTGTCCCATGATGGACTGGGCTCAATGAAGTGTTCAATAATGTAGTGATAGATGATTTAGTAACATGCAACTAATAAATACTGTCAGAAACCATGTTATTAATTTAGGAGGTAGTGACCCCTCCAAACTTAATAAACACAATATGGTTAGGTCAAAACACAGTTCTGACAGAATTTTCTGCTCAGTTCCTGTTATCTACAGCTTCAGCACCAGTCAATCCCCAGGTAAGAATGTGCTGAATTCAAGCAGTTCCAACATTGTTAGAGTCATGAATAGAACAGTATAAAATCCTCAAAACAAGATAATAAATAAAAAGAGAAGACATTAAGGCAGAGCAACACCAAAATTATTAAAATCGGATAAGAAGAACTGGAAATATATATTTTTAAATTTATAAGTATAAAAGCAACTGGAAAAAGTAAAGTGCCATTGAAAAGCAACAGTTAGTGATTGATCAGGACCTACTTGTGATTTCAGGACTGCCACGATGAAGTGGAGGTCAGGTGTTCAGGTGTATTGAGCGGATCCTCCAAGTCAATGTTTTTACATTTGGGCGTAGTTTCTGAAATGGAAGTCAAAATCCTTCAAAGTGGCAGGGTCCAAGACTGATGCTGGCGAGGGCTCCTCAAAGTCAGATATGTTGTCTCTGAGCTCCTGCTGAAACTGCTGGTTTTCGGGCCACAAGCTCAAAGAGGAATAAAGCTAGATTTATTAGCCACTAAATCACTTTGCTGCAAAGACAGATTTTCGACTTTGTAGCAGGCCAAAATGTTACTACCTTCAGGCTTAATTACTGTTCAGGTTCTCAAAATCATCCAGTGGGGCAGGGCTCAAATCTGTAGCTGGGCCGTGTTCCACGAGGCCAGATATCTGCATGTGAGGTCCCACTGAACCAGTTTTCAGTGCAGCATGGAGCAGGACAAACCTAATTTGTTTGCCCGCTTTTTGTGAGACCTCCCTGGGCAAGCCTCGTCATCTGAAAGTTGAGAAATGTTTCCAACTGCTGGAAACATTCCTTCTGGTCACTATTTGAGCCCCCAGCTCAAACAGGCTTCTAGGCACCATGTCTCTCTCTATCCAGAGCTCTTGCAGCGCCCTGTCTTCTGTAGTCAACTTGGCCCTCCTGAAGTCAGGAGTTCTTCTGCTTTTTGTGCCCTGAAGCAGGCAATTAGGATGCCAATCACTTGACCCTTGGAGTGCAGTTCTTGTCAGTGAGTGCCAACAGGAGCCAGGAGTCTGTAGTAATTCACTCAGGAGAAGTTTGAAGAAAGTGAATTTATTGATATGGATAACTACACAGCTCTTGAACTGCTAACCATCTTCATCATCAGTCAGTCTCCTCCAGTTGAATGATAACATTCCAAACGTGACATCAGGAGGTGACATCACATAAACACATTCAGCTGGGATGAGGTGATGATTATCATACTTAACATTGAACATAGAATATAACATACCTCCTTTTCTCCTAAACAAATAAACTAACAACAAAACAAAACACTTCATATAGTACAATATAATAAAGACCTCAATACATTCTTAATCACGAAACCTGTGAGGAAAAACACGAACTCTAGAACTCTTTCTACGTTGTCCAACAGAAAGCTTGAACGTGGTGCTTTCTTTACTTGTCAAACTGGAATCTTTGGATATAGGACAAGATCTTGTCTCAATTAATCTAGACAAATTCCACCAACAACCCCCTTCAACCTGGGCAGCATTATTGTAAATTCGAATGACCTTGACAGGATTTCCGAATTTACAATACCCTTTCTTGGTGTGCACAGGATTCTTAATACGTACAAAATCACCCACGGAAAGAGCAACAAATTTAACACTTTTCTTGTTGTCAAACCATATTTTCTCTTTTCCCTGTGCAATATCAGAATTGCCCTTGACTTTTTCCATAAGAGCATCAACATCAAACAGAGATTCTACCCATTTACCCATCCTTCCTGGTCGGAAACTGGTATTCGCTTTCCTACCCCTTAGTATCTCAAAAGGAGAAACTTTTGTCGATGAATGTGGTGTGGTCCTATAAAACCACAACATACTTTCAAGAGTGCTAACCATCTTCATCATCAGTCAGTCTCCTCCAGTTGAATCATAACATTCCAAACGTGACATCAGGAGGTGACATCACATAAACACATTCAGCTGGGATGAGGTGATGATTATCATACTTAACATTGAACATAGAATATAACAGAGTCTTTGGTTCCTCTTCTTTCAGCAGTAGTCTTCTTTATTCCAGAAGGCTCTTCTTCATCATATGTCGTCTTCCCAGTTCCAGGAATATTCTAAAGAGGAGGTGGTGAGGTCCTTGGCGAATGTTGCCTACCCAATCTTGTCACTATTCTCACCCTATCCCCTCCTTCTTTTGTAGCACTTCATTTTTCTCTCCGCAGTAAAAACTTCCAAAAAGCCCTCAATTCAAGATGGCTGAACCCTTCTTCCCTCTGAAACAGCTCCAGGTAGGCCATTAGGCGCTACCTTTTAAAGAGGAGCTCTCCTCCCCCTCTTTCAGGGGTTGGTCAACAGGGCTGAGAAGAGATCAGGAAATTAATGGGGACAGCCCCACGTCTCTCCAGCCTCTGCCTCATCCAGATACACATGACTATGTACCTCACATCACCCTCTCTCACAGCTCCCAGTCCACCCTGTCCTGAGTCCTGCTCAACACCCACTGGCTGGTCAGACTCCGAAGTCTGGGTCCTCCTGCAAGTCCTCTTACCTGACCTGCTCTTCCTGACCAAAACCTGACTTACCCTGACATCAGCCCCCAACATCGCCACAGTGTTGCCCCTCCCAAACTCCCGAATAGAAGATAGTAAGATAGAATAGAGCCTGCAGACCCAGAGAAGGATTAACCATCATCTTGAAAGAGAACATACACCGCTCCACCACATCCGCAAATGCACTTGAGAGCATGGAACACCTGGCCTTTAAACTGCACATCTACAACTACTCTACTCTGAGAGGCACTCTTAACTACTGGCCCGCAGGACCGCAATCCAACCTGGGCAACACCATTGAGAACTTCATTGCCGTTCTGGTGCTCAAATCTAGGTCCTTTATCCACCTCAAATACCAAACTGAGGGCCTCACCAACCCCAAAACTGACAACCTTCTGTAGTACCTGAACACACTCAAGTTCACCCAATGATTGCAGGACTCCAGCCAAGCCACCCAAACCATCCTGGACCCCGTCTTCATCAAAATCACAGTGGACAAGCCCATCCCTTCACCAGGACTGACCACAGCCTTGTCCCTTTCGAGCTCCTCATCTTCCACTGGCATGGAAAAGCACCCTCCATAACCGCCATATGAAACTGGAATAGAATCTTGGAAGAAACATGGACCACAGAGTTCCAATCCCACCAACCAAATACCACAAAGACCTCACATGGTCCATTGCCAACTTCGATGCCTGGATGACCCCCTCCGCCGAAACCCTAGCTCTGCACAAGACCACAACCAGGACCTGTACGCAAGCAAGTTGATACATAGAACTAAGACCAACCAAATGCCACTGAAAGCCTCTCAAATGAAGACAGAGTTAGACCCACAACAAAACCAACAATAGCACCTACAATTCAGCCCTCAGGTTTACCATCAGCAGATCAGATTCACTAAGCTGTCAGCACTGACTAAATGCATCGAAAACAGCACAAATGATGCCAATAAAATCTTTGCCACCATGAAGGATTTAATTTCACCTGCCTCTATCACCTCGCTTTGCAGCACCTCTGTACCCAGCTCTCCCACTATTTCAGCAACATCTACAACAAATTTAAGCCCCAGTTGGAGCCATACACCCTCCCAGCCCTCATCGAGACGAGCCTCCAGGATTCCGCCATGAGCACTTGGCTCACCATCACCATAGAGGAAACAGCTGTGAGCATGCACTCCATCCACTCAGGAGCACCACTGGACCCCTGCCCACATAGCATCTTCATCTATGGGTTGGATCCCATCTGCACAGCCCTTACGCCGATACTCAAAAACTCCATCAACACTGCCATAGTCCCAGATGACTGATAGCACACCATAATACTCCCTCTTCCAAAGAAGCTCTCAGCTGACGCTGGCAAATTACAGGCCAATCGCCTTACTGCTCTCTCCTGTTAAAGCCACAAAGGAAATTATCATTAACTGACTAGTTGACTACCTAAACTACAACCACCTACTTGACCCCACCCAATCTGGTTTCAGGCCTAACCACAGCACCAAAACAGCCCACATTGCTGCATAGACCACATCTGACTGAACATGAACAAACCACATACAGCAGCCTTCATCGTACTCAACCATCTCCCACCCCATCCTTATTCAATGTCTCAATGAAGTGGGCACACGAGGACTCGCTTTCTGCTAGATCTGCTCCTTCCTCACCAGACACACCTAATTGGTCAGCCTGGCTCCCTACACCTCAACTGCCACAACATTCATCTTTGGAGTGCCCCCAAGGATCATCTCTCAGCCCACCATTTTCAGTTTTAAAAGAAGTTTATTAAACATGGCATTTATAATATTACAATCCAATATTATTAAGTGTCACAAAATAAATTGCTATTTGTTTTTGTTATTATTTAAATTATACATAACCACTGGTTCATTAAGACGTATATGGGAGGGAAGGTGGGAAAAAGAGGGAAATCTTAAAGTAGATAACAAAAGTAATTGTAAGCATATAACAAAACATTCTGATGTCTATATTATGTAAGGTGATAATTTTTTTTTGAAATAACAATTAGTTTATGAACAAATTTACTTAATAATAAAACAAATCAAGGGGGTTTAACAATTTCTACAATGCGTGGTTGATGTAATATAGAAGATCTTTCAGTATTATTGAGAAAAATTGTTACTGGAGGCCATAAGTAATCTTGTTTTAAAACTAGTGTAATTGGGTGCGGGTAATCTCAGCCCAATTTATATTTATAATAAAATTATAACAGCATGCTTGAAAAGATAGTTGAGTAAAATCTTTCCAGTTTTTGTTATTTGTTGGAAGGCGACAGCTAGTAAAGGATCTAGAATTTTGACATTAACAAACACTCATCCAATCATCTGATAACCTGCCCAATAAGATATTTACAAAATTAAAAGGAACATTAAAATGAAAAATAAAATTCATTTGATTCCAAACTTTTGACCAAAACTTCATCCAAAATGAAACAAAACTAATAAACCTTTTAAATTACATTTGTTCATTGCAGGAACAACAAGTATGAATAGTATCTGAATAAGTTTTGTATAAAATAGTTGTTTCTATAGAAAAAATTGTGTCTGGTGGTATTTGCTTCACGATTTTTTAACTTTTATCCAAATTTTCTTCAATAGGTAAATTGGCCAGACCACACATAAATGATGCTCCCATTTTAATTAAATGTCTGATTTGTGTGTATCTTTATCAGCTTGCCTAATATTTTTGTATACAGTGGAAGCATTTGAATTAGCTTCTAAAACCTTATACAGTTGTATAACTGAAGATAAATTACTTTGAAATACAGTGTGAAGTTGATTATAAGTGTCTGATATAATGTTAGTTAATAAATGAAATTTGTTTTGAAAGGAGGTTGCCGAGTCAAAAAGTCATTTAGCTTGTGCAAAGGAAATTTAAGAGTTGTCTTAAAAATAATTGATGAAGCCAAATTATACACTTTTTTCTCTAGATAATTGATCTGTTATTAATTTTTATCAGTTTACTATACTAGATAGGGTAACTACAAAATTATATTGTGCCAATGGACTTAGGAAAAAATATTGGTTCTAATAATTTATACATGTTCATAAGTATTGGAGGATATGTGTTTGCGTTTTTTGAGAAATAAAACAGATATTCTGCAAAGGAAAAGGGGGATAAAAAGTCTCTCTGCAAACTAACCCACAATGGAGAGAAATGTTTATGATTTTGCAATCCAGTGAATGGATTGTTTTAATCAAAAAGGCTTATGATAGTTATAGAAGTCTGAAAAACAAATGTATCTTGTTTTGATTTTGTTTTAATTCAATATGGATCGACAAAGCGTTTTCTTGTTCCAGGGAAAAGAGTACTTTAAAGGAATATTTAAAGGAATGTTGGAAATTGTGTATAAAATAATAGGAACTAACAATATTTTAAGGGAATTCAAATGACCCACCAGTAGAGATGTAAGGGATTCCATGTATTAAAACGCATATTCAATTTAGTGATACATTCTTCAGCAGTCAAAGTGACAAGAGTCTGTAATAGATTGAGTACTCCATATACCCAGATAGTTGATTTTATGAGTGCTCCATGCAACATTAGTATTTATAAAATCCTGTTTAAAAACTATATGTATTTAGAGGACGAATTTCACATTTGTCAGGATTTAACATATATCCCAATATAAGTCAATTTCATTTAGAAAGGCTGGTATAGATATTTGAGGGTTTGTCAAACAAATAGTAATATACCATTTGCATCAACTGCTAATTTATTATGTTGTTCATTATAACAAAATCCATATAGGTTCAAATTGTGTCATAGCTTGGAGATGAACGTTTCTAATGCTAAATAAAAAAAAAAGTGGAGAGAGGACAGCCTTGTCTTACACCTCTTCGCTAAATAAAAATACGGAAATGGGAAATTGGTCTAAAGTTTTTACAATATAGAGCAATTTTCCCTCTAATATTTTTCATCTCTGTGCTGCACCAAAATGTACATATGTGCATTTTCCTATGTTGTGTACAGAATCAAGACTAGTGGTGAGCTACTAAGCGCTCAAAATGGACAAGCTGTCACCTCTGTAAGTGTATTGGGGAGGGGATTCAATTCAAGAATACTGTACCAATTAGGGGATAACTATATCTGCTCCAATGTATAGCTGTATAAGAGATCTAGTTACACAATTTAGACCTTTATTTTAGATGAAATACCCATATGTTGATGTTCCTAATTAATGCAAATGTATGTGTGAGTGTGTAATTACTATAATACAATACAAACCGAACTGTTTTGCCCTTAATTATTGATGTTAATTACCACACATACCAACTATATTCATTTTTATCAGCCTAGGTAAAATGGAAAATTCAAGCCTATATTGTTACAAGAAAGGAATGACCTGCATGCTACATACATTACTCTCCAGCCGGCATAATACGCTGAGAGCTATCCATTCAAACCTGTAATTAGCTGATTACCATTTGACATGTCTAGTTAGTATTACACTGTGAGACTTGATAAATACACAGATTTCTTCAGCAGGTGTCTTTACATTTTAAGCCATCTTGTAATATGGTCACTTTGTAACAAATAAAGTAAGTTTTCACAGCTTTGCTATTCATGATGACATAGTGTGTTAAATGTTTGCCAACCAGCGTTTACAGTGAGCACAGTTAGCAATTTGTAATAAAGAATTGCAGAGTCCGCATTCCATCCATCCAAGTTCAGTAAATTGAGTACTGTGAAATTGAGTAATACTGCCAACAGTTATTCACACTGTTTAGGAACAATATTGGCCGGGAGGGAACTCTGTCGCTTTTGCGAAAGAGTACCCTCTCCACCAAAATATAAATCTGTCTCCATGCTATGACCGATTACCATTTTTTTAGAATTCCTTTGAATTTTTTGGTTGTTTTTCCACTTTTTTTGTATTTCTAGCGAATAATAAAATCTCTACCAGTTACCATTAAAAGAATCCCAAACAGTATGAAGAAGAGGTAAAGCAAGTGTCTAGTAATAACGTATGGTTAAATTGCCATCTTTTTGGTCCAGTAGGTTTAGGTAGTAGGGCTCAATAAATAATAGCAGGTGCATGATCAGAATTTAAAATTAATTATTTAATTAATTAAACACCATTTTCCTTTGATTTATTTTTAGTGTGGATGATATGCGAGAGTCTATTACAGACATTTTACAGATAAATGTACTTATGTTTCATGCAACATCCATAAAAAAGTTACTTTTAGATCAAAACAGGACCTCACATATGAGAAATGCGACGGTGTTACAGTGATCATGTGCAGTAATATTACTGCTGCTGTGTTACAATATTGAAAACGCATGTCACTATTAATATTAGATGTAAACACATTTAGAATTTGAACTAATGCACCTGTGCACTGTTAGTGACGTAGCCAAAGAGGGAATGAAAGAACTGAAATTGGATCATAAATTCAAAAAGGGGCCCCGAAATCCGTTTCGCCCAGGACCCCCAAAATCCTTAAAATGTCTCTGGATACAAGCATGGCGTATAGATGGTAGGATGCTCATTTATTTCAGTTTTAATCCAACTGTTTTATGAACAATTTGATCTGTAATCCTTTACAGAAACAATTTACATATTCTCAGGAACTAGGGTACTCACAGCTACCTCCCCACCCATTAAGAGACATTAATTTTTAAGCCTCTCGTCCTCTATTCCCTCTGCACTCTATCCACCCTACCCCCCAAACACCCTCCATTAACTCTCCTCTCTCTCCTACCAAGAGGCCTTTAATACAGACCATAGTAGCATAATGGTGCTGCATAGGTGTCATTTCTTTCCACAAACAAATCCGGTATGAGCTTCTGGGTCCATCTGCCGCCAGGTGACTGTTGACTGAGGTCGCTGGGCACTTCAGCTCACCTTCACTCTCTAGTGATTTTGTTTATCTGAGGACTCTGACCTGGATCCCCCATTTGCACTCAAATCATTTATTTTTTATATTTGGTCTGAGATGGGATAAAACTGCTCCATTCATCTAAAAAAAGAGGTCCTTTCGTTCGGGAAAGATAAATCCTTCTGGTCGCCTATTTGGTGGCCTCAGGATATGGGACCATTACCAACACCAGTACAGAAAGGAAGGAACTTAGGAATCATCTTTGATGGCAAACTTAGGGCCTGATTAGGATGGCGGGCGGACCCTAACGGTGATGGGGACCACCCGACATAGTGTTGTGGTGCCACATGCCCAATTACAATGCGTACGTGTTTTCCATTGCGGCGGGTAGTGATATTGACATGCGTTTTCAATATTGTAACACAACAGCAGTAATATTACTGCACATGATCACTGTAACACGGTCGCATTTCTCATATGTGAGGTCCTGTTTTGATCTAAAAGGAACTTTTTTATGGTTTTGCATTTCCCTGCACTACCTGGCAAGCACCTTGCGGTGCCTGCTACATGGTGCAGGGAAATGTAGGGGGGCACCATAGGTGCCCCCAAGTGAAAAACCAAAGTGCCCCTGGTCAAAGGGGGCTTGCAACGGGCCCTCAAAGTCCATCCCTGCCAGCTTTTCCATGGCGGATGAACCACCATGGAAAGGCTGGCGGGGTTCCAGCATCTTAATCTGATGGATGGTGCCTGCTAGGCAATTTTCGGAAATTAAAAAGACTTGGCTATCCTTCTAGGATTTAAAATATATAAAAAGGATTTAAAAACATATACATCATCAATTCACATCAAATATTCATGTCAATTAAAAACATCACATTAAAAAAATATAGGAGAATAAAGCAAACAATAATAGCTTTAAAACACGATGGGTCAAGTAAGCACTCCAAGTAAAAAAATCAGAAATTAATAGCCCTGGTTCAACACTTTATGAAATTCTTTTTTCCTGATAGAACCGGTTCTGCTTGGGTGCGTATTCAATATTTTGAATCCTAGAAGGATCCTGCTAATAAAAACATTTTATATTATATTTTTTTGGTTTCTATTCAACTGTTGGTGATTAGGTTTATGGGTATGAAAGCAGTGTGCATTTGTATGCTCTAAAGATACCCAAAGGGATCTTGTTTTTGACGCAGTGTCTATTTGAGGTGTCCTGTCCCTTTGGTGAGATGGACCCCTCTCTCTCATTTTGGTACTCTTACCACTGCAACATTTTACGGTTGAATGCCCGCTCAGTCATAGCCAGCCCTCGCAACCAGTAGGATTAAACACCTATGGCCTTGGTTAACAACGTTCTACGAATCCAATGTTTGTATTAATGTACCTCTTTTTAAATGTACTGTTTAGCTACTATGTAAATCAGTTCTGTATATGGAACTATAAATCTGATGGTACTCGCGATCCAGAGTACCTGTTTGTTCCTGAGAAATGTGGGTACTCTCCCATTAAATGTACTGCAGCAGTGCTGAGAAGTGCTGGTACTCTCCCTTTCAAATTAAAGAAGTGCAGGCGCTCGGTCCATGACAGCACCTGTCCATTTAAAGCACCGCTATAAATACAGAGTAAGTTAAAAAATAATAGCCCTGGCTCCAATTTCATACTTATTGTCTATCTGAGTTTTGTACTGGTTTGAGTCCACTAACTTGTACCACCTCCAAGGTTATGTTGTGTTATTCACAGAGCGTGAATCCTACCTGCTGGCAGTCAGAGCGCTTCATAGATGAAAAATGATGCACAGGAAGTAGGGTTATAAAACGTATCCAAGAAAACCAACAGAAACAATTCATGTGAATAATGGGCACAGATGTATTTTTTTTAGTTTTTGGCTCAGGCTGGAGAAAAGAACGTTTAAAGCGGGAAGGCAAACCCTGTGTTCATCTCAGTAGATTTTAACAAATATTTAGTGCAGTGTCTACACAAAAGAAATGTCAGGTATTAAGAAGCAAGTTACAGCCAGAGCCTGGTAAACCAGCAAACTACTATGTAGAGCCCATCCAATGGCCTGGCATGACTCTAGCAGCTGGAGCGGGTGCCCGGTCGTCAAAATAGCTGCCAATGTAAGAAAACGTACAACAAACGTTATACAAAAATATGATACACCCTAATTTTTTTTTATTTATTTATAATATGTACCGGCTAATCGTAGGGCATTGTATTATATTGATGCAGTTAGAGGCATTTTTAGAATCATTAATTTCTAAATATGATTTTAGAAGCATCCATGCCCCCTTCACTGTTCTGATGACGATGCCATTAGTGAACCAAGTTGAATCAGTTGCCATGTGGCCTATATTGTTATTATTGGTGAAGCAACATTATAATCTTTTCGACCACATAAAAAGATGTTTTTACAGCACACATCCTAAACTGGTGTATTTCAAGGTCCTCTCAAATGGGAGGAAGCAAAAGGGGGCCAATGGGTGAAATAAAGTAATTGCCTCAGATCACACAATTTGCTTATGCTTAGGGGGTGGTTGGGGAGCACAAAATAATGTCAGGTTTCCTGGTTTCACGTCTTTGCAGAACACGTATAAATTAAGGAAACGCAGAGCACTCTGTTTTGCAGTTGGTATGGCAAGCTTTGTTGGCTAAATCAAGTTGCATCTCAAAAGGTCTGCGAAAGCAATTGCACTTGTTAAGAAAACAAAGGTCTGAGAGAGCCTTCAATTCTCAGTGTTTACTGAGACACAACTAACGATCGAATGGCTGCATAAAGACTTTGGGGCAGACCTTACACATTACACTTTTTGCATTTTTAGTTCTCACGTAGACATGTGTTGATATTCCAGAATACATCATAATGAGAACAGTAGAAATGAAACACATTTTTTTGTAATTCTCAAGTGTGTTGGAAACAAATATTTGAATACTATCAAAACAATTAAATACACTTTGTGATGACATTTCAAAATATTATCATTTGTGTGCAGTAAACCTGCATGTCTGCAAATGTAATGGCCATTTTCAATTGGTAATTTGTTGTCTCTAATGGCTGTGCGCTATCACACCATGCATACTCTACACTACACCACTCCACTTCACACTACTTCTCTTGATAACACTCTGCACCACTTCACTCTACAACACTCTGCTCTACTCTATACCCTTCCACTCTATGCCATGCCAGTCCACGCCATGCCACCCCACTTCATGACACTCTACTGTAAGACACTCTATAACACAGCTCGCCACATCACTCCACACCCTTCTACTCTACACCCCTCCACTCTACACCTCTCCACTCCACTCCATTCTACCACACTCCACTCCAATGTACCACACTCCACTCCAATATATCCCACTCTAGTTCACTACAATCTACCTCAATCATCTCCAATCTACCATACCCTAATCTACCCAATCTACTCCACTCCAGTGTGCCCCACTCCAACCTGAGCTATCCCAACTCTACTCCAACCTACCCCACTCCATTCCAATATACCCTATTCCACTTCACTCAAGTCTCCCCCTCCACGCTGCCCTACTCCAATCCACCCAATCTACCCTAATCCAATCCACCGAATCTACCCCACTCCACTCCACTCCAATCTAGCCCACTTTATTCTACCCCAATCTACCATGCTCCACTCTACCCCAAAATACCCTACTCCACTTCACTCCAATCTATCTCACTCCAAACTACCACACTCCACTCCAATTTAACCCATTCTACTCCAATCTACCCCAATTCAGTCTAACCCAATTTACTCCACTACAATCTACTTCACTTCAATCTACTCCATGTCACTCTACCCCACTCCAACCTACTCTACTCCACTCCACTCCACTCCAATCTACCCAACTTCAGAATACCTCATTCCAATCTTTCCCACTTCACTCTGCCCTAATCTACCCCACTCTCTTCCAATCTACCATACTCTAATTCACCCAATCTACCCTACTCCAAGAAGCCCACACCACTCCAATCTACCCCAGTTCACTCCAATCTAACATGGGTCACCACATCACTCCAGAACCCTCTACTCTACAGCCCTCCACTCCACACCACTGCACTCCATTCTACCCCACTCCACTCTAATATATCCCACTCTAGTTCACTACAATTTAACCCCCTCCCCTCCAATCTACCATACTCAAATCCACCCAATCTACTCCACTCCAATGAACCCACTCCACCCTAATCTACCCCTAATCTACCCCTACTCTACTCCAATCTACCCCATTCTACTTCACTCCAGTCTACCCTACTCCACTCTACTCCAGTCTCCACGCCACCCTACTCTAGTCCACCCAATCTCCCCCACTCCACTCCATCCTACTCCAATCCAACCAAGCTACCTCACTCTACTCCACTCCAATCTAGCCCATTCCACTCTAGCCCAATCTACTATGTTCCACTTTACCCCAATCTACCCCACTTCACTTCACTCCAATCTATCCCACTCAAATCTACCACACTCCACTCCAATCTAAACCACTACCCCCACTTCATTCTAGCCCAATCTATTCCACTACAATCTACTTCATTTTAATCTACTTCACATCATTCTATGCCACTCCACTCCACCCCACTCCAACCTACCCTACTCCAACCTAAGCTACTCCAACCTACCCCACTTCAAACTACCCCACTCCAATCTACCCCAGTCTACCCCACTTCGCTCTGCCCAATCTACCCCCTCCCTTCCAATCTACCATACTCTAATCCACCCATCTGCCGTACTCCAAGTACCCCACTCTACTCCAATCTACCACAGTCCACTCCAACCTATCCCACTTCGTTCCAATCTACCCTACTTTAATCCACTTAAAGTACCCAACTCCACTCCAATCTGCCCCACTCTACCCCACTTCATTCCACTCCAATCTACCCCAATTCACCCACTCCATTCTTCCTCAATCTGCCCCATTCCAATCTACCCCATTATACCTCACTAGACTCTACCCCAATCTAATGCACTCCTATCTACTTCAATCCACTCCTCTCTACCCCAATCCACCCAGATCTACCCACTCCACTACAACCCACCCCACTCCACTACAACCTACCCCACTCCACTCTACACCACCCCTGTCCAATCTATCCCACCCAACTCCATTCTGCCGCACCCCACACCTCTCCAATCTATCCCACTCCACTCCACTCCAATCTACCCAACTCTTCTCCACTCAGTCTACTCTACTCTACACCACTACAATCTACCTTACTCCAGTCTACCTCACTCTACCCCAATATACCCCACTACAATCTATCCCACTCCACTCTAAACCAATCTAGCCAACTCCATGCTACCCCAATCTACCCCACTCCAGGCTACTCCAATCTACCCCATTCCAATCTACCCCACGCCACTAACGTTTAGCCATGCTGAACGGCAGCCTCACTGGTGTACAACATGGCTAAAACACATTGCCAAAGGCAATAGCTCTTGCATAGGTGAGACCTATTGGCTCTGCCAATGCTTGTTCATTTTCCTTTGAGGGAGTGACATGCAATTCAGATGGCTAATATGCAAGACCTCCGCCAGTGCTGTAAAAGTACTTGGAGAGAAAGAGTTTGAAAAATATTTAAAATAACGTCAATCTAAGCCCTTTTGCAGCGGGGGGTATATTGGGTGGGGGGTGAGGGGGGAGAGTGAATGGGAAAGCTTGGAGCATGAGATAAGTGCATGGGCCTCAGACACAAGCCACACAAAGGTTCTGCTTGTGTTAGACCTCACACCCTTGAGTGGTAGTTCCCCAAATGTTATGCCTTCACCCCTCCTGTTTCCTGAATTCGTTTTTGTTGGCTTTAGGACTCTGCACGCCTTACCACTGCTAACCAGTGCTAAAGTATTTGTGCACTCTTCTTAAAACATGGTAAAATTGGGCTATACCCAATTGACACATTTAATTTACTTGTAAGTCCCTAGTAAATGGTAGTCCATGTACACATAACCTGTAATTTAAATCCTACTAGTGGGTCTGCAGCACTCATTGTCCACCTCTAAAGTAGTACTTTAAAACATGTCTCAGGCCTGCCACTGCAGCATGTAGTGCAGTTTTAAACTGCCATTTTGACGTGGCACAATACTGCTTTTTCTGTATGATTATGTTTCACGCTAACATTGCTTGCATTATCAAATATTCATGCCCAAATAGCCATTTGAATGTTGTCCACCATATGATATCTGCCTATTGTCACTCAGGGATGTCTCATGCCATAATGGTTCTGTTAATGATGTTTGCGTATCATCGTTATATGTTATTGTCATTTATATTTATTGCACTTTATGTTCAGATTGTTAATGTTACCATGGTTCAGACTGTGTTTTGAGTAGCTCGACACAGTTTTGTTGCCACAATTGGAGTACTCTTGAAAATAGATAAATTATTGACACCAGGCGGTCGCTTTCAACAGAACTCTAAGAGTATTTTGTTTACTCTTACCAATTTCCCATTGAAAAGGGTTACGAGTCATTTACCAGCTCTGCGTTTTATTTAAAAGGCATCCAACACACTGGGTCAACACACGGCGCACACTCACGGTGATTTGCGCTGGAGGGGCTGTTTTCTCATTGTCTTCGCAAGGTAAAAGAAATATTCACAGCTATTGCTCGACCACTTTTTCACACACCTTTTGATCAGTAGTCTCATTACCGCCTTCTTTACTTTTCAGCATCCCGCTGTGCTTGTGATGGCTTAGTGTCTCTGAACGCCTGGGTATCGGGATGCACATGCTTTTACCCACACGCATAGTCAGCGCATTGGCCTACACCAGGAGGTAAACATTTTTCAGGCCTGTTTAACCAACACTCCCGTCTTGTAATTCACTTATCACAACCATTGTTGGTATTGTTTTTTATACAGATTTTGGTTGTATCATTTATGTAGCGACAGTTTATTGTCTGTCTTTCCTCGCCTCCACCCTCTCCATGACTAAGCAGGTCAACGCCGTCTCTTCCTCCTGCTTCAACACCCTCCGCATGTTCCGCAAGATCTACAAGAGTACCCCACCGAAACGAGAAGAACGGTCACCCAGGCCCTAGTCAGCAGCAGGTTTGACTACGGAAACGCCATCTACGCAGGAGCCTCGGCCAAACGCCTGAAACGGCTTCAACACATCCAGAACGCCTCTGCACGCCTGATTCTCGACATCCCTTGCTGCAGCCACATCACACCCCACCTGAGAGACCTGCACTGGCTCCCCGTCAACAAGGGGATAACCTTCAAGCTCCTCACCCACGCACACAAGGCACTCCACAACACCGGACCAGTGTACCTATACAGACGACTCAGCTTCTACACCCCCACCCGCGAGCTCCGCTCTGCCGACCTTGCCCTCACCACAGTCCCCCGCATCCGAAGAGCGACCTTCGGCGGCAGATTATTCTCCCACCTCGCCGCCAAGACCTGGAACACCCTCCCCATCCACCTACGGCAGACCCAAGACCTGCTGACCTTCAGGAGACTCCTCAAGACCTGGCTTTTCGAGCAGTAGCAGCATTCCCCACCCCCCAGCACCTTGAGACCCTTACGGATAAGTAGCGCGCTTTACAAATGCTATGATTGATTGATTGATTGTCTTTGTACATGTGAGTGAAGTTGCACTTACTGTTCTGCTGTGCACAAGTGCGGCATTTTCATAAGTAAGCACAGCATTACATAGGAGGCATGTTACCACTTTTGTCACAGGTATGGTTCCTCTAGCAATTATTGGTTTAAAGACAATTGGATTGTTCATGATGCGCTGTTTTTACGGTTTATTACAGATCGTTGGGGTACATGGTTTAACCTCTGTTTCATGGCGTTTACACAGGCACCCTAAGAGATTCATATTCTGCATGAGGCACAGGTATTGGTTTATTTGGAAACCAATTGATTGCAATCAGTTTCTTTAAAGACTTGTTACATATTCACATAGATCCACGTGTTACATGTGACACGGACATCAATTTTCAAGCATTTATCTCAGTTAGTTACCTCCAGCTTGTTCTGATAAGACCTTGTCATTTTCCATATTACAGTTACCCCTGATGAAGGGTTTTCCCCCAAAATGCATTGGATCTATGATGCAGCTGTTCCTTATGATAAATGTTGAACTGTCAGATGCTGCTGACACAAGTTTGGAGTAGCATCCTGTATGAATTTTGATTACTGGCATCACCACGTCTTCAATAAAGCAATTGAAGCACTGGACAGCATCACTTTGTTTCGATTAGTTGGGTCTGCGGGCTTAGTGGTCTAATGCATTCACTGTAGGGGCCTGTGTTTGATCTCATGGTCAAAGGTTCAAATCCTGAAAGGTCCATTCAAACCTTTCATCCTTTTGAGTTCCAGAAAATCAGTCCCTAAGGCTCACAGGACAGGGTGTATGGTATTTAAAAAGTAGGGCATGTGGGTTTAAGTTTCACATGACCTAATAGTGAAAAATGTCTCTAGAGTCGTTTTTCACTATTGAAATCCCTATCTCTCCCATAGAATAACCATGCATTATCTTACTATACTTAGGTGTGGGTGCAGGTAGGGAAATGATGTTTACACTCATATGAATTGTAATTTAAAATCCTCTTTAATGGTAAAGTAGGATCTTAAGTCATAATTCTGAAAATGCCACTTTTAGAAAGTTCAGACCAAGTCCTGGCCTGCGTGTGCACTACGAAAAAACACTCAAAGAGCGTAAACACCATGTAATCATCACTTAAAACAACAATCTGATAACATGAGCTATTGTGAACGAAATATTAGATGTCCATCTTCATTGTAATCCCATCTTGAAGGGTGAAGAAACCAAGCTCCACATTTGGCTCGTCAAATGTGTTTATTCAATGAATGAGACAATTAACTTTCTTGCATAACTGAAGTGTTTCATCTCAATGCATTTCGGGCTTAAAACAATAGCCCTTCTTCAGGGGAATCTGTAAACAATGATATGTATATCAATACATTCAGCGCAATGCATAATTGCATGAATTTCAGCAAACATACCAGATAGTAAAGCTCAGAAAACCAAAAGTACATGCTAACACAACCATTAGCTCTAAGGATAGCCGAACTGTACAAACCTCCAAGGGGAAAGAAGGAGGACCTCTGTATTGGGTGTTACATTTCCCTTCCTTTAACAGGTCTAATTCACCCATACTTCTAATAAAAATACGCAATAATGATCTGCATTTTGAGAACAAGGAGATTTAAAGGATAGAACCCCGCTCAGTGAATCTAGAGGTCACTGAACGTAATGTTTCCTTCACTCTCAAGGGTTTAATAAGCTTATGCTCCTAATAAAATATATCATAATATAGGGTGGGCAAGTCAATCTTTCGCCCAGCTCTAGGTGTACAACATGCGGGGTAGATATAAAGAGATGTACTACCCACTCTCTCCTTTATGTTGGTAAACACGTGGGCATGCACATATACATCGTGATAGAACCAACTATAAACGCACAATATGTTAGGATAAATAGGACATGCACACTTGTAAATTGGGGCGTAAACATAATAAATTCATTAGGGTCAACATAAAATGGTTCTTTTATAGATAAGACTTTAAATAGATAAACAAACATACATGTTGTTGTTTATAATTCCATAGCCCACCAAGACGTATTCCGGTACTTTTAAATTAAAAGGACAAGTTAATAGATCCAATGCCGTCGTCTTTGAAAGTTTTAGCAATCGAAAATATTTTAAGGTGAGACACAGGAAATCGTCAACATAGTCATAATGACAAAATGTTAGTCACTTTATTGACGCAGTGATCTGGGGTATACATTTTCTAATTCTATACATATATATATATATATTTCTTTGCTTTAGATCAACCAAGATGTGTTCTGGCTTTTGCTAACACAAAGAATGGGTATCCACTGACAATATCACTTTATTTGAGGTGAGATTCTAAATGTCAAAATCGCGTTAATGAACGTAAATAATAAGTACTTTTAATAAGCGAATTAGAACTTGAATTTATGTTCTGCTTATCTGAATAGGGAAGTGTTTTAAACAGAGTGTGAACTAATGAAAAAAGAGGTGTTAGCTCATAGACCAAAGGAAATGATGGACGGAGTGTTGAACATTGCAAGCACTCACCCCCAGTCAACTGATCTGGGTTTAATCCATCACCGTTCTTTAGCCCACTCTGCCACCCCAGTTCAGACATGGCCATATGCAAATCAGTCTGACCCTGTGCCTCATGGGAACAGTCCAGCCCGAACTGCCAAACCATATCTTCCCTGGACCGGAAACAAGCTTCCTAGGACCGGTTTCTGGCATTTCAGCCGTCTTCAGCCAGGCTTGCTTGAATCCGGTGGCAAAGTGAGCAAGGGGCTCACGTATGAGCATACCCTGTCAACTTATGGCGAACAAAGCAAAAACCAAAGGAAATGATGGACGGAGTGTTGAACATTGCAAGCACTCACCCCCAGTCAACTGATCTGGGTTTAATCCATCACCGTTCTTTAGCCCACTCTGCCACCCCAGTTAAGACATGGCCATATTCAAATCAGTCTGACCCTGTGCCTCATGGGAACAGTCCAGCCCGAACTGCCAAGCCATGTCATCCCTGGACCGGAAACAAGCTTCCTAGGACCGGTTTCTGGCATTTCAGCTGTCTTCAGCCAGGCTTGCTTGAATCCAGTGGCAAAGTGAGCAAGGGACGCCCTAGCTCAGCCTCTGATAGTGGCAGGAGTTCTTCATTGGGGGGACTTGGTAGTGGACAGTATATGTCATCCTTGGGATTTCTGGAACCATATTACAAATGGAACCTTGTCAAGATTTAAATACTATCAGCTCACCTCATGGTGTAGATCTCAAAACTGGTCTTGTTGTGAAGATAATACCATGGAAAGTGACTTGCAAAACCAGATTTCAAGGAAGAAAGAAGTTACTTTATGGTACAATTATCTTCTGGCTGCAGCAGAACGAGGGATGGAAAAGCCTTACCAGGCCTGGGAGAACTACTTGCCTAGTGAGGAACGGAAAGAGTTATGGCAAGTATCTAATGACATGCTTTATTCCGTGGTTAAATCTGCTGCACTCAGAAGAAATTTTTTTTCACACTCCATAGGATATACTGGACCCCTCTTAAAATGTCTAAATTGAAGGGTGGAGGAGAAGCCAAATGCTGGAGGTGTGGATTCCAGAATGCGGATGATGTCCACATATTTGCGTCTTGCCCCAAGATACACGAATTTTGGTTGGATGTGGGTAAGACTATCTCCAGGGTCATGGGTGCGGAGGTGGAGGTAAGCCCAACTCTTATTTTCTTTGGTTTTGTGCCTAGGCCGGGTGGGATACGAGATCACTTTGGACCCCAATACAAATTGGTATTCTATCTGATTTTGTTGGCCAGGAGAGAGATTTGTATGTTGTGACATCAGGAAATCTCTCCCAGTTGGTATGCTTGGAGGAATTCTGTTAAGTATTACCGAGCTGTAGATCAGAGGGTTAATGTTTTCAGGGAAAGGCCTGACATTGGGTTGTTTTGGAATCGGTTGGATGACCCTTCTTGTGTAGTTTTTTGGGTCACCTAAGGTTAGTTCTGAGTATAGGAAAACTTCAAATGATTAAAACCTCTGGGTCAGCTCAAGTTGAGTATAAATGGGTATCCCCGTTTGGAATACTTCAGCGGAAACTAAGTACCACCAAAAGTTATCTGCGCCAGTGGTGGGACAGGTCAAGAGGTGGCAGTAGCTACGGAGGTCATATGAGGAAAAAAAAAATGAAAAAAAAAATACTTCTCCACACATACGTGGGAGCCATACCAAACTGAGTGCTAAGGTACCGGTGAGTGTATAACATTTGTTTCTTCAGTAGAGGTTATGGATGAGTGTTCAGAATGTATGGAGTATGAATTGATGAAGTTCTGTTTTTTATTTACTTGAACACCCTAAAGCAATGTGCTAGCACTTAGTAACATGTGAACCAATTGTGTATACAATGTAGGAAGAAAATAGCCTTTCTACATATGGATAACTGAAATGCCTTAACATAATGTTGAACTGTTGTATACTAATAGGAATGCAATCTGATTTAGATAGTTATGAATTAGTGAAAGTTATACAAAATGAAGAGAACCATTCTAATACAAATATTTATTCATATGTTTTTCTCTATTTCTATTGTCTGGCTAGGTTGAACAATTAATGTGGGGATAAGGAAAGAAAGTGTTAGTCCTGAAGAAGGTGGCCTAATTCATCTAAGACCACCGAAACGCATCGACGCAGTGATTCTTGTTAAACTTGCGGTGTGACAGTGGCGATTTAGAGAGGGGAGGCCCTACCCTGCTGGGTCCTGTCATAATATTGTTCAAATTGACGATTTAAAGGTAAAATGTATTGGCCTATATAGTTTCCTTCCCAGGGTTTTTTTTTTTTCCAAAAAATCTTTTTTATTGTTTGCAAGAAAACAAGGCCACAAAAGATAGCACTGAAACAATATAGTTTCTGCAACATCGGCGACATACAGTGACAGTACAGGTCAATATGCATTTACAATAATTCTGAGGGCAGGCGGGGGTTTGTTTTTATATGCATTTTGCATCTATTGAGTTTACTAGGAGTGTTTTTAACCTTTTCATATTGTGATTCCTTTTAAATTGATTCCACATTGTGGATACGGTATTTTTAATGTATTTTTCTATTTCGTTGTAATGTATATTTTTTATATTAAAACGTGTGCATAAGTGCTTTCCTACCTTTAGTAGAGTCGTTTCAAAAATGTTTTACATTTTATTTTATGTGATTGGCTTTGGTATGTAACTGTATGCTTGACATTAGGGCAAATGTGTTATTAGTTCTTGAAGTAGTACATTGAACAGTGCCAAAGGGAATCTTATTTTTTAACTATTATGCAAGTACACAATTACAACTAACAATAAAACATAGCTCCAGTAATGAAGAGTTTACAACTAACAGCCAGCCATAAGTCTTTTCCTTTCCCTGATGGAACACCTGTCTTGTGAGATGAGTATGAATCGCGCAACAACTGTTGCTCCATTTTGTTACATATGCTAACTTTCCTCATGATTCACTACCTTCCATCCGAAAGTCTCACTCGGTGCCTCTCACATCTTCCAATTCTTTAGAATTAGACCCCTTGGGCAACCCTTTTTGGATATGCTTGTCGGACAAACTCTTATATCCATGCCACTTACAATTTTCCTAGCACTTTTTATCTTATCATTATGCCTTTGAGCATACGTACTCTGATACCTCTTTACTTTGTTACTAAGGGCCAAACTATCATGCTTCTCTCACTTATTCCTATCCATCCAAGCAGGTACTACATCAGTACAGGGTACCCTACCTTTCAACAAGAAAAATAGTGTTTCCCCAGTGACAGAATGGGGCGTAGTCCCGTAACTTTACAACATGTTTTTCACCTGCTGTCTCCAACACAAATTACTGCACATTGCCAACTGGATATTTTTCCCAACTACACGATTGAAATGTTCAGCTAAACCATTCTCACGAGGATGACAGAAAGCTGTTTTGTGATGCCTGATAACCAATGTTCCCTCTAATTTTCTTCCTCTGTGTGAGGCAGAGTAAGGTCTCTGTGCGCTGCAGACAATGCTATGTGCGCCAAGAACCCGACCGTACGTGTAGACTAGGGCTTTAAGTGGGATACAAAAACTGTGGGGCCTCTCAAAGGGGCGTGATCGATGCAATTAAGGGTGTGACTTAAAAGCAATTAAGCTAAAAATCTGTGCGTCGCATAGTGTGCCACCCGATATATTTTGCTGCTTCCGTCATTGCAACCAGATATATAATACAAGTAACATTACACCTACAAGAAGCCAGAACGATTGGCTTTGTCAATGGTTGCTGGTTGCATAAAGTTGTATATAATATTGAAAATGCTTCCGCTCTTGTGGTAGAGTTTGTGGCTTAAGGCTCAAGCTGCTGACTGAGATGGGTTTTGAGTAGGCCTGGGCTAAATTTCCGTTCCGCTCGCGGAAATTGCGATAATTTGACATTTTCGCGTTCCGCGGAGAGCGCGAAAATGTCAAAATTTCCGCATTCCGCAGCTTAGCGATAATTTGGTAATTTCTCGCGCTATAAAATAATACATTCTCGCGTGCGCGATCGCCTTACCTGATTCCCCGCGTTCGCCGACAAGTTTTCCCGATCCGGTCGCGTTCTCCACGAGATGTTGGATTGTTGGTAGCCATTTGCGCTGTCTCCCGACAGTTCGCGCCCGCAGTAACACCATGCGTCGCGCGATCACGTCTTTCTTCTCGCGATCATGCACCGCGAGAAGAGTGAAAACAAGATGGCCGCGCCCGCAAGCAACCGCATGGGTAAGTTGGCGAGCCGCGAACACGCAGAAAATACCGCGAACGGGCGGGAAAAAAACTTCCGCATCTTCGCGATATTTCCGCGTGTTTGCGGAGATTTTAAACATTTTTGCGATAATTTGCGAAAGTCGCTTTCGCAAATTCTGCCCACCCCTAGTTTTGGGTCTCGGGTCAGCTTAACATCCTGTGATTCTGGGCAAATCAATTAATCTCGCCGTGCATACCAAAATAAAATAATAATAAATAATTCATTATGTATAGCGCTCCAATACTTTTGGGTTGAGTTTGCACTATTTAAAACTGCAAAAGAATAAAAGATTCATCAAAAGCAGAGAACTGCTGCAGAGTTAATATTTTTTTCCACCCTGAGGGTGAGAGCAAAAATGGAGAGCCCGGTAGGAACCCATCCCAGCACCTGCGTTTTAGAAGTGCCGGTGCTGAGCACCAGCAGGACACGGCACACGTAAAGCCCTGTCATAGACTCTGCTTCTTGTAACTCAACTCCTGTTCACTCTGCCCTTCCTAACTTCACCCCCTCTATTTGTGGGCTCCTAAAGAAACTTCCTTCTATTTCCAGGACTGGTGACAAACACGAGATGTGCTTTCAGAATGCTCTGAAAGCACACATTTGTGCTTTTAAACTTGCTGCATTTCTTTTCTAAAAAGAGCACGGCTGCGGGGCTCATGGTTTGCCTTTTGAAGGGGCGCTGTGATTAACATCAATTCTTTCAAAAGGCCCACAATCAGCACACAGCCGCGCTGCATTAAGAAAAGAAATTCAGCAAGTCTACAAACTCAACGTTTGCGTTCAGGATCATCTGAAAACACACGTTGTGCTTTTAAACTTGCATTTCTTTTCGTACAGGGCGGATGCGGGTAGATTGTGGCCCTTTGAGAAAGCATTTACGTTAATCACAGCACCAGTCATGGGCTGCATTTAACATAAATACTTTCAAAAAGGCAAACAATCACCCCGCAGCCGCGCTCTATTCATAAAAGAAATGCCTCAAGTTTAAAAGCACGAACGTGTGCTTTCAGAGGTTTCTGAAATCGTTTTTTCCAACGTAAGATTTTTTAATCCTAACAACCTTTCTTGAATCCTCAAATTACTTGTTCTATTGATCATCTGATCTATTATGTTAATCCTTAAATTTACACATAACAGCCAATACTTTAAGACCGCCACATACTGTTCAATCGTCTCACCAGGTAACTGGGCTCAGGAAAAAAACCTTGTATTTCTCAGGCACTACGCTAACTTTCCTACCAAAGTTCTCCTCCAACGCTTTCATAGCACACAGAAATTCATCATCAGCCTCAGTCCCATCATCCACATTCCTGTTCTCTCTCACCAGTTCCAGTAACCTCTTTAGTACTTTCTTGTCTTCTACACCCAAGCAATGTTGTAACATGGCTAACGTCCTTTTTTGCCACAATATACATCACCTCCAGCAGCTTCAATATATGTTTTAAATGCTTCGCTCTAGTCCTCTCACATCGTGGCTGCTAACCTTAAATCACAGTCTGTGTTCAAAAGTTGGTCCCCATTTGCCTACCCACCACCTCAAAGTTAAAGTGGTTTACTGCTAGAACAGTATACAGGGCTCTGGTTCCGGTCTTCTGATAGAGTCTGACTTGGTACACAACGATTTAGGAATAACCAACACCGAATCCCATAGTTTTTGCCAGTTTTGAGAAGTTGTCACGAAGACATATGCTCTGATAGATATGTAGATTATTTTATTAGTGAAGAAGGCACGACCCCTGGCAGGCACCGCCAGCTCCAACCGCTCTCCCCATCACCTCAGCCTCAAGCCACCAACATTCCAACCCAACATTCTCAAGTGTAGCAGTGGCTGGAACCATTTCATACACCATAGAATATAACAGCCTGCAGCACACTGAAGGGACTGAATACTAGCCTTTTGTTACCCGGGACAGTTGGGAGCCAAACCCAGTAAGGACAGGGCACTAGGAAAGGTGTTCCCACCCCATAAAAATGCTGCCACTGGGGATAAAACGGGGCACTCTCAGACCACTAATCAGATCACTTCTGTACCTGTAGAAGACTCGGTAGGAGGACTGCCCTGCTGATGGAAGGGCTACCCTGCTTCCTGAGGAAGGAGGACTAGACCTGCTCCTTGGACCCAGGACAACCAGAGTTACTCCAAGGGTTATCCAAGGGTTATCTGGCTGGCCTTCTGTGTGCGCTACAGGGACACAACAAGGTCCAGAGACCCGGCAACTTACCTGTTTGCTGTTGCTGGTCCCTGCTGGAGTGGGTCCTATCCCCCAAGCGGTACCCCCCCAAGGTCCTAGAACCTTAGCATGGTAGTAAAATGGCCTGCTCCTACCAAAATCCAAAACCTGGGACTTATAGAACACTTCATCAAAATCTTCCCTGAGAACCGTCGGCAGACCGGGATCTACCTGCAGCCGATCCAATGAAGGTGCATTGCCAGCAGTTTGACTTCGCTGTAGCTCCTGCTTGGTTGTTCTCCACAGCAGTAAATCCCTTTCAACTTTCAGTGGGACCTCTCGACAATGGTATCCTACCTCGTGCAGCCATCTTCAGCTACAGCCTGAAACCTCGTCCGCTGGGGTAGTTTGAGCTCCAAAAAACTTCTACGTTCAAAAGTAAATATTTTCCCCAGGCTCGACGTTGACCCCATAGATGACGACGACAACCTCGGCCTGAAAATCCAGTGTTTTCAGCTCAGAGTTTTTCCACCATCACCGCTGGCTTCACGTTATTCATCCACAGTTTTAAATACCTTTTATATTATTTCCAGACTAACAACACCCATCTCACCCAGAGATAAGTGTACAGATTCCTTCTCTCCATTTCTAATATATTTTCCATTCAACGCCTTACTCCAGTTAACTACAAACATAAAAATCAATTTTGCACGCTTTCTAGTGGTTTTGTATCAATTAATTGAAAGAACCATTTATATGAAATATTGTCTTTTCAGATATCACCGTTGTCTGATTGTGGCCTTTCCTGACGAAGGCACCTCTCCAGTGCCGAAACTCGCGTAGAACAGAACAGTCAAATACTTTTGTGCCAAATTGCTTGCCTATGAAAATGACACTAAATATCAATATCTAGGAACAATCTTTTGTCATTAGACTGTTGTTTTTAAATAGAGTGCAGACTGTATGAGATGTGTGATTGTAGATATGATTGGAACAGTATGATTGAGTTTCCTTATTATTGAAATGATTACTAATAACATTTATTTTGTACTTTTTGAAGACAAATAGTTTTGTTGGTTCTTTCTTCTAACCAATCCTTCTGTTGCTGTTTTATTGATCATTCAAATGTTTATTGTTCTGTATTATTATTGTTGCCTTAAATATTTACACTGACTTATGTAGCCCTGCCTTAAGGAACTTTTACCTCACTAGCAGGGGGCCTCTCTCTTTACATTAATTATTCACCGAGACTGCTTACAGCGGCTCTCCATCATCAACAACTTGTCCTCGGATACAACCTGGTGCCTGGCTCTGCTGAGACTCTACCTTCTCAAGGACTTTCTCAGAAAAATGGGGGATGGGAGCACACTGCCTTACCTCCCAGCACAGTTCGCCCCTTAGCATTGTGGTAAATGCAGTTCACAGTGATTTCTTACTTGAATTTTAGCTGTAGTGGTTCACCAAAGTTGGTGCAGGTTAGTGCTGTGAATCTCTAGACACATGTGTTTCTGGATATTATCCGTCTTCAGTAGAGATACAAAACGAAAATTCCTTCTGGGGTTGCTGGAAAGGCTGCCATAGTCTCTCAGGTCTCAGTACCTCTCTCTGGCGCACAGGTGCATCGCCAAGAGCTCGTCAGCTCAGTGGCTCAAGGGAGCCTTTTCAAACAATCTCAGAAATGTCTTTTAAGTCCAAAAGTAAGCTGATACAACCAAATCCTACCCTATTATCTGACTTGCGCTCCTTTGTGGTCGGTCTTAACTTTTTACTTTAACCTCAGCTAGCATGACCAGATAACCACGGTTGGCATTTTTCTGTGCTTGTTGGTGCTTTTAAAAAAACCTTAGCTTTTTCATCTCTGGTTCTACTTTTTGAATTTTTGCCATTTTGGTGTCATTTCATTAATTAAGATATCCTCTATTTTTCTAATTTGGTTTGCGATTTTTCTTGTGTTGTGATATCACTTTATTACTTTTTGAGCATGGCATAAATACTTTACACATTTCCTCTAAGTTAAGCCTGCCTCCATTTTTGTCAAGCTACCAGAGGGTTAAGCACAGGCTATTTCAGTGACTTTTTGTGATTCACCCTGAGAGAATTGGGTATATAATTTCAATACGGCTTCCACCCCTCTTAACTAATAACCCAATTTCTTACAGCTTGTTTTGGGCTTGAGGATCCAAGAGGATCGCAATGTGAGCTGGAGCCAGGCATTGGGCTTGAGTCTGGGGTGAACTGTCAGTGGTTTACCCAACAGTAGGGACAACTGGAAGTGGTGATAAAATAGAAGATTTTTAATCTCAGACTGTACCTTAGCCTACTAATAGTTTTTCTTCAAATCTTCCCCCGTTCTTTTCCTTAGAACGCTGCTCACACAACATCTCTAGACTACTGGCACAGTAGACAGAGACCTAACATTACCACTGCTGCCCACTCCTTCTCAGTAGACTTCCATTCCCTCCAACCTTCTATCCTCGCCTTATCTTTAAAAGATTCTCCTCATGCCGTCCCTTATTTTCCTTTTTTCACTTCACTTCCCCCATCCTAGCACCTTCCTTCACCCGGCCTTTACCATCTGAGCCTAAATGCCTCCTTCTGTGCCCGTAACTCTGTTAAATTTCCCCCAAGCATACTGGGATCTGACTGTTATCATCCCCACCCCCTTCCTTGATACCACATACCACCAGTCCCTGACGTCTGACCTCTCTCTGCTTCCCCATACCAACATCCCCGTTCATTTATTCACATTAATTAGCAATCCCTGACCAATTTTGGAATAAACATTCTTGACCTACCCATGGACTCCCCTTAGGCCCCTCTCAACTCGCCACTAGGCCCATACCATGATACAAAATCGTCACTCAAAACCATGGTACAAGGGAAACCAGTGGAGAAATAGAAGTGATCTTCAAGAGCACCTTACCCATCGTTGGCCTCTTGGAGGTATCTGCCACAGAGTGTGGATCCATGAATCTATACTAGTTAGCTGCTCATCGTCTCATATAAATCTTTACTAATTCAATGGCTACCAATGTCCTTGAACACAGTATCAAGTACATCCCTTGGTATTTCAAAGTCTGATTTGTCTAGAGTCATCTTTACCATGCTAGATCTATCTTATCAAATCTAGAAGCCTTATACCTGTGCTGGCAAGCAACAGCCCACACCAACATTGGGTCTAAAAGATCCATTGCTGGAAACCATGTTTTTCAGCTGGAGTGAACACCATTCCATCACCTTTCATGTTAACAAATCAACCATATGGGCAATCTCATCATTCCCTGAAGATTAAGAAGTATGTATGAACATAGAAGAAACTTGACTTTTTTTTTTTTTAGAGTTTTATATAGCGCAAACTACACCCGAAGATATCAGGTATCAGAGCACTTTACATGAGCACTAGTTTCGTTACACAAGGACACATTCATTTTTTTATGTTAGGCATGGGGAGATTAAGGGATTCGCCCAGAATCACAGGAGGATGAGCGTCGTTGCCGAGACTCGAACCCGGTTCCCCAGCTTTGAGGTGGACCACTCTAGACTACAGCCTCTCCCCATAACTACTTAGTATTTTTATCCTTCAGCACCTGGAAACATCTCCCACGACCCGGTCACGGAAAGGATACAATATTCACAATAGTCTCCAGACAAGTGATCAACTAGTTCAGTGCTACCTGAGTAAAAGAGAACAGACAATCAAACTGGACTTACTTGTCTCCAAGCATGCAGCTAACCCAGAGTTGTGTCACTTCTCTTTTGACCAGGCAACATGAAGTTCTGACATGACCAATTCACCCAGGTTTTCAAGGTCTCTGACATTCTCATATGCAGCCCAAAACTGAAAAGGGTCTACACAAGGGAAGTAGATATAATTTACTATTATTTCTCTTAAATTCGGTAAATACAAAGTTGGTCCATCCCCAATTTTGAACGTAGTGAAGCATTGGTTCTTCATACTTAGGGTGGTAAGAGCACTTTGGAATAGCCTTCATTTCCAGACTAAGATTATCTCTCATCGACTCATTTCATCTTATCATGTAATGTTTAGGAAGTCATCCAAATTCTTACAACTAGTTGAGGTGGGCTAGTTGAATCTGTGCTGTCACACTAAGAAGCCTTTTTGTGGTTTGTGGGTGCTTTTTAACTGCCTAACCTTTTCTTACCATCTTTCCATAGTTTGAAGATTGGTCTGTTACTAAAAATTATTTCAGCGGCAGTAAAGGTGCCTCCATTTAGTAACAGCCTTCTGGCGGTAAAATCCACAATGCCGGCCTCACGCTGGTTGATAAAATTATTGCTGGACGTTGGTGCGCTACTTGGGTTTTGGTTGCGTTGCTGATGGTAATTCCCAGTTTAAAAAAATTACTTGCCATGAGTGGTGGAAATTACCACCCAAATAAGGTTGGTTCTGCGCTGGCCTTAAAAAGAATTAAACCTATAGCCTGCTGCAAAAATGAGAATCATGGGTTATGTGTCATTACTCAAATAATGATGAAGGAGTGGTTTATGCTGAAGCCCTAACCTTGTCCCTAATATATAAATGTGCTGTGGATAGTACTTTTACCCCACTTGTAAATTTGTACCTTCTGCAGTTTTTGCTTAGCTGGTGTAAATGAAGGTCAATACGTATCCTCCAATCGAATGTCTTTCAGCAGATGTAATTCAATTTCACATACAATAACAATGGTCCAGTGGTGGTAACTTTGGTAAAGAGTATTTTCCTAGTTGCAATATTACAATTGTGCAAATGCCCCAGAACTTCATCGAAGGATATGACGCAACCAGATGACGACTGAGTGCTAATGGAATCTCCACAGACATGAAGCATGCAGTTCTGCAATGAAGTGTGTACTAAATGTTTTGGCCAACTATTGAGGTTTGCTTATGTGCAGGGCTCCATTATATACATTTTATTGCTGCATGATTTAACAATCGTATATGCCATATTTCAAAAACATTTCAGCAATTAATCAAAAAAAACATACGACAATGCAAAAAGGAAAAAGAAAAAAAGGAAGGTAAGAAAATCATGCACTATTTTATGTTTATTCCCCCGCTCTCTCACCCCAGAATCCACCCACCCTCCCATCCCACCCACCGGGAGTTGACCCAAAAGACAATCATGGTATAAAGATTAGAAATTAGACGATCAATTAAAATTTAGCTATTCTTCTCAAGCCATCTAGTCAACGGTGCCCACATTTTTAAACCTTTAGATAAAGACCGTGATCCTCTTTTTTCATAAATATCTTTTTCAAAATTATAATTTGCCAGTAGACGAGAAAGCCATTGGTGAAATCCAGGAGGGGTTGGATTTAGCCAAGCCGAAGCCAAACATAGACGAAGTATACCTATAAACATTTGCAATTTCTGGTCCACACCAAGTCCAACCAAAGATGGGGAGAGAAGATATTCAACCCCTAATACCTCCTTAAATGTTTTTGAAATCTCTTGTTTTAAATTAGTTAGGGCACCACAGGAGGCAAACATTTGACTTAGATCCGCCTGGTATAGTGCACATCGAGAGCACATAGTTCCTCTCCCTGTCCCCCATTTAGAGATCTTTTTTGGAGTGTAATACAGTGAGAAGCAGGATTTGTAATACTGAGCCTGTAGCCGAGCCGGAATTAAAAGTTTGTGTGCTAGGTCAGTTGAATAAAAAAACAGACTCTCTGGAATTCCTGTTTCCTATTTCTCCTTTCCATTTTAAAGCTCTTGCATCCATATCATCCGGCATTAACAAGTTAAAGAGATTATATACTGTTTCAATAGATAGCGATCCATTCTTTCTCAAGCTGTCTATAATATAGTTACTGAGAAAGCCAGATGGGCCACCACCTTTCTTATTAAGAAAATCCCGAATTTGAATATATTTATAGAAATCCCTCCAATCTAATTCATACCGCTCCTTTAGATTTTCGAAAGAAATTATATCAATGAAAGAATAGAAATCACAGAGCTTAGACAGGCCCATATCTTGCCATTTTTAAATAATTGAATCCTTTAAAATGTCTGACAGGTTAGGGTTAGTACAGATCGGTGTATATTGATTCAGATGACCCAATCCTAGTAGTTTACGAATTGATCTCATAATTCTATGCCCACCAATCAGAGTTTTAAAACAAACTTTCTTGTAGTGACTGTCATTCAAGAATCGCCAAGCATATCCCCATGCATCTTTGCCCATTATAAGCTCTATAGGTGTAGGTATTTCTGTTAAAAGATTATCTACTGGTTTATCATAAATAAGAATTAGATTAGATAATAAAGTGGTAGCCCAATAATATAATCTAACATTTGGTAAAGCCAATCCACCCCTTTCTCTTGGCAGAGCTAAATATTTATATGCTCGTCTAGGCTTTTCATATGCCCAAATGAAACAAGAGAATAAATCTTCAATTCTCTTCAAACAATTGATATTGAATTCTAACAGAATTGCCCTTAAAAAATACAAAAATTTAGGGAAAAAAAGCATTTTAATTAAATTATATCTGCCGATTATCGACATGTGTAGATTATGCAATCTTACTAGCTCAGTTTTGGTTTTAGCTATCAAAGGATCTATATTACCCTCGACAATATTTTCTACATTAGCCATTATATCTACGCCAAGATATGAAGCGTTTTCCACCTGTCTGGTGTCATTCCCCATACTCGTACTATTACAAATAATTTGAGTTTTAGATCTATTGAAGGAGTAACCCGACAATTGTCCAAATCTCGCAGCTTCCGCTTCTATCTAGACTATAGCTGTTTCAGGGTTTTGGGTGACTAGAGCAATATCGTCAGCATATGCCAACACTTTAGTTTCCCAGCCATGAGATACAATAGGGCTGATATTCAAATTAGCCTGCAATAATCGTATAAAAGGATCAATATATATTGCGAACAAAAGTGGCGAGCTCGGACATCACTGACGGGTGCCTCTAGTTATTTTAAGCAAATCTGTAAATTCTCCAATTAAATACAGTTTTGCAGTAGGTTGAAAATAAAGCATTTTACATGCCTGTATAAATCCCTTGCCTATTCCGACCCTTGACAGGGTCTCTCATAAGAAAAACCAGGTAACCCTATCAAAGGCCTTTTCAGCATCCAGCAATTTAAGTGCTATTGGATCCCTAGAAATATCGACGGCATCAAAGAGTGAGATAACTATTCTAATATGCTCTACCGTGCCACGGCCTGGGATTAATCCGTGTTGTCTGGGTGAAACTACTTAATGAATTACTAAAGCTAAACGAGTAGCTACAATTTTTTAATATATCTTACTATCGATATTTATCAAAGTTATAGGCCGATAGGAGCCTGGTTCTGTAGTGAAGGTAGAGATTTAGAAGCATACATTGCTATGTTGGCATAAGCGCATTAGATGTTAGAAAAGCCATCTTGCCACTTTTGCTGCTTTTGCACACGACACTGCAGAGACGTTATTATTTGAAAATTGCTTGCTTGCTTATCCACATTGGGATAATCATACAGATCTGTCCCTTGATGCGTTGCAGTCATACATTACTAACACATCATTCAATATTTCCAAATTAAATTTGGAAGGATGGTTGACTTGGCAGACGAGCTCAGATTCCTGTCAACATCGTTTTTTGGGTCTGCAGCCTGGGTATACGCAGGTTCGCGTAGACCCCAGCTTTGAATCTTCTCATTCTGTTACTACCTACTCTGTGGGAAAGTTATGCCAGTCTTGGCTGCAACATTCCACCTTGGCCTCTGTTAAAGTACATTTATCAAAATTACATGACAAAATAGATTTGAATGATTTTGTTAAGGGTCCTGTGGGTGGCCGGTCCAAAAGATGGGTGTATGCTATTTATAACGAGGTTTGGAAGTTATCACAAATTGAAGCTGCTTCCAGATTGAGAGCTATTGATCAACCCAATATGGAAAAAGTGCTAGCTGTTATAGATAATAGCATTAACACCCTTTCTTCCAGAATTTACACATTAGATGATATTGTTTCATCTGTTGTTGATATTGTGCAGGATGATGTGTCTGTTTTGTATCATGGTCAGAATAAATTGCGTTCTATAATGCAGTTTGCATGGACTTTGCAAACGTTAAAGGCTGGGAAAGTCCCCTGGGACTACATGAATACTTCATCTTTATTCCTTCCTTTTAATCTAACTGCGAAACAACAATTCATGTCCATGAAAGATGCAACATACTCATTACTGCATAGAACCTTTGCCTTTCTCAGTGGCCGAATTGAACTCAGCTGTGTGGCTTATCCACGGGTTAATCACATTGCCATTTCCTTTGTTTAAATTCAGTTTGTGCATGAAGCCTTATGCCCTAGGCAGATATGAAGCGTTGGGTACTGCTTTCCTGCATGAAGTATGGTCACTCCCATTTACATACAGGTGCATGAGAGAAGGTAAAGAAGTTTATTTGAAGGGTGAGGAATGCTCTTCCACACCTGATCCCTCTGTAGTCTGTAGGCACATCCAATTGCATGGCACGTGCAATGTGCAAGCGCCTAATTTAGCATGCGTCCTGAAAGGGATTCCAGTGCCAGCTATTACACCCTCTTTCACGTTGTTAGCTAATGGTAGTTATTTGCTTTTAAATAATGAGGCTTGCTGTGGGATGCTAGAGGGAATTTCTTACATTGTGACTGTATCACAGAGAGTAGTCTGCTGTAAAAATGTCCTTTTCCCACCCCCGCAGGGGCGGCTGTATGTATCCATCTGGCCTTCCATTCCAACCTTGAAAGCAGACTTCAACAAGATGAGCAGAATAAGGGCTCTATTGTCTCAAAAAGAAGTCGCTCTGACTTCGTCCCGTGAAACATTTGTCCTTCACGTAGCCAACACCCTTACCGAGGTGCAGGCGCTTTTAAATACTGATCTCCCACTTCATTTTGGTGCCCTGATTCAAACTATATTTAACGCCTCGCCAACAACTGGCTTGGCGCATTTTTTCAAAATTGTGGGCTCCGGCCTCGTGACCTCCTTCCAAACTATTTTTGGTGTGATACCGGCCTTTTTTCATTCTATTTTTTCAAGCGTCTTTGGAGGGCTCCAGTTGATTCACGCCCTCGTGGCTGGCATGCTGCTGTTGGTCTGTGTACTGCGCAATGGCTGCACAATTTGTGTCATGCGCCAGCCTGTCCCGGCTACTCCATCTTCGTAACCGGATGCTTGAATATTTTGGAACTTTACCACTGGCTACCCTGAGCATAGCCTATGGATTATCCTTCCGGTTTGCCTACTTTACATGCGTACAACTTGTTTTTTATTGCCTAGATTATCCTTTCGAATGGGCTCTGGATTTGTGCTTGTCAAACTCGGTGTCTCCTGCCCCGGATTATGATCGACTGATGAGTCCATTGGTGGCTCAAGAGTTGGACTGTTCTGGTGTTGGGATTATGGCCTGTGGAGCGGCACATGGAGTCCTAGGGAATTGGGACATCGGAACGGCAGCGTATGACTTCTTGGCAAGAAGATATCTGGAAGAATACGCCAGTTGTCCTCTGAATGTGCTAGAGGCTCCAGTGGTCGAAGAACATGTATGTTCGTTTACCTTATTAGACTGGATGGCAGACACTTTTGCAACTCGTTCCAATGACTTCCTCTTGGAAGCTGTCGCTACGTACTGTGCTTACACATTGATGGATTAATTTGAGTATCGTCCAGCTTCCCTTGCACAAACCACACACTTTTGTGTGTTCCAACATCTGGGCTTGTTGAGCCTTTGCATGGTGTATTGACTTACCATTTTCTTTTTTCCCCTTCATTTTTGTTTTTTTAACGGTTTTTTTCTCGAACTTTCACTCCTCTTTATTTGGATTTCCAATACATGCACTTGGTTCCGCTCTGTCGAACTTGAACTCTGCGTTCCTTTTCTTTTTTTTTTTTTTTTTTAAACCGTTTATTACAAAACTCAAAAAATATACAAAGATGGGCCTACAACCGTCCGGCCGGCCGCTAGCAGACAAAAGGAGCATATGATACACATTGTAGAGCGTGTGTTGCGGCTGAGGAAGATGCACAGGAGTTAGCAGCGTTGATAGCCACACCATCCGGACCCCACTGTACGGTTTCATTTTGAACTGAAAGAACAACCAGAAAAACAAACCCACAAGGCAATCCACAATCAGAAATAGCAGCATGTGCTCCCCTGAGAGGGGGACTCTACCAGTCCATAGGAGTATCAAGAAGGGGAAGAGATCAGGACTAGGGCTAGGTAAACTCAATGCCCGGAACAAGGAAGATAGGTCAGCTAAGGGGATTGGGCAGGCGACGGATCGGGCAATAACGGCGGAGCACAGATTCCCCCGCGGTAGGCGTTCCAGGGGCCCCATACTTTCACCCATGTCCCAGGCTTACCTCTCGCCACATACACCACCTTTTCCCGAAACATGCACCAATCCAAATGTTCCTTCCAGGCCGAGACAGTCGGGGACCTCTGGGATCCCCACAGTTGAGCAATATCACGCTTGGCCACCATATATCCCAGAGTCACCCACCACGTCTGTGGCGCCGAGTAGTCGGTAGGTTCCCACACATTCAACAGGCAACTCCTCGCTTCGGGTAGCAGCACCACATGCGTAACCACACGCAGGACCTCATGCACACCACGCCAGAATCGCTCCACCTCCGGGCATTCCCACAATATGTGCAGAAAGGTCCCCAAAGCGCCACACCCACGCTTACACAACCCGTCCACAGCATAGCCCATACGCAGGAGCCTTGGCCCCGTCATGTAGACTCTGTGGAGTATCTTGAGCTGGACGAAGCGAAGGCGGGCCGGTATGGCCACCTCTTTCGGGGAGGCCACCGCAGAGGTCCAGTCCTCGTCGTCCAGCTCCAGTCCATCGGCAACCCAAGCCTCACGAAGGGCAGTCAGCAATCCCGAGCGGTCATTGATCAGTTTTTTGTAGATCAGTGAGATCGTGCTGTCCGGAACGTGTCCATCCAGCACTCTATCCTCCAGGGGGGAATACTCCGGGATGGATGCAACGTCCGGGAAGACGGAGCCCAGTGCATGACGGATCTGCAAATACCGAAAGTACTCCCTGTCATGCAACTGGAATTCCGTCTGCAGCGTCTCGAACGTTTTAAATCCTCCCCTCGTCCAGAGATCCCCCACTTTGCTGATGCCTATCATGTCCCACTTCTCGAAGCCCTTCGAGGTCCACAGGGAGCCCAACTGCTCGGACGCGTATAGTGGTGATGCCCGGGTCAGACGGTCCTTCCACCCCATCGCCACATTAGCCGCATGCCACACTCGCACCATGACACGCGTGGGGCCGGTCAGCCGAGCGTCGGGCGCGCTGGAGTAGAGCGCTCGATTATAGTCCCCACCCGGGAGTAGCATCCTATCCATTTCGAATGCCGGGTTTAAGGCGGGCCCGTACAGGCCGTGATTAATCGCAGCCAGCTGGGAGGCCCAATAGTACCGTTTGATATCCGGGAGGGCAATCCCTCCATCATACCATGGGAGCGTCAGCTTCGCCAGGGCGATACGCGGCCTCCCGTCCCAGAACAGGCGGCGCTGCAAACTCTCCACCTCACGGAAGTAGCATGCTGGGACGAGGTCCATAGTATTCTGTAAAGCGTACAGGAAACGCGGCAGAGACACCATCTTAAACAATGCCGCCCGGCCGAGCGGCGAAAGCGGCAAGCGCCGCCAGCGCGTGACATCTTCCTTCAGGCGCTGGAGGGGGGGAAGCAAGTTCCGATCATACCGGGCCTCCGGGTCCAGAGTAATGAAGACACCCAGGTACCGAAATCCCTGCGGGGCGAACTGGATCGGACAGCCCCGCGGGAGAATAGGAGCCTCCCCAGAGAGAACATACACGCACGATTTAGCCCAGTTGATGACAAGGCCGGAGTTACGACCAAATGAATGCAAAACATCAACCAGTACTATCAGTGATTTACGTGGGGAAGCTAGGTACAAGAGGATGTCATCAGCGTATAGGGATACGCGGTCCTCATACTCGGGAGTCCAACGGAGACCACGGATGGAAGGCTCCCACCGCAGCCACTCCGCCAGGGGCTCCAAGGCAAGCGCAAAAAGGAGCGGCGATAAGGGGCAGCCCTGCCGCGTGCCCCGGCCCAGCTCGAACGGAGCCGATACTCTACCGTTCACCACCACCTGCGCCAATGGGCCCGAATACAGCAATTTGACCCAACTGATGAACCCTGCGCCAAAGCCAAACTTCGCAAGCATCGCCCAGATGTATGGCCATTCAAGCGTGTCAAACGCCATGGTGGCATCCAAGGACGCCAAAATGGCCGGCTCCCGTATGTACTGAGCACGTGCGAGCACCCCATGCAAACGCCGCAAGTTAAGGGCTGTGTTACGATGGGGAATAAAGCCGGACTGATCCTGGTGAACCAGGTCGCCCACCACGCCGACCAGCCGATTGGCCAGGACCTTGGCGAGAATTTTGGGCTCTGCGTTCAGTAGCGAAATGGGCCGATAGGATGTAACCCGGTCCCGAGGTCTCCCCTCCTTGTGGATAACCACGATTGTAGCCAGACGCTGGTCCAGCGGGAGGGAGCCCACCGAGTGAGCCTCCAGGAACATCGATCGGAGATGTGGTGCCAGCGTATCCGGTCGCAACTTGTACAACTCGATGGGGAGACCATTAGGACCCATGGCCTTGCCGGAAGCGACCGAACGTATGGCAAGGGCGATTTCGTCGGAGGTTGGAGCGGCGTCCAACGACACTCTGTCCTCCTCCTAAAGGGAAGGCAGCGCGATATCCCTGAGCAGGGCACGGGAATCCTCTTCAGAGCGGGAAGACACCGGGGAATACACCCCACGGAAATAATCCGCGAAGCAGGAGACAATTTCTTCCGGCTCAGTAACACACACACCGTCCGTTTTCTCAATCAGCGGGACTACACGACTCGCTCTCTCCCTTTTGTCCAGCCACGCAATCAATTTACCAGCCTTATCACCCACATCATACAGTCTCCCCTGTTGCTCTCTACTGAGGCCCCTGGCCGCCTCCGTGACGAGGGCCCTATAGGCCGCTTGCTTGAGTTGGAGAACATGTAATACGGCATCCGTCACCCCACATTCTAGATTACCCTCCAACTCAGCTATCTCAGCTTCCACCCGGGTCACCTCCTCCCGCTCGCGCCTCCGGGTGTGGGAAATAAGGGACAGGGCCTCTCCTCGTAGTACTGTCTTGAATGCCTCCCACAGTGAGACAGCCGAAGGCACGGACCCCACATTCTCGTCAAAATAGCGCTGGAGGGATTTCATCAATTCAGCGCGAATAGTGGGGTCGCGCAGGTACCAGGGATTGATCGGGACCACCCTACCCTCACCCCTCGGAAAAAGATCCAGGTGTAACAGGAGCGGGGAATGGTCCGAGATACCCCGTGCCAAATGGCGCACCTCTCCCACCCTCCCAACATAGGCCGCCGGGACCAGGACATAATCTAGGCGTGAGAGACTGCCATGGGCCCCCGAATGGAAGGTATACTGTAGCTGCGTGGGATGTTTTAAACGCCAGCAATCCACCAATCCCAAAGTGTCCAATAGGCCAGATAGCCACGCTTGGGCCCGAGGGAGGTCCCTAGGGGGGTGACGATCCAATGTCCCGGAAACCACCGCATTGAAATCCCCCCCCACCACCAGAATCCCCCCCGGAAGGCCAAGGAGGAGGCGCCCCAGGTCCGCAAAGGTAGTCGACTGCAGCCCCGGCGGGACGTATACTGACACAAAAACGACCACTTTGCCCTCCATCCTTCCCACCAAGACAGTGTAACGTCCCCTGTCGTCATGGAGCACCTCATCAATCTCCAACGGGAGCGAGTTCTTAACCATGATGCCCACACCCCTTGAGCCAGACGTGAAGCCCGAATGGGCCACTAGGCGATAGCCACGCCGATTCATGGCGCAGAAGGAGTTGCCAATGAGGTGTGTCTCCTGCAGAAAAACTACATCGGGCGAGATTCGCTTCAAGAACTGCAGGACCACACCACGTTTAATCCTGTCCCCCAGTCCATTCACGTTCCAGGACAACAGAGTGAGTTCCCTACCCCCCATCATAGACAGAAGCCACCATTTGTCCCCCCGAGAGCACTATAGAGCTAACACAATGATACTGTTGCCTTGTGGTAAAAACGAACAACACCCCCCCATCCCTGCCCACCCGCCCCAACAAAACTCCCCCCACCCTGCACCCCTGCATGAGCCCGAACAGCCCCCCCAACGTGCAGTGTGCCTGTCGCCCCATATATATAGTAAAAACTAGCTAAACCCCCTAGAGGAGGAAGGAGAACCCCCAGTAGACCCCACACAACCTCCATAGGAGGGGAAATTATACAGACAGACGCTTAATCGAGAGTGGCATCATTTTTGTCCAGAGTGAAGCCCAATATTACCCCCTCAGTCCCGATCCAGTGTGCCGTCTCCCCCCGCCGCCCCCCCTCGACCCCCCGATCACGATCCCCAGACAGAGTGTCCAGCCAGTCTCCGGCCGCTTCGGGACGATCAAAAAAGTGCGTGCGACCCTCTACCTCCACTCGCAGCTTGGCTGGGAAGAGCATAGCGTATTTAAGGTTCAGGTCCCGAAGACGGCGCTTGACGCCTAGGAAGCTCAGTCTCTGCTTCTGGACCGCTGGGGTGAAATCAGGGTAAAAGTTCACCTCCATATTGTCAAGCTTAACCGGCCCATGCAGTCTGGAGGCTTGCAGGATAGCGTCTCTGTCCCGAAAGTTGAAAATCCGGGCAATGAGAGGTCGCGGAGGGGCTCCGACCTTCGGCCTTCCCCCGGGAACCCTGTGGGCCCGCTCCACCGCAAAGAATTTATTTACTCAGCCCCCGTGGCTGGAGATGGGTAGCGATCAGGTCCTCCACAAATAGGTCCGCCGCCGCTTCCTCCCGTCCCTCGGGCACCCCGATGATGCGGATGTTGTTCCTCCGGGCCCGACTCTCGGATTCCTCCAGGCGCCGATCCATAAGCGCGCTCGCCTGACCAAGCCGGCGCACCTCTGCTTGTAGTGCCGCCACCTCAGTAGTAAGGCCCGATGCGGTGTGGGCCAAAGAATCAACTCGGTCGTTGGTCTTGGAAAGATCGGCCCTCACCAGGCCAACATCCACGAGGACCGAGTCGATCTTCTGTGCCAGTGTGTCGAACCGCTGGCCCACCGAGGCCTTCATCTCGGCAATGGCGCCCATGACATCCCGCAGAGTCAGATCCGTGGGCAGGTCCGGGGCATCAGGAGGGCCCTCAGGGGATTTGTGCGGTCCGCCGGGAGATCCCTTCTGGAGGGTATAGCGGTCCATACTGTTGGCCTGATGGGTGGTGCCACGCCGGGTCGACTTGGTCTTTGCCCGGTCTCCATCTTGTTTCGTGGCCATGGCCACCAGTCCCCCGGTCGCACCAGCCACGTCGTGAAGGGCAGGCAATCAGGGCCACAAGCTCCGGGGGGGGCCACCCCAGATCGGCGGGGTGGGTCACAGCCGGCGGGCAGGCCGAGTCTCCCAGCGAGACCACACCAACACAAAGAGCCCCGCGACCCAACCCTGCAGAGACGGCAAGGGGGTGCGAAAGCGAAAGCGAAAGTGCGGTGTACGTGACTTGCCAGGCCCGGCCCGCCGCTGTTGTTCACTTTGTCACTGGGTCACCCCTCAGCGCAAATCCGGGGTCTGGCGAGGAGAAGGCCACAGACTTCAATCGGTGCTCACTCCGGCGTCCGAGGTCCGATTTGACAACGGGAAACGGGTGCCACCTCAGCTCAGGCTCACCAACACATTCCCCTCATCCGAGACAGGATAAATTCAGGATAGTCGTAGGAGGTTGCGGAGGTCCTCGGGAGCCTCGCACCTACGCGGCCATCTTGGTTGCGCGCTAGGCTCCTCCTCGTCTGCGTTCCTTTTTGTATCCCTATTTGTTTGTGGTCCGATCAAGGGGGGGTGTAGTGAAGGTAGAGATTTAGATGCATACATTGCTATGTTGGAATAAGCGCATTAAATGTTAGAAAAGCCATCTTGCCATTTTTGCTGCTTTTGCACACGACACTGCAGAGACATGCTATTATTTGAAAACTGCTTGCTTGCCTTTTCTTCACATGAGAACTGTCTGTTGTTCACATCCCTAGACGTGCACTGCGACCTTGGTCTGAACATTGTGTGCAAAACACTCTGAACCGCCAGACAATGTATGTTTTTGATTTCAGGTTGATCGGCCCACTCTCTAGCCATAATATGCACACAGCTGCAAATACCTGGGTGTCGAGATCCTTTAATATTACTGTTTGCATGCGTTAGAAACACATTCTGGAGAAGAACATTTCCAGGTGCAGAGCAAAGCTGATCCTGTGATGTGATTCACCTAAGCTGATCTTTATGGTATGGGGTTCCCCATTCAAGCCTAGAGACCTTCTATTAGTATAATAATACTAGCCTACTAGCGAAGGGAAGGTGGCTGTATTCCACTGTCATTTGTAATATGATTTCTCCCTTAATTTTCTATGGTATTGTAATAATGCTGATGGTTTTAATTATAATCATTTGTCTGCTTATGTTAGCCAAAGTACTGCATCTTAGGACACGTAGTTTATAAAATAAATCTTTTAAACTTTACCGTGTCTCTGATTACTCTTGTTGTGGACTGATATGAGAATAATAACGAACAGGTATTTCTGATTTCCACCATTCCTGAGAGTACTCTAAGTCGCTTGTTCTGGGTTGTCTATACATTGGGACCTCCGAGAGAATATGGATAACAAATGGGACACTGATGCTGGTCGGATAGGGGTTCTGGGTACTGAGGTGAGTTTTTGGTACACCACAATTCACTGAGGTCCTGGTTTCCTGCGCATAGTTCTGTGCATGAGCAGAATCCCTGCAACATGGAGCACCGAACGTTTGGTCTTTTGATTTGAAACGCCTTATTAGTGCTTATATTAGTCCACAACACCCTCACTCTTGTTTCCGGATAGCGGGAGTGACGGTTTTGACCTACCTGTTAGTACGATAGGTTCCCTCAAGCTTGTTAATTAAAAAGGTTTTTTATTTCTGAACCCTTGTACTACTGTAAAATCCATTGTTGTTCTTCTCTGTGTCCTTATGGCGGTCGATATTGCAGCGCATAGCCGTACGCCTCTGCGGCGTCATTTGACGCAGTATGGGGTGCCGGACGATGGGATGGCCGTTATTTTTGTGGTGAGTGCCGATGCGTCTTACCCCTACGAGTTGTTTTACTCTTGGGTGACACTGCCGGCAGTGAATGCGGGTGATAATACATTTCACTCCTGTACTCACACACGGGTCCCAGCAAATTATACGCCGTATAGGACGCAGGAGATTCCTCTTTCGGCCTGGCAGCATCGCATTTGGTTTAATGGTGCCCTTCCCCATGCGGTTACACCGTCTAGAATGGGCCCTTTGTCAATTCCAGGGGCCACATGGCTGGTGCTGGCCGGATTTACGCCTCATCCCCGCTATCTGACAGTCGCGGTGGATGAGTTGAGTGTACTCCATACAGCCTTTATTACAGTATATAGGGCTTTAGTGCAATTCGTTTCACGCAACGTGCAGGTGGGGGCACCTGCTGTTGCGGGACAACCAGCTGGCTAAGCCGCGGTTGTTATTAGTCCCGTCATGGTTAATTCGGTAATGGGCAAGCGCCCCCAGAATAAGGATGATTTGCCTTATTGGCTTACTGAGAAATTTGACCAACTGGTAGCGGTATTTCTGCATTCTACCCCTGTGGAGAAACACAGGATCCTCACCATTAGTTTGCAGAAGGACTTAGTCCCAGAAGTGTCCGATTGTGACAACTGGGGCAAGGTCTTTGCCGCAGTCTACTCGAAGTGTTTTGGCACCCCGTCTATGGCTGTGCTTCCCTCCGTCATTAAACGTGTTCAAGATAACCACGGTCCGGAGGCGGCTGTAGAGTTGGGAATGCGGCTTGTCGGAGTGTATGACGTAGTTGCCTCTCTCGTCCTTGGTAATCTCAAGGGGGATGCGGTGGAGTTCCAAGTGGCTAATGGATTAGCCAGCGTCGATGAGCTCGACAAGCCCAAAGAGTTGCCTAAAATTATTGCGGAAGCTTATAGAACTATCGGCCGCAGTAGCTTAGGGATTAAACCAACTATAGTCATTCCTGACTTAATACAGCAGACTAAGGTGAGTTTGTCTGTCAAAGACGATCGTCCAACTTTTCCTAAACAAAATTGGCAAACAAAGAAACAGGGGAAGCAGCAACAGAAACAGGGGTCTCGTCCTGCCTCTCCCGTACAGCCGACTGGTGAACGCACATACGATTCGCGCGATCGCACTAGTATTATGTCACCTGATAGATTTCAGGTTACTGAACAACGTTCTCCTTGTTCTTCACAGGAAACATCGGCCTCACAGTCCGGTGGCGGAGAACGTGGCAAAGGTCGGGTGCCCAACAAGGACGTGAGCAACCCCATCAGACTGACGGTAAAGGCAAGCAGGACGAGTTTGCGCGTCAACGTCCCCCGTTTCAGAAGAAGAAGGTTGCTGCGCTAACAGCGAGGTATGCCACAGATAGTGCGGACGCAGCTTTGGAACTTGACATGGGCACTAACGCTGCTCGACAGCGCAGCGGAGGTTACAGTAGTGCGGCAAGCACTGCGTCCATTTCTGGAGGCGACAGCAACTGACACGTTCATTACTGTAGAAACTGCTGACACTAGAGTTGCTCCCCCTGACAGACTATATGACATAGTCCTCTTAATTGAAGGGGACATACAACGTACAATACAAGGGATTTTTTGGGATAATCTGACCTCTTCCTATGACATTCTCTTGGCAGAGGAGGACTGGCCCCCGGCTTTCATTTTAGATGCTCCTAGAGGGGAGGAGGTAATCCTCCCGTCCTTTGCGCACACAGTGCCAAAGGAGCACGCTGAAAGGTTTACCGAAGAGTGGGCTCAGGTGCTTGCTCCGGCTTTGTACCGTACTCAGGTTGGGTGGGATAAATTGTCTCCAAGCCATGAGATTCCTTTACGGTCCATGCCCCAGCCGCAGCCCCAATATCCCATGCGCCGCGAAGCTAGATCTCACGTCGCGGAAATCCTTGAGCAATTGGAATATCAGGGTGTTATTGAAACATGTGTGTCACCAATGAATAATCCTTTATTCACTGTAACGAAGCCTGATGGATCGTACCGCCTAGTTTTGGATTACCGGCATTTGAACTCTCATTGCCGGACGTGCGCGGTACAGAATACCCACAGTTCTGCCCTCGTTGATAGTCTCGTGAGAAAAAGGTTTAAAACCACACTTGACATATCCAATGGCTTTTACAGCCATAACCTGTCCTCTATTAGTAGTCAGTGGACAGCGTTTACTTTTGGCGGCAAGCAAAAGCAATTTAAGAGATTAGCCATGGGCTATAAAAACAGCCCTGGCGTCTTTGCCGCACGTGTTGTCTCTCTGTTAGAGACCATTGACCCTGATGCGTACTCATATGTTGATGATATCTATCTCACAGACGACGAGTTGTGGCCGCAACTGTGTCGCGTTGATCACATTATTGTTATGTTTGCAGACTTCGGTTACAAATTCAACTTTGCAAAGTCTCACATTGCAGAGTATACAGTGTTGTTTTTGGGCTACGAGCTCAACAATGAGGGTCGAGGATTAGCTCCTCACTTTCTGGAGAAGTGTGCATGTCTGTGTGCTCCTACAACATTGAAAAAATTACAGTCTTTGCTGGGCTTTCTGAATTTCGGTCGTAGGTGCATTCCTGATTATGCCCAGCGTATCAAGCCGCTATATGCCTTGGTACAACCTACTTTTTCCAAATCGAGCTGGCTGCCAGAGCATTCAGCTATTTTGCAATCTTTGCAGGCTGATCTTCTTGCTTCAAAATACTTACTGACACTCGATAACCACACAAACCTGGTAATAAGAATTGTGCCAGGTGCAGTGGGTTTCACGTACTTAACGTTCAATGAGGGCGACACAGTCCCCATTGCCTACAAATCACACTTGTACACTTCGGCTGAATTGCACTTTTCCTCAGTCGAAAAAGTTTTGACTGCGGTGCAGATGGCGATTCTTAAAGAATGAGCGCTGTCACACGCAAGGAAAATGCATGTTGGTGGTCACACGGTATCCTGCCCTAGAGGCAGTGACGAGAGCCAGTGTACCCAATTCAAAAGCTTTGCATCCATGTTGGATACAATGGGCCACTTCTCTGACATCGCCAGATGTCACTTATATCTCTGATGCCTCATTACAGACGCAGGAGTACTTGCAATATGAATTCGTTCATCCAGCTCCTTTGTCTTTGCGCCCGCTCGAAGATTACCATTGTGTCATTTATACTGACGGTTCGGCTCAACCGGCGACGGGATCGAAGCACGCCTATTCAGCAGCTTGCGCAATTGTAGCAGGTACTTTCGAGAATGGAGAATTCAAGTCTGATGTCGTGCATACGCAGTCATTGGGTGATTGTAACGCACAGTTGGCAGAGCTCCGTGCTCTGGTGCTTGCACTGGAGTTTGCTGATCCTCGGGTTACTACTCTTATAGTGAGTGACTCGTTTTAATGTGTTCAGTCTTTTAACGACAATCTATTCTTTTGGTCTCAAAATGAATTTCGTGATTCCAAAGGTAGCACAATTAAGCATAAAATGCTTTGGGTTCGAGTGGCAGAACTTAAAGAACATCTGCCTCTCGTGAATGTAATTCACACTCTTGGTCACCAGCGAGTTGGTGTCCACGCTGTCGGCAACAGCTTGGCTGACGAGGCAGCGAAAACAGCAGTGGCGACATATCTAGTAGCAGCAGTTACAAGATCTAAAAGTAAGATCGATGATGACATTTTGGCAGCTATTGCTGCTACAGAGAAGGGAAGTAATTACCCGAGAGGTTTCCCTTCTCGTTACCATTATCACTTAAGTCCTGATAACATCCCATTAGTGAGAATTAACAACGTTGGTGACAGATTGATTCCCAACGCGGACTGCAGACCATCCTTGATAACAACGGCTCACAAGGGTATGGCCTCTGCCCATGCCGGCGTTGCAGCAACTGTTACTCTGTTACAACGACGTTACTGGTGGCGCGGGTTATATAAACAAGCGGGCACTTATGTTCTTGATTGTGACATTTGCCAGCAGATTAAACCTTCAACTGCTGCGCGCCTACCACAAACTCAGTTGTACATATCTAATAAACCACTTGGTTGTGTTTATTTAGATCACTGCGGTCCTTTCTCCTCTGATACTGCGTACAAGTATATCTTAGTTGCAGTGGATTCGTGCACACGTTTTCTTTGGGTATGGCCACAAAGGAGTGCTGATGCCCGTACTGTCATAATGGATTTGCATGTCTTTGTGGGAATTTTTGCGATGTGGTACCTTTCATTCTGATCAGGGCCCTGCGTTCGCCTCTAAGGCGTACAAAGAAGCCATGAAATCCTTTGGGGTCCAAGTCAAATTTTCGTCTCCATACCGACCTGAGGGTAATAGTGTAGTGGAGTGAATGAACCGTGACTTAAAGCAATCCTTGACAGCTAGGGTTTTAGGCACTGGCCGGAACTGGTTTGCCCATCTGTATAACGTTCAACGTGCACTTAATAACCTCCCTAGAAGGTCTCTGGGTGGGCGGACCCCATACATGATGCTCTTTGGCATAAAAATGTTTGTCCCGGACCTTGATGGTCTAGACATGGCGGCGTCTGCCGCACCCTTTCATGTAGATGATCACTGTGCTGTGTTACAGAGTCTACAAGAGACCAGAGACAGTCTCGCGAAGGAACACTTGCCCTCCACATCTGATGCTGCGCTTCAGATTCCGGTAGTCGGCTGGCTACCTCGAGTTGGTGACCTGGTCCGTGAGAACGTGGAGAACAAGAAGGAGTTTGACGCCTCTTATCGTGCCCCGTTTCCAGTTCTTGGCGTGCAGGGTACAAGAACAGTCATTTTAGCTCCACTTCCTGGTCGAAAGGATAACAGGTACATCTCCATTGACAATGTCAAACTACAGCGAGTGGCCGATTCTTCTTAGTATGACTCCAGCGGTCTCTTGCCCTGCGATGCTGAGAAATTCTATTTTGGCTCCGGATTCTACCACCATGCCTGATGTTGCCATCGAGATGCATACAGTTACTGATCCTTTGTTGCTACCACCGGCTGGTGGTCTACCTGAAGATACTGAGTGTGCTTATCCTGCAGATGTAACATTGCCTGTTTTACAATCAACCGCAGTTACCCAGTCACGTTTCTCCTTTCATAGTAACTCTATGACTTCCAGGGCCCCTTCAAAAGTTTATATTTTTGCTGTTTGGTTTAAAAGACATTTTTTGATTCCCCCTTGGACTTACATTTGGCTGATGCACATATGTATTTTTTTATTTATGTCCATCGGATTTGTGGTGATATTTTTTCGTCTTGTGAACGGACACTACCTAAAAGAAAGATCGACAATTAGATTAATTGATGGAACTTTTTCCCCCCACTCCTCATCACACATCATGAAAAGAGACCAGACTTTTGTGAATATTACTGCCTGGCCTGTGTTAGATGGGATTGCGTGGGATGCTGTTAAATTTCAAATTCATGGACCCCCTGAGGTTATAAATGTTCCAAATGTATTTCGTGTTTCTATGGGTGATGTGGTTAAACAAAACATCCGCTCTAATGATTGGGACATTCAGGCCATAGAAGCACTGTTTTCTGATTTGAAATATTATGCCGCTTTAGATGATGAAGATTTGTATTTAGACACTGCTAACTACGGGGAGTTGTTTTGCTATCAGCATTATGGCAATCATTTCCTACATAAAGTCAATACGTTTCGTAATTTTGTGAATTATACACAATGGGAACATTGTCCAACGCCAATGTTAGGCAGCTCCAGCACATTTGTGAACAAATTTGCCCTTTTTACTGATTTCAGTGTTTCAAAACCTGCCGCCTTTTATTTTAAAGTGGCAGCGGAGTCTGCCTCGAAGGTTAGGCTGACACACACTAAATTATTGTATTCCAAATCCTTAATGGATGATTTAGCGGTCAGGGGTTATGATCTGTGGAAAGATACTATTGATCTTAAATCTGTTTGGGGTTCTAAACCATGGCAGGTACAAGGAACAGAAGCTTTGCATTGTGCCTGCCTCATCCCGAACCACATATTATTTTTGAATTTGACTATTTTTCAGACCACCTGTTTTGGATTGGCTACTTCTAAAAAGCTGAATTCCCCCTCTATTCCAGATCTGGGTGCTTATCCACATTGGGATAATCATACAGATCTGTCCCTTGATGCGTTGCAGTCATACATTACTAACACATCATTCAATATTTCCAAATTAAATTCGGAAGGATGGTTGACTTGGCAGACGAGCTCAGATTCCTGTCAACATCGTTTTTTGGGTCTGCAGCCTGGGTATACGCAGGTTCGCGTAGACCCCCGCTTTGAATCTTCTCATTCTGTTACTACCTACTCTGTGGGAAAGTTATGCCAGTCTTGGCTGCAACATTCCACCTTGGCATCTGTTAAAGTACATTTATCAAAATTACATGACAAAATAGATTTGAATGATTTTGTTAACGGTCCTGTGGGTGGCAGGTCCAAAAGATGGGTGTATGCTATTTATAACGAGGTTTGGAAGTTATCACAAATTGAAGCTGCTTCCAGATTGAGAGCTATTGATCAAGCCAATATGGAAAAAGTGCTAGCTGTTATAGATAATAGCATTAACACCCTTTCTTCCAGAATTTACACATTAGATCATATTGTTTCATCTGTTGTTGATATTGTGCAGGATGATGTGTCTGTTTTGTATCATGGTCAGAATAAACTGCGTTCTATAATGCAGTTTGCATGGACTTTGCAAACGTTAAAGGCTGGGAAAGTCCCCTGGGACTACATGAATACTTCATCTTTATTCCTTCCTTTTAATCTAACTGCGAAACAACAATTCATGTCCATGAAAGATGCAACATACTCATTACTGCATAGAACCTTTGCCTTTCTCAGTGGCCGAATTGAACTCAGCTGTGTGGCTTATCCACGGGTTAATCACATTGCCATTTCCTTTGTTTAAATTCAGTTTGTGCATGAAGCCTTATGCCCTAGGCAGATATGAAGCGTTGGGTCCTGCTTTCCTGCATGAAGTATGGTCACTCCCATTTACATACAGGTGCATGAGAGAAGGTAAAGAAGTTTATTTGAAGGGTGAGGAATGCTCTTCCACACCTGATCCCTCTGTAGTCTGTAGACACATCCAATTGCATGGCACGTGCAATGTGCAAGCGCCTAATTTAGAATGCGTCCTGAAAGGGATTCCAGTGCCAGCTATTACACCCTCTTTCACGTTGTTAGCTAATGGTAGTTATTTGCTTTTAAATAATGAGGCTTGCTGTGGGATGCTAGAGGGAATTTCTTACATTGTGACTGTATCACAGAGAGTAGTCTGCTGTAAAAATGTCCTTTTCCAACGCCCGCATGGGCGGCTGGATGTATCCATCTGGCCTTCCATTCCAACCTTGAAAGCAGAGTTCAACAAGAGGAGCAGAATAAGGGCTCTATTGTCTCAAAAAGAAGTCACTCTGACTTCGTTCCGTGAAACATTTGTCCTTCATGCAGCCAACACCCATACCGAGGTGCAGGCGCTTTTAAATACTGATCTCCCACTTCATTTTGGTGCCCTGATTCAAACTATATTTAACGCCTCGTCAACAACTGGCTTGGCGCATTTTTTCAAAATTGTGGGCTCCGGCCTCGTGACCTCCTTCCAAATTATTTTTGGTGTGATACCGGCCTTTTTTCATTCTATTTTTTCCAGCGTTTTTGGAGGGTTCCCGTTGATTCTCGCCCTCGCGGCTGGCATGCTGCTGTTGGTCTGTGTACTGCGCAATGCTGCACAATTTGTGTTACGCGCCAGCCTGTCCCGGCTGCTCCATCTTCGTAACCGGATGCTTGAATATTATGGAACTTTACCACTGGCTACCCTGAGCATAGCCTATGGATTATCCTTCCGGTTTGCCTACTTTACATGCGTACAACCTGTTTTTCATTGCCTAGATTGTCCTTTCGAATGGGCTCTGGATTTGTGCTTGTCAAACTCGGTGTCTCCTGCCCCGGATTATGATCGACTGATGAGTCCATTAGTGGCTCACGAGTTGGACTGTTCTGGTGTTAGGATTATGGCCTGTGGAGCGGCACATGGAGTCCTAGGGAATTGGGACATCGGAACGGCAGCGTATGACTTCTTGGCAAGAAGTTATCTGGAAGAACACGCCAGTTGTCCTCTGAATGTGCTAGAGGCTCCAGTGGTTGAAGAACATGTATGTTCGTTTACCTTATTAGACTGGATGGCGGACACTTTTGCAACTCGTTCCAATGACTTACTCTTGGAAGCTGTAGCTACGGACTGTGCTTACACATGGATGGATTAATTTGAATATCGTCCAGCTTCCCTTGCACAAACCACACACTTTTGTGTGTTCCAACATCTGGGCTCGTTGAGCCTTTGCATGGTGTATTGACTTACCATTTTCTTTTTTCCCCTTCATTTTTGTTTTTTTAATGGTTTTTTTCTCGAACTTTTACTCCTCTTTATTTGGATTTCCAATACATGCACTTGGTTCCGCTCTGTCGAACTTGAACTCTGCGTTGCTTTTTGTATCTCTATTTATTCGTGGTTCGATCAAGGGGGGGTGTAGTGAAGGTAGAGATTTAGATGCATACATTGCTATGTTGGCATAAGCGCATTAGATGTTAGAAAAGCCATCTTGCCACTTTTGCTGCTTTAGCACACGACACTGCAGAGACATGTTATTATTTGAAAACTGCTTGCTTGCCTTTTCTTCTCATGAGAACTGTCTGTTGTTCACATCCCTAGACGTGCACTGCGACCTTGGTCTGAACATTGTGTGCAAAACACTCTGAGCCGCCAGACAATGTATGTTTTTGAGTTTAGGCTTTAATATTACTGTTTGCATACGTTAGAAACACATTCTGGAGAAGAACATTTCCAGGCGCAGAGCAAAGCTGATCCTGTGATGTGATTCACCTAAGCTGATCTTTATGGTATGGTGTTCCCCATTCAAGCCTAGAGACCTTCTATTAGTATAATAATACTAGCCTACTAGCGAAGGGAAGGTGGCTGTATTCCACTGTCATATGTAATATGATTTCTCCCTTCATTTTCTATGGTATTGTAACAATGCTGATGGTTTTAATTATAATCATTTGTCTGCTTATGTTAGCCAAAGTACTGCATCTTAGGACACGTAGTTTATAAAATAAACCTTTTAAACTTTACCGTGTCTCTGATTACTCTTGTTGTGGACTGATATGAGAATAATAATGAACAGGTATTTCTGATTCCCACCATTCCTGAGAGTACTCTAAGTCGCTTGTTCTGGGTTGTCTATACATTGGTACCTCCGAGAGAATACGGATAACGAATGGGACACTGATGCTGGTCGGATAGGGGTTCTGGGCACTGAGGTGAGTTTTGGTACACCACAATTCATAGTTCTGTGCATGAGCAGAATCCCTGCAACAGTTCTAATGGTGATTTATGTTTTTTTATAACAACTATTATTAGGTCTCGCCTGACCCAGTGCATGCGCTGTTCTGGTGAGACATTTTGTGAGGGCTCCAAAAAGTGCTACCAGGCCAGCCTACAGCTACATTGCATGTGCGCGCGCGTCGCGCTTTACTGTGATTACTTTCACTTTCGCGCTTTGATGTTTGATCGCGATTGCGATCACTTTCGTGGCCGCTTTGATGTTCTCCGTGAGGCTTCAATAGATTGCAGCAGTTAAAACAAGCATTGGCATAGCCAATAGGTCTCGCTTTTGGGACCTTATAAGTGTTTAGTTATGCAACTGTTGCATGGCTAAACACTTATAAGGTCCCAAAGGCGAGACCTATTGGCTATGCCAATGCTTGTTTTTACTTGTGTCCAAGATTCAGGTGGTCTCCCCCCCTTAAATACATGTGTAAATAATTGTTGCATACCATCTTTCAGCTGGGTTGAGAATTTCTGATAAAATTCTAGGGGTATACTATCTAAGCCGGTAGCTTTCCCACTTTGGAGACTATTAATACGTAAAAAAATGTCCACCCATTGAGGAAGTTCCTCAAGTTGTTGCTGATCCTCTTGGGACAATTGTTCCAATGGAATCTGATTAAGATATGTCATAAGATCTCCCAAGTGACCGTATATGCTCTCATTATAAAAATCTTGGTAATATATGTAAAACACCTTACGAATTCCCTCTGGATCAAAGATTTTTCCTCATTTAGGGTAATTAATTTCTGCAATTATATTCCACGTTGCTTTTTGTCTAGCTCTAGTTGCCAGATGGTGCCCGATCTGCTCACTACATTCATATGCTTTCTCCCTTCAAACTGCCAATCTATCTGTGGCTCTTTTGGCTATTGTCTCCACAATTAATGATTTGGCAGCCATCACTTTTGCAAGTGCATCAGCAGAATCACCCCCATTCTGGAGCATGATAATTACATTCTCTTCCGCAGTAGCCAAGCTACTCTGCATATCATTTAGCAGTTGTCGTTTATTCTTTATTCAAGGCTAGCGAAAAGCTGAGTGTCTCTCCCCGTATTTCTGCTTTCAAAGTGTCCCACACTATCTCTACAACTACACTCCCTAAGTTCTCTTGAAGAAATTGGGGGATCCACATCCTCATATGTTCGAAACTCGAATTGACCATGCCCATATTTTTGGACACTACCCCTTTAATTTCTACCACTAAGGGATTATGGTCTGCTACTATGCGTGGGGCCTTCTCTATAGCGCAGGTGTGGAGAATAGTATGAGATGCAAATATAAAATCTAATCTTGCATGCTTATTGTGTGGAAAACAAAAGAATGTATAGCTAGGGTCCAAGGGATTCTGCCAATTCCAAATATCAGTGAGTGCCTGTTCGTGACACAATGTCCTCGGAGCTCTAAAAACTTTTGGTTTCCGACCGCTATAAATCCAATCATTATCGAGAGTTATATTTAGACTAGCAGGCACATTTATATTAAAATCTCTACAGATAATTATGGGCAATGGCCAAGTGGCCAATTCATTATTCATATGATCGAATACTGCAGAATCGTCTAAAGTGCTTCCATGGATAGTACATATAGTAAGTGAGTCTCCACTGTCTCCACAGACAGCACTCTGTAATTACCCACCTCCCATTCTGATCTACTACTGTCCAAATAAATTGAATAGATCGATTAGCTGTCAGAATTGCTACACCACGTGTCCTTGAATTTTTGTGTCGTGGCCCCTACCACTGTATACCCAAGTGTTTCCAATAGATGTATCTGAGCTCTTTCAATATGCATTTCCTGCAAACAGATAACATCGGCCATGAATAGCCGCAGCAATATTCCATCATTTTTTAGGGTCGTTGAGGCCACAGATGTTAATAGTTGCTATGCGTAGTTTACTCATTAAAACTAGCAAAATCGCCCAAACGAAACATAACCAAATACCAATAAATCTGAACCCCAAGGTGCCAACCCCTTCCTACCCTGAACCCCTGAACCCCCCCTCCCCCCCACCTACCACTGAGGTTACCTGGTGCCCCAGGAGCCAGGATGAGGGCATCTGAGCAAACGTGCCCCCTGCCCACCCCCCCAGGTCTGACCCCCCCTCTTGACTACCCCTCCTTTGTGAAACAGCCCTATCTAGTTCACTATTTCTATGCAATATTACTTTACTAATGCTATTATTCCATTTTGGACCAAAATATCTCTTTGTTTTCCTCTTTTTCCCTTTGTTAAGCATTTTCTCCCTACCCCCAAGACAATCTAACTGAATAGCTAATAAGGAGAGAGAGGGAAACAAAAAGAAGAAAGAGAGAAGAGAAAACCATCCCTCTCTCCCAGAAAACATTCATGCAGATAAGGAATTGTGGTTAAGTCTTATTAGTCTTATTAGTCCTTAGTTTTGTCTCTTCTTATAGCGGTAATCTCTTGCAGCTAAGCCTGAGCCTGAATTTCAGATATGAAGCTTTGCGTCACTCCCTTGAACATCACCTTTAGGCGAGCTGTATTCTGTAGATTTCCTGTTGTGCCAAGTTATTGAAAAGGAGCCAATAGTTGTCTCATCCTCCATCTGCGCTCAACAGTTGCGTGAGAAAAGTCAGGCCTGGTAAAAAAGGTGATATCATTAAATTCTTTCTTCTTTGCTGGCCTTGCAAGATCATAGAGCAGCTGACGCAAAAGGAAGTTGCCAAAAAATAGCAGCATAGCTTGTGGGTATTGTCCAGGAGATGTGGGACGTTTGGATGGTGGTAGAGGAAAGCGATGAGCACGCTGTATCTCCTTATCCCAGTCCCAGGAGTGTAATTCAGGGAAACCACCCTTAAGGAACGTGATCATTAAAGTCCTGGGATCGTTCCCTTCCACTCCCTCCGGAATCCCAAGAAGGCGAAGATTATTGAATCGCAATCAGTTCTCCTGCTCCTCAACTTTTACCATGAAATCTTTAACTATGCCATCTTGTTCATTCCCTTGCGTCTTTAGAGTGGCGACATCCTTTTTGAGATTTTCCGTGCGTACCTCAACTGAGGCAATTTCGACACACATTCTACCCACTTTCCTTATTGTGCCTTGTAGTTTTTGCGTGACCAGGCTGATCTTCAGTTGTCCTGCTTGACCTCCTCTTGAAAGCTCTTGATTGACTGTAACACCGCAGAAAGGGTGGGCTCATTTTTATTATCAAGGTTTCCGTCTCGATTACTGGCCATAACAGTATGATTGCTGCCTGAGCACACCATTGGTTCGGTCGGAGTCGAAAATTGCGAAGCAGAATAATCCCATCTAAGCTCTGCTGTGCTACCTTGATCCGGGGTCTCCCCCCTCTTGTGCCGGCTGATCTTTTTCCTCAGGGATTTCTTTTGCGCGCAGGCTTTCATAGAAAGCTCTGAATCCGTACTACTATTTCAGCCATGACTCCCACCATCCCTGGAAACAGATGCGCTGATTTCAGATATTTCTGATTCGTCTGTCAGAGAATAACATTTTTCCATGTTGTCTGGCATTTTTGGCGGGGGGCAGTGTATTTTATCCTCTTTATTTGCCCTTAAACTGGCAACATCTTTGGTAGCTGTCCCATTCTCCCCTGCAGAGCTAATTTCAAGGTTTAGTTGATCATTTCAGGGACAAGAGGTAGGAGATTTGGAGCCAATATCAACTTGAGTCCCACCGGAGCTGGTTGCTGGAGTTGATTGTAAAACAGAAGCAGCAGGCAACTCTGCTGCGACTACCGGGGAGGCAACATCATTAGCTACAACAGTTTGTTCCGTCAGACCCTCAGCCATTAACAGATTATGCGTATTCCCATCAATTGGACAAAATATATTAGAGATTAGTGGCTGACCAGTATGGGCGGTTTGGCTGACATCAGTAGCTTTAGCATTTTTTATTTGTATTCCCGCCCCCCTCTTTTGGCAGTACGGTGGCTCATTTCAATGGAATCAGTTTTATCCGGCTGCTCCAGATTTCTTGCCCACGTGTCTCGTGGCGTTTCTGTAGATTTTCCACTAATGGAGGATTAAGCTGCAATGTTTCATTCTCAGCTACTAGATGCATGCTTTTGCCTTTTAGTGATTTCGGCCCCCGCCCCGCCATCCTTATTCGTCTGTCTTTGCGATCTTCACAATCCTGGAAACAGTCCTGAAAACAATGTATCTTCTGCCCCCAGTTTACGGGGCGAGAACAGCTATGCCGCCTGTGCACCGGCTCCCTCACAAAGTTGTGGAACGCCGCTCGTATGTCTCCCAAAGAGCACGTCACCAGGGAATAACGCCGCAGGGCAGCATAGGTCGAGGATGATAGACCGGAACAAGCCGCCGCAGCTGCCGTCGATGCCGTCAATGCCCTGGGAGACTGCCGTGCCACTGCACTGAACCAGACCCGGTCTCTTCTTCCAGCGAAAGTCACCGTAATCCGTAGGCAGTACAGATGATCCATGTATCAAGTTTATCAGGTATTCTAAAATCAGTTGCAAAAGGGTTATAAAGGCTTCTGGGGTCTTTCTGAGAGTCGGACGGCGGAGCCAGGCTGACGCGGCGGCTACTCAGACGCCATCTTGCCTCCAGCGCTCCATTATATACATTTGTTTTTTCTATAGGTTGGTATGTTGTGGCCTTCAAGATTCCAAATGCCTGAGTAAGCAGTGTGATAGTAAGGATCGGACCTGGAAGTCTGGAGGTCGGCACGGTTGGGTTGACATTCAAAGTGGAAAGTCTTCAGGAGTGGCATGACGGGGGCGCAATAGCGCAGCGCAAAAAGTGTGCAACAGTGGTCATTGCTCTGCCAAACTACCTGTCTGCTGGCGTGCTACAGTTGACCCTCTGCACCAGAGAAGATCACTTTTCCAGTGTTTGTAATTCTATTGCGTATAAAGTTTTGAAAATGTGTATATATAAAGAGTAGCACTCAGGCAAGAACCAAATTAGTGCATGACCTGCTCAAAAAGCTGACGTGACCCTGCTTAATTATTGTGCTGCGCCCACCCCATTTAATAAGTAACAGTGTTTCATGCAAGTAGTAATTTGCCTAAAACCACAATGATCCAAATGATTTCTAGAGGTACATTCAATAATCCTCCAATGTAGAGTGAAATGAATTACCATTACATGATGAAAACAATATTGAACACCATGAAATCCTAATGACAATATAATGAAATACAGTGGAAATTGGCAGAGCGATATAATAGAAACCATATAAACATCATCATAAAAAAGTGCAATTTCCTATCACACAGTAAAAAACAAGACATAAACATTGATTTGTATTTATCCATGTGTGTATCATCAGCACTGGAGTAAATGGGATGGAATGTATTTTCTGACAGTCAATCAACAGTCAAGATTATAGTCAGCAGTAAATTTGTAATCTAGGTTGCCAGACAATTGATGTTGTTTTGGCCTGCATTCTTCTGCATGGTCATCACCAGGGGAGTTGAGAGGAAGAGCCCTTATTACCGCAAACAGAATGAGAGAATTAATGCTAAAAATGAGTAATATATGCTACATTAGGGAACAGGAACGAATAAATAGTGCCCACAACTTACAAGGTCAAATGGAATTAGCAAATTATGGGCGCCAGATTCAATCCTCAATACGAAAAATCATGGTGATTAACGTGGAAAAAGTGAATGGAGTGGTGCACATGTGATGCGTTGCTAAAAATCAGTTTCCCGGTCAGCATAAGGGTCTCTGAATGAATCTGAAAATATCATGCTAAAAATCTATAATTTTAAAAAGATGTGTCAAATACGGTAAAAAAATAAAGCAATCTAGGGTACTTGCAATCAATCAAAAGTGGGAAATGAGGTGTAAGGTAGTTCGGTAACTGACAAAGACAGGTACATGCCTCTTTTCCCATGAAGCAAATGAAAGAGTAACTAAAATATCCAAATATTCCCAAGCACAATACTCTGGAAAATATTATGTGCAGGATGTGGACTACCACAATATTAACAAGGTAAGTAGGTAAGAGTAAATTTACTATTCTAAGCTGTACATCTGAATACCTTGAAGATATATGTTATCAAGGGGAAACCTATTGCTGTAGACAATCAAATCCATACATAATTCAAAATATTTTGTTACCCACATAAAAGAGTCATCCCCAATGAGAGAGGCACACATTTTCTGGATTCAAACAAGGATAGGGCTCTTTGTGTGAGGGCATGTAACTTCCCTCAGTTCATCCCCATATACAATAAAACCTGAAGTCAGATAGTCAGGAAATCCTGTCTCATCATTCGCTTTCTTGTGAGTCTCTAAGTTCGTGTTCCCTTAACTTTCTGATACCACTTAGAGAGTTAGACTAGAGATATGTTTCCAGTGTTTTTAAATAAGGGGATCAAGAGGAAATACACCAATCTCCTGTCAACATAGAATTTGAGACTGAATTCATTCCTTATGAAAGGGATTTTGGCCAAGTTGCAGCTGAGCAAGTGCTACAAATTAGATCTTCTTTCTGCCATCAAGTTGAGGATATTTTCATCTCTGGCTTTGAAAAGTTACCATTGGACGAGTATGTAAATACTTTCAGTGTCTCATACTTAGATAAGGGTAAATGTCAGAATATCCTGTCCAAACCTGAATTTGATGCTTTGCCGAGATTAAGTCAAAATTATTACCGGGTATTCCAATGAGAAGGTAAATACTGTAATTATATCTAGGCTACAGCATTTTCAGGAAGGTTGTAGATAACTCAACAATGATTACTACAAATTACCTGATGATCCAACCACATATTTACAAACAAAACTAAAAACATTGGTTATGAATAGGATTAACAGCAGAGAAGAGGGCAAACTTTTATATTCATGTCCAGAGTTTCGGAAATAAGCCTATAATTTACTTTCTCCCTAAGACAAACAAATGTTTAAAAACACCACTGGGTAGTCATATGGTAACTATTTTTGGCAGCCTCACTGAAAATTAAAATATCTTGGCTAATTCTTACTTTTCCCCATAATGGGAGATGCCACTAGGAAAACAGAGGGAATTCCCATCAAAAAAAAAGATTGCTAATTGCCACACTGGATTTACATTCCGTTTGTACATTTCATAAAGCATGAGTATTTTCTTGTCATATCATTCTGCTCCTACCTGCACATCACAAGAATGCTCATTGAGAGGATGACATGTGTTCCGAATAATAACCACTTTCTATTTGAAGATATTTATTATGTACAACAAAAGGAAAGTGCTCCATCTTATGCCAATCACATGATGAACCTCGTGAAACCACATGAAAAACAATATGCATGATCCCAACGATTAGGAAAATATTGATCACATATATGGCTGATTTATTTTTAATATGGAGCTCATCTTAAGAACAATTAATAAAATATATATATAAATTAATCAAAATCCATGGAGTTTGAAATGTACTTATGTTGTCTCCAACAGAAATGTAGACTTTGTGGATATCTCTTTGACTCTATGAAACAACAAACTCCAGATGTCCACCTTTTGTTTAGGAATCCTGCTTCTTCAAATTCTTTATTCTTAGCCCTAAGCCATATAGCTTACACCCATGTATTTTGGAGAATTCATGAGGACAAAGTGAAACTGCACTGATCAAGCTGATTATGCCAAGACAGCTGATGATATGATGCTAAGATTATGAGGGGGGTATACATCAAACAATGTATTGACTGCAATTGAGAAAGCTAATGCTAAAGATAGGAATTCTGGAAATTAGAAACAGACAAATCAGGAGTTATCAATGAGAATCAGAGAAAACAGGTTTTCTGCCTAGATTCTCCAAAATGAGCAATAATATAAGGAGTATTATTAATGAATAAACATTGGTACTTACTTAAAAACAGACCCTGTCTTGAAGAAACATGTCCCCTCACAAGTTAAGATGCCATTTCTCAAAGTAGGAAGGTTGAAGGACAAATTGACCAGTACTATGTGAAACTGCTCAGGGTATATGGAAATTGGCTATCACAAATAGGATTTTACTGCTCTCTGGGTTGTAATATGCACTCTTTTGTCATAAAATAATGTACAGACATCTATGGCAGCAATGGAAAACTATTCTGCATTAGGTCAGTCATCAACTGTATACATTTGTACATAGAGGGGCCGATTCCAATCTCAAGGGCACCGAACGCGATCCGGCCTGAAAAACTACGAGCCGTACGCGTCTTTTCCGCCCGACTCGTACAGCTGTACGAGTGAGCAAGTACGATGCGAGCTATGTGAAATTCACCGACCGAGTCGTTTCCGGGTCTGAACTACTCCGTACGTCTCGGCCCGTAAGCTAACTGTGGCGTTCAATGGATGCGATTTATGACCGAGCCAGTACGATGCACGCGTCGGGAAGCCGGTGCGGGCCGCTGTGTCCGGCTCGCAAATCGTCCGGGAAGTTGCCTTTGGGGATCCGCGTCGGACCCCCTATCACCCACAGCCCTACGACTCGGACACAGGGGGAGACCCAAGGGTGCCCCCAACACAGGCATGTGCGGTGCGGATGGCACCGACGCGTACCCACTGTAGGTGGCACCCTTGTGCAAGATGTACCCATTCAGTCAATGGGAGCCCATGTACGCGTCGTACGACCGGCTCCCATTGACTTCTATGGGAGTCCGACCGAACCGAGTCCGGAAGCCAACACCTCTTTTAAAGTATATCTTTATTCAAGTGAATGACCCCCAGACTTGTAAATGTGTGAATATGACTTGTAACTATTCCCCAACAGCCATTCATCACTGCAGAGCACATTTTATTGTATTTACTTTGCTTGGAGTCGGATACCATCCTGCCATTAACGTAAATCCTAATGGAGGATTCTCTATACTGACCACAAATTATTTTTTGTTATATGTAATTTAAGTAGTTCCCATGAGTGTCTAAGCATCTCTATAGTGCTGTAAGGGAAAAGAGAAGAAAGAGAGGGGCATAAAGCCACACATAAACCCGTTATACTGAAGGTAATAATAAATAAATACCAAAGAATGAAATTACATCTTCTCCCCCTTTTTACAAATCAACCCTCTAAACAATCATTGACTGTAACAGGCAAACCAACATTGTGAGAATTGTAATGGTCTAACCTGTTACCGTAGCAACCAAGGATACTCCTGCAGGTCATGTCAGAGATGGATGATGGTATCACAGTAGGGGATGGAGAAACAACAGGTCTTTCACCATCATGCACAGAAGTATCAACAACCACAGAACCCAGCCACTTTATCACTCTCCCTGGCAATAGGTAATTATAAATAAATCCCTCTATTAATGTGGTCACCCTCCACGTATTTGGACTGATGTTGCTAAGAGGTCGAGGAGGATGAGGGTCACTGTTTCTCCCTAGTTTAGCAGCATTCGGATGTAATCTGTGGCTGCGACTAGAGCTGTCTCAGTGCCGTGCTTTGCGCTAAAGTTGGAATGGGAGGGGGCAAGGAGGTTGTGATTCTTCAGATTTGTGGTGAGCAGGATGTTGATTGCCTTCTCGATGACCTTTGTTGGGAAGGGAAGCAAAGAGATGGGAAAGTAGTTCTCCAGTTCTCCTGGGTCTGCAGATGGCTTCTTCAGCAAAGGCTTCACGTTGGAGTGTTTCTAATTCTGGGGGGAGTGGGCTGTGGTGATCGAGGAGTTGAGGACTTTGGTGAGTTCTTTGCTGATGAGTTTATTGCCGAGTTTGAAAGCGTGATGGGGGCAGGGGTCTCCAGGGGCTCTGAAGTGGATGGAGCTCATGATTGTATCAGTTTCCTTTTTGGTGAGGGAGTTCCACAAGGTTAGCAGGTTTGGGTGGGCTCCAGTCGGCATGAGGAAGTTGAGGTGGTCTGCGGCAGGGTGTTGGGGTGCGAAGTCTCGGTAGATGGTGTTAATTTTGTTATGGAAAAACGTCTGCTAGGGTGTCGCTGGGATCTTGCGAGGCTGTGATGTTGTTTTCTGTTGCTGAAGGGGTGGTGAATTCTTTGACTATGTTGAAGGGTTCCTTGGAGTTGTTGGAGCTGTCATTGATGCAGGTTGCTAGGGCGGTCTTCTTGGTGTTTTTCAGGAGGTGGTGGTAGGGTTGAGGGCAGCTTTGAAGCATTTTGCTTGATTAATGATTTCTTGTAACATCCATATCTTTCATTATGGTTTCTAAAAATACATAAAAATAAAATCTATTTATATAAATTAGTACCGGATTTCTTTGGTGTCCTGACAATTTTTACAATTGTTTTGGTGCGGTTTAACTGCTTTACACTTGTTCCTTTGTGTATGATTTGCTGCTCAGGGCCATAGCTACCCAGGGTTGAGCTGAAGTTTTGACAAACGAAACCTAAGGGCCCTAAAGAAGTTGGTAAGGGTATTACACTGTAAAGTTACACAACCATACCATAGAATACATCTCATTTCCTCACAGTAATGGGGTTTTATTCTTGGGTGATACTCATACTGCTTGTGAGACATTCCGCCAGCTATCATCTCCAACAATATTGATGCCACACAAGTTCTAATCACACATATGGGGCTACTGAACTTCTCTTCACTGAGTTTAGTGGGAGGGTGATTTTGACGACAAAGCCAATAGATTTTTTACAATTTACCTTCTTTTTCCTTTTATCGTAGTTCTGTTTCATTTTCTTTGCTTTTCTTCTACCTTTACTGTGCCAAGGCTCATTGGTGATAGGTTTTCAACAATAGTAATCCCTTTCTTATTTCCCTCAAATCAAAAGGGACATCATTTTGTCTTGCCAAATCTTTCTCTCAATAACTCGAATGTGGTTTTGTCAGTCAAGCTCAGCGTTTGTGTTTAAATAATTTTATTGAGAGTTTTATTTTCCATGGTACAACATTATGCATTTGCAAGTCAGATGTTAAGTGCACACAGGCAGTCAGGCAATATAAGCACATTATGCAACAGCCATCTCATTATACATCACATAGGTCAATTAGAGAGCAGCACATTGTACATGGGCATTATTCCTCTAGTGATCTGGTGCGAGATGTAGTGGGCTGTCTAATGCCGGGTGCCTGAATATGTGGGTTTCCGTAAGAGTGCGGGTTGATATGGATACCCCCACTCTATTTTGGTGTACCTCTTTGATTAATGCCCATGCTTGTGCTCTCACTATATTGGAGCCTACACTTCGGTGCCAGAGGATTAACATGAAACTGTGTACTGAGGGAGGGGGTGGGAGGGGGTTAAGAGGGGGACCGGGGAGCTTACAGAAAAGATATATTGTGGTAGGTATTTGTTTTGTGGTTGGTTCCAGTTCGTCTGCGAGGTGTCTGTGGCGTCAGAGTCAGGAAGGGAGGGAAATCTACAGGGGGCTACATTTCCCATCAGTAGTCGGGGTGCTAGTCTGATGGAACCCCATTGCATGATCGGCCTTTCATGTGATACGGCTATTGTGCCGTGGTAGGTGCTTGCGCTATCAGGGACAGAGTTTGGGACTGCGATGGTGTGGCCCTAGGTGAGTCGTCTTATGTTGTCTCTTGTGTGAACTGGAACAGGAGTTGTGCCCATTCCATAGAGATGGGATGTTTTCGAATCCCCTGCACCTCCTCATCTCTCAATATGGCTTCCTCCGCTGCCCCCCACTTTTTTACCCCACCTATCCAGGCTGCCTCTGGGGGTCCTGCCGGTTCTCACCAGTACATGGCCATCCCCCGTTTTGCCAGGAGTAAGGCTAGGGACGCAAATCTGCACTGCACCTTTTCTGTCCTCCGCCTGCGGAAGATCCCCAGGGCACATGCCTCACATGAGGTGATGTGCATGAGGCGGACCGTCGCCTCTAGGATCCGATGTATCCTACCCCAATATGGCTGGATTACGGGACAGTCCCAGAACATGTGTTTGAAGTTTGCTTCGGGTGTTTGGCATCTGGGGCATGTAAAAAGTGTGTCAGGGTAGAATCGGTGGAGCTTATGATGTGTTAAGTATGCGCGGTGTAGAATATTGAATTGAATGTTTTTGAATCGTGCGTTCTGCGAAACTTTCTTTGGGTACTCTAGGGCCTTTTCCCATTCTTGGTCATTGAGCACTCGACCTATCTCGTCTTCCCATTTTTGGCGTAGGGCCTGTAAAGGGGCCGTAATCAGTTCCCTTATTGCTTTATAGTGCCAGGTGACTAGGTGTCTGCCTCTTCCCATACGGAGGATTGTATGTAACAGTGGGTGTGTCGGTGGTTCCCCCTCATTAAGATCCCAACATTGTCGTGCGCTGTCTACGAACAGTCTGTGCACCAGGAATTGCCCCGGGGACGTTCGTAGCTATCTCCGTTACCTCGTTCTCCGTCCATATCTGGAGGGCTCCGGACGTGTAATAGTTCTCCCTCTGTGGGAATCCCACTAATGGGAGCAATGGGGAGTATAGGGGTATACCCCTTGACATACGATGTATGCGCATCATGCATTTGCGGGCAATCGACACCTGTAAGGGATGTGTACTCATTGGCTTGGTTCCCGGCATCAGCAGTCTCCGAATGGCCGGAAGGGGTATCCGACCGTCGTTAGTGAATGTCTCCTCTATGTGGCGTTCTGCTGTCCAATGGGACAGCCACTGAATCTGAGCCGCCAGAAAATAAGCCTCGAAGGAGGGGGCCCCCAGCCCCCCCTGCGTTGTAGGTAAGTAGAGGGTTCGTAAGGCTACTCAATGTCTACCACCTCCTCATATCAGTGTAGTGAGTAATGTGTCTAGTTCTCGAAAAAAAGGGGCGAGGCGGTATCACCGGGAGATTGGTAAAGAAGTAGAGTAGTCTGGGCACCATAATCATCTTCGCTAAGTCTACATGCCCTATGGGAGCCAAGGGAAGGGTCTTCCAGAAGGTCACTGCCGCTTGTAAAGGTCTTCAGGCGAGGGATACAGTCTCACTCCTAGGTATTGGGGTGCCGCAGCACTCCAACCGAGTGTCTGGGGTCCTATCATGATCTCCGAGGAAGCAAGGTGCAGACTGAGAGGAAAGATCGTCGATTTTCCCCAATTAACTGTAAGTCCGGAGACTTCTGCAAAGGTTTGCAGTATTGTCCATATTGGCGTGAGATCCCTTGTGACATCCCGCACATAGATCAAGAGGTCATCCGCGTATAACGATACACAGTGAACTGTGCCCGCAATTGGAATAACCCAGGCGTCACCCTCCTGCCGCAGGCGAATGGCCAGAGGTTCCACTGCCAAGGCGAAAAGCCGGGGGTGACAAGGGGCACCCCTGCCTCGTTCCCCGCTCCACCGCAAGTGGGGTCGAAATGTACTTCCCTACTCTCACCCTAGTGGTGAGATCCTTATAGAGAAGTTGCGTGTATGCCAATAAGGTCGGGTCAACACCTACTTTGCGGAGGGTTGCGAAGAGATATGGCCATGTGAGTGTATCGAAGGCCTTTTCAAGGTCTAAAATTAGGCATGCGGCTTGTGGGGTCAGTCAAGCTAAGCGTTGTGGTACGGTATGCCCAAAGACATGTCCTCAAAGGAATTCTTCACTCAGTAACTTTTCAGGGCTAACTTTATGTTTTTTTTGATGAGGCAGTTAACACGCTCTACTTGGCCAATTCTCTGGGAGTAGTATAGTGATGCTTTGCAATGGGGGATGCTGCAAATTTTGAATAATTATGTCATTGTGGTGGAAATGAACTGGCTACAATTATCTCTAACAACTTGGTCCAGGAATCCATCCCTCAAGATGTTTAAAGAAGTCAAGAATGTCATTGGAGGTAGGATATTTCAAGATCTCTAGATCTGTCAATTTACCGAAATAATCCATTACATTAATGGTATAGCGCATGGTAGGAGGCAATTTATTAATACGTCCTATGAAGTCCACGCCCCGTTTCCTCCACAGGCCTTCGGGTAAACCCACAGGTATAAGGGGGCTTGGTTGCACCTTCAAGAATTTGTCTGATCCCTTCCATATTCCTTTGTAAGTACATCAACATCCTATGAAGGGCCACCAGTAAGCCATTATTACATTTTTCTTAGTACCTCTCATCCCCCTTTGCCCTTCATGTGCATGTGCAATAAGGTGTGGCCTCAATAAGGTGGGTGCAATCATGTAACATTGTTATTGATGGTCCATTCTTCCCTCATTTTCCAGTACTGCCTGAAACTGATGTCTAAACTTGTCCCTTTTGACCAACCTCCAAAGATAAAGTTAATGACCAGGGCATACTCAGAGTCATCGTGAATGCTACTTATCTCTTCCTCATTTTCGTACTCATCTGATAAACTTGTAACCAAGACATCCTCATCACACCATCCAAATTTATAAACCCTTGGATCGCAGGGCATACATGACAAGAGATAAGCTGTGATGTTAGTTTTACCAGGAATGCATTTCACGGTGCATATGTATTCATACAACATATAGGCTAGCTTGGCAATGAATGTATACACTTTCTCTGAACAACCATTATCCAAAAGGCTTACCAAAGGCTTATGATCAGTTCTGATTAACGGTTTACCCCCATATGAAACTCTTACATTTGGATACCGCCCAAACACATGCTGAAAGTTCTTACTCAATGACTGAGTGCTTGGTGTCAGAGCCTCCTAGCTTGTGTGATGCAAAGTCTAAAATTCGGTCACTACCTGGTCCCATCTGGCTTAGTACACACCGAGCCCCACTTATCTGGCATCTACTGTCAGAACAGAATCCAAGGACTCATAATTGACTGTAAGGAAGGACCATTTTGTAACTCTTTTTTTAGTTCCTTCATTCTCATAGCATTGGAGCCACTTAATTAATTTAGAATAAAATTTACAGAGACCTCAGAAGGATTCAAATTCTTCTTTGTTGCTGGGTTGAGATGAAATAATTAAGGTCTAAACCAAATTTAACTTGAGCTTGGCAACAGCCCATTCTGCACTGATGACATGTCCTAAATGCTTTATGGTAGGTTGCAAGAATTTGCCTTTGTCTTTTGCGAGGGTTAAGCCAATTTCTTGTATTCTTCTTAGGACGCCCAAAAAGTTTTGAGGTGGTCTTTTTGGCACATCATTTTGGAAGGCATGAACACCTTCTGTGCCATCAAATATTTGTTCATTGTCTTCTGAAATACAGCCAAAGAAGAATTCAGGCCAAAGGGCAAGCAGCAAAATATATATGCTCCATGTGGTGTAATAAACGCTATGAGATCCTGTGATTCCTTCTTAAGTACGCCTTGGTGAGACGCAGCAGTGAAGTTGACAGTGAAAAAAATCCGGGGTGATCACCATCACATGGACAAGTGATAAATATTGGTTTTCCACAACCACTTGATGGATTATTTCGTGTAAATCAATAAATAGTCTAATAGTTTAATCTGAATACTTCTTGTCTTGGCCACAACTATAGGAGAGAGCCACAAGAACACATAAAGAAGCTTGATTATTCCTTCTGCTTTCCAATTGTCTAGGTCTTCCTTGCGCACAGAGATAGGAAGATGGCATGCTGTCGGCTTGACTGGTATTACTCCATCTTTTTGGTTCTTGAAATGTGGGAATCCATTCATGTAACCTAAATCATGTCTGAAGAAACTGCAATATTCCTAAAGAGCACCATCAAGATCCCCTTCAACAACATTGACAAAATACAGTGCCTTGCAAAGGTTAATTGCCCTATGTAGATACAGCTGCTCTTACCATCCCATAAAATTGACTTCTCAGATAGCTACATAAAATTCAGGAGTGGTTCTCCCTTCAAAATATATTTGCTCCAATGATGCCTGCGTCCCCTGTAGGCACTTGGTACTTTGAGACTTTGGCATTGTTTTTCTTTGTTGGGCATGCTATTGTATGTTTCTTTAGAAATTACAGTCATTCTTGACCCAGTATCTAGAATGAGCAGTACCTTGTACTGATTGACTTGTACATCACATCTGGGTTAGCTGTTCACAATGCATTTCTGAAGAATTGTACCAGTAGAACAAGTTCCACTGTAGGGGCTTCAACGTCCTGAGCATCATCATCTTCCACATAAATCATGAAGACTTTGACTTTTCTAGGGCGATTTCTTGCTTTTCTGCTACACTTGTGGAAATCATTTCCCAAAGTAGGACAATGTTTGTAGGACGCTGAGTGGTTGTTGAATCCACAACAATAACACACGTTCTTACTGGACTTATCAGATTCTGATCTATTCGTGTGAAACTAAATTTGTTTTTAAACTTTGAGGTATCATTACCTGTTTGTACAAGGTTGACTTTATTTGATTGCACTTAAGGTGTCTTTAACATTTTCAATCTTTTTGCTAAGACCTCAATACTTTTGATTGCACTGATAGCCTTTTCCAGGTCTGTTTTGTTTTGTGGCACAGTAGTCTCCCTTATGCCTTGGTACAAGTAGCATGCACTACTGCCAGGTTGTGTATTATTTCATCATTGTCTCTGAATGCGCATGTTGATGTTAACATGTAAGGTTGTGGTATAGGCCTATATTGAGTCTTCAGGCACTTGATACTTGTCATAAAGTTTGCGACACTCCAAAATTATGCTGTGTGGTGTTGAAGTGCTCCTCCATTCTCTTCTTTGCTTCAATTTACTGGTCCTATATCACTTATATCTCAGGCTCCTCCTGGTTCTGTATTGAAAACAGTTGTACAATAGTGCTTGTTTTCTTTGGGCACTTACTCTGTTCCATCAGTTGCCACCAAATGCATTTCAAAATTCTTGATTCACTGACCCCACATTTTATTGGTGCACTAGGCATTTGAATGAAAGTGTTTGGCATCATTACCTCATTCATTACTCCTGCCATGGCCGTAGGGGATAGCAATGTTTACTGCACGAGGTGAGGAGATGTGGCTCAGCCTTGAATTAAGTATGTGTAGAATAATATGAGGGTGCCTCACAAAAGGCTTGAGCTTAACTACTCAGCTTCACAATCAGAATGATAAAGTAAAACTCAGTTGCTCTGTATCGTACACATGGGCAGTAAAGAGCTAAAGCCGGCAGTGTTTGGTATACATGCAGTGCTTAATTTGAGCCTGTGTTTTCCAGTGCTCGGCCCCGGCACTTAACTATCAACACTAGCACTTGCGACAGTCTGCCACAGCTAATTCTGTCTGGCTGGCTAATTTAAAGATGACCACAACAACAGTTAATTATTAATTTAATACATTTAAAATGACAAGCACCAGCCACCCAAGCCAATCTTAAAACTTTGGGGGCCAGGAATAGTCTGAATTGTCACACTTGTAGGATTGTGAAGGTTAGTAGTTGTTTTGTTACTATCACTGGCAGAATGTCAAGGGCAAAGTGTGGTGCAAGTTGCAGTGTTCTCCTTACATGAACCTTGGAACTTACTTTCTTATACATTAAGCATTGGATACATGGTACACAGCAATTTAACTCCTGCCCAGGTCACGGCCTGTATGGAAGGAAGAATGGACAACCACATCAGGGGAATTAATCTCACCTTTCAGGAAAAGTAAGGCAGCCGCAAATGGAAGAGTGGCAGTGTTAACATGGAAGACGATGGCCCACCCTATGGCCATAGCATTGATGAGATGTGCAACACAGTAGGAGGGGTGTGTAAGACTATAATCCCGCTGAAAGGTTTGGCACTGACAGGAGACGCATCATGGCCCCAAGGGAGATTGCCAACAAAGTGGGAGGCCATGAGGGACAAGAAGGAAAACTGAGAAGCGAACGGAGGAAAGCAAGGGACACCATGTGGAGGAGAGTCAGTACTGCTCAGCACAGCATTCGGTCTCATACTCATCACCAAAATATATATTGTGTAGTATTGACAGGAGCCTCAGGTGAGAAAAAGACAAATGTATTACTGCAGGGTGCGACGCCACCACAGAGAATCCCTAACCATCATCCTGTCAACTGCTACCCCAGCCCCAACATTCCAAATCTGTACCACGTGTGAGGATGTACACACACAGAGACATCAAGAAAGGTAAGGCAAGGGAAGAAAGACAAGTGCACAAAGGCACACATGAACACATGTCAACTGAAGGTAGTATTAAATAAATACAAAGGCACAATATTACAGTTTCCCTAGTTAGGATTTTGTCCTACCACTCTATTCATTTCCACCTTCCTTTCCTCAAGTGAGCACTAACCAATTTATTATAATTCATGTACCAGTCCAAGAGTCCCTGTAGATCTAGAAACCATATTTAGGTTTTAGGTGTATGGTGCTTGCATCATTTATGGCCAACATATTGTATTATGTATTTAAGTTAAGGGGCTTTCGTTTAGTCTCCTTCAGTCATTGGCTTCTTTTGTTCCAGGAACTTCAACTATTTACTTTAGACATTTTTAATAACATCTTGGATCAGCCCACAAGAGAATTTAGTCTCACCATTTTCTATTGGCTGTTTGATTATGTGCTTCACCTTTGTAGGAATATATGAGGAACTATTTTACACCTGAAATCAATGTGCGAATGACAAAGCATTACTGAAGATCCAGCATTGACAAAAAACATCTGAAAATGGACATTACAGAAAATAAAGCAATGATTTTCCTCTGTAGCATCCATTTTTCTGATCCTCTGGCCTGTTTCAGTACAATAAGTTTGACTATTTGCATGCCATACAAACATCAACCCCATTAGCTTTACCAATGTTCGGTTCAAATGGCTTTGGTTGCCTCTTGGTTTACAGTTGCCTCACTCAGTGCGTAGTTGGTGATAGAAGAAACTCTCTCCAGGTAACCCAAATACTCACTTGCAGGTGTCAAAGGAATCCATCTGTGTTTTATGGAACAAATCTTCCAGGGTTTGCCATTTATCTGCCCTCCAATTCCTAAAATAGTGTAAATGTATTGAGATCTGTGGGGTCTTAAAGGCTGATAATCTTTAGAAAGAGCAAGAGAATCCTGAACCTCCAGGATGGTACTTGTGATCTTGCTTTCATATAGATTTAGTGGTTCGGCACTCTTGGGAGCAGAATCACATCATCTGACGATTTACTAGCCATGGATTGGTACACATATACCTAATGTTTATTAGATTCCCTCCTAGTTCATTGACTCAGGACACATAACTGGGTATCCCCACAATAGTCCCTGACATGTGGGAAGTTCAGGCTTCCACTATTTCTTGTTGCCTTCAACAGCTCCACGAAAGTTCACCCTCTCATACATATTTTAGAAGTTCTCCAGAAGCACAAACAAGAACCCCGTTTTCTAATGGGGTTATTAACGCTTGGAAAAGATAAGGAGGTCTTGGTACAACATTTATCTCACTAGTCACCACCCAACCCACCATAATAAACTTAGGCCTCTCTACCGGAGTAAGTCTTTTTTGACACCTTGGATTAAGATAGGTATATTAGGTGACGATTCTGCTTAGTAATGGGGCACATATACCCCTAAGTAGCTTACTGATAAGTTATTGACCCTAAAAGGAATTTCAGCTCATTTATCTCATATCTAGATATCTTCCCAAAATTAGTCAAGATATCGACTAGTGGGGGGAAAATAAGACATCAGTTCTGACAGGGATGGCATGGGGTTGTCATCAAAAAGCAAGATGAGATCCCAGTAACTGAAAGGGAGGAGTGAAGGGAGTGAATCTTTATTGTTAGCAGTTCATGGGGTAGCACAAACAATAGAAGGGAAATTTGCAGCCATGTCTAGGTCCCTAGTAGATAGAAAATGGAGCAGAAGACACACCCTTCACCACAACCCTGACATTAAGAGATTAATGTGCTGCAACCCAGATCCATGCTCTAGGACACTGAAGTGGGGGAGGGGGGGCATTGTTGACTATGGGCGAGAGGGTCGGTCTGTGGGGCAGTCCTGGCCATAAGGAGCACAATATCCATGCTTTTAGTCTCAGGTTGGCCCTTCTAACCACCATATTGTTGTCCACCTGACACACACAAGCAAACCTTAAGGTGGAACTCTGAGGTTCGCCATCCTCTTCTGTCAGTAGTCCATCTTATGCCTTTCCATATAATCTTCTTCCTCACACTTCTCCCCCTCTCTTCTCCTTTAGTTACACTTGCCATCTCAGTCCTAGTCATTCCATGCTAGTCAAGGGAGATAAAGTGAAGAGACACTTTAATAAGTGGCCTTTTTTAAATGCCTGGGCCCTTCTAAGCAGGCTCTAATTACCAACCTTAAATTTGTGTAAATTAGTGCATATTGTTCAGCTGCATTTTAGAGTAAAATGAATGGCAACACATGAACTGACATTCAGATGTGGTGGACCTGTACTACATAGGCTCTCCACAATAGGGATTTGGGGGGCAGCTTCCCAAAGGGAGGTCTGCCCCCCGGTATTTTGCAGAAGTGGAGCAGTCGGACAACTTCTCGGGTTTTTGGGTGTTTTTTGGGATATAGACCCTCCTGTGTAAATTGGTTTGCGATGCGGTGGTTCAGCATGATATATGCACGCAGGGGTGGGCGAATGAGGATGCCCAGCGGGTGGTTGAGAAAGACGTGTTGGATTTATCAATGCTTGATTATGAGGAGGGTAAGTGAGTCATGAGGTTCAAATGGAGGAGTTGAGATGGTGGCAGGAAGGCGCAAGGGGTGCTTCTATTCAATCTGTCTGTAATGTGTTGCAGGATCCAGGTTCTCGGCACGCTCAAGGCGGACGTGGTCGAACCTTGCAGCAGGAAAGGATGGCGAGGCCGCAGGCCCCCCGAGCAGGCATCAACCTTGGTGCCAGGTAACAACGTGGAGCAGGGCAAACACTGCCACAATGGCATCTGTTGGGTAAGAGGAGAGGAAGCCTCAGGCGAGCTCGGAAGCCCGCCTAAGGAATGGTCTTTAAGTCAGGGAAACTGGTGTTGGTACCGAAGAGCACAGCCTAGGAGAGGCAGTGGCGCTTGTGCTGAGACAAGAGGAACACAGGCAGGAGGTACGGGGTACAGCAGAGAAAGCTGAAGTAGAAAAGGTGCAGCCGAGGTCTTTAACCACAGTTTCTGGCAAGATTGCAAATGCGGAGGGTGAGATTGAGAAGCAGGACGAGAAGACAGAGGAGGCAGGGAAGACAGACAAGCTGGAGAGCAAAGAGTTGAAAATCAAAAACCTGCCATATATGAGGATGTCTTAACCACTGGGAACTCACCTCATGAAGGCCACTTAGGAGCAAATATGGAATAGGGAGTACTTCGAGATGCTAAAACTCTTACAGAAGGAGTTAAGTGCCATGGAAGGTTTAAAGGAGGAGGAATTCGAGCTGTCCAAGCTTCCGAAGTTGCCAGTGACATTAAGAATTGGATGGCAGTATTCCTTATTTATGCTAGCGTGCACTGTGAGAAGTACCCAGAGAGGTTGGTCACACTTTTCAAATATATGAACATCATCAGAAAAGCCCACATAAATTTTGGAGGCTACACGTGGGTGCAATATGATGAAGGATTCCGGGCCCATATGGCCGTGGATCCAGAGGTACAGTGGGTTGTGCTTGACATTCACTCATGGCAGCACACTATGGGGCCCACAAAATTTGGTTAAATGATTTTTACGGCCAGCGGTTTGTGGATAGTCTATCGGTTCTTTCAGGGTCAACCCGCCCAGGGAGGCATGGATGTGTCTGGAAAAGGACAAGGCAGTCAAACAGAAGCTTGCTGTGATTTCAGCAAAGATCTCTAAACAAGAAAATATTGTAAATTCCAGCATGAGTGCTCCGAGTGAGCTGGAAAACACGCTTTGGTAAATTGCTTTGGGGCGGGCGGGGAAGCAGGCTACCAAGCAGGACATGGGCAACAGGATACCACGGGGCACAACATGAAGGTCAGGCAATGAGTTACATGACAGGGAGGAGTGGACAGGGATCTGGGGCAAAGGCTTGTACGCCTATTAAGTTGTACAGGTTAGACTTTTGGCTTTTCCTCTATGACAGAAGGATGACGCCAGGCTATTGTTACAAGGATTTACTTAGGGGTTCAGGCTGCGTTACGAGGGCTCTAGGGTGTGGCTCTGGGCAGCTAACTTGAAGTCAGCCAACCCACATAGACAGGTGGTGGGGAACAAATTGGTCCAAGAGATTCAGGAATGCAGGATGGCGGGCCCCTTTGATGACTGGCCGATGGATGACTCAATTGTGTCCCCTATAGAAGTGGTACCCAAAAAGGAACCTGGTCAGTTCCAGTTAATACAACACCTATCATGACCAAAAGGCAAATCAGTTAATGATTTCATACCAGATGAGCAAGTTTCAGTGTCATATTTCTCAGTTGATGTGGCCCTTTCTTTAGTGAAAAGAATGGGACAATGATCGCTAATGGCTAAGAGCGACATTAAGTTGGCTTCCCGTTTGCTGCTGGTACACCCTGCTGACTTTCAGCTTTTGGAGATACCATTTGAAGAAAAATGTTAAGTTGATAAGCTGCTTCCTATGGGCTGTTCAATCTCATGTGCTCCCTTTGAGTGCTTCGGCACATTTTTACAGTGGCTCTTCACATAGCATACAGGCGAGGAGCATATTACGCATTACATGGATGACTTCCTTTTTTTAGGGGAACCCCGGTTCCACAGATGGCCAGTGTCTGCTGGTAAGTTTCCAGGAGCTAATGGGTGACCTTGGGGTTCCGCTGGCACTGGAAAACACAGTTGGGCCCAGTACGGTGCTGTCCTTTCTTGGTATCAAGATCGATTCAGGGGCCATGGAAGCCAGAAGACAAAAAAGTGACCATGCAGCAGCTGTTGGATGCAATGTTGGGAGAAGCCAAGGTCACAGTGAAAGAGGTGCAGGTGCTCCTGGGACATTTGAATGTTGCATGCCAAGTGGTGAGAGCAGTGAGGGCATTTTGTAGGAGGTTGGGATTGGCACTGTTGGGTCTGCCATTACCACATCATCATGTGCGGCTGTCGGCAGGTATTAAAGAGGACCTGAGGATGTGATGAGTCTTTCCTCATTCCTTTAATGGGATTTCATTGGCAGCTTTGATTGAAGTGGACTGGGATGCACAGATATTTATAAAGATGCATCAGGTGGTTGTGGCTTCGGGCTGTATGGACAGGGGCAATGGTGCACAGAGAAATGGCCACTGGAGTGGAAGCAGGGGGGTCACAGTATTGCCTATTGTGATGTTTTTCCTTTAGTTTTAGCTGTGATGTTGTGGGAAGAGAGTTGTCACATTAGAAGGTTCTCTTTCAGATTGCTAATATGTCTGGCAGTCTGCCAGGAATCCATAAGTTTTGAAGCTACTGAGGGTATTTGTGTGGAGGTGCTTGACATTGGATATTGTTTTTAGAGCCAGACACGTGCCAGGTGTGGACAGTGACATTGCTGATGCTTTGTCTCGTTCATAGTGGGCGAGATTCCATTGGCTGGCCACGGAGGTGGACACAATCAAACCAGATGCCAAAGGACCTTTGGACAGTAGGATACACAGGATGCTTTGGTTGGTAGAGGAGTCGCTAACAGTTTTGACAAGGACAGCTTATGCACAGGCCTGGTCAGATTTTAGCGGGTGGGGCTTGAAGAAGAGGGAAGACTTGGATAGGACAGAGGATGTGGTGCAATTGATCATGTCACTTATTGAAAAAGGTCAGTCCAGATTTACTATTGTAAGGAAGTTAGCAGGTATAGCCTTTATGGGAAAGCTTTTCTGGGGCTATGCCCCTTCGGCAGGCAAGCTCGGGAGAAGGATTTTGGAAGGTTGGGCCAGTGAAAGTTGGACGGGTTGGTCTGAAGTGGAAGCCTTTGACTTGGAGGATATTGTGCAAAGTGCTCAGGGTTTTGCCCAGTGTTTGCCAAGGAGAAAGGGAGACATATTTTCAGTACTGATGACTTGGATGTTCTTTGTTTTCTTCTGGGTATCTGAGCTTTTAGGTGGTAGGAGGATCCGGGGGAGTACTCTGGGAGGAAATTGGTAGGTGTGAGGATCGACTGCAGGTTGGGATTTATAGGTCGAAGACAGATCAGAGGGGTCAGGGCAGGAGTGTATTGCTGCAGATTTACAATGTTAGTAAGTTTTGTCCGTTCACCTGTGGGTCCGCTCTCAGGTCCCAGAATGTGTCAGGACGAGAGAGAGTCTTTTCTCATGGGGATGGCAAGCCAGTGTCAGCGTTCCAGTTTTCAGCAATTCTGCGCAAGGCACTGGGACTCCTGGGCCTGAATGCATGAGTTTTTGGGACACATTCCTTCCGCATAGCCATGGCAACAGAGGCAGGTAGACGAGGTTGGAGTCGGGAAAGGATTATGGGCCAGGAAGGATGGTCCTCAGATTGTTTTCAATGCTATGTTAGAGGTGGGTACGGGGTATGTTGAGTATTTGTGCAGGATGTCAACTTTTTATTTCTATTCTGCAGGTTCTGTTCCCGGTCCAGAGGCTGTTGGTTTGAATATCTGGATTGTGGGCCATTCTTTCATAAAGTGGGCCGAGAGACTTGCGTGAAACAGCGATCATGGTGCAAATTTGAAGCTTGATGCTGACATTTATTATGTTAGCTGGCATGAGAAAGGGGACAAAGCTTCTTCTTGTTTGAACAGGTTGCTGGTAGGTGGAAATTGCCCTGATATCTTGCTGTTACACTTAGGGGAGAATGATTTAGTAGTGGAGAATGGGTTAGCATTGATAAAGTCCAAGAAGGAGGATTTGAGGGAGATTTGTATGCATTTGGCTGGATGCAAAGTTTTATGGATGCAGTTTGTGCCCAAGGGGGTTTGGCGCAGGGCCCTAAAGCCAGCAGCGATAGACAGGGCCAGAAGGAAGCTTAACAAAGAAATGCGCTCATTTTGTAGGCAGATTAGTTTGGGTAGAATTGAGCATTCAGACCTGCATTATGATGACCTGGAGTTTTTCAGAGGGGATGGTGTACACTTGTCATTCATGGGCATAAAATTGTACTTGTTGCCGTTGAAGTAGGTTTTGGCTATGGTTTTGAACATTCACTCATTCACAAGTTAAGCGTCAGAAAATGAGGGGGGAGCACGAAAAGTGGCGGTGGAAGGCCTCTCCTTTTCTGGGTGGCGATTGGTGAAAAGTTGCCATGGTTTACCGAAGCTTGTTGTAGACAGCACCAATTCAGACTGAAAGGGAACAGGTAGTCGAATTCAAACCTGGAAGAGCCAAGAAGTTAAAAGGTTATGTAGGAAGTTAAGTTAGTTAGAGGTTAATAGTTGTAATAAAGAGAGAGGGGAGTTTAAAGGAATCCATTGCAGTTAATCAGCTCTGGCGCTAGTACACAGTAACAGAATGAAGTTGTTGTGGGGGGAGGGACATTTAGGGGTGAGGGTAGCTTAACATAGGTGAACAACTTTCTAGAATGAGATTTGTAGTTTTGTAAGGCAAAGGCCCAGGTTGTTTTTTAGCCCAGGTTTTTTTTGTAATGTGAACCTGTTTTAATAAAGCAGCCTTTTTCATACAAACCTGGTGTCAGTGATTGCTGCTGCTCCCCCTCTTTCGCAATGGAGATTTTTGGGGCAGCCGATGAGAGGGAGGTCTGCTCCCAGGTATTATGGGGAAGTGGGGCAGTTAGACGACTGCCGCGGTTTTTGGGCATTTTTTGGGCTACGTACGCAGCCCAAGGGGTATATAGTCAGGCATTGTGAGGTGACCAGCCACCATTTTGCCTAGGTGACACAGTGGTTGGTACCGGTTAGATAGTGTTTTTGCCCACCCACCTGTCCCTTTAATTAGGGGCTTGGGGGGCATTTCTCTTACATGTCCCAGCCTTTATCTGGCAGGCTTTGGCTGGAACAGGTGTGCAAGTAGGGGTTAGCTATGTATGGTTTTCTCTTTGAAGCAGGTGCAGAGGCGGTTGGCGAGAAGTTGTCATGGTTCACCAAAGTTTATTGTTGTTGACAGTGGCAATTCAGGCTGAAAGGGAACAGGTACTCAAGTTCACACCTGTTTCAATGAAGCAGCCTTTTACACGGTAACTAGACAAAATATCGAATAAAATATATAGAATGGATAGAATATTGAAGTTAAAATATAGAATGGACATAATATCGAATGGACATAATATAGTGGTTAACAATATCGAAATGCAGGTAAGTAATTTCGACTGTCAAAATATCGAAGTACATAATATAGGCATTAATATATATAAAAAATTTAATAATATCGAATTTCTTTAGGTGTTTTCTATGTTAGTGTAGGCGTTAAAAGTGTATATTATTTTTGTAATGTATGTTTAATTTTTTTAAAGTAATGAATTTTATGTTATTTAATTTTTGCATAATTTAATTCCGTTGCGGGTTGTGGGTTTATAGGGGAATAGGGTGGGAAGTAATTTAATTATAGTAAATGAAATATTAGTTTTTAGGAATTATTAATTATTTTTAATTTAATTTTGCGTTTCAGTTCTGTAGCGGGTTGTGGGGTTATAGGGGAATAGGGTGGGAAGTATTTTAATTGTAATTAAGTAAATATTTATTTTAATTTATTTGTATTGATAATTAATTTATTGTTAATTAATCATTAAATGGGAATTAATTTATTAATTGGCAATTAATTTTTATTAATTGATAAATTGATAATTATGTTAATTGTATTAATGTATTATTCGGAACGGGTTTATAGGGGAATAGGGTGGAAGTAATTTAATTGTAATTAAGTAATTATTGAAATAATTTTTGTGTATTGATAATTAATGTATTGTTAATTGATTATTAATTGGGAATTGTTTTATTACTTGTTACATTTTTGGCATTGAAAATGAAGCGGTTGTTAATTATTAATAGGTAATTAATTTTTAATAAATAATATTTATTGGTATTTATAATTAATTAATTATTAAATATGTTGTAATTGGTAATTAATTTTAATACATTTTGTATTGGTATTGATAATTAATTTTTAAATCATTACTTTCCCTACTGTTGCACTCACTGGAGCGGGAATAGTAATTTTTACCCCTACGCTATCCAACGCTTTCCCTACTGTTGCACTCACTGGAGTGGGAATAGTAATTTTTACCCCTATGCTATCCAATGCTTTCCCTACTGTTGCACTCACTGGAGTGGGAATCAGTGGCGGCTGGTGAGATTTGAAACTGGGGAGGCGAAATACTTATTGTACTGCACTGCAGCGAGCGAGCGTAGCGAGCACGAACAACCTACGGAGGGTTCATGGGGGTTCTCCCCCATAAGAAAATTTTGAAAAGAGTGGACAAATGGTGCATTTTCAAGCAAATTTATGAAAGCAGGAAGGTTAATAAAGCAAGTGTTAATCATCTTGCTACTTCCCTGTCAAGCAGCATCACACCCCTGTACATCTCCCTTCTATGTTCATTGCCTTGTTATGTCCCTGTCAAACACCAGCACAACCTTGTATGTCTCTCTTCTATGTTCACCGCCTTGCTATGTCCCTATCAAACAGAAGCAAGGTCCTGCATATCTCTCTCTATTCTGTTCACTGCCTTGCTATTCCCCTGGCAAGCAGCAGCACCTTTTTTGACAAGACATGCTGCCACTTCTCCTTGTCTGCATGAATGCATGCTGCTGATTTTCCTACAACACAGTTTTCTCAGAGTGAAGGCTGTCACACAAGGATCGTGGCAGCTGCCATACTTCAAATGCATGAAAACACCAAGGCTGCCTTTTCCTGGAAAGCAATGGATTATGGGAGCTCCATCACAGTTTTCTTGTCAAAATGACAGGCTGTGATGACCACATTCAATTCGCTAATTTAAGAAGTAATGTGCATCACAAATCCCTTATTTCACAACTAAGGCACAGACATTTGTAGATACCCTAGTAGGCATTCGTCATCACCCTGTAAGAGTGCTCTGAACATTCAGCAAGCCTTTCGCATCTGTCTATTGGTGGCAGACATACACTTTCAGTCTTATAAATGAGTCTTCTTGCTGCTCTTCTGATGCAAAGACAGTCCACTGATCTGTTTGAAATATTTTTGGGGAGTCAGATTGAAATTTGAGCCAACTAGGGAAGGGTGAGACAGCTCCCCAACACTTTTGTCACTCATTTTTGGTGTCACTGCAAGTAGCTCTCAACTGCGGAACTCAAGTGGATTTAAGCGATGCAGGAGGAATAACTTATCTACCATAATAGTACTAGAAACATCTGTGGGGCCATAATAAACAATAATCAGGCCATTTGGTTACTTTTGGAAATGCATGTAGACTCGCTGTTTTCATTTTAGTGCTGCAAATGGAAGAGTAAATGATGGCATCTGTGCAAAGCAATAACACTCACAATTTAATAAACGTAAATATTAATGGGATTCAATGGTACCGAAATCTAGAAAAAAATGTGTGCCATCTCAGTATGCCTGATCCACGTTAAGAATTAAATATGCCAATAAGCAAAAATGTATCCGATACTGTTGCCAGACAGGGAACCCTACATAGTCATCAGACAGTCAGCCTTGCTGAAGCTGAGAAAGGCATAGCTCTAGCCTTTGACCATAACATCACCTCTCCCACTGAATGCTAACAGAATTTAACTCCTTAGGGCCCAGCGCTAGCCTGCAGCATGTTTGATCCCAAACTAGTAGTGCTGTCAGCAATCAGCCGCCCATTAAGAAAGTAGTTAAAACATGCGTGACAATTTGAGAACATGGCTCACATGATGTGATGTGGAAAAAAGTAGTAGTGTTCATTTAATCCCCTTTGCGTTATATACATGGCATGGCTGTATCTCAACACTGCCTCAAATATATTTTATGTTCTTGTTGATGACTGCGCAGTAATTTGTTTTCTCCTGAACAATGCCGATGAATGATCCATGCTGAAACCCAGACTGTGCTTAAAAAAAACCACAGTGTTCTGTGCTGCGTCCCTGTGGCTCTCATGTTGCTGCGCGCGCCTGACAATGCCGACAGCTTCTAAACTAAAGAAAGTGATGATTAAAGGGTTATCTGATGATCTGAAACTATGATGGGACCTGTACTGGAGCTGGGACTGAACCAATCTGCTCTAGTCCTGGGCTCTACGCTCAGTGGCGAGAAGACAAGACGTGTGTGAACACTACGATTCTGGGAGGCAGCTACAATGTTACACAAGAACCACAAGCACTACCTGTGCCATTCTGCTGCTGGGAGTCAGCCATTACCGAGCTCCGTCCACCGTCACACTCTCGCTTTCACACTGCCCCGCTCACGGTGTTACGCAGACACCTTACTCATGTCTGGACATTGGGTGCACCTCATTAGTACCAGTTTAACACCTAAACATAACAATAAGCAACAAAAATGTAGCTTTTCAGCCTTTTCAGAGGGCCTTCCCCTGCACTGACCGTCCTGAATTTGCATCCATGCCAGTTGGTCACCCTAAATGTGGCCAATCTATAATTATGCGAAAATCGCTGTAGCCGCACAATTGGATAATTCCAGTGGCCTTGTCTGTAGGTTCCAATGCATACGTGCATACAGTAAAGCGCACACACAGTACTCAACACCACCACTAAGCTCCCTCCTCCTCCAAACTCGCTCCTTCATACTGCCACACTCGCATTTACTCACTTTACTTGTGCGCATGCGTACTAGCTACTACTAAAGATGACGTATTCATTGTTCTTTGTGCACCGGTCCTTGGCTTCCCGGCAAAGTTTGTACCCTAAAGTTCCCAATACAGACATGCATACAGTACAGGCGCACACAGCACTCAAAAACACCACCACTCGTCCACATGCTTCCAGTCACGCAGCCTTCATCGCTCATCCATACACACCACACCAATGAGTACCAACGCTCTTTCCCGTGGTCACCTCTGTCACTATAGGGCACACTCACCAGCACACGACCATTCACTCCGTTTTCTCCTTCAGTCACACACTCACCATAACGCAGCTTTCTCCCGTCTTCGAAACACTCATTCTCACTCATTATCACCAACATTTGGATAGGGGTCCCTACAAGACAAGTGGGACTATGTAGGCGTGCCTGGGGTTTTTAAAACGCCTAGTGGCAATGAGGGCAGTGCACAACATACAGGAAGGGCTGTCACCTTATAGGTACATTTTCTTAACCTGCCTTCTCCACTGGGCCAACCTAAGCATGTGTAGCCACTTCATCGCCCAAAGCATCAGCACCTTCATCTCGCAAAATTGTGCAATCTTAAAATGAAGCTTGCTCCCAGCATGGTTTGAAATTAGTTTTTCTGTACAAAGCCATAATTTCAAAATAAAAGGTAAAATTCTTAAACCTTAATCCAAGTAATACAGTTATTAGAGCCTGTTTGCAATGTATGCATGTTCACTGGATTTATATGGCTTGGAGAACTAAATTATGTGGCAGTGTTGTGGCAAGAAAAGGCAAAGTAGGTGGCGTAATGCAGTACATTTTGTGATAGCATTATTGAATTGTTGTACAATTTTTGCACAAGTTAACACAATTTTACCTCACTAGTACCAGTTGAACTTCCCCATACAACAATTATTCAATATTTCCAAAGGGCATTAACCTGTATGGCAACACGTGTTGCTGTAATTATAGTAACTCTTGGTCCATCTGGGCTGGAAAGATACTTTTTGTTAAAATCTTGCATATCATGCAGCAGAAAATGGATTCTGTGGCAAATGCGGTAAATCCATAATTGTGAGGAAAACGTCGCAACCAAAGGATCACATAATTCCAGTGGATTTGACTATATGAAATCATCAATAGTGTGGGAACTGGAGGTTTATATGTTACACTAAGGAGGTGTGAGATAACTCACCAATAATATAATTAATAATATTCATTTATCTCAGGGCAGTAGGACTTTATTAAGCCTACTTTTCAGCCACCATGCTAGGCTCCTCGTTATGTCCTACATGGTGATACACACTACAGGCGCAGGCTGTTTTCACAACTGAGATGTGCTTTGTTAACAAGTTGTCTGAGATCTCCTTTCGGATGAGTAAACTTTGTCTTTCCAAGATGGTGAGTATAGGGGTTCCATAAATTAATATAACCCCCTTGAAAGTCTTGCTTTGAGTTATTGGTGTATTTTGTGACCACACAGCTGCAGGACTGCGGAGTCAGGCCCCCCCACTAGCAGCCTCCCCTTTCCACACCCCCTTGGAAACAGTCAGACCCCCTGTCCCGATGTTCAGCGATAGAATAAATACGAAGGTGAACCGAACATGGCTAACAATGGGGTGCAGCTTGGGGGAAACTTCTTTTGTTAACACAGACTACTAGAAAGCTGGTCTGTAAACCCAGCAAGGCCGGAAGTATCTTTTAAAGCAGCCTGAGGTTCTCGAAGTCCGCTTGTTTGTGCTGTGAGACAGTAAAACCCGCTCAAAAATCAGTGGTGTTAGGGTGGCACAAAATAATGCATTTGTATATAGCGCTTTGTAAGTAACACACGTCTGATGTTTTGAAGGGTAAACAACGTTTACCCCGCAACTTTTTCAACGCAGGGAATCACAACGCGGTCGTTACAACGACCGCGTTGTGATTCCGCATACTATTACTCCGCAAGTGGGAACAACGACTTGCGGAGGGGGGGGGAGGTGTTGGATTTAAATTCCAACACCTTCCCTAGTGTCCGCACAGACTGGAGTTGGAATAGTAAATTATACTATTCCAACATCCAGCGCCCCCCCTCCGCAAGTCGTTGTTCCGACTTGCGGAGTAATGGTATGCGGAATCACAACGTGGTCGTTGTAACAACCGCGTTGTGATTCCCTGCGGGGAAAAAGGCTGCGGAAACTGTCATAGATTCTTGAAGGGTAAACAACGTTTACCCCGCAACTTTTTCAACACAGGGAATCACAACGCGGTCGTTGTAATTCCGCATACCATTACTCCGCAAGTCGGAACAACGACTTGCGGAGGGGGGGGGGGGAGGTTTTGGATTTGTAATCCAACACCTACCCTAGTGTCCGCACAGACTGGAGTTGGAATAGTAAATTATACTATTCCAACATCCAGCGCCCCCCTCCGCAAGTCGTTGTTCCGACTTGCAGAGCAATGGTATGCGGAATCACAACGCGGTCGTTGCAACAACCGCGTTGTGATTCCCTGCAGGGAAAAAGGCTGCGGGATACTGTCATAGATTCGTTTTGAAGCGCTATGATCACGTTAGTAGTTTCGGACCGGAGCCTGCAGTGCTGGAACACAGCTTCAGTGAGCGTAGTCTGTTTTGTGCGCCCTTCACCTTTGCCCTGGAGAGCGCCCTCTGCATGTCCCGTTGAACGCTCGATGCATCCATCTCTTCCAGTCCGCTCACTCCGGTGATCCAGGCCACGGTTTACCAGCCCTCTCAAGTGGGCTGAGCACTTTCGGAGTGGACAGTGACTGTCCACAGCCCGGGAGCTGCTTGCGTGTCCACAACGAGTGCAGCCTCGGAGCCCCTTTTCTTCCAACTAACTTTCTGAAAAGTGGGCCACAGAAACTGGATTTTTCAGCACACAGACTCGGAATCCTTTTGGAAACCTCAAGAACTGTTTGACCCCGACTGCTCCATGGATCGCCCGGGAGTTTCTACCCGCACACACTGGACTGTTCTCTTCGTCCCACTTTCACTGATTGTTTGGGGGAAGTTTTCGGCTCTGCTGTTCTTGCTTGTAATTCGCATATTATGTAAGCACAATGACGAGTACACTAGGTTCACACAGTCGTGGCTCACAATAATCGCGGGGGGGGGGGGTTTAAAAAGAAATCTTACCTGACCGGGTCCATCCACGCCGGCGCTGCTCGTGGGCCGGGGTCCCGCTTTCTTAACCGGAACAGGCATGCTGCAGCTCCCTCCCCTCCTGTAAAAGCCAATCACAACGGTGCAGAGTCCCGGGCGGTGCCCAGCTTGGCACCAGTAGGGACGCCATTTTCTCTATGTAGGCTGCAGCCTACATAGAGAAAATGGCCAGTGCGCACGACTGCTTTGGTCGGCCCCAGGGCTGACCAAGCAGCCACGGCACTTAGAGTGGTGCAAGCCACTCCTCCAAGACCTGCCCACCCGCCCGCCCTCAACCAGGCATTTGCTCCCGCCCGTTTCAAACCAAGCATACCCCTGCTGTCAGCTTTCTCGCAGTGCGAGAAGCAGAAAATAAAATTGTATTTTTAAATACCATTTTATTTTCTGCTTCTCGCACTGCGAGAAAGCAGTGGGGCGGCGCTCCACCGCCTTAATGGGGCAGCCGCCACTGGTAGGAATAGTAATTTTTACCCCCACGCTATCCAACACTTGTCCTACTGTTGCACTCTCTGGAGTGGGAATAGTAATTTGTACCCCTACGCTATCCAATGCTTTCCCTACTGTTGCACTAACTGGAGTGGGAATAGTAATTTTTACCCTCCCGCTATCCAACGCTTTCCCTACTGTTGCACTCACTGGAGTGGGAATAGTCATTTTTACCCTCCTGCTATCCAACGCTTTCCCAACTGTTGCACTCACTGGAGTGGGAATAGTCATTTTTACCCTCACGCTATCGAACGCTGTCCCTACTGTTGCACTCTCTGGAGTGGGAAAAGTAATTTTTACCCCTACGCTAGCCAACGCTTTCCCTACTGTTGCACTCACTGGAGTGGGAATAGTAATTTTTACCCCTACGCTATCCAACGCTTTCCCTACTGTTGCACTCACTGGAGTGGGAATAGTAATTTTTACCCCTACGCTATCCAACGCTTTCCCTATTGCTGCACTCTCTGGAGTGGTAATAGTACATTTTACCCTCCCGCTATCCTACGCTAAAAATATTGAATATTTTTTATTAATATTAAGTTAATATACATGTATTAAAAAATAAAAATGTATTTTTTTTATAATTTATATTAATTATTTATTAATTGTAAGGTTATTGAAGTATTTTGAAGTATGTTTTAGTTAATTATATTTATTATTTCATTAATTTTACATTACTTTTAGGACATTTAAAAAATTCGATATTTTAACTAACTATATTATTTACAATATTTTGGATTCGATATTTTTGTACTTACCTGTTTGTAGATAGGAATTCAATATTTTGGCATTCTATATTTTCTCCACGATATTTTGGCAGGTCGATATTTTGGCATTCTATATTGTGTCAGTGATCCATGAATGAGATGCAGTATCCCTAGTGATCAGACGACGGCAGCCTGTACACATTCTACTTGCAGTATGGAATACTTTCCAGAATCCAGAGGCCTGTGGATTAGAGCAGATTCCTTGCTCTTGCTCGTCTTTTTTCCAATAACAATTATTGTCACTGTGAGTACACAAAATGAGTGTCAGGGAAGGGAGACAACCCTTATTGCTGACACGGCACAATCCAAGCCAGCAAAGATGGACACTGAACAGCCAGCCATGTTAAGGAAAGGAGCATGTAACATGCTCTGGTGGATTCTTCTGCTAATATTTTGTATTTAGTTTTGTATTAGTTTCTTCTCTCTGGCACCATGTATTGGCATCGGAAGGATGGAAACATGAGTGGACCTATCTGGATTTGAACCCCGAACCATAAGGTCAAACACAGATTTATATTATGAATGCACTAGTCCAATGAACACCAGACCATGGTAGTTTCTGTGAAATCTCTCTCTCTATGTTTGCTATCTCTTTCACTCTTTCACTTTATAGTTCTCTATCCCTCTCTCTCCCCCTCAATGTTCCTTCTTGTTGCCCTTTCAGTCTTGTTCCAGTTTTATGTATTTGTCTGCTTATCTCTGATTCACCTTTGTGTGCGTTTGCAATGACTCTGAAATAGATTTCAAAGGCCATGTATATTCTAAGGGTGGGCGTAGTTCGCGAAGTAGCACTTCGCGAAGCTACGCAAAGTGAAGTTCGCACTACGCGAGCTACGCGTAGCACTTCGCGAACTGCGAAGTAACATGTTCGCACTGTGCAAGATGTTGTTTTCAATGATTGCACAGTGCGGACAAGCAACCGGCACTGTGCAATCATTGAAAATGGCATCTTGCACAGTGCGAGCTGTAGTTTTCTGCTGCTCGAGTAGATTTTTCCTCGAGCTGCAGCTTTCTCAACGCGAACTGGTAGTTTCTCATCGCGAGCGGTCGCGAGCATACGCGACCCCTCGCAATGAGAAACCTGACCTTCTCGCGTTGTGAATCTCGCCGGGAGGTTTATTTTCCATGCTCGCGATCAAGGAAAAAGTCTCGCCAGGATGTCATTTTGCTTGCTCGCGGTCGCCAACTTGACGTTGAGGACCGCGAGCAAGCAAAAAATGACCGCAGCACTACGCAACACTACGCTACGCGTGTTCGCACTGTGCTACGTGCAGTTCGCGTAGTGCGAAGTAGCGCGAAGTAGCGCGAACTTCGCAAACTACGCGAGCGTAGCGTAGTGCTTCGCCCAGGCCTAGTATATTCCAGCTTTACTATTCTGCCACCAATTGATTATTGATCATTGTTTGCTTACTATTGTTCAAAATGTAATAAAGAATTGAAATACAAAAAAAAGTTTATTTCATCTTCATGTATTGTTTCAGCTTATAATAAAGCCATACAATGATTAATCATAAAATTGACAAGTTTCCTCAGTGCATATAGTAAATGAACTCAATACAAAAACTGCCTTTAAAAATGTTTCCTTGATTATACACATCCTGGAGTAGTAAAATACCTCCCTCCTACAAATCCTGAATTATAAATTGCAGCCAAACAAATTAAAAGTAAATCTCAATGGACAACCATTAAACTAAATAACTTTCCGAACTAATATAGCATAAAAGAGGTATCAAAGGTTCAGACGCAGTGTGGGGAAAATGCGTGTGCGCGGAAATCAACTGCGCTAAACTAAGTAGCTCCTCCTGTCTGTGTCTACCTGCCTCTTTTCTTGCATGCCTCCCCGTCTCAAGGATTGGACTTTGTCTGTGGATTGCTTCCTCTGCCTGCCTAATCTGCATGCCTGTTTCTTCTTTGCCCATGGATAGCTCTTTGTGCATCTCCCTCTGTCTGTGTCCACATATCCATTCACAGCCACTGTCTGTATTCCTCTGTCCCTATCTTTATCCTTCTGCCTGCTGCAGGATCTCTTCTTGTGTCTGCGTTCCATCCATGTTCCTAGTTGCCTCGTTAAATCCCTATCCATGCTTGTTACTACTTTTCTTGTTCCTCCCGTCCGTCTCTTCATTTAAAACATTTTAATCGTATGTGTGTGTTCATTCTAGTCTGACTCTGTCCTTTTCTGTCTCTATTTAAATAATTCTCTGGACTTATCTGTTCGTGTCCTTAACTCATGGCAATGCAGTCTTCACTTGTGAGGCTCTCCCAGCTCTAGCCTTATCCCGAGGCAACGCAACCATCCAAATAGGTGTGCTTAAAGAAAAAGGCCACCACTTACATGCTTCTGAAACTTTGATGTTACATGCACGAGCACCTCCCTCCCTTCACCCAGGATGCAGCCAAACATCAGGTAGACATCATTGTCTGTTGCAGTATCGATGGTTGACATATTAATGACTTAATCTTCGTTAAGGGAGCGACCAAACCTCATGGAAATGCAGCCCTGTGTCCTAGAACCTGTTTTTATATTTTTTAAAGTGTGAAAACAGATTATATCAAATAACATTGATTCTTATCCTCGTTAACGCTCTGTCTGATGGATAGTCCCTCTAGCCTCAGATTCCTCACTTTTATAGGTCCTTTTCATCACCACCTTGCCTATCTTTACAGCCAAGTAGCATACAAAAATCTGATTGTCCACCCGCTGGTCATTGGTGTGAGCGATGTAAAATCTCAGTGCTCATTTGAGGTCCAGCTTATGGAGACTCTTCTCATTTTTCGAGGGGTGAGGTGAAGCAAAGAAAGGTGGGAGGGTGATGGATTGCTCAATGTGAAACAGAGTCAAGACTTTTGGCAAAAAGGCGAACCTGGTGCTCAACATAAGTTTGGGGAAAAAGTGGTGTAAGGTAGCTGCACTGATAAAATCTGGAACTCACTCATGTGGCAAGCTGAAGTGATCTTTATGAGAAAGACAGTTTTGGAGTCACAACGAGCAGTTGTGCATTGTTTGGATGGAGGTGAGCACGAGGAACATCTGAACCAAATTAAGATTCCACTGTTACATCACAAATGGTGTGGGAGGGAATGTGTCAAACCTTTAACCTCTTGAGTGCCCATGACGAGATGGTCTCGTCATGGGCCGCGGTTGCGCTGTGCCCATGACGAGACTCTCGTCATGAACCCCGCCCGCTAATGAAAGGGCCGGCACAGGGCGGGGAAAGGGCGGGGCACTCAAGGGGTTAAAAAACGTCATCACAACAGGTGGTTTAAACAAGGATGGTTGGTCAAACTAAACGCAAAAAGGCCGAAAGAACCGACAAATCACTTTTTACCCATTGCACTGAAGACCCTGGTGTGGTCTGCTTGATGATTGACCCTGAAAGGGTAAGTATCGCCTGTTAGGGGGGCGTTGGTCCTTGGCGAGGTTGGTACAACAACCCCCTAGACCAGCCTCAAAAGAGAAGAAACTGGTGAGGTTTCTGCCTTGCTTTGCTGGGGTAGAAAGCCCTAGGGAACACACAGTGGTCTGGCTTTCTTTAAAGTATTCTAATGATGAATAAGCCTTCTTGCCAAACAGACGAGGTCCTTAAAATGACAAGCCCATCAAAGAGGCTGGCATGTCACCAGAGAAGCCTGTGGATCGTATACAAGCATACCGCAGGAAGACCACGCTAGTGCCAACTACTCTGCCCCAGCTGACAGTACTGTCCAGTCCCGAACGGATAATGTCCTTTACAACATCTGGACCATCTCGAATGGTCTGAGCCAAGTTGGCCCAAAATTCTTCAGGGACTGCAGGCAAGATCTTGCCAACTATGTCCCATAAAACATGGGTATCCCTTTCCAGCAAACAGCTTGCATCTACTGACTGGAGGGCTAAGCTGGCCGAGAGAAATATTTGCTTTCTAAAAGTTTCAAGGCATTTTGAATGTCAGGGAGAGACTTGTGAAACTAATTGGGGTTCACCCTATTAGTGAACACCTGAACCGCCAAACTTTCTGGTGTAGAGTGCTGTGTCAAAAAAAAGGGGTCACCTGCAGCCAGCCTATGGTGTCTAGCATACTGCCTGATCACCAGAGGACCCGAACAGGGTTTCAACCAGGTGCCCCTAAGAGTATCAGTGAGGACCTCATTAAATGGGAGTAATGGCTCAGCAGAAGATTGTCCAGGTTACAAAACCTCTGTTAAGACATTAGTTTTGACTTCCTGAGTGTGCTAAATGTAAAACCTCTGCTGCCTACCACATCACCCCGACAAAAGAGGCACTTTCATCTGGTGGTAGTCCAGGGGAGGACACAACCAGGTGTCCGGGGAACTGTCCAACACATTGGCATCCTGAAAGTCCATACATAATGTTGGCAGGTTGGCTCTGGTCAGAGTCTGAACCGAAAAGATTCTGGAGCGTGGTTCCGAGATAGAGGCATGGGTCTGTCTGTATCAGAATGAGTTTGGGCCTGATGCTTTAGCGCAGTGTTGAGACACAATCTTACATTCTCCTCCCTTTACCTCTACCAATCACTGAACCCTCAATCCAGCCTCATCTCCATTTACCTCTACCCGCCACTGAGCCCCAAAGTGACCCTCACCTCCTTTTACCTCTACCCACCCCCGAATCCTCAGATCACCCTTATTTCCCATTACCTCTACCCACACCTAAGCCCTCAAGTCATCCTTTACTCCCTTTTCCTCTACCCACACATAACCTAAAAGTAACCTTCACCTCCCTTTGGCTCTATCCATCCCTAAACCCTAAAATCAAGTTTTTTTAAATAACATAATATGTATGCTATTTAAAAAAAAAAAAAGACTTACCTGCATGGCAAAGTATTGGGTGGTAAAGATACCGATTCTTATCTGTGTGATACTCACCTGTGTGGTAAAGATTCTGCATAATAATGGCCGCGAGGTAAAGGCTGTTTCCCCTCAGGCAGGCCACAAATGTTTTGATGGCACTGTTGGTTGTTTTATGCCATTCAGTGGGTTTCACCAGCGCCTTCGCCTCTTTGACAGTTTGACCCCCAACCCTATACTTTAGGCCTCACCTGATTCAGGGCATTTGCTGTTGCTTGTGAGACATTTTGTTTACTTAGGGGGGTTTGCGCCTGCCCATTGTTTACCAGTGTTTGTCTTCATCGTCACTTATTTCTTTGCTTCTCTTTGGTCAGAAAATTCCAGCTTTACTTCCTCTTAGTGGGCTTCTCCCTACCCTGGAGCCGGCCCAAGTACTGCTTCCCTAGCCTAGTGTCCTTACACTGCTTGCTGCTTTCTCAGGTACATTTTATTTCTTTTACTTTTGTCCACTTTTTTCCTCCCCTCACCTGCATTATTGCTTGCCTTTCCCCCCCACTCTCCTGTATTGTTGCTTGTCCGGTCTGCCCCACTTCCATAGTTGCTTGCTCCGTCCACCCCCATCCTCTATGTTACTTGCCCCCTCCTGTCCTTCCGGAAAAAAAGAAAAAAGCATCCAAGTCGTGCCAGCAGGTGTCAAGATGCTACAAAGGTGCATCTAGTACAGAGCTCCCTGCTCTGCATGGTCTCTTTAGTGCTGTCTTCATGAGGGGCCAACACACTGAATTTCAGCTCGGATGTAAGATAATTAAACTTTTTTTGTGGAGGCAGAAAATAACCATATAATAGGAAAATGGATGACTGCCCCTTGCGTTCAGCGATGACTGCGTCATAGCAATTGTTTTCCTCTAACTTTTAGCCATACTGCACAGCTGTCATGCTGCTGTATAACAGGGCTAAAAGAAATTTACAAAGCCAATAGCTCTCACATAGGCGAAACCTAATGGCTCTGCCAATGTTTGTTTATTTATGCCAAGTTTCTGTGCTAGCAGGCTCCGCACATATACTGAGTAAAGTTCTGTGTACATACTACCTTTGGTGTAATTATGTTGAGCAGCTTTTGCTGCAGCCAAAAACATAAATACCTATCGGAGCTAAAATACAAAACTATTTATTGTTCCCCACAATAAACTTACTCTATTTTCCACTGACCAGTCTAGACACAATTTGAAATGAAGATCATTAGCTGGATCCGCCAATAACCTACCAAATGTGGTCCCGATGTGTCACTAAGCCCCAAGTATTAGCAAGAAAAGATACAACTCTTAAGTAAAGAACAACTTAACATTAACTACTAAGTAGCCATCGCTTATTTTTAAAAATACACCTGTAAATACTTACATAGTACTAAAATCACTATTAAAAAAAAGGGAATGCAACAATGATAATGGCAACTGATAGAGCGTTGCTGATGCGAAAATTGTAGGGGTGCACCATATTCATTGTTAGTCAGCCCCCGCATATAACTGAGCAGGTTATTCAAGTATAATGGAAATGTATTCATTGAAATAGAAAAGTAGAAAAGTAAAACAGGCCTCGAGAGAAGAGAAAGGCCACCTGCTATACTGAAATGTATTGGTATATGTGTAATGCTTAGTATTAAAATGTCATGCATTAAGAGACATTAAGTCATGTTAAAGGAATGAAGAAGGTACTTCTCTTAAGTATGAGATGTATAATTAGAATTGGTAATTGTAGTGTGTTTAGTTTGAGGCCTAACCATATATGTAAAGTGAAGGCCTTCGTTTATTTTAGCCACGTTTTATTAGGACGATAGGATTTTAGCAAGGCTTAAATTGCAGTAAGTTGTGAAACCTCATGATGTTAGGGTTTTTTTCTGTTCAACATTTGGCTGCAGGTACAAGGCCATGTAGCTCGTTAGTTAGAATGAGTCTTTGTTTGAATGGAATGGAGACAGAAGGAGTAGACATGAAGGGAGTGGATTGGAATGTAAAGTTGCAACTCCTGGTACAGAGAAGGCCTGGGACCCAAGGTCGAACTCATGGAAAGGAAGATGAAAGGATCCAAATGGAAATCTACTGAAGGAAGAAGCTGCCTGGAGGGGTGTGCTGAAGGGCGTGTACAGTTTTTGGGGTTTTGTATTAGGGACAGAGCCCCGTGGGTTGAGCAGACGAGACTTAGGAGAGGGACTGAAAGGAGCATTATAGATCGAGCTCTCATATGGTGAAGACTTCTTAGGGAGTTTCACTGCTGACACCTTTATGCGATCCTCACCTGGAAGGGAATGTTGAGTAGGGATGTCACCATAGAATAGAGTAGGGACAGAATAATTTGATTCATGACTTTGAACTTTGATATCACAATTGCCATAGGGTATTTGATGCTTTTGGAAGCTGTAATTCTGTTTATCTTTAGTCGTATGCGGATACTTCGCAGATTGGCATTTGTATTAATCCCCATTTATCTTTTGTGCCTTGTATTGAGGTGCCTATATATTCAGATGTTTTTGCTGATAATAAAAGGTCAACCTCCCAGATCATGAGTCTTCTTTTCTGAAATGTCAAATTGCGGTAGATACGATTTGATAATTGTGTTTCTTCCCTCTACGCTATTAGGCAAGTAAAAAGATCCTGGCGACCTGAGTGGGTTCTTGTAGGCAATTAGATGAGAACAAGAACCGGCGTTCGCAGTTGGTGGCAAACGAGGATGGTTTCTTTCTGATAGCGAGGGAAGATTGAGATTAGGATAAGTGATCCTTGAGGCCCATCATGATAAGTAAGGGTGAATCATCGGAGGGCGAACGGCAGACGACCTGGCGGACGGACGTAGATGGCGAGTAGCAGTGCGGCAGCAAGCAGAAGCTCGAAGAGTGAGTATGAACAGGATACGATGTTGTAGATTGCGGTGTTGTATTATGTGAGATGTTTTGCGGAGTTGGTGTGAATGTTGTGTGATTGTGAGATCAGGCTGTGAGCGCGCGCAGCCCGGGAAAGTCTTAGGCGATGAGAAGCCTAAGCGAGAGGGTGTAGAAGACACCCCTGGTAGATTTTGTTGACCATTGATTGTGAGGTACCATCGATCACCTGGACCGAGATAGGGGGAGTGAATGTATGAGTGTGTGCCAACCTTACGCTGGTCGTGGGTTGTGGTATGTGAAATTGAGTACTTGTAACCTATCAGAGGCAATCTGTCTACCCGGCAGGGACAGACAGTAACCAACCGAGGTCGACAATTTCGAGAGACTGTGGACGGACAGTCAGAGACTGTGGACGGACAGTCAGAGGCTGTGGACGGACAGCCAGAGGAGTAACTTGTTTGGGATCAAACCAGTGCTTAATTTGTAAAATATGAAGTGCAGGTGCTCAAATGTTTGTTGGAGGCTCCACCTTCTTCGAAACTAAGGGAATAAAGACAAGAATTGCGAGGTCTCAGAGAATATAACACCAAGGATTCATATATTAGAAATAAATACTATTTAAGTGGTTAAAAAAAAACACTTTCCAGGTTGTGTGATTAAACCTTAAAACATGAAAATACTTCTCTTTGACTGGACCCAGAAATATGGAAAAAGTGCCACCATAATTCATTGCATAAAATTACCTGCAAAGCTGAAATTTGTTTATTTTTAGCAGGGGGCGCGCTGTGCTTTACTTGACGAGTGTGCTGCCTTGTGGTATCGTCACTAAGCAATGAACGGTCCATAAGATTCCTAGCAGACATGATGGCTGTGTGCCACACAGAACGATGGGTTCACGCGCCTGCAGCAGAAATCTGTGTGCAACGTTCATGACGCACTTTCTATTTCGTGCTCAGATATCCACCCATAGTGGGATAATATAATGAGTACCAACCCTCTTAATTGTAGAAGCAGCTGTTACTTAAGCACATGTTTCTCCATATTCGATAGGGGCAAATAAAAAGAGAATGAGTTTGATTGGTTTATGGCGTATCGAGCTCTACCAGTCACTGACAATCGAGGTATTTTTTCTGTAATAGAGTGGAGAAAGCCTTTTTTTTAGCTGAACTTCCTGTAGGTCAATAAAAAAAGAACACATAGTAAAAATGGCCGGTTTTTAGTGTGACTAAAGAACTTACCCTCACATTAGTGCAATAATTTGTGGTTGAATCTGAATGTTTTCAATGAAAGGAAATGGTTGAAACGAAAATACTTTAATATATTTTTTAAAGAAACATTATCATAGAGACTGCATATACACTGCTTAATATTCTCTGTTTACTTTCATTTGAAACCATTGTATTTTAATTCCTCACTAACATTCGAGGGCTACATAAATCTTACTGTTATAGGATGTAGAAATACATGTTGTGAATTAACAATCTTGTACATCCCAAAGTGCTCATGAAACTGTGTAGGTACATTATTCGTGCCCTGTTTTTGCTTTTTTATCATGTTTGATTGAATCGTCATTTATGTGTAACTTGAAATGCATAACATTGATTTTCAATCAAACCTTTTCCATCAGTTTGTTTTTCGATCAATGGTCATCAAAATAATTAATATGCTGCTTTCATATGACCACCAACAATGGTTCTATCAAGTAGATAGAAGCGTGTTTAATATTGGTAAATATGCATCTCCTTTCTTTCATGTGCAGTTTCAGTTTATTAGAAAAACAATCTTAACGCAATATTTTTCTAGATGACCTTTGCCAAATAAAATAAAACTATCTGTAAGCTGGCGCTCACCATTGTACACAAATGTGTAATGCAATGCTATTTTGTTTATGGTTTACAAGAATTAATGGCCAGTTGCATTTTAACACGTTTTAACCTTTTTATGTATATAAATATGCTAAATAAATGCATCAAGTGATGCACAACTCAAATGCGCAATTGCAATAATAAAGGCTGAATGGCAAATAGGAGCCCAGCCACAGTCTGCACAGAGGAAGTGGCTTGGGGCAGCCGATGATGAATTGCACACCACAATCTGTTCTCTTCAGTTAGGAGAGCGAAGTTATTTCTTATGAGCTTATTATTCAAGATAACTGAGGACGCGTTGATTCCAGGCAGTCAGTCACATGAAGCAACCAAGAGAAATGAAACTGCACAGCAGACAGGCATTTTGTCCAAACCCCCGTGTTCTTACAGGAGTTTGTTCAGGGTCTATGTTTTCTCTGAACAGTCTGGTGGATTTCGAGGGTGGACTGTGGAGTCACGCACCCAAACAAAAATTTGCGTTTGTTGTTTTGGCATGAGCCACCACGCCAGGGCACTGTCACCCACGGGCAGATATTCATGAGCATGGTGATGGTGGCATGGCAGCTGCGCTTACTCTACTAGTAGTTACTTTAACTAATTTAACTTCTTCCGTACTGCTTAACTACTGTGTTACTGTGTTACAGTAACTGTCAAGTAAAACGTATTTTACCGCTTCGGTCCGGTCGTCAGGCCAGGGACACACACTGACTGCATACTGCCATAGGTTGGTGCGCAGCGCAGCTTTTCAGTTAACTGGGCCTGCCAGGGACAAGCCTGCCTCACCTGGTGCTGTTACTGGTGGCCAGTACTAGTAGTACTCACTGGCAGCGGCGGGCACTTACTCCTCAACCGCAACAACGTCGTCAGGCCAGGCCGATCGCGCTTGCTTGCTGCCTGGCTCTGAGACTTTCACTTAGTGTGAAGTTCTTGAACCACTGAACGGCAGGCGCTCACTGGACTACGCACTGCACGATGACTCGGTGGTGGGGTGCGGTCTCGCGGGTATGCTGGGGCGTGGCTGTGCGTGCCATGCTTCTGGTGTAGTACTAGTATCCTCGGTGCAGAATGCATCGACCGGAAGCAGCTCTTATATCTACTTCTCTGGTGTATTTTTACACCGTCATCTTCCCTCTCAGCACCCTCTAGTATGACCTCATACGTATCCTGTCCCCTCTTTCTTTAGTCCATCCAGGGGCTGCTGGCTCTGCTGACTGTGGCAAATGCAATGCAGCGAATGCGCGCACAATGAATATGAAAAAATCTGCGCCTGCTGCTGCGCCCAGCTCCAACCCCGCAGATTTGATTGTAGAACGTTGGTTACAGATCCAAAATCCACCCCGGGCCGGCGGGCAACATCAAACTAAGGGCCGCAGCCTCCACACGCCATCAACATATCAGTCGAATGTATCATAATCACACACTGCCTAAGGCTGCTGCGCAGCTTTATTTCAAGTTAACTGATTGGGGCTGCCAGGCCATGCTCACCTGGTGCTATTACTGCCGCTGGTACTCACTGGCAGCGCCTACTCCTCAACGCCAAATTCGCCAATGCAACCGCAAAAACGTCGTCCGGCCGGCCCGGTCGCGCTTGCTGGCTCTAGTCTCAGACTTTCACTTTGTGTGAACTGAACGGTTCTTGAACCACAGAAGGGCCGCAGAACTACCCACGATGACTCGGTGGTGGGGTACGATCGCATGTGGCTGTGTTGGGGCGTGGCAATGCAGCGAATGCGTGCGCAATGAACGTGAAAAAATCTGCGCCTGCTGCCTCACACAGCCCCAACCCCCGCAGAAGACCAAAATCCAGCCTAGTGTCCCGCCCACTGGGCTGGCAAGGCGGCAATACTGAACTAAGCCTGGGCCACAGTGCCACTGCATCAACAGCATTTTTAGATTGAGAAGAACTTGAAGAATCAGATTCAAACAGGTTTAACACAGTAACTGTAACACACTGTGCCACTGCAAAGTCCCGTAGCGACGTAGTGAGGTAAATTAAATTACGTGCAAAAACGCGTGTAGACCCGGCCCCAATAATGAAGTGCCGGTGCTAAGCACCGACAAGCACCGGCACAAATTAAGCACTGGATCAAACGGTTATTTCAGCGTGTGAATGGGACGAATGCAAGGGTGAGACGAGTGGTGTGCAGGAGGGGAACTGCTGCGAATGGAGGAACAGTGACATCAGAAGGTGTCGCGCTGCGATAGGCTGGTTGGTGTGGTTCGCGCTGTTATTGGTGGACAGATACCAGGAAGTAAACAGAGATCGTGTGTGTTTAGCATTTGGTCATTATGAAATGTTTTAAAGTTTTCCGAGAATTGTGTCGAGGGGATGAACATGTGGTTACTCGAGAGGGTGCGGAGGCCCCTCCAGAGGACACGCCAGCACACTACATGGCAAGAAATGTAGGGTTGCATACCATAGTTTGGCTTGAGAATTGGCATAAAATGACTCAAGGTGAAGGAGAGTTAGCGTTCCCACGATATGGTTCATTCAGATTAGCAGTGTTGTATCAGCTGAAGACTGTCATGGCAGCTTTACGACCTATGCCGAGGCCCACACAATTTGAAGCACTACATGCGTGGATTAGAGCAGCGCATGATAAAGAGAGAGGCAGAAATCAGGAAAGGGTGAAAAGGTCAGTTCAGGCGTTCCAAGATGCTAGATGGGATGCAGCGGAGAAAAGATGGAGAATGCAGGCAATAGAGGGACATAAATTATATCCCTTATTAGGGACGACAGGAAAATCAAAGGAAAAGACAGTAGACGGGGAGGAAGACAGTGACACGGATGATAGCCTGGTAGAAAGGTTGTTATCCGAGAGACCACCTCCATACAATCCAGATGCCTCAGAAGGAAAGAAGAAGAGAGTAGGGGAGCAGTACCCAGATCAGAAGTAAGAGTAGAAGGAAAGATCTCGATGGGAACCGAGAATATCAGGTATAGGTCTGTAGGCAGTTCGGAGGTGGAGAGAGGAGTGAGGTTACCAGATGCGCTGAAAATACCAGTTATCATGGGACCTATTGAGTCGATGTATGAGCTCGAGCCAGAAACGGCAGGGAGTTTAGAACAATCAGAGGGCAGGACGAGAAATGGAGTAGAGGAAAATGGATCGGTGAGGAGAATAGAGCGGATTCCGAAGCCTATAGAATGGAGTACGCCGATGCCAGCTACAGCTGACTCCTCTGGAGGACAGGGAGAATCGAGACCTACTAGACCAAGATCTTTAGTAGAGTCAAGATCAGATTTGAGAATGTGGACACCACCGGTGAGAACTCAAAGCCAAGGTGTGTTAGACGCAGAGAGGGATCGAGGGACGATTGTAAATCGCTCTGTTCCCATGGGCAGATCAGGAGAGGGTAGGCCGCAGGAAAGAGAATGTGAGTATAATGACAGGGATGGTACAGCCTGCCGAGAAGTTCTGAGGGGAGCTTTGAGAGGGAAAATGTTAGATGTCGTAAGGCTAAAGGCCGAGTTGGATGAGATAATAGGTGGGAATCTACCCCTGGAAAGAATACTAACTTACGAACAAGATGAGTTACTCTTTGTAGCGAAAGATGTGACTCGTAAAGCACGCACGGCTCATGAGAAATTGTCAGTTGGCAAAAAGATATGGGGTGGATTTGTCAAAAACTAAAACATTGCAAGGTGATCACAGGCTACAGTATAGTGATCAGGAATTGGAAGACAAGAGACTCATGGGATTGAGAACCCATGTCAAAGATTTGATTATAGCAATGCGGGCATGGATCATGCTCGATAAGTGGGAAGAAAGATGGTCCAAGAAGAAAAGTACTAGAGGAGTAGTGGGAGAGACGCCACCTCCGGGTGGAGGCACGACGGCAATAGGGAGTTTCCCTTTAAGGGAGGTACAGAATGGAGGGTACGTACATGTACCCTGGAGTAGAGGGGACTAAGCTGCCTTCACAAATGATTTTCCCCGGCTAAGGGAAAAGCCTGTGGAGTGGTACAAGCAAGTTGATCGCTTTGTCAAAATCTCGAAGGTACTGTGGATTGATTTGAATACTTTGTTTGACATCGTGATCCCAGGGGATCTGTGGTCGGCATGTAAAGTTGCGATTGAATGGCCAGCCTCAGAGCCCGACAGGGATTTGATTACACATGGTCCGTCGCCGATAGTGATGAAAAAGTTCGAACAGGTAATCACTTGGTTGAAATCGAAGGTCTCACCTCAAGACACCGATTGGGTGAAGATAGACAGGACTGTACAAGAGCCTCAGGAGACAGTGCATGAATTTTACGAGAGGCTTTTGCAGGCTTTTAAACAGTACAGTGGTTTGGAGGCATTGGATACCAAAGACATGGGACAGTTTGTGTCCAAGTTTGTGTTGGGATTGAGGCCAGAGGTTAGTCTAATGATACAGCAACATTTGATTTGTTGGCAGAACAAGCCTGTGGATGAGATTCTCCGATATGCGAGATATTGCAGTGATGAGATTGAGTCTAAGCACAAGAAATTGAAAGACAATCTGCTATTAGTACAAATGCAGACCGCAGTACAGGGACAGTCCACTGGAGGAACGTTGGGAAGGAGGCAGGGAAATTATCAAGGAGGAGGACAGAATGCTCAAGGACAGGCGAGGCCGAGAGGAGTAGATCCTAAGACCGGAATAGATGTGGCAGTGTTGAAAAAGACCACAGCGTGTCACCTTTGCCACCAGATTGGACACTGGAGACGCGAATGTCCTTTTAATCTGTTAAATCAAATACAGCAGGAAGAAGAGGTGACCCATGTTCCAGTGGCAGACGCTCTCCCTGTAGTGACACAACCTAGAATGACAAAAGGGAGGACGAATGTTCCGCAGGTACAGGTTCCCCGACCGCCTAGAATACAGAATATGCAGCAGGGAGCTCGGACATACGTACAGATGCCCCTATTCGAAGTGAATGGGGAAGATGATTCCGATCCAGCAACGAGATCTTGCTGGGGAGGAGACGATGATTGTGCGCTTAGAGCGGTCCTAGAAGTAGATCAGAAGGGACCCTTTGTAGAAGCAGAGATCGATGGCCACCCTACGACCTTTTTGGTTGACACGGGGGCTACAAGATCGACTGTAAGATCTGCAGTGATCCCGTATCTACCCCTTTCTGGCCAGACAATCCAAGTTGTTGGGGTAGCGAATAAGCAATTGACTAGCCCACTGACGGAACCAATACCGATTAGGATCGGGAACTTCAGTGACAGCCACCAGTTCGTGGTGTGCGATTGTAGTCCAGTCTGTTTGTTAGGAAGAGACCTATTGTGTAAGCTTAATTGTACCATCTATTGCACCCCGAATGGAGTGGAAGTCCAGACAAGAGACGATGATGCGACCTTTAAGGTTGCGAACCAGCGTTGGTGCGTGGAAATGTATCCTGCACTCACAGTGGAGGAACTCCCTTTAGACTTGAGGGAGTCTGTGTCAGTTGATGTATGGGACCTTAGTGGGGAAGAGATCGGACTAGTTAAAGGCGTAGATCCAGTGAAAATAAGAGTCAAAACGAATGTAGAATACCCAAGGACTCCCCAGTATAAATTGTCACAGGAAACTATTGAGGGGATCAGACCCGTAATTGAGTCCATGCTTAGGCAAGGGATTTTGAGAGAAATCAGGGGTAGTCCGTGTAACTCGCCCATAATAGGATTGCAGAAACCGAGCGGGAAATTCAGGATTGTACAAGATTTACGAAGAATTAATGAGATCATAATCCCATGCTGTCCCGTGGTACCGAATCCATCCGTGATCTTGTTCCAAATCCCATGTGATGCGGAATGGTTCACCGTGATTGACCTGTGTCAAGCCTTTTTCTCGATTCCTCTGCATGAGGCGAGCCAATTTCTTTTTGCGTTTAGGCTGGAAAATCGTGTGTTAGCATGGTGTCGTATCCCACAGGGGTACACTGAGAGCCCGTCTATTTTCAATCAGATTTTGAAGAAGAACCTTGAAGGTCTGGTGCTTCCCTAAGAGTCTGTTCTTGTCCAGTACATCGATGATTTGCTAGTGGCGTCAAAAACTGAGGACGCCTGCAGGATTGATACAGTAGCACTGTTGAATTTCTTGGGAGAGAATGGGCATAAGGTGTCTCCAAATAAATTGCAGTACTGTCTGAGTGAAGTACAGTATTTGGGTCATCGGATTGAGAAAGGCAAAAGAAAGATATCCCCAGATCGCATAGATGCGATTTTGAGAATGCCCGTCCCTACGACTCAGAGGGCAGTTCGGATGTTCTTGGGAATGGTTGGCTACTGTCGCCAATGGATCCCGAACTTCTCCTTTGAAGCGAAGCCCTTACAGCGGCTGACGCGCAAAGATGTGAGTGATCCGGTACCATGGGATGAAGACTGTTTAAGGTCCTTTCTGAAACTAAGAGAACCCTTGTGCTGTGCGCCAGCATTGGGAATGCCTGATTACAAGAAGGCATTCGCATTGTTTTGCTGCGAAAAAGAAGGTTGCGCATTGGCAGTGTTAACTCAGGTTCATGGGAATGTCCGTAGACCAGTTGCCTATTTTTCGGCTACATTAGATCCAGTAGCCTCCGCGTTGCCCGGATTTCTTAGATCCATTGCTGCAACAGGTGTCAGTATCGAGAGATGTGAGAGCATTGTAATGGGTCATCCTCTTACTGTGCATGTGCCACATTCTGTTGAACTGTTGATGACCAGGACTAAGACACAACGCCTCACGAATAATAGATTGACACGTTATGAACAAGTCATCTTAGCTGCTGAGAATGTAACGCTGAAGAGGTGTTCTGTTTTAAATCCTGCCACATTGTTGCCAATCCCGAATATAGATGATGAAGATTGTGAGGATCATGACTGCCTCGATGTGACTGAATTGTGCACCAAACCCAGACCTGATATTGTGGATGAACCGCTTTCTGGGCCAGATGAAATATTCTTTGTGGACGGTTCATGATTAAGAGACAATACGGGTCAGTTGAGAGCAGCCTTTGCTGTTGTATCATCACCGGAGTGGTCGAAGCCGCTTGTCTAGAGGGAGTATACTCCGCACAGGTGGCTGAGCTGATTGCTTTGACTCGTGCCTGTGTGGCCGCTAACCAGATCCGTATAACGATTTATACGGACAAACAGTACGGGTTTGGTGTCGTTCACGACTTCGGACAGTTATGGTCCCAGAGGGGGTTCATGACATCATCTGGGTCACCCATTAGGAATGGAGAATACGTGAGACAACTGTTGGAGGCGTTGCAAGGCCCAGATGAAATTGCAGTAGTGAAGTGTTCTGCTCATACGAAAGGAAATGATTTTGTATCTCTTGGAAATAATTATGCTGACGAAGTGGCCCGATTTTGTGCAGAACAGGGGTGCGATTTTACAGAACGACACATAAGGGGAACTGAAGAAACAACTGATCTCAGTGTGATGTTGGCGATGGCCGATACATGGGAGGAGTTAAAACAGTTTCAAGACGAGGTGTGTGACGAGGAACGGGATAGTTGGGTGCGAGCTGGATGTGAGAAGGGAGATGTGGATGTCTGGGTTTCGAGTGATGGAAGAGCGGTGTTACCGGAATGTCTGTTGAATCCAATGGCACGATTGATACATGGTGCTGTGCATCTTGGCAGGGATGCGATGGTGCGAGTGTTTCGTCAGACATGGTACAATACGAAGTTTCGGGCAGCAGCCGAAGCTGTATGTCAGAGATGTGTCACCTGTCAACAAATGAATGTAGGGAAAAGGACAGCAGTGACAATGAGTCACATAGGAAGGACGGGTGGCCCTTTCAACAGAATGCAGTTAGATTTCATAGAGATGCGAAGGTGTAATGGGTTGAGATACATATTAGTTGTAGTGTGTGTCTTTTCCAGATGGGTGGAGACTTACCCGACACGCAGTTGTGATACTCTAACTGTAGCTAAGTTACTGTTGAGGGAGCTAATCCCGAGGTTCGGGTTCCCGACCTCTTTGGAATCGGACAGAGGAACGCATTTCCACAGTGAACTGATGAAGTTGCTTTGTGCTGCCCTGAACATAGACCAAAGGTTACATTGTAGTTATCGACCAGAGGCTTCTGGGATAGTAGAACAAGTTAATGGGACATTGAAGGCTCGAATGGCAAAGGTGTGCTCCTCAACTCCCCTGAAGTGGCCAGATGCCTTACCTCTGGTTCTTATGAGTCTCCGAAGTGTGCCAGATAGGAGAACTGGATTGTCGCCCCATGAGATATTGATGGGGAGAGCGATGCGTGTGCCAGCGATACCAGCCTCTGCATTGATAAATATCACTGATGATGTAATTCTCGACTACTGTAAAGGCCTGGCTGATGTAGTTCATTCTGTGTCCCAGCAGGTGCAGGCGGTAGCTGTTCCAGCCGCAAGTGATCTGTGCCACGACCTGTGCCCAGGGGATTGGGTGTTGGTACGAAAGCACGTGAGGAAGAGTTGCTTGGACGTTCGCTGGAGAGGTCCTTACCAGATTATTCTGGTTACAAACACTGCAGTGAAGTGTGGGGGACTACCGAACTGGGTGTATGCCTCCCATACCCGTAGAGTTCCAGCACCCTTGGGAGATACAGCCCCTCTCGTGAACGAAAACCCAGCGGAGGTGGCAGGGCCATCTGAGAGGGCAAGTCAAGCTGTAAGGGTGGCTGACGCAGCTGGTTGTGCACTGGAAAAAGCTGTAAGTGAGGGAGAGAGAAACTCCGAATCAGAACCAGAAGCTGAAGAAGGTGCCTTCGGTGGAGTGGAGCCAAATACTCCCGGAAAAGAAGGTAGTGCACAGGGTATCGAAAGGGAGAGCAGGGGTGTCTCAGAAGCGGAAAGAGTTTGGCCCGTGAGTCCGAGACGGGTAAATTCGAGAGGAACATCGAGAAGAGATCTTGCCCCAGTATCGGAGGTGACCGAGTCGGAACAGAGTGAGGAAGATCAAGATCCGGAAGCTCCGAGAAGGTCGAGGAGAGCCAGAGTGCCGTGTCACAGGTACGCTTCACCTGAGTGGACGTACGTAGCAACGAATGCTTGGACCGATGAGTACGGGGAGGCTGAGGTCGATTACTCTTGTCAGCGGTCCACCGACTCTGAGGGCGGAAGTATTGCTGAAGATCCCAGGATTAGAGATCGACGGAGTACTGACTCTCCATATTCCAGATCCGCCACTCCTGAGTAACATTCGTGGTCTGATTTTGGATACATTGGCTTTCCCGAACTTTGCAGTTATACCTTCTCCTCAAGAACTGAAAACTCTCAAACTTGAAATTTTGCAAGGAGTCCTAGAGCTGTTGGGACCTGCAGTTATTTTGGATTAGAGATAAACTTTGGCGAGAAAAAGCTAAAAGAAGGGAGCCTTTGCTGATCTGAAAGAAAGCAGAGAACTGAACATTAGAAGGGAAAATTAGCTATAGGGGATAATTGTTGCCTTGAGATACAAGCCTGAATGAGGAAGAGACTCTCGCCCATTGTAATTGAACTGGATTCTGAGCGTGGGGGAAAAATGGCAGAGCCTAGAAATTCACATCGTAGGGCGAAGACAGTGATAGGTACACTTTTAGGAGTAGTCATAGCTGTTATATTTGCAGTAGTCATAACTTCGTATGCAGTGGCCCACAGGGAAGAGGGGAAGATGCTGGGAACACCTACGCCTGTTACTCCCAGTACCGAGAAGGATATCTCAGGAGATAAAAGGGCGATGATGAGGGAAGAGAGTCGTATGTTACATATGGATTTGTCGAGAGGTGACTTCAAGCTCAATGCATATGCGAAATTGTTGTATGAGTACGTTGATGCGATGGATGCGAAAGATTGCTATGTGTGCATGCAGTTGCCTGCTTCTGTAGATGAGGGTATTAGATACCATCACCTTCCATTGACTTATGGGATTTCTTGCAGTTTATTGCTTAGTCTGTTTTACGAAAGGAAACAGTTTGAGTACTATTTCTCTAATTATGACACAGTACTTCCTGACGTACCAGCGTTTAAGCATTTGAATAAGTACGATTATTATAAGTCACAAGTAAGACTTCGGACTTATTTCATACCGACTCAGAGTTTGGATACTGCTTATGCACATAGAAATAATTTGACATGTTCAGTGTCAGACACTGAAAAGAAATTTATTGGCCAAGTTGAAGACAGATATAGAAAATTAACCCAAGATAAGGACGGGGTAAAGAAATCAACAGATTGGACAGAGGAAGAGAAGCTGCATAAGTCAAGGGGAAGTTATGGACCCATAGCTTTAGATCAAGTGCAGAAGGGAAATTTGTGTGTTGCTCGTCCTCAGTCGGATAAGGACAAAATCTGGGTTGGACACAGCACTTGTGCCCATACCTTTACTATGGAAGATTCAGCTAAGAACTTTTTGCAGAGTCAGATACAGGTCATCCCGACAGTGTATTATGTGTGTGGAAGGAATGCATACGTGAGGTTGCCTGAGCAGTGGTATGGGACTTGTTATTTGGCTGTTATTTTTCCGAAGATATACCATGCCGAAGATTTGACTCTGCTAGAGACAGGACACCACTCTAGAGCACGGAGAGATGCAAGTGTGGGAGCTGTGATTGGTGATATCTTTGGAGCAATCATACCCGGTCTGGGTGTGATTTTGAATGATGTGAAAATACGAAAGTTAGCAACTGTGGTTGATGAGTTGTCAATGAACATAGCGAAGTCATTGTTGCTGGTGGATGGAGAGATGTTATCGATTAGGACAATGGTTTTACAAAATCGTCTTGCATTAGACGTACTATTGGCAAAAGAGGGCGGAGTCTGTAAATTGTGGAAGGTTCAAGAATGTTGCACGTATATTCCAGACAACAGCAAAGAGCTGAGGAAATATATAGTCAACATTACCACACTTCATGAAGAAGCTGCAGTATTGGCAGAAGAGAATGTGTGGGAGAAGATTGGAAAAGGATTTGGACATGTGGGAAGCTGGTTTGCAGATTTCGGAAAGGGAATTCTTGGATATGTGCTGAAACCCATTTTGATTGTGGTGGTTTGTGTGATCTGTTTGTGGGGACTTGTGAGAGCGTACAAGTGGTACCGAGGAAACAGAGCTGAGAGGATTCTCAGGGGATATGAAAGACGAATGGCGCATATGCAAGATAACCAGTATCGAGACCTAAAATGAATGGAGGGTTTCCGACAAAATGCGTTGGTTACCACCTCTGTATGAATGGATTTGTGTGATGACAAGTTGTCATCAAAGGGGGGAACTGATAGAGCGTTGCTGATGTGAAAATTGTAGGGGTGCACCATATTCATTGTTAGTCAGCACCCGCATATAACTGAGAAGGTTATTCAAGTATAATGGAAATGTATTCATTGAAATAGAAAAGTAGAAAAGTAAAACAGGCCTCGAGAGAAGAGAAAGGCCACATGCTATACTGAAATGTATTGGTATATGTGTAATGCTTAGTATTAAAATGTCATGCATTAAGAGACATTAAGTCATGTTAGAGGAATGAAGAAGGTAGTTCTCTTAAGTATGAGATGTATAATTAGAATTGGTAATTGTAGTGTGTTTAGTTTGAGGCCTAACCATATATGTAAAGTGAAGGCCTTCGTTTATTTTAGCCACGTTTTATTAGGACGATAGGATTTTAGCAAGGCTTAAATTGCAGTAAGTTTTGAAACCTCATGATGTTAGGGGTTTTTTCTGTTCAACATTTGGCTGCAGGTACAAGGCCATGTAGCTCGTTAGTTAGAATGAGTCTTTGTTTGAATGGAATGGAGACAGAAGGAGTAGACATGAAGGGAGTGGATTGGAATGTAAAGTTGCAACTCCTGGTACAGAGAAGGCCTGGGACCCAAGGTCGAACTCATGGAAAGGAAGATGAAAGGATCCAAATGGAAATCTACTGAAGGAAGAAGCTGCCTGGAGGGGTGTGCTGAAGGGCGTGTACAGTTTTTGGGGTTTTGTATTAGGGACAGAGCCCCGTGGGTTGAGCAGACGAGACTTAGGAGAGGGACTGAAAGGAGCATTATAGATCGAGCTCTCATATGGTGAAGACTTCTTAGGGAGTTTCACTGCTGACACCTTTATGCGATCCTCACCTGGAAGGGAATGTTGAGTAGGGATGTCACCATAGAATAGAGTAGGGACAGAATAATTTGATTCATGACTTTGAACTTTGATATCACAATTGCCATAGGGTATTTGATGCTTTTGGAAGCTGTAATTCTGTTTATCTTTAGTCGTATGCGGATACTTCGCAGATTGGCATTTGTATTAATCCCCATTTATCTTTTGTGCCTTGTATGAAGGTGCCTATATATTCAGATGTTTTTGCTGATAATAAAAGGTCAACCTCACAGATCATGAGTCTTCTTTTCTGAAATGTCAAATTGCGGTAGATACGATTTGATAATTGTGTTTCTTCCCTCTACGCTATTAGGCAAGTAAAAAGATCCTGGCGACCTGAGTGGGTTCTTGTAGGCAATTAGATGAGAACAAGAACCGGCGTTCGCAGTTGGTGGCAAACGAGGATGGTTTCTTTCTGATAGCGAGGGAAGATTGAGATTAGGATAAGTGATCCTTGAGGCCCATCATGATAAGTAAGGGTGAATCATCGGAGGGCGAACGGCAGACGACCTGGCGGACGGACGTAGATGGCGAGTAGCAGTGCGGCAGCAAGCAGAAGCTCGAAGAGTGAGTATGAACAGGATACGATGTTGTAGATTGCGGTGTTGTGTTATGTGAGATGTTTTGCGGAGTTGGTGTGAATGTTGTGTGATTGTGAGATCAGGCTGTGAGCGCGCGCAGCCCGGGAAAGTCTTAGGCGGTGAGAAGCCTAAGCGAGAGGGTGTAGAAGACACCCCTGGTAGATTTTGTTGACCATTGATTGTGAGGTACCATCGATCACCTGGACCGAGATAGGGGGAGTGAATGTATGAGTGTGTGCCAACCTGACGCTGGTCGTGGGTTGTGGTATGTGAAATTGAGTACTTGTAACCTATCAGAGGCGATCTGTCTACCCGGCAGGGACAGACAGTAACCAACCGAGGTCGACAATTTCGAGAGACTGTGGACGGACAGTCAGAGACTGTGGACGGACAGTCAGAGGCTGTGGACGGACAGCCAGAGGAGTAAGAACCGGCGTTCGCACAACCTATTCGGCACCATATAGGTGCAATAACGATATGGTCTTGGTGAGAACGTGCATGTCTGTACTAAGAATTCAGGAAGAAGGAAACGGAAGGTGACAAGTCATTAAAATGCAGTTCAGTAATGTAGTAGAACTGGTAAGTCTGGTTCCTAGCCTCTGTTTTATGGCAGATTAATGGTGAGGTGAAAGATGTGTGATGACTTGAATGTTTTCAATTGTAGATTTATAGCGCGCGTGACACCCATCTCAAACGTTACTGCTTTATTCAGCCAATATTTATTTTCTGCTGACAGTGTCAGTAAACACTTAGGAATATTTACTTTCCATACTTTTTATTCTTTTTCTGTTTACTCGTTTGCACTCGTCAGGTGCACAAGAGCAAAAAGAAAACGAATAAACAACGCTGAAAGAAAATGAGTCTTAAGCAATGGTGCCACCCAAAATCGAAATACAGCAGTTCCCACACTTATAAATAGAAACAGAGAACGAACTGAAGCTGATGGTAACTTACCATGAATCACCCCTAAAATAGCAATTTGACCTGCAACTGCGTTTAATATTCTAGTCTGTAACACGTGTATGCGCAAGTAGCTCCCAATATTAAGAACAAAAATTCACCCAGAACGTGAAAGATCAAGGTAAGACCACAATACAAAAATACTGTTCTAGTCTAAGTTCACAGGTGGCACCATTGTGACTGATGCTGGGGAGTCAGTCATACTGCTGGTGACTGCTGTTTCCCTCAGTAATAAGGGAGTTTTCAGGCCTGATCCCAACTTTAGCGCTGTGCCTTGGAAACTAATATACGGAAGGGTCTTTTAGAATATAGTCCTCTAAGACACAGCTTTGCCTGGGGTATTTTCTCCGGGTACTAACTCAAGGAAACTGCGTGCAAAAAATCGGAACTAGTTGCCACTTGCACTAAACTCTAATGCGTGGGTCCCAAAAACACGTGAATCCAATTTCTCACCATGTGACACAGAATGAGGCTGTTGTAACACATTTGGTCTGCCCTAACCAAGACCTTTTGGTTTACTAAAATTACATGTAAAATATACTTACAGGGACTTTTAGCCAACCCACTTCATTCATTGGTCTATTGTGGCACTCACAGTTTTCTCCTGCCCACTACTGTAGTCAGTGTACGGCAAGGGTCATACCACTTCAGCCAACGTCTAACTTCACTGTGAGTGAGGCTATTCTGCCCTTTCGCAAGTGGCACATTCACATACAAAGTAGTGCCCTTAAGTTATAGGGACTATTATGGCAATATGTAATTTCAAGACTAAGAAAATAGTTTTGCTTTTCGCCATGGTTTCTTTTTTTGTATATTGGTGAGGGCCTGTCATCTCACCCACCCAAAACGTTTTACAAAAACCGTGTCAAACAAAACAAGCATTAAAAAAAAGCAAGAGGCCACAAACAGATCTATCGCTTTGCCAATGACAGTTTTATATTGTGCATTGTTCACAATTTTCAACAGCCCTTTAAGCTATTGTGAGCTTATGAGCTTGAAAGCCTGATTTATTGATTTTGTAGTTTTATATAGAGTGACCAATACCCTATTGGTTGAATGCTTTGCAAGAGGACTGTTACAAAACGTAAAGCACTTAAGATTTGTTACAAAGCATGGCACTAAACATAAATCATAAAGGAAGTTACAATCAAACATGGTCAGTAGTTAATGAAATAAATCCTTGGCAAATAAGTGGAAACATACATATATATATATATATATATATATATATATCTCCAAACAATGCCCCTGCATTAAAGACGCACTCCTCCAGTTGGCAAGTACAACTTTTATTCACCAAGTACGTGAATGCACTGAAACGCGTCAGGCTATGGACAAAATCACGGAGCTGTAACCCTGTTCCCTGGTGAATAAAAGTTGTACTTACCAACTGGAGGAGTGCGTCTTTAATGCAGGGGCATTGTTTGGAGATATTTACACACGGCGAGTCCAGCCGTGAAAGTTCGCACCACCCTCTAAATGGAAGGGACCGTCAAGCCTGACTGACAGGACTTCAAGGATGGCGCAGTTGGTTCTACATAAATTTGGAACAAGTTTACAGCTCTGGAAGCTAATTGAAGGGCTGTAAATGGTCCATGTAATTTCTTTTAATTGCACAGAACTATCGGAGGTTGGAATGAGGCTTGATTTTCACTGCAAGTTCCGGCATGCTTTGTAATTGAGAAAAAAACGACACACCGGAGGCCAACATAAATAAAGGGAAGCAATGCACTGGGGGCGTGTGGTGAGCCTGAAAATGGATGTGCTTTTAAAGGTTGCCTCTGAAGAAAGTGCGTGAATGCACTGAAACGCGTCAGGCTATGGACAAAATTACGGAGCTGTAACCCTGTTCCCTGGTGAATAAAAGTTGTACTTACCAACTGGAGGAGTGCGTCTTTAATGCAGGGGCATTGTTTGGAGATATATATATATATATATGTGTGTATCGCCTATCACCGTTGAACCACCACCAGGTTCTTCACAGCTCACCAGCTCAACTGTTAGGAACAAAGGTCATTTCATCAGGAATCCATATGAATCACATTCTAATTATAGCAGTCCAGACTGACTCATTGACAAATATTTTAATGAATTTTGCAGGATTGCCCTTAATAAGTATTTGTGATGTCCAATATTTGTGATTGCATTTTCCTGGTAGTTGGCACAGGCCTCTGTAGGAGGAGGGCCTGGCGTGACATCTGGAAGCAAAGTGGGTCACGTAAACTGGTTGCCCATGGTGATGACCATCATTGTCTGGTCACACCAATGAGTGGGCTAGGGATGTCTTTTCATGTTTAAGGTCCACAGGTAGAGTGGGGTACCAATGGACATGGTTAGTGAGTAGGCCAAATGTGAAAGACTGGTACCAGTGGGCCAAAAAGTAAATAGTTAGACTAGACAAGGGCCACTGCAAAGCTCTGTCAATCAATCAATCAGTATTTTTATAACACAGTTAATCACCCCAGGGGGTATCCAGGCGCTGCAAGATGTCAGTTGAAAAGCCAGGTCTTGAGTCCCTTCCTGAAGTGGTTCAGTAAGGGTGAGGTATGGAGGTGGAGGGGAGTTTGTTCCAGGCTCTGGCGGCGAGGTGAGATAAAGAGCATCCTCTAGAGCAGCTGTGGCGAATACGTGGTGTCTGGGAAGGGTCAGGTGTGCAGAGTGGAACTTTCTAGTCTGCTGGTGGAAGATCAGGCAGTGGCTCATGTAGTCAAGTCCCTGGTTGTGGAGGACATTGTAGGTGTGGGTGAGGAGCCTGAACTGCCATCTCTTCACTACGGGGAGCCAGTGGAGGTCATTGAGGTGCTGAGTGATGTAGAGGATCAGTCTGGCTGCTGCTTTCTAGATGGTCCGGAGTCTTTGAATGGGTTTGGTAGTAGTGCCGGAATAGAGTGTGTTGCAGTAGTCGGGCCAGCTGGTGATGAGGACCAACGTCACAGTTTTTCTTTTGCTGATGGGGAGCCATCTGAAGATCTTGTGGAGCATGCGGATCCTGTGGAAGCAGGCAGAGGCGACAGCGTTGATCTACCGTTTCACGGAGCGGTAGCTGTCCAGTATGATGCTGAGGTTGCGTGCATAGTCTTTCAACATGGGGGTAGCTCCGAGATCCGCTGGCCACAATGAGTTGTTCCATAGGGACCGGTGTCTGCTGAAGATCAAAACTTCCATTTTGTCTGGGTTGAGTTTAAGGCAGTTGTCTCTCATCCATATTGAGACGTTCTTCATGCAGTTCTGGAAGTTAGTATTTGTCAAGGTGGGGTTCGCTGAGAGTGAGAGGAGGAGCCGATTGTCATCTGCGTAGGAGATGATGGTGATGTCGTGGGTTCTGACGATATCTGTGAGGCGTGTCATGTAGATGTTAAAGAGGGTAGGGCTGAGGGATGAGCCTTGGAGTACTCTGTAGACAGTGTGCTTGGGTTACGAGGTGAAGGGAGGGATGAGGACTCTATGAGTGCATCCTGTGAGGAAAGATACTATCCATCTTAGCGTGTCATCTGTGATTCCAATCTGGCGTAGACGATCAATAAGTGTGTGGTGGGAGACGGCGTTGAAGGCTGCAGTGAGGTCAAGGCCGATGAGGGTGGCTGATTCTCTTCTGTCAGGTAGGGATGAATGTCATCTATTGCTGCGATCAGCGCTGTCTCGGTGCTGTGGTTGGCTCTGAAGCCTGATTGGGACGGGTCCTGCAGCTAGTTTCTTTCAAGATGTTCTGCGAGTTGGAGGCTGATGGCCTTCTCCAGGACTTTGGTGGGGAATGGGAGGAGGGACATGGGCCAGTATTTCTGGAGTTCTCTGGGGTCTGCTGAGGGTTTCTTTGAGGAATGCTGTAAGCTACATGTGTTTTCATGTGTCGAGAAAGGTGGCTGTCGCTATGGAGGCCTTGAGGATGGTGGTGAGCAGTTGGCTGATCTCGTTGCTACCGAGCTTGAAGAGTCGGTGGGGGTTCGGGGATCAGTGGGTGCTCCTGAGTGGATGAAGTTCATCAGGGTGGTAGTTGTTGGTGTGCTCTAGTACCGTCTGTGCAGAGAAATCCATAAGGAGAAAGGTTAGACTTCTGGAACAAAGTGGGAGAGAGATGTGGAAGAAAATCTGCTTATTCATATGGTTCCCCTCATTTTTCTCTTTTATGTTCTGCCGGTATTACGATTGCACAATGGGAATTCAGTAATTGAGTTCTCATTGCAAGTGCTTCTCATAAAATGTGGAGATATATTACGTAAGTAGTAGTCCCAAGTAGGCATGCTGCATTTAGTTTATCAGCTGCAGGTGCACAACTCACCTCATCTTTTGTATTGAGGCAGCTTCATCTAGAGAGCGCTGTCGATAGAGGGTCACTCCGGTTTCCTTTGCAAGGATCATGAACGCAATGTAGTGGAGATAAGATAGGAAAGGAATGTATAGGGAGAAGGCTGGGCCAGCCTGGCTTCTCCTCTTAGGTTGCAATGGCACACTGTGCAAGATTGCTGAGACAAGATGTACACTGCAGGCCTGTTTTTCTGAAGAGCCTGGGTTCAAAGATGGAGCAGAGCGGCACTGGTTTACCTTTAGAGGTAACAAATCTAAATGGCCTTTCCTAGGGACATTCCTGTTTTACTGTTGTGTTAATATTTTGAAAGTAGTGACCACTCATTTTGCTGATGTTGATGTGAGTATATTATGGTGGATACAGAAGAACAGAGCAGATAATTGGATGTAATCATTTTTTTATTTAGTCAATTCTTTCATCACTCTTGAACAACATCCTAGTTTCAGTCACAACTTTTATGAAGTTAGGAAAACAATTGTGCTCATAAGATTTGTTGCAGGCCTTTTGTTGCTTGGTAAAGCTGTTTTCTTCAGTTTCAAAGTCACTAGCAGTGTAGGAAGCATGCAAAAAGACAAAGTTAGGAAAAATTCTCTCCTTACATATCACTCCCTTGTCTTCAGAATGGAGAGCCTGACTATGACCTGAGGTACAGAGGTTGTCATGATGAACAAGTTACTTACTTTTGATAACACTCTTTCTGGGGGATACTCTATCTAATCACAGATTCCTTATACATATTCCCCAGGTGGTAGACTGGATACAGAAACTTCAAAGCAGTACTCCTGCGCTCCAGCAGGTGGCATTCAGCGGTTCTGCACAGACATCATTCTGCTCCGAAAGAGAAAAGAGGAGCCAGATATAAAGCACCACCTGTGTGCGCTGACATCAGTTGCTTTCTTAGCCTGTCTGCGGACTCCGACGCACAGTCCCTTGGCAAATTGGCATAGCCAGTATGCCGATCTCTAGATTGGGATACGGTCTTCTAATGGATACTTCTAAACAAAGATTCCTCACCTTGTGAATATAAACCACAGCAGTACTTTCCCAAGTGCTGGGTCTGTGAATTAGCTTATACGAAAAAGTCCTGCAGGACTGAGTGAGCAACTACCCATCTTCACAAACCAGACTGTCAAGGGAGTAGTGCTTGTGAACAGACGCCCATGTGTCCCCCTGACAAATATCCAGAACAGCAGTAGCAGCTTTGACTCTTGTGGAATGGGACTTTCGGTGGCTGCTTCTTGTCCAGTGAGTAGCAAATCTTAATGCAGAGCACAATCCATTAAGAGATGGTCGGCTTCTGTTCTACAATGCCATTCTATGCACCAGCAGATGCCACAAACACCAGATCATCCACTCAATGATCTTTGGTGCAATCAATCTACAAACAGAGTTCTTGCATGGTGTTCAAACGATGAAGCCTCTCTTCTTTTTTTAAGGTATGAGGCAGAGCAAAGAATGCCAGGAGTGTAATAGTGTTACCACTTTTGGTAGAAAAGAAGCTCAGTAATAGGATGGTTGGACGAAAGTGCCTGCAGCTTGCTCACACGCAAAGCTTGTTGTAAATTAAGGCAGAATGTGATTAAGCATTTACTGAAAACATTAATGCTTTCCCTTGCGATCATGTTTTCTTCGTTATGTTGACCGAAGTCCGGACTCCATTTTGTATTGACATGCTGCCATGTGTTCGTCACGAGGAGAGTCCGACCTCTGTGTTAGTTGCTCTTGTAATCTGCCTAGTAACAGTTTATAAATAGCTCTCTCTTGTCCGTCTGGCGCATGCCCAGACTTGACCACATCTGTTATAATTAGCTTTGCTTGACTATGTCCTTTTACGGGCTCAAGGAGTGTGTTGGCTCCGCCCATGTATTGATTCAGTATCGAGAATGACCATAAATGGTAATGTTCTTCGGCCTCATGTTGTATCCACCCACTTATGAGCCCCTCTGTTGTGTATAAAAGGGGACTGTGTACGAATGTTCTGTGTGCTACTCCATGCAATACTGAAGAGTGTTGTGTGGATTGTAGGACCACCCTTAAGGGTTAATAAACGTTGTTTTGTACTTTGCAGTTTCCGTGCCAACTTCCTTATAGATTCCGTTACAGGAGAGCGAACCCTTGTGTCTTGCGGGCCTAGCTGGGGCCTGTATTCATCAATTGGCGCCCGTCACGTGGGGCTCATCGGCGACTCGGATGCTCGAAGGACTGGTCGCGACGAAGGTGAGGAGTTTGGCCGGGGACGTGATCACTGCCAGCGGCGTCTTAGCCCTGGCATCCCGAGGTTTTTCTTCCTTCCCTTCCGAGCTGACCGTCTGGGTGGCGCCGGTCATCGACTGAGACCTCTTCTGTCGGTCCTGCCGTGAGAGCCGTTTGGGCGATTGTGGAGCTTGGCAGTTGGAACCTGGACTCTTGATTGGTAAGAACCGTTGTACGGTACTTGCTCCGAGTTTTGAAGCCTGGGTTGGCTATTTGAGTTTTGATTGATGATGACTAGTCATATTTTGAATTTGTCTTTGTGAAAATATATGCGTTGCAACACATATAGGCAGGTAATGTGGAGAAATTTCTCCAGGAGCTGTGTAAACTTTGAACGGCGCAACGATTAAGTGCCATTTTTCCGTATAATATTGCATATTTTGCACTATTTCTGAGCATGCCTGCTTTCAGCGCACTCCGTAAGTGGTGCTGCTGTTTTGGTAACCGGTTGAACCTCGAGGAATCTGCTCCAGCTCCCCCAGAGGGGACTCCTAATAGAGATATGTATGTGAAGCATGGTCTTTCTTCCATAATGTACAGCACGCTATGGAGGAAATACACGAGGAAGGATCCTGAGTTGCGATGGCCTTTGTATGGATCGTTTGATATACGTAAGATTGAGTATGTGGAACAGTGTATGTGTAAGCGACGTGCTCGTCAGGATATGTTTGAGTGTGTGCGATTATGGGTGAAGGAAGTGCGTGAGCGAGAGAAACGTGAGAAAGCGCTGTTTGATAAAGAGCAACGGAAGAATGACCATGTGCGAGCGCAGGAAGCGAAGCGTCGGGAGGACAAAGAGCATACGGACAGACAAGAGAAAGAGCGTAGGCTACAGGTCTCGGGTCAATATGTTGTTCGCCAGCCGCTTTATCCTGTCCTTAATAATCCTGATGATGATTTTTATTTACTAGATCGCTCTCCGCCCCCTTATGTTGGTGCATCTGCTCCGCGGCCGCAAGATTCTGGCCCGGCTTCGGGTAAGGTAGACACACGGTCCATGTTATCGGCCGAGCATATGGCTGAGCTTCGGAAACTTTCCCTCCGTGCACTTAAGGGCAAGATGTCTAAGGAGGAGTTGTTCCATACTTGGGGGTCGTGGCAAGATAGAGAGAGGGTGTATTTTCTGTCTCATTTCGCGGATGAAGTAATTGCTGCTTTCCGAAAATATTCTAGTGTCCTTGAGCCTGACGAAGTGTCTTCGGATGCCGGAGCATTACGTAATGGTGTTTTTTCTCCCCCTAAGGCTCCTGAGGCGGCTCGGCGGCTGTTCGCTTTACGGGACGAGGTGCTGGCCCTTAGAGAGAAAGCACGTCAACAAACGGAGGAGGAGAAGCAGTCGGATTCGTCTGCAGCAGGGGGCCACCCATCCGCCTCCCAGTCAGATAAGGATGACATAGTGCATGCTAAACCAATGCGAGAGGCGGCGCCTTTGTATGTTCCTCCTAAGGGAGCAGGGACTAGCTCGGATATTAACTCCGCCGATGCAAGGGGATATTTTGTATATAACTGGGTTTACACTCCATGGCATAGGGCCGATGTTATGGCACTAAAGAATGCGTTGCCTGACCCCCGCAAGAATCCAGCGGCCTTCTATGAAGAAGTCGAGGGGGCCTTGAATTCTTGCATTATGACCTTAGCGGATATAGACCTGTTCTTTGGCCTTATCCTACCGCCGGATACGTGGCGCTCTGTCCGAAAGGTAGATGATGCGGTTGCCTTCAAGGCCCGGTGGTCCGACCTTGAGGATGAGGATAGGGAACGGAAGCCTGCACAGAAACCATCCCAGAATATTTTAGATCTCCCTGCGGCTATTGTGGCTAAGTTGAAGACGATTATCCCCCCTAAAAAGATTGACTGGAATATGTTAACTGCATGTAAGCAGAAAGTTGACGAGTCAGTTGCGGACTTCTTTACGCGCTTTGAGGAGACGTTTCATGATTTTAGTGGCCAGTCGCTTACTGACGACACGGGCCGCCACCTTTTCGCGGACAAATATGTGGCTAATCTGCTACCGGCAGTTGCGGCCCGGTTAAAAGCGAGTGAGAGTTCCTGGTCCTCCGCGACGCCGACGGCCCTTCTGACTATCGCTCAGTATTATGAGCGTCAGGAGCACGAGGCGCAGGGCCAGGAGGAGAAGAAATCGAAAGATCTCAAAACCAAGGTGATGTTAGCACAAGTATATGGCCCGCCCCGACGGGGTAATAATAATAGAGGAAGGGGCGGATCTTATGGTCCCCCTTCGGGCCGATCTGATTTGAATAGGAACCAGTGTGCGTACTGCAAGCAGTTGGGCCATTGGGCCAGGGATTGCCCAGCGTTGCGTGCTTCGCGTCAGGGGCATACTCCGGGTGGCCCGAGAGGTAGAGGGGGCTTCTCGAACTTCAGAGGGAATTCTAACGATAATGTCCGTTTCGATACTGCCGGGCGGCACCGAGATGGCTCAAATGTTTTTGATCGCCAGCCCCAGTATCATGTATCGGACATCGATCAATCGGGATATCATGATTCTCAGCATGCATAGGAATGCGTTGGATGGGGGTCCGAATCAGTTGAGGTGCCGGTCGATCAGACGGGTCCTTATGTATCGGCTGAGGTTTTAGGTTCTACTGATCAGTTCCTAGTGGATACAGGAGCGACACGTAGTGCATTGTCTAGGTACTTGGTTCCGGGGGCTCCCCCATCCGGCTCAATAGTTACATCGGTAGGGTTTGACGGTACACTCTCCCGAAGCCCTCTTTCACAGCCCCTTGCATTTAAAGTTGATTGTTTTTCTGCGCCCTGTCCGTTTCTGCTTGCTCCATATACACCGGATAACATTATGGGCCTTGATATGTTAAAGTACTTTAGGGCTACAATCCGCTGCTCCCCTGAGGGTGTGAGGGTGATCTTAAATGACAATTATCCCAGGTCTGGGCGGATGTGTACGATATCAGAGGATGCATTGTTGGCTACCCTCCCCCGAGCTTTATGGGCGACTTCGGACACAGATGTGGGACAAATGGTGATTCCTCCGGTCCACATTAGTGTCCAGGAGGGGGCGGTGCTACCACGCCTCCCGCAGTATCGTATTTCCCAGGAGGGCGAGGAAGCTCTCATACAGATTGTGCAAGATTTGATCGCAGTAGGAGTAGTGGAAGAAGTTCCCTATAATATCTGTAACAGTCCGATTCTCCCAATTTTGAAAAAGGACACGGATGCAAAGGTCTATCGGTTCATAATTGATTTGAGGGAGGTAAACAAGATCGTGATACCTCAGTACCCGGTGGTTTCCGATATCACGACGTTGCTTACCTTGGTCCCGCCTACGGCGACCATGTTCTCAGTGATTGATTTGAAAAATGCCTTCTTTTCTATTCCCATTCACCCTGATAGCCGATTCCTTTTTGGGTTCACATTAAACAATAGATCTTATCGTTTTTGTAGAATTCCCCAAGGCTATACAGAAAGCCCTAGTATTTACAGTCAGGCTTTGAAACGACAGTTGGATTCCTTTGTTCTACTCGAGGGGGTCGCCCTCATTCAATATGTCGACGACATCTTGTTGGCGGCTGACACCCTGGAGTTGTGTGAAAAGAGCACGTTATCCCTCCTTTCTTTTTTAGCCTCCCACAATCATAAAGTATCTAGGAAGAAATTGCAATTCTGTAGACCAAAGGTGACTTATTTAGGTCACCTTTTGTCTAAGGAGGGGCGTGCACTCACACCAGATCGTATCCAAGTAATTTTGGACACACCGAGACCATCCACGCAGAAGGATGTGCGTGCATTTTTGGGTCTTGTTTCTTTTTGTAGACAGTGGATATTGGGGTTTTCACATATAGCTAAGCCATTACTAGCTCTTTTGACAAAAGACATGCCCATTCCGATCCCCTGGTCAGATGAGTGTGATGCTGCGTTTCAGCAATTGAGACAGGCCCTTTGTTCGGCACCAGTGTTAGGGACCCCTGATTATGCAAAACCCTTTTCGTTGTATGTGCATGAGAAAGATGGATGTGCATTGTCAGTCTTAGTACAGATGCACGGCGACAGGCAGCGCCCTTGTGCATACTTTTCGGCTGTGCTTGATCCTGTCGCCCGAGCATTACCAGGGTGTTTTCGCTCGGTAGCGGCGACAGCTGTGTCAATACGCCAAAGTGAAGGAATTGTGTTGTCCCATAAATTGTTGGTGTTAGTTCCCCATGCTGTGGATGCCCTGCTTAATCAAACAAAGACGCAGCATTTGACCAGCGCCCGTTTAACGGGATATGAGCTGACGCTTTTGGCTCCTCATATTACGTTAAAGAGGTGCGTGACATTAAACCCGGCCACATTGTTGCCATACCCCGAGACCCAGCCTGAGGCGCAGAAAGCGCATGATTGTATTCTTGTGACTGAGGAACAAACAAAGGGTCGTATTGATCTCCAGGATACGCCCTTTTCAGAGGTAGATGGAGAGTTGTGGGTAGACGGATCATGCCTGAAGCTACCAGATGGTACGACTTCAGCAGCGTATGCAATTACCACATTACACACGATAGTGGAGACAGCACGCATACCACAGAAATCAGCTCAAGCAGCGGAACTGATAGCCTTAACACGAGCATGTGAGCTCAGTACAGGATTGTGTGTGAATGTTTACACAGATAGCCGCTATGCCTTCGGAGTAGCGCACGATTTCGGCCTACTCTGGAAGGAGAGAGGGTTCTTAACGTCACATGGGGTACAGATAATGCATGGGGAGTTAGTCCACAATCTCTTAACCGCATTGACATACCCGAAGAAAATTGCTATTGTTAAGTGTAGTGCCCATAGGAAAGTAGTTGATAAAGTTGGAGAAGGGAATGCGTTAGCAGACCGAGTAGCACGGGAGACTGCGATGCAGCCCGGCGCTACTGCCATGTATGTAGTAAAGTCACAGGTGGAAAGATGGCGTGATGCGAAGGAGGAAGTGCGAGAAATGCAAAGGACCGCTTCTGATAAAGAGCGGGAGCAATGGGCTAGCGAGGGAGAGTTGGATGATGAGGGTTGTTGGAGAAATAAGCAGATGGATAGATGGAAATTACCCACGGCCTTTGTCCAACCTATGGTTCAGATGGCACATGGGCTAGCACATGTTGGAGCTTCCGCAATTGTGAAATTGCTTACCCAAGTCTGGGAGCATCCAGAGATTGCTAGCACAGCAAAGAGGGTGGTGCAGACCTGTATGATTTGTCTGAAGTATAACCCAGGGAAAGGCACTCGAACTCCAGCAGGAGGATTTGCGACGCCCACTGCACCCTTTGAGGTTCTGCAGATGGACTACATCCAGCTTGAGCGCTGTAACAATTTGAAGTATGTTCTAGTAGTGGTTTGCGCTTTCAGCAAATGGGTTGAGGCGTACCCTACGAAAGACAATACTGCAATGACCACGGCGAAGCTGCTGCTAAAAGAGTTTTTCCCTCGATACGGCGTCTGTAGACTTCTGTGGAGTGATAATGGCCCTCACTTTGTAGCGGATGTTATAAAGTATGTCTTGAAGGGTCTAGGCATCACTCAGAAGTTTCATGCCGTGTTCCACCCTCAGTCTGCAGGACTAGTCGAGAAGTATAATGGTACACTGAAGCTTAAGATCGCCAAAATCCAAGCTTCAACATCTTTGACTTGGCCAGACGCCCTGCCACTGGCGTTATTGTCAATTAGGTCGGTGCCACACTCTCGAACTGGCCTTACGCCATATGAAATTGTATTTGGACGCCCAATGAATATTTGGGGTCCACCAAGGCCTAAGGCTGTGTATGATGTACCTTGTGTAATGATGAGCGATTATCTGGCACAGTTAACGGATAATTTGGTTTCTATTCATCAACAGGTCCGAGAGGCGCTCCCTGATCGGTCTACCGGTGAAGGACATGGTCTCCGACCTGGAGATCATGTTATGGTGAAGGTTTTCGATAGAACGAACAGTTTGGAGCCGAGATGGGTAGGACCTGAACAAGTCCTCCTTGCAACGAGGACGGCGGTGCGAGTCTCGAACAGGAAGAATTGGATCCATTCCTTGCACTGCCGAAAGGTACCGCCCGGATTGGTGGAGTCTGCCGTGCTGACCGATCAACGAGAAATCCTAGCAGCAGAGACAGGCCGTGCTGCGAAGCCGGATGACACTGAGGAGCTCTTTCCGGACCACACGACTTCTGGAGGAAGGCGATATCATCTTCGACCAAGGAAGTAAGGTTTCCAGTGCCGGGACATACTGTCAGAACGGCCCTTGGGTTAGTGAAACGGAGAGCCGATGAGGCAAGGGGGGGGGATCAGCCCTGCATTAGTGTAGTGACACCCGTCTTGGCCCGCTGGTGAAGAAATCAACCGCTGCCCAAGGGGAAGAGTTCTGACAGACTTTTTAGTTTCAGGAAGATATCAGGGTATTGTTTCTTTTGACATGGAGAAGAAGAAAATCCTTTGTGCGTTGGGGTTCATGCTAACAGTAGCTATTGTTGGGATAACCACATGGTTTGTGGAGGAGGCAACTCCTGCTCGAAAGACACTTGTGTTGACGACTCCGGTGCCTGCGGAGCACTACTTTTATACACTGCCATATCAAGAGTTGAAGCATCGACAATCTTATTTGAATAACACTTTCATTCAGATGCTGCATCACACCCACGTTGCTACGAACGCTACGAACTGTTGGATATGTGGGATGATGCCAGCCCATCAGAAGAAAGGAGGAACGCCATTCATACCACTTCCTTTCTCTCATAATGGCTCTTGTAGAGCATGGTACACTTTGCTGTTTGCCACTCGGAAACCGACAGTGGGACGATTGCTTTTTAGACTTAACAGAGAATGCCATCAAGACAAGAATGGGTATCCACAAGCGAATGGGACAATTTGGGAATGGGAAGAGTACCGACCGGACAATGAATCCATCCCCTATATCTTCACGAACACAAGAGACACTGTGGGGAAGGACAAATTCGTAATCCAAGTAGCACAGGCTCAAGCGGATTTGTGTGTCCAGAGTGTGGGTTTTATCCCTGTTGGTGTCAGTGATTGTATAACTGTACTGAACATCGACGGGCTGAACAACAGTACCTTCCTAGCGTCCCATAATACCTATTTTGTATGTGGAAATAAAGGTTATTACCGTTTGCCGGCTGGGTGGTCCGGGGTATGCTATGTATCATTCCTATTACCTCCTGTATTCTTAGCACCTGCGTCATATCATAAGGATTTGAAACTGTTGAATAATGTGACTGTAAATAGATATAAACGTACTCTATCAATTGATGATGTGGATCAGACCGATACCAGCTTGCAACAGTATATTGATTTTAACTTAGGACTGTTCTTCTTTGTTGGAGCTGCTTTGAACAGTAGGAAGATCCGAAGATTGACAAGAGTGGTAGAAGCTGTGACAAATCAGACTGCTGCCGCTCTTGGGAATCTTACGGAAGAATTACAAATAACTAGGATTGTTGCATTGCAGAATCGTATGGTACTAGATGTAATGTTAGCTGATCGAGGTGGAGCCTGTAAAATTATTGGAAGTAGCTGCTGTGTGTTCATCCCTGATCATACGCCATCCGTTTATAACGCCATTAACAAGCTGCATAAAATAGCAGCTGAAATCCACACGGAAAATGGCACTTGGTCCTTTTCTGGATGGTTTTGGGCGTTGGTTACTGCCTGGGGATGGAAGGTTTTAACTGGTCTCTGCATTATTATAACAATTCTGTTCCTTTTCTGTATGTGTATTCAATGTGGACCATTGTGCTGTTCTGTATGCATTTCATTCTGCATTCCAGATAAGAAAGCTATTGCCAATGTTGCTCGCCAGAAGGGTCTAGCTAAAGAGGTTAAGGGAATGATGATAATTGATATATATGATGATTATTCTTGGAAACCGGATGTCTTCAGTAAATGCTGAAAGGGTCGTCTGTTGTAAATTAAGGCAGAATGTGATTAAGCATTTACTGAAAACATTAATGCTTTCCCTTGCGATCATGTTTTCTTCGTTATGTTGACCGAAGTCCGGACTCCATTTTGTATTGACATGCTGCCATGTGTTCGTCACGAGGAGAGTCCGACCTCTGTGTTAGTTGCTCTTGTAATCTGCCTAGTAACAGTTTATAAATAGCTCTCTCTTGTCCGTCTGGCGCATGCCCAGACTTGACCACATCTGTTATAATTAGCTTTGCTTGACTATGTCCTTTTACGGGCTCAAGGAGTGTGTTGGCTCCGCCCATGTATTGATTCAGTATCGAGAATGACCATAAATGGTAATGTTCTTCGGCCTCATGTTGTATCCACCCACTTATGAGCCCCTCTGTTGTGTATAAAAGGGGACTGTGTACGAATGTTCTGTGTGCTACTCCATGCAATACTGAAGAGTGTTGTGTGGATTGTAGGACCACCCTTAAGGTTTAATAAACGTTGTTTTGTACTTTGCAGTTTCCGTGCCAACTTCCTTATAGATTCCGTTACAGGAGAGCGAACCCTTGTGTCTTGCGGGCCTAGCTGGGGCCTGTATTCATCAAGCTGATTGCATGGTAATCTGGAACATCGTTTTCAAGGCAAGGAGACGTAATATACAACTGTCCATTGGCTCAAAGGGAGTACACTTTCAAATGTAAGAACCACATTTATATCCGACTGTGGCATCACTAAGGGCTTTGGTGGAAATAAATGTTGCAAACCTTTTAAAAAATCTCACTACAACAGGTGATTTAAAAAATGAAGGCTGATGTGGCAACCGCAAAAAAGGTGAAAGAGCCCATAGAAAGTCCTTGCTTGTCAAGGGAGAAAACAAACAACAAAACAACCTGACCTGCAGTGGGTCAATCTGTCAAGTGCTAAACTAAACCACAAATTTGTTGCAATGACTGGACCACACAGATTTACAGAGGGACGTCTCACCTCTAAGATGACATCCACAACTTCAGGAGGAAGGTCAAATAAGATCAACTGTCGCTACTTAATCATCAAGCATGGAGATGCAGATTTCACATGGCCGGGTGCAGCACCCTGCCCTGCTGCTGTATCAGAAGATCCTTCTGAAGCAACAGCTTTATCAGAGGACACATGCTCATGCCTAGGAGTTCCGAGTACCACACTTTCCCCAGTCCAATCTGGTTCCACTAGGGTAACTTGTTACCAGTCATTCCTGATATTCTTCAAACCTCACGGCAGGCGAGGCGGCATAAAGGAATCCCGTTCTCCAATCTAGACGAAATGCGTTTCAGAGGTAGAGCCTCTTGGAAACTCAGACTTGAAAAATTGCTGGCATTGCAACCTCTTGGCAGTGGCAATAAGAACTGAGCCTGGGTTTTCCCTGTTGGTGGAAGATGTCTTGCGCCACCACTGGGTGTAACTGCCATTCATGGTCCACTAGGTGTCGGCAACGGAGTTCACCCACACTCAAATTTAGAGGTCCCGCAAGGGGATTCACCACCAGAGAAATTCCATGGCGGTCCTGTCATATCCAGCATAGAGCCTCATACAGAACCCAAGACCCCATTCCACTCTGCTTGTTGCAGTACCATACGGCAATGGTGTTGTCCATGAGCATCTCTCCCAGATGGTCGCTTCAATACAGAAGCAGCACATCTGTCATCACTGTGAAATCTGGGTGAGGTAAGAAGGTTCTGCCACAGACCCAATTGTGTCTAGTAGCCACCACTGCAGATATTTTGCAGTCTCCTCCTAAAACCAGATACAATCCAATAGATTCCCCTCGTGCTGTGCACACTGACTTTAATCCCACTACAGAGCACGCATAAGCCATCTGGTATGGGCTAGAAATTGGGTTGTAGGTTGACTGGGGTCTGAGCCCTAGTCAAGCAGCAATTACAATTCTAGTCAGGGTAAGAACCAGGCAAACTCTAAATTAACCTGTGCTCACCCTCTGGTAGCTTGGCATAGAGCAGTAAGGCTTAACTTTAGAGGCAATGTGGAACATATTTGTGTAACACTTCAAACAGAAAAACAGTGAAAACACTACACAAAACGATTATACACCAGGTTAGGCAGATAGAGCTTAATTTAATAAATAAAATAAGATCAAAGTGACATAAATCCAAAAAGTAGAACTTGAGATATTGCATTTCAAAGTTTTAGGAAGACATAGCTTCTTGAAGCAAAAAATCACTATCTGGTCGTGCTGGACCAGAACAAAGTCAAAAGTTCAGGCCGACCGCAATGGAGCACAGTCTGGATACAGGGACCTAGTTCGGCCCGCTGAACCAAAGTACCTTAATCCTGGTTGCAGAGCGCTGCGTGGATCCATGTCAAAGATGAGTTGCGCAGCCGAGGCGATGCGTAAGTTCGGAGGTGTGGTGAGGCTGTGGTGTGACGTCCTGATGCATCGACATCGAGGATCCTGTCCAATGAGCGGTGAAGCTATGATGCGGAGATCTGGCATCGCCCTCAAAGCTGCTGTCGATGAGGGATGTAAGGAACTTGCACCGGGTAAAGTGTCAGGCAGCAGCAGTTCCAAAGGTGATGCGTTGGTCCCAAATGCGGGAGGCTGCTGCAAAGCGGGTCCTTTGTGATAGGCACAATCCACACACCAGCGGCGATGCATCAGTACTATTCGAAGATGCGCCGCTCACCAAAGAAGATGGATCGGATCTACTCGGACATGCGTCGCTCGGAGATGCGCAGCTCAGCAGAAGAAGCGTCGGTTCCGCTGGAGATACACCGTAGGCCTAATTCGAAGGGTCCAGTTAGGGGGTGATAGTTATAGTTAGGACCGTGTTTCCATAGGAAATCTCAAAATTCTATTTTGAATAACTTTGACGCCGGTTGACGAATCTTCGTGAAATTTTCAAAACTAATGGGGCGCTCCGCTCAGCTCCTACCCTGAAAGTCTCGGGGTGATTCGTCAAGCGGGGGCCGAGAAAAAAGGGGGGTCCCAAAACGCGTTTTCCCCATGCATTTTTCCATAGGACATTTAGTCGAAGGTACAGCCCGAACGGCTGAACAGAATTACTCGAAATTTGGCAGAGAGGTAGTCCCTAGGTCAAGGAAGTGCCTTTTGTAGGTTTGGTGTAAATCTGTTCAGTAGATTCTGAGAAAATAGCCTTTAAATCAATATATATATCTGAGCCCGCTTACGGTACGCTTACCGTACGCTTACGGTAAGCGTACGGTGGCGTGCGCGAGCGCGATTCTGATTGGCTCTTAGATCTTAGTAAACATTCGAATCGGCCGAAACCAGGAAGCGGCGGCCGCCATTTTGTGTATTTCACTCAGAAAAAAAAGAGTGAAAACAAGAAAAGGGGGCAATGAGGAGAGTTACAGACCCCCTTACATTTGTGAGGGGGTCAAAGAAGGACTGTAAAGTACAAAGAAAACATTTATTGATTTTAAAAAAAATCACGGGGTACGCGTACGGTAAGCTTACGGTAAGCGTACGGTAGAAAAAAAAAAAAAAAAAATGAAAATCAGATTTAAGTGTTTAGATATTAGGGGGCTCTAAAAAGAGCCGTTGTGTTTATGAAATGATTTTTTAGTGGTACCTACAAGTAAGTACCGATGCAGAGTCTAAGGTTCAAGAGGAAGACTCTGTTCCCTTCATCATTGACGTGCACACCATCTCCTCTATAAATGTCTTGCATGTCATAACGCAAGTTGTTGTGGTAAATGGCACCCATACCATAGTCACGGAGGAAAGCAGAAACAGATTTGTTGACGTGCTTTCTTGCTTTGTCATCGCACCGCGTGCCCACCGTGCGTGCACGGCACTAACTGCGTAAAGTGGGCGCGCGGTGCGCGAAGCGCACCGCGTGCTCACTGTGCGCGCACGGTGCGGGAAGCGCACCGTGCGCGCACAGAACGAACTGCGTTAAGTGGGCGCGCACGCCACGAATGGCGTAAAGTAACTTAGCATTTAAAAAACCGTACAAATTCACTGAAAAAACCATAGGTTTCACACACGTTATAGTTAGGAATTAGCATTTAAAAAACCTTGCAAATTCACTGAAAAAACCATAGGTTTCACACATGTTATAGTTAGCGGAAATTTTACTGATAAAAAACCAATGAAATTCCCCCGTTATAGTTAGTGCAGGCAACTATAACTCACGCGACCGCAATCTTCTGCTGATGACATATGTGTCTTTATGAAAAAAAAATATTTGTAATATATGTATAGCTAAAAATGTATGGAAGAAGACATGGGCAAATAAGTGTCTAAATACAGTATTAGCATCAGCAGAGGATTGCGGTCGCGTGAGTTATAGTTGCCGCACTAACTATAACGGGGGAATTTCATTGGTTTTTTATCAGTAAAATTTCCGCTAACTATAACATGTGTGAAACCTATGGTTTTTTCAGTGAATATATATATATATATATATAGTTTAGACCTGGCAAACGGTTTAAGTTGTCAGGTTGAAATGGCAGTATCAACTGCACACACAGGCTCTGCAATGGCAGGACTGGAATATTATTTTAAGGGCTACTTAAGTAGGTTGCAAAATCAGTGCTGCAGGTCCACTAGTAGCATTTAATTTATAGGTCCTGGGTACAGGGAGTTCCACTTTACTAGGGACATATACGTAAATGAAATATGCCACTTGGGACTGAACCAATGTTACCAAGTTTAGGGAACAGAGCAAATGCACTTTAGCACTGGCTAGCAGTGGTAAAGTGCGTAGAGTCCTAATACCAGCATAAAAGAGGCCACAAAAAGTGGAGGAGGAAGGCAAAAAGTTGGGAGGAAGGCCACAATAAGCTGTTAGGTCTAACAGCATGTTTCACCAGCAGGATGCAAGAGGCCAGCAATCCCAGCTCCCCGAGTCATCCCTACTGAGATCCATGACAGAGGCTTCAACATTAGGATCATAGTCCCAATGTCCTGGAATACCTCGTCCTGGGGAAAGGCACAAAACTGTACCATATCTAGACTTTCGCAGATGAAGGGGAGCATCTTTGAAGGAGTCTGATGGGACTTTTGCACATTGATAGTAAGCCCCAGCAATGTTGTAAGGTTCTCTATCATCTGGAGCTGCTTGATGACTGACAGTCACTGAGGTAGGGGAAGACTAGCACCCTGACATCTAAACGAGTGCTCTATCCTCCACTTTTGTGAACACTCCAAGGGCACTGGTGAGGCCGAATGAGAGCATGATGAACTGAAAATGCCGCTAGACCACTGTGATGCGCAGGTAACAACTTTGGATCTGGAGGAGGGGAAATGGTAAAAACGTAATGCACAATGTAAGCAGGAAAGGCTTCCAGACTTAAGGGGGGGGGGGCGAGAGGAACTAAAGAGGGGAGTGCACCCTCCCGTGTTTTAACACTGCTTTACCAAAAAGTACTCCCCACTACCGACTCACTAATGAGTGGTTGGATCTATTTGAACCATCCTGGAATTCTGATAGTGTGGAGATCCCTACGTGAAGCCACTACAGGAACACCACTACTCGTTGGGAAAGGAGGCCAATCCTTTTATTTTATATTCCCTCACACACCCTAGTGGTGTTATGCTTCATCATCGGGACACCCCAACGCCTAAAAGTCAGGGTGGGCTCAACCGTCTTTCAGGGAGCTCTTAGGAAGATGTTTTTGGCCAGGGGGATAAAGATTAAAAGCCCACCAACAGATCCCAGTTTTCCTTTATTCTTGGATCTGCTGGGGGTAATGATAAAATATAAAGAAAGGGTCAGTAGGGATATTATGGTCCTAAGACCCTATAGCCAACATGTTTCAGTCCATGTAAGCCCCATAAAGGGTGCTGGACTTTCTTTAGGGCGGAATTGTGTGCCCCCTGGTATGAGTAGTACAGAGAATTTCCCTATTCTACTTATTATAAGGGCAGATAGCTGCTCCTTATCAATTGTCTAAGACAAATTAGTCTCATGTAATCACTCCATCTAGGAAGAGAAAAAGAAAAGAAAAAGATACCACACATCGTTGTATATAGAGTTCTAGATTGTTCATATCTACATGCGTTCGTGTGCACTGACCTGTGGTGAAAGGTTTTCCCACCACGCACGCAGAGGTGGCGAGTGAAAACATACTTTGTCTATCAAACGCTCGTGTTTGTATTATGCCCATTGTAGTGGCGGCATTATGCCATATCTTATCACCTTCCACTCCTAGGTGTGCGTTGTTGATATTGATACAACATCCGTGTCATTCACTCGTGTTCAAACTTGTAGCTTTAAAAATCGCCATGTCTCTCGGAAGTCTAAAAACGTATTTGTATGCTCTCACTTCATGCTCATTCGTGTGTATATATCTCTCTCTCACTCTCTCTCTCTTTCATCCTTACCCTGTTTTGGAAGGGGTTTCAACTCCTAGTGGAAACTCAACGCTCTGCGGGATAGCCCTGTAGTCAAACACTGTATGTTTACAGGAGCACAATCAACAAGATTTAGAGATTGGTGAATTTTCGAGTCACCCAAACCGTCGGCCCACAGTTGTGATGGGGGAAACAAAACAGAAGATAACACTCATGAGAACAGTGCTGGAGGACCACGTATGAAAGTTGGTCAAAGTGGCTGTGTCACCCTCCCAAATCACCAGGATGTCATCTATGTAGCGCCACCAACCCTTGATGTTGTCAGTATAAGGATTCGTCGTCCAAAAATGTTCTTCTTCTAGTTGCCCCACATACAAACACGCTATGCTCGGCGCGAATGTGCTGCCCATCGATGTACCGTGGACCTGTAGGTACAATTGATCCTCGAACCTGAAGAAGTTCTCTTTTAATGCTAGGCTCATTAGTGTGACAACCCAACTAACTGGAGCATCCCAGGTCCATTCCTCCTGGTGTAAGAGTGTTTCAATTACTCTAATGCTTTCGTCCTGCGGAATACTGGTGTATAATGCTTCTACATCCAAACATACAAAGACGTTGTGTCTTGGATCGTATGTAACATCTTGCAGGACATTCAATAGACGTTTGGTGTCTTGTATGTAAGACCTGATGCGAGTAACCAGGGGACGGAGGAACCAGTCAGTGTATTTCGATAAAGGTTCCAAAAGGGAACCAATCCCGGATACAATAGGCCTCCCTGGTGGTGGAACTTTTCCTTTATGAATTTTAGGTATTGTGTAGAAGACCGGTGTTCTCAGGTCTTCACAATTCAAGAATTCATGTTCCTTTTTATTTATCCACCTCTGGTCCAGTGCTTCTATGGTCAAAGTGCTTGTAGTTTTCCTAAGACGAGAAGTAGGATCTCTAGAGATATGTTTGTAGTATTTGGTGTCTGACAGTAAGTAAATGCAGGCTGTTCTGTAGGCTGTGGTGCTCTGTATCACCGTAGCACCACCTCTGTCTGCTGGTTTTATAACAATATCCGATCTCGTGCTTAAATCTTTAAGGGCCTCTCGTCCTTTTTTACTTATGTTATCAAAAGTACCCTTTCTTGGGTGAAAGTATGGGGCCCCTGGAACGCCTACCGCGGGGGTATCTGCGCGCCACCACTGCTGCCTGCGGCCTCACCAGCCCCGTCCCCTTAGTTGACTCCTTTCCCTAGCCCCGAGCACGGAGTTCCCCCAGTCCTCGATCTGTTCCCCTTCCCCTCTTTAGACTCCTGTGGATGGCTGGGGTCCCCTATTCGGGGAGCACGTGCTGTTACTTTCGATTGCGGGTTGCCTTGCGGGTGTGGTTTTTGTGTTGTTTGTATAAAATGAAACCGTATTGTGGGGTCAGAGTGATGTGGCCCACGACGCTGATACCTCCTGATTTTGCTTCTCTGCAACGCCAAGTGTTTTTGTACGTATGTCATATGCTCCTGTCATTCTAGCGGCTGGCCGGAAGGTTGTAGGCCCATACTTGTATATTCTTGAGATTGCAATAAACGGTTTCAAAAAAAAAAAAAAAAAAAAAAAAAAGTACCCTTTCTGATGGGTAAATTCTCAATCTCATTTGACACCGCCTCTTCAAAAGCTATTACTTCTGGGGGCATCACAGAAGCAGGGGGGAAAAAAAAAATCGACTTCACACGTAAGGATGTATAATTGTGGTCATCAACCAGTGTCTCCTTACCCATAAAGAATGTTTTTAGTCTTATCTTGTGGAAAAATTCGCTCAATTTGCATCTTATCTGGAATTTGTCCAGATGGGTCGTTGGCACAAATCCAAGTCCTTTGTTCAGGATTTCGATTTCTTCTGTTGTTAAGGTGATGTCGGTGAGGTTCACCACTAATCCCGGGATGTGCTTGTCCCTGCTGTTGGTCCTTTTGTCATGCTCCGTGTATTCACTGTTGTGTTGCTGTCTTCCCATTGGACCTGTTTTCCCACGTTGTGCCTCCTGCCACGTTTTCCTCTCCTTCCGCCCTGTTCTAAAAAACGGTTCTGCAGATAGCTGCTCCTTATCAATTTTCTAAGACAAATTAGTCTCATGTAATCACTCCATCTAGGAAGAGAAAAAGAAAAGAAAAAGATACCACATATCGTTGTATATAGAGTTCTAGATTGTTCATATCTACATGCGTTCGTGTGCACTGACCTGTGGTGAAAGGTTTTCTCACCACGCACGCAGAGGTGGCGAGTGAAAACATACTTCGTCTATCAAACACCCGTGTTTGTATTATCCCCATTGTAGTGGCGGCATTATGCCGCATCCTATCACCTTCCACTCCTAGGTGTGCATTGTTGATATTGATACAACATCTGTGTCATTCACTCGTGTTCAAACTTGTAGCTTTAAAAATCACCATGTCTCTCGGAAGTGTAAAAACAAATTTGCATGCTCTCACTTCATGCTCATTCGTGTGTGTATATATATATCTCTCTCACTCTCTCTCTCATTCATCCTTACCCCGTTTTGGAAGGGGTTTTAACTCCTAGTGGAAACTCAACGCTCTGCGGGGTAGCCCTGTAGTCAAACACTGTACATTTACAGGAGCACAATCAACAAGATTTAGAGATTGGTGAATTTTCGAGCCACCCGAACCGTTGGCCCACAGTTGTGATGGGGGAAACAAAACAGAAGATATCACTCATGAGAACAGTGCTGGAGGCTGGACCCCGAGGGGGCCAGCTCTCTCTCATACCTTATATTCGTAACTCAGCTTCATGTTTACTCACGCCATCAAGGGTCCTGCCCCTCGTCCCGTCCTACTTGGAGGTGGTTCCACTGCTTGGGGTTCCGAGTTACCTCGATCTCCCGCTGTAAATGTATCGTTGTCTATTGGATGGTGTCCCGCCCATTTCCGGGTTGCATAATGGACGTCAGAGCGACTCTAGAAGAAATTATGGGTATTGTAGTTCTACACTAGGACAGCTCCGTTTTCACTGTGGATTCATAAAAGTAATGCTGATAGTGTCCTGCCCATTTTTGGTCGTGTAATGTATGTCAAAGCGACACTAGCAAGAATTATGCGTATTGTCGTTCTAAACTAGAAACGCTCCGTTTTCGCTACGGACACTCAATCGAAATTCTGAAAGTTGTGTTTATAATGTGGAATTGGAGTCTCAGCCACTCAAATCGGTTTAGCGGGTAATGCAGATATCGTTTCGTATTATCGTTCTATTGGATAAGTGAATCCTCAAATTATTGGGACTGTTTGGCTGGGGACACAATCTTATTTAAATGATTTTCTCATATCTATTTACATTATCAAGATGCTGATGACAATACTTTCGCCATAATGAACATTTATATGTTTTTCAATGTTCGCCTCAGTATTCATAGTGAAGGGACTTGACTTGTATATAGTTACATCCCAGTCCCTGTATCAGATGAATCCGATCGTACCTGTGACGTACTTAGATGTCAGGGACGCGGAAGATGGGGTGATTATTGTGGGTGGGGTTGTAATGAAGTGCGTTGTGCTTCAGATTTGTAATTATCAGTTTAATATTTACAACCCCAGTAATGACACAGAAATAGGTCACTTCGTTCATTTGGTTTTGGAGATATTACATTATTGATTTACCATAGATACATGTGTTGTTGGGAAAGGGAATACTCTTGGGGTAGAGATTACCCAAATTAATAAAGGAACTTCCTGGCATCAGCTCCCTATCAAGAGGTGTAGATATACAGTCAATTACCTCTTATTGAGTTGATTCGGTATCGAGTCATTCAGTCCGACAATGTGGGTTTTGAGTCTATACACCCATCGCTGGGTTCGAGTAGGATTTTGGACATGTCACCATCACCCTTCACCTTCTTGATAATTGTCCACCACAAGTCTGTGTCTGTGTGTTTTTTCTCTATATAGCGAGCAGTGAGTTTAGTTGATGTAATAGCCCTTCTGATTGTGCTTCTATGCTCACTAATACGCACTTTAACTTTTCTCCCGGTCATCCCCACATACATGAGTTTGCAGGGGCATTTAATGAGGTAAATCACCTTATCGGTGTTACAGTTTGTGTGTGAACGTTGTTCCCATGCGTACTGCATGCCTAGGTCTATTTCTTTTGTGTGTTCAGTGAAAGGGCAAGCTACACAGGAGCCACATGGGTAGTGGCCAGTGACCCCTGGTAGGTTCCATAGTGTTAATTGGTGTGTAGTTTTTATTTTAGTCTTACTGAAATCAGTGTGTATAAGGGAGTCCTTAAGACTCCGGTTTCGTTTAAAAGAGAACATTGGTTTCTCAAATTTCAATTTATTTGAGGTCAAGACTGTCCACTTTTTGTTGATGATTTTCTTAATTTCATTAGATGATGCATTAAAAGTTGTCATGACGAAAGGACCAACAGCAGGGACAAGCACATCCCGGGATTAGTGGTGAACCTCACCGACATCACCTTAACAGAAGAAGTTGATATCCTGAACAAAGGACTTGGATTTGTGCCAACGACCCATCTGGACAAATTCCAGATAAGATGCGAATTTAGCGAATTTTTCCGCAAGATAAGACTAAAAACATTCTTTATGGGTAAGGAGACACCGGTTGATGACCACAATTATACATCCTTACATGTGAAGTTGATTTTTTCCCCCCTGCTTCTGTGATGCCCCCAAAAGCAGGGCCGGACTGGCCGTAGCGGGCACCGGGCAATCCCCCGGTGCGCCGCACGGGTGGGGGCCGGTTTCGGGCCCCTGGGGGCCGTTTTTGTTACAGGGCAGCTTTTGCAGCATAGCTGCAAAATCGGCCCTGTAACAAAATCGGCCGAAAATCGCCCTGGCAAAGAGCTCGGCGGCACCCAGTCCGGCCCTGCCCAGAAGTAATAGATTTTGAAGAGGCGGTGTCAAATGAGATTGAGAATTTACCCATCAGAAAGGGTACTTTTGATCACATAAGTAAAAAAGGACAAGAGGCCCTTAAAGAATTAAGCACGAGATCGGATATTGTTATAAAACCAGCAGACAAAGGTGGTGCTACGGTGATACAGAGCACCACAGCCTACAGAACAGCCTGCATCAACTTACTGTCAGACACCAAATACTACAAACCTATCCTCTGAGGCGGAAGCCGGAGGACTGTGCTTATGAAATTGAATTTTAAAACTTGTTACTCTGTTTAATTTGGATTTTAAAACAAGGAGCTCACCTGCTTAAGCGCTCACACCACGCGCTGACACAGCCCTCCTTCCTCTTCCCTGAGACAGCGGTCCGCGCTGAGACAGGGAACGCCCAAGACCTAAGCCACGCCCACTGCGAGGCCACGCCCACCACAAGGACTACAAAAACGATTGAAAACGAAGCGCCCCTCATTATTTGTAATTATCCTCTGAGGCAGAAGCCGGAGGACTGTGCTTATGAAATTGAATTTTAAAACTTGTTACTCTGTTTAATTTGGATTTTAAAACAAGGAGCTCACCTGCTTAAGCGCTCGCACCACGCGCTGACACAGCCCTCCTTCCTCTTCCCTGAGACAGCGGTCCGCGCTGAGACAGGGAACGCCCAAGACCTAAGCCACGCCCACTGCGAGGCCACGCCCACCACAAGGACTACAAAAACGATTGAAAACGAAGCGCCCCTCATTATTTGTAATTATCCTCTGAGGCAGAAGCCGGAGGACTGTGCTTATGAAATTGAATTTTAAAACTTGTTACTCTGTTTAATTTGGATTTTAAAACAAGGAGCTCACCTGCTTAAGCGCTCGCACCACGCGCTGACACAGCCCTCCTTCCTCTTCCCTGAGACAGCGGTCCGCGCTGAGACAGGGAACGCCCAAGACCTAAGCCACGCCCACTGCGAGGCCACGCCCACCACAAGGACTATAAATGTGCCGGCCATACCAGCGCAGCGGACGAGCGCAGCGGGAGCGCCGTTTGCGCGCCGAAGGCGCGCCTAAGGCAAGCCCGTCTGCGCCCGTCCGGGCACGACCGGGCCTAGGGCCAGAACCCCTGCCTAAAACATCCTACACAAAGGTAGGCTACTCACGTAGAGAGCTACTAAGTTTCAGACCCTCATGCACTTCCTGCGATTACTTGCATGATCTAAATGGACCTTTTACTTGCTGCCCACTATGTAAGCCAGCCCAGCTCACTTTACCTACTAAACCTCACAAGCCCGCCGCCCTCAGCCTCGCCTCACTAAACTGTCGCTCACTCCCTAAACACGCGACACAGGTGAACCACCTCATAGAAGACCTGGAGATAGATATCCTTTTTCTCACGGAAACGTGGCTTGCCCCACACTCACAATCAGATATGGCACTAGCAACTCCACCGGGATACCTGATTCAGTCCCTCCCCCGCCCTTTAGGAAGAGGCGGTGGTGTCGCCATCATCCACCGAGACTATCTCCACTGTAAAACCAGTGACGCGCAGATTTTGGACTCAGAAAGTCTCCACTTTACCATTAAAATAAACCCAACCAACTCCCTTACGGGAATACTTGTGTACCGCCCTCCCGGCCTCACAGGTTCCTTCATTGGTTCCCTCCTAGATTCAGTCACAACTCAGGCTCACTCCCTATCAAATTTTATGATAGTAGGTGACCTGAACATTCATCTTGAAGACCCGGCAGATCCTGTAGCTAACGATCTGATCTTAGATCTGGCGGCACTTGACATCCGCCTACTCAACTCCGGAGCCACCCATATCAAGGGTCATCTACTGGACCCTGTTTTCACTAGTTCGCCATCAATACTACCGAAGGAGGCTCTTCCCCTGCCCTGGACAGACCACTTTTTAGTCTCCTGCCAACTTCCTGGAATCTTCAGGAAACCCCAAACTCCGCCCACCTATAGCAGAGACAGGACCTGGTCTAGACTCCCCATGGAAGAATGGGCCAAAACCCTAGAAAGGACGACCCCGGCACACGCGGAAGACCCGGTTACTGCCGACAAACAATACAGAGAATGGATTACCTCCTCCCTGGACTCAGTACTCCCAATTAGAACTAGGGAAAACAAAAACGGTAAACCTGGGTCAGCCCCATGGTATACTATGGATCTCCGAATACTCCGCAAAAACTGTAAAAAAGCCGAACGGCTTTGGAGAAGAAACTGGCAGCACGCCAATAAAGAGGCATACCAGATCACAGTCAGACATTACAAAGAGGCCATCAGACAAGCCAAAGCCTCACACTATGACACAAGGATACAAGAATCATCCAACTCAGCCAGGGAATCCTTCTTAATTGTAAAGGAACTGCTCAAAGTCCCCAACTCTACCACCTCCACCACCCCTAAAGTTGACCGTAGCAATGAACTAGCTAACTACTTTAACGATAAAATCATAAGAATCCTGGCGACTCTCCCACCCCCCGACCCCACCAGTCACATGGAAAGCCGATTACCCCTCGACCAGGCCAAAAGCAATCCGCGCCCCGCACTGCCGACATTTCGGTCAGTAACTTGCTTAGAGGTGGAAAGAACACTGATGAAAATGAAAAGCGGTTCACCTCTGGACCCTGCACCGATCAGGTTCTCTTAAAACCGTAGCCTCGGTCATCGTGCCCACCGTCACAGAACTTATCAACAGTTCGCTCGCCCGCGGATCTGTACCTGATAGCTGGAAGAGTGCTGTTGTAAAAGCACTTAAAAAAAAACCCCAGCTAGATCCAGCAGACTTGGCGAATTATCGACCAATATCACTGCTCCCGGGTATCAGCAAAGTAGCTGAGAAACTGGTAAAGGCTCAACTATCTCAGTTCTTTGAGACTAACAAAATACTCAGGCAATCCCAAACTGGATTTCGCCCGGGCCATGGCACAGACACCGCACTCCTCGCCGTCATTGAAGAAGCAAGGCGCATACTAGATTCAGGAGGATCAGTGGCAGTGATCCTCCTGGATCTAAGCGCAGCCTTCGACACAGTCAACCATCGTGTCCTTCTTCATAGACTGGCGGATGCAGGATTAACCGGGACGGCATACAGTTGGATTGAGTCATTCCTGACAGGGCGCACATTCCAAGTATGGGACAACAATCACCACTCATCCATCCTTCCTCTCACAAGCGGTGTCCCTCAGGGCTCCTCCCTGAGTCCGACGCTTTTCAACGCGTATATGGCCCCCCTTGAGGACGTGGTGACACCATTTAATATAAAAATGGTAAGTTATGCTGACGACACTCAGCTGGTCGTCTCCCTGTCCCAACTGATAGACCACCCAGAAAACCTAACCAACTGTCTTACAGGGATTCATAACTGGATGAATAATTCATCATTAAAACTCAATGGGTCAAAGACGGAGGTCATGCTCCTAGGGAAACAATGGAAGACCATCCCCCCAGCACTTTGGCCTGACGTATTCGGGGAAATCCCACCCCCAAAGCGTGAAATTAAAACACTCGGAGTGTGGCTCGAACCCGAGTTGTCTATGAAGACACAAGCAGCGAAAACTTCAGGCACCTGCTTCGGGCTCCTACGCACAACCCGCAAGATTCTCCCCCTACTGCCACCTAACTCTAGGAAACTACTCATCCAGGGACTGGTACTGACCCGCCTGGACTACAGTAATATGGTCTACCTAGGAGCCCCTGAGGCCACCCTAACAAAACTTCAGCGGACACAGAACGCAGCGGCACGCCTTCTTACTAACCTCCCCTCCAGAGTGTCCGCCAAGCCGGCCCTCAAAGCTCTGCACTGGCTCCCTGTGCGCCAAAGGGTGCAATTCAAAGCGATGTGCACAACACATAAGCTGATCAACGGTACTGGCCCCGAGATTCTCAGAAAAATAATCCCCCCCTACACAACAACCAGATCTCTACGATCGCAGAATGAGAACCTGGCCAGCATACCTAGATTTAAAAAGACTCGCACAGGAGGACGACAATTCTCCGTACAGGCGGCTGCTGGATGGAACGCCCTTCCACGGACCCTCAGACTCGAACCTAACTACCTGGCTTTCCGCAAGAAACTTAAAACGCACCTATTCCCTAAATAGTGTTCCCATACGAGTACCTCTCCCCCCCCCCTTCCCCTCAACAGGATTGCAAATTCACAGCGCGGGGATGCCCTTTGGTCACCAGGCGCTTTAGAAAACGCTATTAAATTAAATTAATTAAAATCTCTAGAGATCCTAATTCTCGTCTTAGGAAAACTATAAGCACTTTGACCATAGAAGCACTGGACCAGAGGTGGATAAATAAAAAGGAACATGAATTCTTGAATTGTGAAGACCCGAGAACACCGGTCTTCTACACAATACCTAAAATTCATAAAGGAAAAGTTCCACCACCAGGGAGGCCTATTGTATCCGGGATTGGTTCCCTTTTGGAACCTTTATCGAAATACACTGACTGGTTCCTCCGTCCCCTGGTTACTCGCATCAGGTCTTACATACAAGACACCAAACATCTATTGAATGTCCTACAAGATGTTACATACGATCCAAGACACGTCTTTGTATGTTTGGATGTAGAAGCATTATACACCAGTATTCCGCAGGACGAAAGCATTAGAGTAATTGAAACACTCTTACACCAGGAGGAATGGACCTGGGATGCTCCAGTTAGTTGGGTTGTCACACTAATGAGCCTAGCATTAAAAGAGAACTTCTTCAGGTTCGAGGATCAATTGTACCTACAGGTCCACGGTACATCGATGGGCAGCACATTCGCGCCGAGCATAGCGTGTTTGTATGTGGGGCAACTAGAAGAAGAACATTTTTGGACGACGAATCCTTATACTGACAACATCAAGGGTTGGTGGCGCTACATAGATGACATACTGGTGATTGGGAGGGTGACACAGCCACTTTGACCAACTTTCATACGTGGATAAACCAACTCAACCCACACCTGAAGTTCACTATGACATTTAACCAGGAACAGGTGTCATTTCTGGATGTTAAACTTAGTGAAAAGAACGGAGGGGTTACCAGTTCCTTTTTTTCTAAACCAACAGACAAAAACAGCTTATTACATTTTAATAGTGCTCACCCCTGTGCTCTAATGGAGAACCTCCCGGTGGGCCAATTCTTACGAATCCGCAGAAATTGTGCGGACCTAAAAGAATACAAAGTGGAAGCAGAAAATCTGGCAAAGAAATCGGAAGAAAGATCTTATCCCAAGAGGATTCTTGATAAAGCAAAGAAACGGTCCCGCAATACACCCAGGGAGGCCCTACTAGAAACACATCAGAAAGAGGAACAGGACACACATATATGTGACAACTTTTAATGCATCATCTAATGAAATTAAGAAAATCATCAACAAAAAGTGGACAGTCTTGACCTCAAATAAATTGAAATTTGAGAAACCAATATTCTCTTTTAAATGAAACCGGAGTCTTAAGGACTCCCTTATACACACTGATTTCAGGAAGACTAAAATAAAAACTACACACCAATTAACACTATGGAATCTACCAGGGGTCACTGGCCACTACCCATGTGGCTCTGTGTAGCATGCCCTTTCACTGAACACACAAAAGAAATAGACCTAGGCATGCAGTACGCATGGGAACAACGTTCGCACACAAACTAACATCGATAAGGTGATTTACCTCATTAAATGCCCCTGCCAACTCATGTATGTGGGGATGACAGGGAGAAAAGTTAAAGTGCATATTAGTGAGCATAGAGGCACAATCAGAAGGGCTATTACATCAACTAAACTCACTGCTCACTATATAGAGAAAAAACACACAGACACAGACTTGTGGTGGACAATTATCAAGAAGGTGAAGGGTGAGGGTGACATGTCCAAAATCCTACTCGAACGTGAACAGCGATGGGTGTATAGACTCAAAACCCACATTGTCGGACTGAATGACGTGATACCGTGGAATCAACTCAATAATTGACTGTATATCTACACCTCTTGATAGGGAGCTGATGCCAGGAAGTTCCTTTATTAATTCGGGGAATCTCTACCCCAAGAGTATTCCCTTTCCCAACAACACATGTATCTATGGTAAATCAATAATGTAATATCTCCAAAACCCCATGAACGAAGTGACCTATTTCTGTGTCATTACTGGGGTTGTAAATATTAAACTGATAATTACAAATCTGAAGCACAACGCACTTCATTACAACCCCACCCACAATAATCACCCCATCTTCCGCGTCCCTGACATCTAAGTACGTCACAGGTACGATCGGATTCATCGGATATAGGGACTGGGATGTAACTATATACACAAGTCAAGTCCCTTCACTTTGAATACTGAGGCGAACATTGAAAAACATATAAATGTTCATTATGGCGAAAGTATCGTCATCAGCATCTTGATAATGTAAATAGATATGAGAAAATCATTTAAATATGATTATGTGTCCCCAGCCCTACAGTCCCAATAATTTGAGGATTCACTTATTCAATAGAACGATAATACGAAACGATATCTGCATTACCCGCTAAACCGATTTGAGTGGCTGGGACTCCAACTCCACATTATAAACACAACTTTCAGAATTTCCATTGAGTATCCGTAGCGAAAACGGAGCGTTTCTAGTTTAGAACGACAATACCCATAATTCTTGCTAGTGTCGCTTTGACATACATTACACGACCAAAAATGGGTAGGACACTATCAGCAGTACTTTTATGAATCCACAGTGAAAACGGAGCGGTCCTAGTGTAGAACTACAATACCCATAATTCCTGCTAGAGTCGCTCTGACGTCCATTACGCAACCCGGAAATGGGCGGGACACCATCCAATAGACAACGATACATTTACAGCGGGAGATCGAGGTAACTCAGAACCCCAAGCAGTGGAACGACCTCCAAGTAGGACGGGACGAGGGGCAGGACCCTTGATGGTGTGAGTAAACATGAAGCTGAGTCACGAATATAAGGTATGAGAGAGAGCTGGCCCCCTCGGGGTCCAGCCTCCAGCACTGTTCTCATGAGTGTTATCTTCTGTTTTGTTTCCCCCATCACAACAGTGGGCCGACGGTTCGGGTGACTCGAAAATTCACCAATCTCTAAATCTTGTTGATTGTGCTCCTGTAAACGTACAGTGTGACTACAGGGCTACCCCGCAGAGCGTTGAGTTTCCACTAGGAGTTGAAACCCCTTCCAAAACGGGGTAAGGATGAATGAGAGAGAGAGTGAGAGAGATATATATATACACACACGAATGAGCATGAAGTGAGAGCATGCAAATACGTTTTTACACTTCCGAGAGACATGGCGATTTTTAAAGCTACAAGTTTGAACACGAGTGAATGACACGGATGTTGTATCAATATCAACAACGCACACCTAGGAGTGGAAGGTGAGAGGATGCGGCATAATGCTGCCACTACAATCGGCATAATACAAACGCGAGCGTTTGATAGACAAAGTATGTTTTCACTCGCCACCTCTGCGTGCATGGTGGGAAAACCTTTCACCACAGGTCAGTGCACACGAACGCATGTAGATATGAACAATCTAGAACTTTATATACAACGATGTGTGGTATCTTTTTCTTTTCTTTTTCTCTTCCTAGATGGAGTGATTCCATGAGACTAATTTGTCTTAGAAAATTGATAAGGAGCAGCTATCTGCCCTTATAATAAGTAGAATAGGGAAATTCTCTGTACTACTCATACCAGGGTACACACAATTCCGCCCTGAAGAAAGTCCAGCACCCTTTATGGGACTTACATGGACTGAAACATGTTGGCTATAGGGTCTTAGGACCATAATATCCCCACTGACCCTTTCTTTATATTTTATCATTACCCCCAGCAGATCTAAGAATAAAGGGAAACTGGGATCTGTTGGTGGGCTTTTAATCTTTATCCCCCTGGCCAAAAACATCTTCCTAAGAGCTCCCTGAAAGACGGTTGAGCCCACCCTGACTTTTAGACGTCGGGGTGTCCCGATGATGAAGCATGACACCACTAGGGTGTGTGAGGGAATATAAAATAAAAGGATTTGGCTCCTTTCCCACCTAGTAGTGGTGTTCCTGTAGTGGCTTCACGTAGGGATCTCCACACTATCAGAATTCCAGGATTGTTCAAATAGATCCAACCACTCATTAGTGAGTCGGTAGTGGGGAGTACTTTCTGGTAAAGAAATGGTAAAAACACCACCATCAAGTCTTCGGTGCTTATGGAAGACCGGGCCTGCGCTAGCATGAGCATTTTGAATTTGCTCTTACACAGGAAGGTGTTGAGAAGGAAAAGTTCTAATATAGAATGAAGGTCTCCATCCGTCTTCGGAACAAGGAAGTAGCAGGGCACACTCAGGTCCTGCTTCCGAGGTTAGAACCTTCTTGATGGTGCCTCGGGCCAAAATGATTTTCACTTCCTACTTCAAGACGAACGAATGTCCGACAGAATATCGACAGACAGAAAATCGACCTACATAAATATCGACACAAAAATAGCGACGTCAAAAATATCAAAGTCCTTTCTACATAATGGTAAGTACAAAAATATCGAGAAAAAAAAATAATCGTCAAAAATATCGATGCTACAAATATCGTTTTTTTAAATGTTTAAAAAATAATGTAAAATTAAGTAAATAATACATATAATTAAAAGAAACATAGTTCAAAATATTAAAACATGTTTAATAATAATAACTAATACATATAGGGGCCGATTCCGATCATGTAAAAAGGCCCTGAGAATCGTCGTATGGAGCATTTTCTCCATACAACTCGCACCCGGTAATCTGTCCCTACAACCTAGGAAGAACGATTCGTACAGAAAGCCTATTTCCGTACGAATCGTACAAAAGACCGTACGTGGAAAACATACCTACGATTCTGATCCGGAACAGCTTGTACGCGACGTCCGGACGTATTCAGGCAGCCGTGTCAGGCCCAGCAAGTACGATTCGTCCCTACGTCACTCCGTACGGCTCTTTTTCTACGGGAGTCAAACACAGCCGGAAAAGCAGAGTTCGACGCGAACCGCTACGCAACGGAGCCCCGGTACGCGACCTACATGCCATGAACCCCATCGTACGTGTCATCCCGGTCCTCTTGGCCTATGACCTGGTGCACCGCACCCGACGCACACGCCGCAGAAGGTGAGAACAACGGCCAGGGTGGGGGGTGAGGGGCATGAAACATACCCCATAACCAAACCCAAACCTATAATATGGAGGCCATGGTCACTTTGGGGGGCTGTCCAGCAACCCCTGCGTACCGCAACAACGGAAGTGGACGTGTGCGGTGCGTACCACACGTACCCCTATGGCACCATTACAACAGTGGCACAGACCGTACCCACGCATGAATGTGTGGGTATGGTGCGTACCACATGTACCCCTACGGCACCATGCCAACTCGGGTACGGACCGTACCCACGCATGAATGCGTGGGTACGGTGCATACCACACGTACCCCAACGGCACCATGCCTTCTCAGGTACGGACCGTACCCACACATGAATGCGTGGGTACGGTGCGTACCACACGTACCCATACGGCACCATGCCAATTCAGGTACGGACCGTACCCACGCATGAATGCGTGGGTATGGTGCATACCACACGTACCCCTACAGCACCATTACAACTCAGGTACGGACCGTACCCACGCATGAATGCGTGGGTAAGGTGTGTACCACACGTACCCCTACGGCACCATGACAACTCAGGTACGGACCGTACCCTGGGTACGGTGCGTACCGCAGGTACCCCTATGGCACCATTACAACTCAGGTACGGACCGTACCCACGCATGAATGTGTGGGTACGGTGCATACCACATGTACCCCTACGGCACCATTACAACTCAGGTACGGACCGTACCCACGCATGAATGCGTGGGTACGGTGCGTACCACACGTACCCCAACAGCACCATTAAAACTCAGGTACGGACCGTACCCACGCATGAATGCGTGGGTACGGTGCGTACCACACGTACCCCAACGGCACCATGCCAACTCAGGTACGGACCGTACCCACGCATGAATGCGTGGGTACGGTGCGTACCACATGTACCCCTACGGCACCATGACACCTCAGGTACGGACCGAACCCATGCATGAATGCATGGGTACGGTGCGTACCACACGTACCCCATTACAGCAGCAGTAAATTTGGGATAGGATGCGTACACACACCAGGAATGTGGGCCTAGAGGACTGGCCCAGCATGTTACCTTCATATTGGTGTGTGTGTAGGTCCAGGCCCGCAGTGTACAGCCCCAAGGGGGTGCGTGGGTGGGTGCATATGACTCCCAGCAGCGTCCAGACATATGAGGGGTGGGTGCATATCACTACCAGCAGTGTCCAGACATATGAGGGGTGGGTGCAGAGGACTCCCAGCAGTGGACAGACATATGAGGGGTGGGTGCATATCACTACCAGCAGTGTCCAGACATATGAGGGGTGGGTGCAGAGGACTCCCAGCAGTGGACAGACATATGCGGGGTGGGTGCATATCACTACCAGCAGTGTCCAGACATATGAGGGGTGGGTGCAGAGGACTCCCAGCAGCGTCCAGACCTATGAGGGGTGGGTGCATATCACTACCAGCAGTGTCCAGATATACGAGGGCTGGGTGCAGAGGACTCCCAGCAGCATCTAGACCTATGAGGGGTGGGTGCATATCACTACCAGCAGTGGACAGACATATGAGGGGTGGGTGCATATCACTACCAGCAGTGGACAGACATATGCGGGGTGGGTGCATATCACTACCCGCAGCGTCCAGACATATGAGGGCTGGGTGCAGAGGACTCCCAGCAGCGTCCAGACCTATGAGGGGTGGGTGCATATCACTACCAGCAGCGTCCAGACATATGAGGGGTGGGTGCAGAGGACTCCCAGCAGCGCCCAGACATATGAGGGGTGGGTGCATATCACTACCAGCAGCGTCCTGACACATGAGGGGTGGGTGCAGAGGACTCCCAGCAGAGTCCAGACCTATGAGGGGTGGGTGCATATCACTACCAGCAGTGTCCAGACATATGAGGGGTGGGTGCAGAGGACTCCCAGCAGCGTCCAGACCTATGAGGGGTGGGTGCATATCACTACCAGCAGCGTCCAGACATATGAGGGGTGGGTGCAGAGTACTCCCAGCAGCGTCCAGACATATGAGGAGTGGGTGCATATCACTACCAGCAGCGTCCAGATATATGAGGGGTGGGTGCAGAGGACTCCCAGCAGCGTCCAGACCTATGAGGGGTGGGTGCATATCACTACCAGAAGCGTCCAGACATATGAGGGGTGGGTGCAGAGGACTCCCAGCAGCATCTAGACGGCCAGACATGGATCCCTTGCTCACTTTGCCACTGGATTCAAGATAGCCTGGCTGATGAGGGTTATGAACCCGAAACCGGTCCCAGGATGCTTGTTTCGGGTCCAGGGAAGACATGGCTTGGCAGTTCGGGCTGGACTGTTCCCAAGAGGCACAGGGTCAGACTGATTTGCATATGACCATGTCTGAACTGGGGTGGTGGAGTGAGCTAAAGAATGATGATGGATTAAACCCAGATCAGTTGACTGGGGGTGAGTGTTTGATTTGCTCAAACGCTCCGTCCATCATCCCCCTTTGGTATCGCTTTGTTCGCCCTAAGTTGGCAGGGTATGTCCAGACGTGGATCCCTTACTCACTTTGCCACTGGATTCAAGATAGCCTGGCTGATGAGGGTTATGAACCCGAAACCGGTCCCAGGATGCTTGTTTCCGGTCCAGGGAAGACATGGCTTGGCAGTTCGGGCTGGTCTGTTCCCATGAGGCACAGGGTCAGACTGATTTGCATATGGCTATGTCTGAATTGGGTGGTGGAGTGAGCTAAAGAATGATGATGGATTAAACCCAGATCAGTTGACTGGGGGTGAGTGTTTGATTTGCTCAAACGCTCCGTCCATCATCCCCCTTTGGTATCGCTTTGTTCGCCCTAAGTTGGCAGGGTATGTCCAGACGTGGATCCCTTGCTCACTTTGGCACTGGATTCAAGATAGCCTGGCTGATGAGGGTTATGAACCCGAAACCGGTCCCAGGATGCTTGTTTCCGGTCCAGGGAAGACATGGCTTGGCAGTTCGGGCTGGACTGTTCCCATGAGGCACAGGGTCAGACTGATTTGCATATGGCCATGTCTGAACTGGGGTGGTGGAGTGAGCTAAAGAATGATGATGGATTAAACCAATATCAGTTGACTGGGGGTGAGTGTTTTGATTTGCTCAAACGCTCCGTCCATCATCCCCCTTTGGTATCGCTTTGTTCGCCCTAAGTTGGCAGGGTATGTCCAGACGTGGATCCCTTGCTCACTTTGCCACTGGATTCAAGATAGCCTGGCTGATGAGGGTTATGAACCCGAAACCGGTCCCAGGATGCTTGTTTCCGGTCCAGGGAAGACATGGCTTGGCAGTTCGGGCTGGACTGTTCCCATGAGGCACAGGGTCAGACTGATTTGCATATGGCCATGTCTGAACTGGGGTGGTGGAGTGCGCTAAAGAATGATGATGGATTAAACCCAGATCAGTTGACTGGGGGTGAGTGTTTGATTTGCTCAAACGCTCCGTCCATCATCCCCCTTTGGTATCGCTTTGGGTGCATATCACTACCAGCAGTGGACAGACAAATGAGGGGTGGGTGCATATCACTACCAGCAGTGGACAGACATATGTGGGGTGGGTGCATATCACTACCAGCAGCGTCCAGACATATGAGGGCTGGGTGCAGAGGACTCCCAGCAGCGTCCAGACATATGAGGGGTGGGTGCTGAGGACTCCCAGCAGCGTCCAGACCTATGAGGGGTGGGTGCATATCACTACCAGCAGTGGACAGACATATGTGGGTGGGTGCATATCACTACCAGCAGCGTCCAGACATATGAGGGGTGTGTTCAGAGGACTCCCAGCAGTGTCCCACTCCCAGGAGGATGGATGTCTTTCGCACACTGCATGACACACCACATGTGGGTGTGAGGACATATAACCCATGCATACCCACCCATGGCAGATGCAGCACAATACACACCCAGATTTCATAACAACAGACTGTATAGTCATGTAACTGCATACAAAACTAAGATAGCCAAAGGGAACGCACACTGTCACACACATCCCAGGACTGATAGGAATGTCTAGGTGCTGGTCCAGCCACCAAGATGTCTCTCATGGAAGGAATAGGGTTCAATTCCACCAGATACAATGCCCACAATTGTGAGTCAGGTGCCCAAATACCCTGCATAACAAGTACCATTTGTGTGGTAGGCCGTGATTACACACATGCATAGTGCTGAAAAGGGCCAATTTGTCCCTGAAGGCATTCTTACATACCCAAAACACAAGTACAGTGACTAGCAATGATGTCACAGACGATTCAGCAGGAGTCATCGGTGAACAGGCATGGCCATTGTTGAAGGGATCCGTCACCAACAAAGGAAATGTTGACACAGTTCAGCACAACAATTGTGCAACTGTTTGCAGGGAAGATGTCAGGTGCCACAGTGGAAGGAACACTCCTTGGGACAATGTATCCAAAGAAAAGGAACACACACTACCAATGATTCTTTGCAGAGACATTATGATGGCACACAGATACCATGGTCCACCTCATGACCATCATACAAAAACACTTCTCAGAACCCTAACACATTACCAGAACAACAACTCCAGGAGCCTCATCACCAACATCAAGTACCTGAAATGCAATAGTGTTGAAAGTAAAAGAAAAGGCTTTATTCAGCACACAAAAATAATAAATTAAGAAGACACTGTCTACAAAGGCCAATGGCCAGTCCTTTGTTATAGTCCAAGGGTGGACATAGGGGACTGTGTCCACCCCTACCTTGCCTGCACAAAGTAACCTTAAGGTTTGTCGACCGGGGGGGGGGCATCATCTGTGGCAGGACCAGGCACCGCAGGGACAGGAGGGGGTTGGGTAGGTGTGGTGGGTGCAGGGCTGGACTTCTCCACCACAGGGGGTGGGGCAGCGCCAAAGGTGGAGGTGAGCTTGGCGCTGCACACTGCTGCCAGGGCGTCCAGAGTAACCCCTGCACCTAAAAAGACCCCAGGGCCAACGGAGGGATGGGGTGCAGCCCTCTTGGGGGAGGGGGTGGACATGGGGGTGGACTCAACTCCCCTACCCGGGGACTTCCTCGCCCGCTTGCGGCGTGGTTTCACAGTGGGGGTGAGGGCCAGCTCACCCATGTAGAGCTCTTTGGGTGACAGTTTGGCAGGGGAGCTAAGGGGAGTGGTTTTGGAGGGACTGGGTTGTGAGGACTGCGCACTCTGACTGTGGCTGCGTGTCTGTCGTTTGCCCCCAGACCCTGTGGGTGTGCCTACATCCCCCTGAGTGTGCGTGCCAGGAGGTATGTGCTGTGCCTTACTTGGGGGTGTGCTGATGTGTCTGTCGGGGTGCGTGCCCGTGACTGTCTGTGTGTGCGTTGGGCAGGCATGGGAGAGGGCAGTGTGGATGGGTCCGGGGTAGGGGGGGACGGAGCGCCGCAGGAGAGAAACTGCTTCAGTCAGTGAAGAGTCCATGGACCGCAGAATCCTGCGTTGCTCAGACATCATTGATGACATGCCCTCCACGAACGACACCAACTGTGTGAGCAGTTTAGTGTGTCCATGGAGGACATGCAGCACTGATGCCTGACCAACCTGCAACTGGCGCAGTGTGTCCACAGACTCTTCACTGAGGGCAGCAGGGGTGACAGGGGCAGGGGGTGCGGTGCCTGGTCCAAAGGAGACACGGTGGGACCCTGCACAGACAGAAGGGACGGGAGCAACTGGGAGGGCGGAGATGTCAATGGAGGAGGCAGGTACAGATGGTGGGATGCTGCCAGTTGTTGGGGCATCCTCCGCCTCCTCAGGGAGTTCAGCCTCGGACCCGTCGGCGTCGTAGATGCTCTCGCCTCCAGACAGGTCCTCCGACTGACTCCCCTCGCCCTCCGTGCCACTGGCTCCTGCTGACTCCACAGCACTGGTGGCACTGTTGCTGGGTCCCTCCTCAAGGTCCATGCAGGTGTCTCCTTCGCTTGCGGATGATGATGCTGTGAGCAAGGAGAAGAAACCAAAATGCATCAGTCTCCTGTATACATCTGACACATGAGCACAAGAACAATTGGTCACAGTGCATATCAGGCAATGCATCATGAGTAACAGCTAGCTTACTCCGCACATATGTAAGCTCTGTACTGCCCAGTTGTTAGACCCACCATGCCACTTTGACACCAGGAAAATACATACACAAAAGGCCACAACTTGAATGAGAAATACACTGAGAAGCTAGTGTCTGTGAACCGGTGAGCACAGCAATACAATGAAGTCATGACACCTCTTGTTTAGCCTGAAAGAAACAGTAGTGATGCACTCAAGGTAAACTAACACACCTCAATACTCAAGGTGTCACCACACTCAGAGACCTGTAAGTCCTTTGGAACACAAAACGAACAAATGTTGGTACCTTGGGACTCACAATACTTTACACAATCTACATGTTTTGAATGTGCCAATTTGCCATTTCGTGAAAAGAACACTCATGTGGCTGCATGCAATATGAAGGCAGTGCACACAAAAGTACATGTACACTGTCATTGAAGAAGCTTGGACCTTTTCTGAGAAGCCACTGTTAGAAATAAATGGTGTTGCAGAAAGTATATATACATGGGCCCACGGAGGTCTTGATGTCTTGAGACTCGTTTGTTTGTATCACCAACAACAAAGGAGTCTCACAAAATCAAGACCACTGTGGGAACATGTATATGGAGAATCTGCAACACCATTTAATTTGAACAGTGGCGTCTTTGAATAGGTGCCAGTGTGTTCCATGAAAGTTGAAATGTCGTTTGGTGTGCGCTTCCTTGGTAGACTTTTTTCATGCTGGCACATCAGTGTACTTAACACAAATCATCCAATTTCCACATTTAAATCATGAACAACTGTTGACAAGTGCTGTGAGCGCCAAGGTACAATTTTGTAAGAGTAACAACTTTAATTATGTCAGTTGTCACCAGGCCATCCGTCACCTGATTACACAGTTGGCTACACATATGACCTACTGCCTGTCATCTGGAGTGGCACACATGTCCACACCCAGGACAATGCATAAGCTAATGGGCCTGCAATTGGCTGGTAAAAAAGCCCAGCTGTACTGTGGGGACACCCTCATGGCAAGCCAGAATGTACACACAGATGTCAGCACACAAAGTCCAAAATGCGTTGCAGCAGAACCACACACAGGTGCAAAAAATGTATGATCAGGATTCATGTTGGTAAAGAAATGACACAGGCTGCAAAGCACGAACATTGAGCACTGGCCAGCATCACAGGGGCACTGCCCAGTGTATTTTTGTACAGGCAATTCTCACACACAAGTCAGACCTGGCAATGAAAAATCAGGGTTGCACATGTATGCCTCTCCCGCACCCCCCTCCCCCCCCCCCCCCCCCCCCAATACCCGAGTAAATGTGATTGATACAGATCAAGAACTAACACCTCTTATTCTGGGTTAAAACAACTGTGCTTGAAAAATAGCTTCATTTACACAACATCACCTCGTGGGGCTGCAAACACATATTTGTGACAAACAACCATCAACAGATTGTTGTGAATAGCCACACAGGAACTGCCCAGTGTGAGTATGCACAAGCAAAATGGTGTATCCCTGTCCAGTGGACACAGGTAGCACACATTAGCAAAATACAAACTAGGCCAGGGAACAATGCCACAGAGGCAGACCTATGCAGAACACACAGAGAAAGTGCACAGTGTTGGATGACACACATGATTAGGAGGCAAGGGTGTCTCAGGGACTGTAGTGGGCACACTGCTCCGTGGTCCTGGAATGAGCTGACTGTACCATGTTCAACCGTCATGGCACTATGCATATCTCACACACATGCACATCATGTCTGAGGCAACAACATTGGTCATGCATGCTGCAAGGGTGTCCAGTTGAAACCTCACACTCCTATGTGGAGAATCAGCATCAGTGACAACAACTATGGACCCCCAACATAGTTAACAGGTCATGGCACAGGCAAGGTACCAACACAAGTCACAGACCACCCTCCCACATGATGCAGAAAGCAATGTGCACTTAGATTTACTGGCACCCTAGATGACCATGTGCAAATGTGATTACACACAGACCAGGGGACACATGTCAAGGAGGGGAAGGGATGAAAAAGAGCAACAGGTGACATTGGGGAACAGAAAATGCACTGCAGATATAAACTCTGGAAGTGTATCCAGGCTACAGAGCACTTACAAAAGCTTGCGACACATAACACGACAAGCAGCAATGTACCCACCCCCTCCTTGCTGCAGTCTCTCCTGTAACTGCTTATTGAGGTCTGGGAAGACCACCGCCAGGACACGTCTCATTTGGGGGGTCAGCCGTCGGCGTCCGCCATGGGGGCGAGGACAGTCGAGCCCCAGCTGAACCCGGGCGATCCGCCGGGTCCAGCACCGGATGTCCTACCACCTCTTGCGGACCTGTGGCAGGCAGCGACTACGCTCCCCCTCAGATCTCACAGCCCTGACGATGTGGCTCCAAATCACCCCCTTCTCGTAGGCAGTTACCTGTCAGGATGACAAAGTGACACACCATCAATATACCTGCTCCATGTCCCCGAGACACGCATTTGAACCTCTTAGAAATGTTGAACAGGGCATAGGATGCAGACAGGAATTACATCATACACAATTAGAAATGAGCCTGTGTCCAAGCTCCAATGCACTACATGGCATCGAAAGTCAACCGGTTGGCATGAGGGTTGCGACACACTCACTGATCATGCCACACACTGTGCAGCACATGCAACAGCAGGCTGATGGCCAGCACGTGCCAAGCAGTCACATGTCCCACTCCACTGACGCACCCTCAGCATACTAGACAGACACACCCAAGCACAGATCACTCGCCTGTCATTGACAACAGCAGATACAACCCTCACTCTGCACATGTGCCACTTGCCAGTGGGGTGTCACAGGTGTCATGCTAGCTATACAAGTCAGACACACAGCACGGCTTACTTGTCACATCAGATGGGTAGATATGTTGCCACCTCCATGCAGGTGTGGCGCAACACTTCACATAGACCCTCACCCACATGTAAAGGAAGATTCACACACATCAATGTCCATGAGGTCGTACACATCATTTGGACACTCTCACCACAGGTCCACTCAACTCATACACATCTGTGGGTACAGTCACCTGTCACACCGGGTGGAGCACTGAATCACTTCAGCACAATAGTAAAAAAAAGCCACCAAGGATTTCACAGGCTGAATGTGTCATGCACTATGCAGTGAAAGTCACAGTAAGCACAATGCAAGTGAGGAGTGCACACAGGAACTACATCAGGCTCTGCAAGAGAGACATCAGCATGTCCCCCGCCCTGGGACCCACTCTAAACAACATAGCATGTCTGTCCCACCTGGACACAATATTGACAGTCACACAACAGGTGCCTAGGCAAAGGTAGTGGACTCAGCACTCACCTGGTCCCCTGGTCTCCCATACAGCTTGGTGTACTGTGGGAGGAGGGCGTCCAGCAAGGCCTGATTCTCCTCCTGGGTGAATGGCTGGGCCCTCTCCACAGTACTCGACATGGTCCAGAGGAAGCAGAGACAGCAGCAATGTTGTCGACTGGAAAGTTGTGCAGGCAAGTGCCCTCTCATGGATTCTGGCTGCCTTATATCTGTCTTGCTGAGGGGCATTCATTTAGAGGAGTACATAGTGATTGGTCAGACTCATTAGCATCCTACGTTTACTCCAATCCCTTTAAACATACACCAACGACACCATTCGCATCGTTCAAATTTTGAGCATCATGTCAAGTCAACAACCACTTTGCAACATTGTATTTTGTGGCAGACTGACTGTTCCAGGACACCTGATCGACACTTTCCAACTGAAAACTCTGTCTCCATGACAACCAGCATGCATTTAGGGCCTAATACTTGTCCCTTATGTGTCCCCTATGTAACTTTTAAATCCACACACAGGTACGGTGCGTTTCACACGTACCCCTACGGCACAAGTACAATGGTGAAACGAAGTGTACACACGCGATGATAGCGGGTGTACGGTGCGTTTCACACATACCCCTACGGCACCAGTTGTACAGTGCGTTTGACAGGCACGTGTACTACTAGAGCGTACACGCACGTGTACGCACTAGTAGTACATGTACCTGTAAGTGTACTACTAGTACGTACAGGTACGTGTACTAAGGTAGTACACGTACGTGTACGCACTAGTAGTGCACTTACCTGTACGTGTACTACCTTAGTACACGTACCTGTACGCACTAGTAGTACACGTACGTGTACGTGTACTACTAGTGCATGCACCGTACATGTACTACTAGTGCGTACAGGTACGTGTACTACCTTACCTGAAGCGGAAGTTGAGGTGCAGACTCCAGGGAACTGACTTGGAGCAGAGAAAGTTCTTCTTCGTGGACAGTGTACAGATTCTGGGAGACCATATTTGACCAATTGTATTGTGCAGCTGTTGAAAAGTGAAACGTGAAGCTAATATGCTATGTTGCATCCTTGAACATTAAGCCTTGAAAAAGCCCTGGCCCGATTCTGAGCCATAGGGTGAAACACGTGTCGGCTGTTGGCTGTTCACTTTGCTCCAAATATGACTGTTCAATTCGCTTGAAATGTGAAGAAAGAAATAACAAAATAATATAGGATATAATCTTGAATGATCGGATCACCTGAAACAGAACCTTTACGTCTGAACAAATAAAATAATAATTTGGATTTACTAATCTACTCTGATTATCTTCATTTCAAACTAAATCAAGGAGGAGTGAATTGACTCATAACTTAATGCATGTACTCTTTTTTGAGACTATAGAGGTCCAGTGTCTCGAGTCAATCTCCGTAAGAAATAAGTCACATAGAAATTGGGCAATTTCCTCTGGAACTGGGATCCCTGGACCTTGGTATCGCTGCATTCGTAACGTGTACTACCTTAGTACACGTACGTGTACACACTAGTAGTACACGTACCTGTATGTGTACTACTAGTTTGTACAGGTACGTGTACTAAGGTAGTACACGTACGGGTACGTGTACGCACTACTACTAGTGCATGCACCATACGTGTACTACTAGTGCGTACCCGTACTACCTTAGTACATGTACGTGTACGCACTAGTAGTACACGTACGGGTACGTGTACTACTAGTGCATACACGTATGTGTACTAAGGCAGTACACATACAGGTACGCACTAGTAGTACATGTACGGTGCATGCACTAGTAGTACAGTGCGTACCCGTATGTGTACTCATTTCACACGCTTACAATGGTAATACAGGCGTACACATGACAGGAATGGAGGGCTACGAGTCGCACATGGATGTCCATCAAGTACTTGTCATTGCATACTTACATGTGCAGGCCCTAGGTGTGTTAGCCAGTGATATTGCACAGGTCATCTCATCTAGTTGCACAATTGATGTGTGATGACCTGTGGACACATGTCATGTGTGATGGGGCACTATGTGGCACACATCACCTTGACACTTGCCACATGTGTGTCTGTAGTCCAACTGTGTCATGCACAGCAGCAGTGGGATGGCACAGTAATCAACACCCGCACCTGTCTCCTGATGCCAGGGACAGGGACACTATCAACTGACAGGTCTCGATCACTGTGCCTCTTTGGGACTATGTCAGGTGTGTGTCATGTGTTCCCATGAACTCGATGTCAGTGTCCCGTCAACTGCATCTGCTGTTGGTGCATCCAACAGGGATCTGTGTGGAGATGGGCATGGAACACGTCTACGCACACCATGCCACATGTGGATTCCCACGGCTGTAGGGTCTGTGTGCATCATATTTTCCCAGTCAGACGTGTGCGTTGTCTCAATGGCTGTGTTTTTTAGTTGTCACGTGTACCCCTCCATCGCAATGTGTTTGATATATCAATTTGACAATCCATGTGACCTGTGCGTGTGCCTTGCAGTCAGCTGTCTGGATGAGATGACATCCTTCCAATGCAGCTATGTGGATGTGTGTCACTCTGGTGATATCTCTGGCCCCAGCTCATTTCAGGGCATGTCATGTAGACTTGACAATCAGCAGGTGTATCTGGCTTTTTGTAGGAGTGCCAGCAAGCTTGCATATGTGTCCTGGATGTATTGCACACACCCGACTCCATAGTTACCTGATGTGTATTAGCAGTGTAGCATGTGCTAGGTTCATTGACATTGATGTTGGCCGACTCTCAATCTTCATTCATCCAAACAATGTATTGCTGGGCACCACCTGTCCCAAGACTAATGCCAGACTTGGGTGCCATGAGGGAACGTGCCTGCATCCACCGTTACAGATTCACTCAACAATTGATTGAGGACTTGACCGACAGGCTGGCACCACACCTCCAACCGCGACACAGGTATCCTACTGCACTGACCCCAAAGATGAAGGTGATGGCAGCACTACATTTTTTTGCCACAGGTACGTTTCAATTCACCAAAGCTGATGTTGGTGGCATGTCACAGACAATGTTCAGCCGTGTCCTGCGTGATGTTTTAGCTGCCATGTTGGAGCACCTTGATGAATTCATCACATTTCCTACTCCTGAGGAGTTGACAGATGTCAAGGGTGATTTCTATGCCCTGGGAGGGATGCCCCATGTCATTGGGTCCATTGATGGTACACATGTGGCTTTGGTACCACCACAGGCACAGGAACAAGCCTATCGCAATAGAAAACATTACCACTCGATAAATGCCCTTGAGGTGTGTCTTGCTAACATGCGGATTTCCCATGTCTGTGCACGTTGTCCAGGATCAGCACACGATGCCTACATCATGAGGTGTAGCAGGGTGCCACAAATGATGCTGCGGCTGCACAACGAACGAGCATATCTTGGTGGGTATACTCTGTTTGTCCTGTGTGTTGCGGTATCTTCGGCTCTACGGAGAACAACAGCAAAACTGCAGGAGAAATTGTCCACATCCTGGGTGCATCCGCACACCTCATCTGCAACATCCCCCACCCCAGCCCCATCACCGTCCACCTGAGACAGGTACAATGGCTCACTGTGTGCTGCAGGATCACCTTCAGACTCCTCAACCACACTCAGGAGGCAGTCCACAACCCCAGACCCAACACCGACCTTGGATGTCTGTCATCCAACACCCCGTTGGCCCAACTCCATGCAGCCCACCTTGCCCTGGCCACCATTCATCACATCCACATAAAAACTACATGCAGGAGATAGTTCTCCCACCTCACAAAACAGACCTGGGACTCCCCCCCCGGGTACATCAACATGACCCATGACCTCTACACCTTCATGATACTCTTCCAAATTGGTCTGTCTGAGCAGTATTGCAAGCCCCCCCTCAGCATCTTGAGGCCATCACGTGTGAGTATTGGGCTCCATGTCTGTATTTTGTGATACATTGTGACCCATGTGTGTCCTCGACCGGACTCAGATCCAAGTGTAGGGATGTCTGGAGTTTGTTCCACACTCAGGCATACTTCAACATATCCCCACACGTATGTTATCATGCTAAATGACTGCAACATAAAATTTCATGTCTTAATTTTTTATTTATAGTTCTGGGGCGTGATTTGTGCACAGAAAAAGGTGCTATGCAGGGACCATAGAATCCAAAGTTCACAGGGGGAGATGGGATCCTTGGCATTTGAAGTCATCAGACTCCAGACCACAGTGTTTGGCATCATTGGTCAGACTGTGACCAGCAAGTCCATGTGACAGATGATGCCAGTCAATGAGGTGATGCTGTCGCACATGAAGGCCAGGTGCCAGGCGACCTGGGAGATGTGGATGGGCCGCTGCCTCTCATGGTCTTTTCCGTGGACGACCCACCTTCCTCGCGGGACCCTCAGATGCAGGCCTTGACGATGCTTGGGACGCTCCGTCGGACGAATCCACCTCCTCCTCCCTTCCTGTGGCTGGTGGTGGTCTTCGCCTGGTTGCACAGGGAGGGTTGCCCATGTTGTCGGCGATCCGACGGAGTGAATGGCTTATGTCCCTTTGCACCGCCAGTAGCTCAGCCAGTCTTGCCTCCATGCGTCCTTGGTGTTCTTGATGACTGGCGTGTTGCTCGGCCTGCTGGTTCTTGATCTCTGTGAGGGTCACCACTACCTGGCTGAACTCCCTGGTGTCGCGCCGGTATGCCTCCATGATGTTGTGGATGTGTGACATACAGGTCCCTTCAGCTGGCTGGTCAGGTTCTCGCCTCCGCCGTCCTCCACTCCCACCACCCCTGCCCACAAGAGCCTGGCCTGCTGTTGTGGGCACATCGGGTCTATGGGACCCCTGAGGGATGGCAGTGTCGGTGTTGTCTGCCTCCTCCTGGGTGCCCGCAGCACCTTGTCCCTCCTGGTCAGACTGGCTCAGTTGTTCACTGCGGGCAGGGCTCCTCGGTGTCTCCTGGGATGTGGATGGAATGGGGGTGGTGGTTGGCACAGATGGTCCTGAACCAGGTTCTGCAGGTGCTTGGACACCAGAGGGTCCAGGTCGGTCGGGGTCATCCACGGAGTGTTGAGAGGCGTCGCTGCCGGTGGGATCAGGTTCCACCCGAGCCTGTGACTGATTCTTCCCCCCCATTGTTGGGGGGATATTCATCACATTGCCCTGTGTGTGAGAGACAATGTTAATGCTGTTTCATGCAACATGCATGTTTCAAACACATTCAAGTTGGCACTGTTCCTCCAGGTAGTTGTATGTGCATAGCATTCTCTCATTGTTCACTTGTGGATGGGTATGTTGCAGGGGACAGATTGATATGTTCTCCTGAGTCTTTGACATGTCGATTTGTGGCTTGGATGCTTCTTCGGCTATGTATTGGTGTTGTTGTGTTGCATGTCCATTGTGACAGTGGGTAAATCCATTGCCTGTCCTGGTGGTGTCTGCTTGTGTAAGGGGTGTGTGTGACAGGGCCTGCTGGTGGGTGTAGTGTGATTTGGCAGTGGGGCTCCCAGGTGATGTAGCTGTCCCCCAATGGAGCATGCTGCCATGACAGTGAGTGTGAGTTCCTGTTCTAGATATCTGACCTTGTTGTCTTAGTGTTTGCACTGGTCACAGGGGGGCCTTGTGCTGCCTACACCCAGGCCAAGTGTGAGCTATCTTGTCAGTACTTTCCCAATCCCTGTGCATTGCGCATGGTGCATGGGTATGTAGCTGGGCCATATGGGATGAGGGCAATTGTGTCTGATTTGGAGTTCAACAATGTGTTTTGCGCCACCCCCCCTCCCAGCATACCAGACATCCATTCTTGGGTTGGTGCTTCATGTAGCATGGGACGTAGCATGGCCTTGCTTTCTCAATGGGGGATACACATGTTGTTGGCATTAGAGTTGTTTTTGAGTGTGGTTCTGGCCGGTGATGGCTTGGGGGTAGTTGGGTGCATTTGGTGTAGTTGGGGTGTGGATGGCATTACCCCCATGTTACGTAAGTTGTTTGTGTACTCACCAGGCTCGGCAACTCCTTAGAGTCCATGTACTCCCACCGGCGGAAGCATGGCCATCACCTTCTCCTCCCAGGGATGGTAATGTACTGGTCTGCGGGGCGCACCACCTCCAGTGATGTTGCTCTGGGCGTAGTCCTCATTCATTTTGCGCATGACCGCCCTCCGCAGATCGTACCACCTGGCTTGGCATTCATTCCTGGTCCTTCTGATGGGATGCAACAGCATTCACCCTAGCGACGATCCTCTGCCAAAGGCGTGATTTTTCAGCTATGCTGGTCTGTCTGACCAATGTTCCAAACAGCTGTGGCTCGACTCTGATGACTTCATTGACAAGGATCTCCAGCTCCTCCCTTGTGAACTTTGGATTCTTGTCTGTGGGCATGGTGTGGGGTGAGGGTGTGGATGGTTGTGGGTGTGTGGGTCTGAATGTGACGGTGTGGGTGTGAATGTGTAGAGGGGGTATGTGTGAAGGAGGTTGTGTGAAGGTGTATATGTTAAGGTGGATGAGTGCAGTTGTTGGGGTGTGCTCTGTAGCTGCAGTGAGTCTGTTGCAAAGGCTCATGGTTTGTATGTGTGGGCCCTTTTTATTGGTCCATTTGTGGGTGTGGCTCTGTTTGAATTTTTGGTGGGTGTGTCATAAGAGGTGGTTGTGAGTTTGCCCCTCTGTTTGCCTGTTTGGATGTGTCCAGGTGAGTCCTTTCCATTTTTTGTGCAGTGTAGATGTGTTTTGTGGTGTTGTGCGAGTCGAATAGACCCTCCTTGTGCTGTTTTCCAGTGTCCATGGTTCAGTACGGTACAGGGGTACGAGTCGTACAGACACACGGCCCCATGCGTTGTGTATGTAAGGGGCGTACGCTGCCATTGCTATATACAGTGCGTACACCGCCATCGCTGATGTACGGTGCATACACTGCCATCGCTATGTACGGTGCGTACACCGACATCGCTTATGTATGGTGCGTACACGGAAATTGCTATGTACGGTGCGTACACCGCCATCGCTGATGTACGGTGCGTACACCGCCATCGCTATGTACGGTGCGTACACCGCCATCGCTTATGTATGGTGCGTACACCGCCATCGCTTATGTACGGTGCGTACACCGATATTGCGATGTACGGTGCATACACCGCGATCGCTTATGTGCGGTGCGTACACTGACATCGTTATGTACGGTGCGTACACGGACATTGCTATGTACGGTGCGTACACCGCCATCGCTGATGTACGGTGCATACACTGCCATCGCTATGTACGGTGCGTACACCGACATCGCTTATGTATGGTGCGTACACGGAAATTGCTATGTACGGTGCGTACACCGCCATCGCTGATGTACGGTGCGTACACCGCCATCGCTATGTACGGTGCGTACACCGCCATCGCTTATGTATGGTGCGTACACCGCCATCGCTTATGTACGGTGCGTACACCGATATTGCGATGTACGGTGCATACACCGCGATCGCTTATGTACGGTGCGTACACTGACATCGTTATGTACGGTGCGTACACGGACATTGCTATGTACGGTGCGTACACCGCCATCGCTTATGTACGGTGCGTACACCGCCATCGCTATGTAAGGTGCGTACACCGCCATCGCTATGTAAGGTGCGTACACCGCCATCGCTATGTATGGTGCGTACACCGCCATCGCTTATGTACGTAGCGTACACCGATATTGCCATGTACGGTGCGTACACCGCCATCGCTTATTTACGGTGCGTACACCGACATCGCTATGTAAGGTGCGTACACCGCCATTGCTTATGTACGGGGCGTACACCGACATTGCTACTGCACGGTGCGTACACAGACATTGCATTTGTACAAGTCATTACCCGTGTACGGACGGACGTTTTCCATACAAATCGTAAATCGGTAAGCCGATCCGGATCGTACTTGTACGCTCGGACTGTGTTTTTACGATTCGTACGGAAAAGTGTCTGGGTCCGTCTTGTAACACTTTTCCCGCTACGATTCGTACGGATCGGCCGATCCGTATGTACTTTTTCCCGTACGAATCGTACTTCACGGGTCGGACGTGACTTGTACGATTCATACGGAAAAAAATATGGATACGAGTCGTACGGGGAAAAAAATACAGGATCGGAATCGGCCCCATAATGTTAAAATAAAATAAAAATATACATATAAATTAAGATATATACTTACTCCACATAGTGCAACAGTAGGGAAAGCTTTGAACAGTTTAGGGGTAAAAATTATTATTCCCACACCAGAGAGTGCAACAGTAGGGAAAGCGTTGGATAGCGTAGGTGTTAAAAATAACATACTTATAAATAAAATAATTATTGTAATAAATAATGATTTATTAATAAATTAATAAATAAAATAAAAACTACAAATAATTAAATATTAATCATTATTTTAATAATATTAAATACTTCCCACCCTATTCCCCAATAAACACACAACACACTGCACATAAAATTTCACACAATTAAATTTTCAATAAATCAATTAATAACAATTAATTAGCAATTAATAATAATTTATTGTTAATTAATTAATACCAATAAATATTTAATAAAAATTAATCACCAATTAATAATTAACAAAAAATTATCAATACCCAATTTGTTTAATAATTACTTAATTACAATTAAATTACTTCCCACCCTATTCCCCTATAAACCCACAACTCACCCCAATAATAAATTAATACAATTAATATAATTATCAATTAATACAAATTAATTACCAATTAATAGTTAATTAACAATAAATTAATTATTAATACCAATTAAAAATTAATAATTACTTAATTAAAATTAAATTACTTCCCAACCTATTCCCCTATAAACCCACAACCTGCTACTGAACTAAAACACTAAATTTAATTAATAATTCCTAAAAATTATTATTTAATTTACTATAACTAAATTACTTCCCACCCTATTCCCCTATGAACCCACAACCCGCTACAGAACTAAAACACAAAATGTTATTAATAATTCGTAAAAATTATTATTTAATTTACTATAATTAAATTATAAGATAACCATATATAACATAATCAAAAGCATTGCCCTATGGCGGGGTAGACTTGTTCTACTGTCGTTCTCCGGAGATGGGGAGCTGAAAGTCCGGAAATAAACAGAGCAGGAGAGCTTGAGAAACGCACTTTCGTTCTCAAACACGTGAGAGGCGAGGAAGGCTCGGCCTGTGATAGGGCGGTTTCCGGATGCAATGCTGCAAACACCGTTATTATACTTGTAATAGTGCGTGCCCGCCAATAACTTGGTCTCGTAGGGCTTTTACCGGCAGACGCATCACAGCGCATCAACAAGATAAACACTGCTTGCTGCCTCTCTGGAATACAATGTTTCAGGTATGTTTTTGAAGCCACTTCTAAGAAACTTACCGGTTCGCTATGCTTGACTGGAGCCCTGAATCCGAGCTGCCTGCTACAGTCCATCCCACACCCAGCCTCGGCGCACTGTGCAGCCAGAGCACCCCGCAGCAACAGTGCACTGCCTCGCGAGGCATCTGCGCGCACCCGAGAGGAGTGGGCAGGGTATGTGGGCTGGTCCCTAGTAAATGGTTTGTCCAGCGTCGCTTGTCACGCGAAGAGAGTTTGAGAATGACAAACTTTGTATCAACTTTAACCTGGTCATCAAACCAAGGTGATAACCTACTTTAGTCAATTACCCGATAAGTTGCATGGGACTAAAAGGTAGCTATGTGCTCGTACTGTAACCGGCGGGTTCTGCGATTGTTGGAAAAGTAAATAGATTTCTTTATTTTTGCAGCAATCGCTGCACCTGCGCTTTACTTTTAACCATGTTAAAGTAAAGCGCGGGTGCCGCGATTGTAGCAAAAGTAAACAAATAGATAAAAAACGATTTCTTTACTTTTTCAACAATCTCAGCACCCATGCTTTACCTTAACATGGCTGAAGGTAAAGTACGGGTGCCGCGATTGCTGCAAAAGTAAAGAAATAGAAAAAAATAATCTATTTATTTACATTTTCAACAATTGCAGCAACCGTAAATAAATATATAAAAGAAGCATTACACAATTAAAAGAAAACACAAACGCTGTGCTATAGCGCGGTACATGGCGGCCCGTGAAGCGGGAGGGGCCTTGCTAAGACAGAATGAGCACAAAAGAGTGCTTACCCACTAATAAAGGAGACAGTGTAACGCCGCAAGTAAAAATTCAAGTCCGGATGGGAGAGCCCAAAAGGAGACAGGGCGGTAACAAAGAAGCCTCATTTTCAATGGGAAGCCAACATTTACCATAAACGATGATGCCAGCCAATAGGAATCATGGGCGGGGCTTCAAGTCCCCTTCTGAAATCTACCAGATTACAAAAAGCCTTGCAGAGCAAGCAGCACATGCGCGCTGCAACGCATGTCTGCAAAACCTAAAGTTATGGGGTTTAACGTGGACGCACCTCAGCCCTCACACCCTCCAACCCCCATCAATGACATCAGAGCATAGTCCATCAATCACCCACCGCATGACATGGGTGCGAGCAAGAGGAAAACGGTTCTCCTCATGACTGAATGGACTTCTCGCCCCTCTCCGGGTGGCTACGCACACACAAATGGTAGAGCCGCGGCTAGAAAGAAGACCCTTTCCTCTTCTCAGTGGTGCCTCTCCCAAAAGGATTCCTGCACAGAGATAGTGTCTGGGATTGTTAGGGAAGACTTTTTTTTTTTTAAAGCAGTTTTAATAAATGAATAAGAAACAGTTAATGACCCCCCCCCACCCCCCCCCCACACACCCCTGGGCAAGGTTCAACACCCCAAGGGGACGTATTTTGAGTATTTTCTCTACCCATGGTGTGCAGATCGGCCTCCTTGAGCAGGGCACATGGAAAATATGGTGCGCATTATGTTTTTCAGTTGTTCCTACCCAAGGGCATTGTGCAGCCCCCAGGCAGGAAGCCAGACACATGAGGCACCATTGGAACGGGAAGTCTCAAAGCACACCCTGGCACTGTGGCGCACACCCAAGGGGGCATAAATGATATATATCTTTGGCTCACTTTAACATACAGCATGAGGCAATGGGTCAGTCCACTTAAGCCACTGTCTAATTTCACTGTGAGTGATGGAACTCTATACTGATTGCAGAGGCTTTCAATCAGTGTTCTTCCTCAATGGGTCTATTGTGGGGTCATCCACATTTCTCTTTTGCCCACTACAGCATACAGCATATCCTGAAACGAAGAAGATCCATTCAGGGGCAAGGGTTACTATGGTAATATGTGCTTTTACAAACCCGAAAAAGATTTCTGCTTTTAGGCAATGTTTTATTAGACTGACAAGAGCCCACAGCCTTCCCAACAATAACATTTTGCAAAAGATATGGTTTGTTTTTGGGGTGGGGGCAGCCCACCAGGGGAGCATAACCAATTTTAAGCATTTTCCCTTCCTTAGGGAGCTGTTCGGGCCATAGATCTCAAACATCAGAAAAGCAAAAATGGGAAACTCTTATTGTTACTGCTTTTTGTTTGTACTATTGTGAGTGTAGCTAGTTGAACCATTTATATATATTTTATTTTCTCTTTTAGGTTTTTGGGGAAATTGCTGATTATAAAGTTCTACAGGTTATCTTTTTTCCTTTCGTTTCGGAGGGAGGTCCTGATGCTGAGACTGCAGATGAGGGAGGGGATTATGGATCAGAATCTGCAAGTTATTATTTAGTTGCTTGAGTTCCATTCGATGATGGCTCATCTTCCAATGAATCTGAAGAACAGTCATGGAACTTGTGATGTTCCTTCACAACCACAATCTCTGCAGCTGAGAGACAGTAACAGTGTATCCGATTTTGCAGTGAGGGCAGGTGCAGCCCAGAGCACAATTGATCTCTATGCATCTTTGTCTGCTGAGTGCATGATGGGTGTGTATGTATGAGTATATGTGAGTAGAGTTCGATATGGTGGATGACTTATTTTTATGTATTACTTGATGTCATTATTTATATTTCTATATTTAAAAAAATCGTGTAAATATAATAACCTCGAATAATTAATATTTCTACTTTGTGTATCAAGGTGTATGTTTCTTTTCCCATGTCTGTACGTGCTTTCAGTTCCGTTTTGTGATTGAACAGTTGCCTAAGATTTTATTTTTAAATTGATTGATGGCCCTGCCCTAGAAACGCTAGCTACGAGCAGGGGAACCCCTTTCTTTACATCATGGGATCACCCAAACCAAGACAGGTTTTTCAAAATGCGGTATGTCATGGAACATCTGTCGGCAAAGTTTCCAGGTATTTAGAACATTGGAATGTTGAGAGCTCAATTGAAGACAATAGAGTAGCTCTGGGCTTATAGTGACTGGTATAATAAGCCTTCTGTTCCAACATTCCAATGTTTGTCCCTTTTTAATTTAGAACATTCTATCCTCAGTCAGTGGAATGTTCTAATAGCCATATAGCCCTTCTGCCTCAGGCTATACCGGTTGTTAAAGGCCCTCCCTTTCATCATAACTTGAGTTCAGGACCTTTAACAACCGCTGTATAGCCCTCAGCAGCAGACTACAAGGCTATATTATATTAATGGGAAGAATATAGCAGTCAAGTCAATGTTCCTATACAAAAGGCAGTTGCTGTTGAGGCAGTGAATACATAATAAAGCAAACAAGCTTGTTGTCTCGTCAAGCTATGCGGGCTGTATAAGAACTACACTGGTTATGTATACAGCCTGAGAGTGGAAAGGACTCCAATATAAATACTGCGGGTTGCTCTTCCATGTTAAAAGTGAGTGAAAAGATTGTATGTAATCTTGCTCAATCACTCTTTCAATAAGGTTATAAACTTTACATGAACAATTTCTATACAGGAATACAGCTGTTCAGAGAGCTGTCCAATGTTGGCACTGTAGCGTGGGGGACACTTCGATCCCAGGAAAGGATTCCCTCGGGAGCGTGTGTGTTAAAAAAATTAATTTAAAAAAACTATTAAAAAAAGTCAGAGCAGTAGCAACAACCTGCTGGCTGCAAAATGTTTAGATAGGCGTGAAGTTACAATGCTCACTAGAATTCGCAACAAGAGCAACTGTCAAGGCAGTTGGCAGAAGTCAAACCATATACTTGACTATAATAAGAACATGGGTTATATGTTGTTGCTAAACTGTTAGTATAAGGTATACAGATTTATGCATTTTTGATTTTCCAAAAAAAAGAATGAAATAATATCTAAAGTAAAATAAAATTATATCTTTTGATAATAATCAAAGCACTGTGTTGTTTGATCTGTTGCACACTGTCCTGACATAAATATATATACTTGTGCTTGCCTTTAGCCTATTTTTTCCCCTTCAATAAATAAGTACACGTTGGTCTCACTTTTGGCCTGCTCACTACCTTTATCCTCCGTCAAAACTTGGTGGATGTTCCATTCGCCATCTTACAAGTGCATTACACACAATGCACTGCACTTAAGGGGGTACAGAACAGCCACCAGGTTTTTATCGAGTACCCAGTATGCAAAACTCAAATATCCTTAGTCTTTCTAGAAGTGCTTTCTAGGAACTTTGGAAAGTGTCCCTGGATTTTTGCTTCACTTTGCAAATGTAGATATGCTTGCACTGTCCAATGAATGGGCCACAAGACATTCTTGGCTAGCCCTCCCAACTTCCTACCACACACTTGAGTTTTAACAGTTAGTGTGCTCAACAAAAGCACATTAAAGACAACACTTCTTTTGCCTCTCTGGGCTGAGGTAAGAAGGCATTACTAAAGGTTCACATGGCACAAGCGCACAGCATTAGTTAGAACTCTGAATGAGACGTGAAGAGATGGTCAAAGCTTAGCCTACACACCCGATATCGCCAGCACTCTTAGCGGTCTTAAGAACTCGGAAGACAATACATCGAAGTGACCGAATTTACCTCCTACAGTTTCCGAATAAGCCCTGTGTACAGTACTGAGACGATATAAGATTTACAATCGAATTATATTTGCAATACTTCACCCAAAAAAACAGAATCAAGTCAAAGAGACTGAATAATAAGCCCTGATGAAGTCTGCTGTAACAAGAATATCCTGAGATGAAATACGTGTTGGCAAGGGGCTCGTACATTTTCAAGAAAATAAAAAGTACTGTTGAAACAACCTCAAGTTTATCTCTGTGCCTGGAGAACATTGTTGTTGATTCCGGAACCTTTTCTGATTGATGGATGGCTCTTCCTTCTCCTTAGCACAAGATTACATTTGGATACCTATTGAATAAGACTTTGAACTTTATCTGTACTCATATGGTAGAATGCGCTAACTTTCCCAGCCATCGCTCCTTTTTTGTCTTAAAGCTTAGCCTTGACTTTTTTTTGCACTGTGTCGTGTAAGTAGAAAACAGATGGTCACGGTAGGAGTGACACAAAGATCACGTCACAAATCACCACTCACATAGATCATTCAACAAACACATACCTCTCTAACCACACATATAGAGCCACATGTGAACTCTGCATGATTCTGGCACTTGTATTCTATACAAATGTCAGACAACTCAAAGGGAAGGCCCTACCACCATTATTCTGGCAGGTATGTTTGTGCTTTCTATATGGGATAGAAAAGGTTTCACATTGCACCCAAATGCAGTCAATTACAATGTCATGTATGGTGTGGCTGGTGTATTTGGGTCCACAGCTGTCCAGTATACAGGGAGACCAACCAAAGCAAGACATTTCCGAAAACCAGACACCCCAAGAAGCACAGGGTGGTGTAACTTGCATGGATCCTGTTTAACTCTGGAATCTGCTTGAATCCACAAAATTCCTATCATCCAGCATTCCCTTACTTCTACTGCTCAATACAATATTGCACTTCTAAAATGAGGAGAGATAGAGGAAAACTTAAGAAATGGAAAAGTAAAACCAAAAGTGGGTCAAGAGGCCTTGGCTACTGGAGGGCAGGAAGGGAAGTATTACAATGGAGATGCCCAACGCCAAGAATTTCTAGTTCACACCGATGGATTGGAACTTGGGAAATGAAGTGGGCGCGCAACAAAGTGAGGGATGGCAGTTAGCGCATTGTGCAGGTTAATGAACGTAGTGTGGTACCATGCATGCATAGTGTGTTTTTTTTAGGCTCAAATTAGTTTACAGTTCCATCACATGGTGATGTCAGGTCCAATTGCCTGGGAACCAGACCGAAACACATGTGGCATGGTTACTGCTTTGCTTTGGTGTCTAATCAATATGGTTAATGTTATGAAAATGATGAGAACCTTAGTCACACTTGTCAATGTTCATGTGCGTTCGTTAATATTCACATATGCATCATTTGTAGTGTACCATATTGCCTCTTGTGGCTAGGTGCGCCCTACATAAATACCCTCAATATAGGAAGCATCTGTAAATGTCCATACTCAAGATCACTTTTAAATACATTAAAATTCTGTGCCAGTACTCACTCCTAGGGTCCTTTTGCCATTCTGTGCTAATCTAGAAAACGTAAGATATGTAGTAGTAGTAGTAGCAATAAAATGTGTTTATTGGGACTCATGTCCATAAAATATCCAAAATCATACATTATCATAAAACCACAGCGACTGCAGATGGTTGGTCAGATTAGGGTGGGAGGAAGTAAGACTGTTTTGTTTTTTCCTGTGTGCTACACTTTTTAATATAGATCTCTTCTCTTCCACAATCCTTCACTCCAAGTGCACCCTTCGGGCCATGACACTGGTAAGGGGATGGAGAAGTCAACTAAAAGAAGGTGAATGAAGGCAGATCCACGGATTTGGCTGGATCCCTTAGGAAAGATAATTCAACCTTCTCACTTTAACATCCTTGATAAGGAATTTTGTTGCTAAGCACTTCAACCTCAGTTCCAACTCCTTGCCCGGGACAAAAATCGAGATTACAAGGCTCAATTAAGGTTGGTACAAGTGGCTCTTCCCAAGACGTTCATTTGGGGTATTTGCTGGCTACTAATTTAGAGTAGGGCCCCAGACTTTTATTATCCCTGTGCCTCTGTTGCCCAGCATCTTTGGAGGAAACAGAGGTTTCAGGAGGTATGGGGCTCAGCTGGAATTCTAAGGGACTGGGCAGCTCCTCCTCGGTACTGAGCCGATTGATGGTTTCTAATCCGGATGCAGTGTCTGCATTGTTCACTTTACAGCCCTCTGCATCCTCTTCCCTACTGAATGTTATTTATTAATGCAAAAGACCTTGCAAAAAATCCTGGAGACTCTGGATTGCAGAGCTTGATTTTGAGCTAGCAACCACCAATCACCTGAGGGAAATCCATTCGGAGTACTGCAAAGTTGATAATTGGCTGCCTACTGTAGTGAGCCCTGTGGGGGCTAATTTGGAAGCCGGTGTGCTCAGGCCTCCCGCCGACCCGCACAAGCTCTTCTTACGAGGGAGAGTCCCCCAATTCTGTGTATGCCTCTAAATACCCTGTCTAACCAAGAAACAAGGAAACCCTACTCACAAAGAGCCAATGGCTCAAGTGGGTTGATACTCAATAATATGATTTACAACAAAAATCACAATAAATAAAAGGGTTAAATGTGGCGTCAGAAAGAGAAGTTGACCTCACACGTCAGACTTAAGGTAGAAAAACATTTTTTATATTCCACAGTAAACGAGCACTTTGAAAATTACAAAAACAATTTCACAATATACAAATTCACAATACACAAATAAATAACAATCTTACTAACAAAAACAAAGCAAAATCTTAGTACACATTTGTGAAAAAGTGTCCCAATGAAACCAGTGAATAGACATAAAAAAAGAAATACCAAAAAACTATACCACATACAACGGTTTCAATTTATCGTTATAAAGGCGATCAAAAAGAAAGAATTAGAATGATCTATGACACTCGTTCATTTCAAGTGTCAAAAAATATTTTGATTCGCCTATCTCGTCAACGGCGTTTCGACCCTGTCTGAAGTAAAGGGTCTCTTCAGGACAATCTAATGTGGGAACACCTAAAAATTAAATAAAAAACTGTCAGAATACAGTGCTCTCTAGTATTCAGAATTTTTTTTTTGTTTTAAGGTAAAGATGTTTTAAGCTATCTACCTCTGGTCAGCAAGCGTTTCAGATATTATGAATATATAGTGTCACCGAGCTTAAAGTGAAAAAAATAACTTACAGGGCGCCCAGGCTGGGTGCTGTAGAAGAAAGACATTGTTGTTACTGGATATAGAGTGAGGGAATGCGCGTAAGTATCTGTATATCCCATGATAACTTACCCCTATAAGGGACGACTCAACTAGAAGCCGGTAAATAATTCCAATTCTGTTCAAGTAAACAGACTCGATGTAGCGTTAAATCCGTGTATAGAATAAACACGTGGCTTCGCGGTAGGTACTGCGCAATGGCTGTCATTTAGTATTGTAGATAGAAATAAACTATAACGAAATGAAACAGAAAGGGACAAAATGTCTCAAAGAATGGCCATCTAAAAACATATTGGAATACCCTGTGCTTGTTAGGAAACGTCCTTGCCAATGGATGCCAGATATTTACATATAATTATTATCTGTCATAGAGTCCAAGAGGACGTAAGAGAGGTAGGAATCTGGGAGGGAGAATAAGTCATATGGGTACTTTAAAGGTCGAAGTCATCCAGTCACAGGTGAATGCTGGAAGGCCTGATAGTGTCTGCTCACAGTCGCCCCTTTGTAGGGCTACTACAGTGTCAGGAGTGACTGAGCCCTCAAAGCAGGGTAACAAATGGGATGTTGGTAAGTAAAATCCCATAAGAGATCAGGAATCTACAAAAAAATATATATTTTCAGCCCTGGAAGCTGAAGCAGGTACTTAACTCTGTGACCTCTACTTTGGTGCCAGGGACACGTAATTTGCTATTGGATATTGTACGTAAAGGCAAGAACGCTGGAAAATTGAGACCTGAATCGGTCTAAGTTTTAGCAGTGTTTCAACAAATCCCTTCATTGTCAGGTGACTTACTCCATGTATGTTTTCTGCCTGGTGATTGAGGTGGGGTGGGGTATGGAACTAAGATAGATTTTATCTTTACCTTGATTCCTAGCATGGTGGTGGAGGCAGAGCAAGACTGACTTGGGGTTGGTCTGGGAATAAGGATCCTGTCAAAGGTGGTTTTGCAGCAAGGGATCCCAGCCCTACTCCTATTCTTAGTTCCCATGGAGGGGTAGCCTCTGATCAGTGGGACTTTATCTTGAATCACATTATGTATCGGGGACTTCAGGGTTTATCAGCCAGGATGTTGTGCAGGCCCCTCAGTTCCTGGATAATCTGAGTGTTGTAATAAGGAATAACAGGGCTTTAGATCATTCAGGTCCTTCCTATAAATTATGTTAAATAATTGGTTCACCCAGTTACTGCAATTTCAGGGCTTGCAAGATAGAGAAGGCTAGGCAAACGATGAGTCTGGAGCAAGGGCAGGAAGGGAGGACCTCTGTACACTTCAAAGACCTTTCTTTGAAGTCTTCCCCACTTGAAAGGTTAAACTGGAATAGAAGTACTGGACCTCTGACACCACCACTTCACTATACTTTTAGACCTGTGAAGACTCTGCCAGGAAGAACTGCTGTGCTGCTGAAGGATTGCCACTCTCCTGCTTGCTGTTCTACTGCCTCGGTGAGAAGGACTGGACCTGCATCAATTGAGCCCAGAGTGACTCGGAGGGCTTGCTGGCTGGCCTACTGATTGAAGTCTCAGGGACATTAGATGCTTCAAACTTTCCTGCATCTGCACCGGGACTCTGCCATCTGTGAGTCTGCCCTGCCAAGTGGTGCCACCCCAGTCCTGGACCCTTGGAAGTGAGGCTTAAGGGGCTTCTTAAGCCAACCCACACATCTTCATCAGAACCAGCACATCTTCATCTCGGAGTGGATCGGAACTGGTGCATTCTCGTCGTTGTGTGGAGCAGACCCGGCGTGTTAGATGTAGAACCAGCACATCGACCTTAGAGTCGACGCATCTTCCGCTACAGCTGCAGACCAGGTGCATCGTATTCGGGACCACGTCATTGCACTCGGAACTGATGCATTTCCGCCTATGCGTGGGGAAAACCAAAGCATCTCTCTCTGTTGTGGGATCAGAACTGACGCATTGCCTAGGCTGCACCTGTCATCTTCCTTTATGCAAACCAGGGAGAAGGAACTTTTATTTAGCAGGCCAAGGTGGATAACTGCAACTTGCCTCCTCTCCATCGTGGTTGGCCTGTACATTTGACTTTGCCTAGATAAAGCACAACCAGATATCTCTCTCACTCACTCACTATAGGCACTCACTGCTTTCAAGCTCTATTTTACATTTTATTCTTTAGGATTGTTGTTCTGGTCCTGTTTTATTTATTAAATTAAATTCTATTTTTCTAACCTGGTGTGGATTTATTTTATGTGGTCTTTTCACTGTTTGAAGTGCTGCACAAATACCTTACACATTGCCTCTTAAGTCTGATTGCTCTGTGCCTAGCTACCAGAGGGAGAGCACAGGTTACTTTAGGGTATATTTGTGACTTATGCTGACTAGGATTGTGGTTCCTGCTTGGGCAGGGTGCATGTCTCTGCCAACCAGAAACCCAATTTCTAACATTGGTGATCAGCAGTGAGGATAGGACTTGTGTTTGCGCAGTGCCATACAGGAGCTTGGTGTACACTACCAATCCACATCCGAGACCTTTTATAATTTTTTTTAATTCTCTCTGATTGGCATTTTTGATTTTTTCCTAAATTATGTTCGACGGCTGGACCCACAACTGCAAAATTGGAACTTGAGCTGGCCAACCTGGAGGCTTACACAGCTCAAGGACTGTATTGTGTGAGATAACAGGAGTGGATGATGGAATGGAGGATGACTCTTCTGCAATAGATAAAGGGGCTGTCTACTGAATTGGAGGTTTCTGCAAGGCCAGGGAGCAGTGTCGCTTTCTGGTGCTTGTCCCCAGGGGATCTGGCAGAGAGGAGGGAAGAGAGAGAGTTAACATTGCAGATGGCAACATTTTAAATGGAGGCAGAGGAGAAGTAGGGAGCCCTGGAAAACAAAAGGCTAAACAGGTTATAGGGGAGAGAAAATTGTTGTTAGCTCAAGATCGGAGTCTAAAAGAGCTTGACAACAAGGCCAGACAAACAGATTCCAGCAGTGATGGTGGCAGCATGCATGCAGCACCTAATGGCGAGAATAGGGGTTGTATACCCAAGGATGTGGTGCCCAGTTATGTGGTGGGAGATTACATTAACGCATGGTTTTCTGCTTATGAGGTTGCACTGAAGGTTCACAGGATTCCTGAGGAGCACGGGGGGGGGGTGAGGGGTTTGGTCTGTGGAAACACATGGCAACACATGGGAGGGACACACTTCTCATGCTGGAGGTTGGGGATCAAGCCAAGTATACCCCTATGAAGGCCATTTTGGTTGGCACATTTGGGCTGACCCCTGAAAAGTATCACCAAAAATTCATGGACAGCCAGAAGAAGCTCCCCAACCAATCCTGGGTAGAATTATTGATAACACCAGTAATGGCTGGGTGAGGGGCAGCAAGGTTAGTGATTTTAAGGGATCAATCAATCATGTATGGAGAGCAGCAATCACCTGTGAGGGTCTCGAGGTGCTGAAGCTGTTCGATGCTGCATGGAGGTTGATTACTCAAACAGCCAGGTCTTTAGATCTCGTCTGAATTGTTGGAGTGACAGTGCAGTCCTGAGGTGCAGTGGGAGTTTGTCCCAATTGCGAAAGGAACAAATGATGGACAGAATGCTGAACAATGCAAACATTTACCTCCAGTCACAAAGATCTGGGTTTAATCCATTGTTCTTTTGCTCACCACGTCACCCCAGTTTGGACCCAGCCATATGCAAATTAGTCTTCAGCCCGAACTGCCAAGCCAGTTCCTCCGTGGACCAGAAAAAAGCATCCCTGGACCAGTTTCGGGGCATCACCCCTCATCAGCCAGGCTAGTTTGAATCCAGTGGCACAGTGAGCACTGGACCCACGTCTGTGCATACCCTTCCCACTTAGGGTAACAAATGCAAAAGGAACAAATGATTGACGGAATGCTGAACAATGCAAGCATTCACCCCCAGCCACAAAGATCTGGGTTTAATCCATCGTTCTTTTACTCACCACGCCACCCCAGTTTGGATCCAGCCATATGCAAATCTGCCTTGACCCTGCTCCTTATGGGAACAATCCAGTCCAAACTGCCAAGCCATGTCCCCTCTGGACCGGAAAACAGCATCTTGTGACCAGTTTGGGGGCATCACCCCTCATCAGCCAGGCTAGCTTGAATTCAGTGGCACAGTGAGCACGAGACCCACGTCTGGACATACCCTTTCCACTTAGGACAACAAATGCAAAAGGTACAAGCCTTGGCTGCCAGCTGTGAGTAAGAGCATCCTCCATTGTTGGCTCGACGGAAACATGAGATGTCTGCGATGGAGACGGAAACTGATCGGAGGTGTCTGGATGGTTGGTGGAAGGTTAGGCGTTTGTTGGTGTATGGTAGTCCTTTGTTGCGCAGAGCCTTGTTGGTATGGGTCAGCAACTTGAACTGGCATATCTTCATAATCAGGAGCCAGTACAGTTTCCTGAGATAGGGTGTGAGGTGGGTTCTTCTGGGGAGGTCGAGTATACGTCTTGTCGCTGAGTTCTGTTTCTTTGGAGTCTCTTCAGTAGGCGTGCAGTGATTCCTACGTAAAGCATGTTTCCGTAGTCTAGTCTGCTGGCGATGAGGGCCTGTAAATGTCCTGGTGCTGGGCGCAGTTCAGGCTCAGACGGGCTTGTGTTTGGCAAGCTCACTGAGCGCAGCCACGTAGAGGCCTCCATAAGTAGGCCTGGGAGGAGTTGGCAGGGAGGGAAAAACCAGCAGGAAACGTCCGGAAGTGCCTCTGACTAAATTCCCACCATTACACTTACACCAAAATAAGCCAAATAAAGTCAAAATAGAGTGCTAAAGACTACATTTCCAAAGTGCCACAGAGTAAATTTCCACAATTACACTAAATCACCAGGTCAGCTGGACAGTGGTCACTGGACGGCGGGACCCAACCAGCAGCCTTGAGGCTGTGTGCAAGGCACAGTCTCGAGGAGTTGGGCAGCGGCAGCAGGGGGGGGGGGGGGGGGGAGACGCTCCCTATACCAGGAGGTAAAGGCCTACTTCAGGGATGTGACATTTAAGCATGGGAGAGCACATACTCAGTAACGGTTTTCCTGAGTTGCGCTAGCACCTAGTGGACGGTAAGCTGACTGACCGCAGGAAGCTTGCTAAGGAGGTGGACATCTAGGCTAGCACCAAAGTGTCCAAAAAAAGGTATCTGATGGGGTCTTCAACAAAGGTAGTCAGGGTTCCCAACAAAAGAAAGAAGGGGGAGAAAAACTTAAAAATAAGGAGTTCTCTAAAGGCCCCCAAAATAATTCCAAAGGAAATAGTGGTACCAGTCCAAGTCTGATCCTAAGAAGAAGGGGTTCTTTGATCATAAGGCAGGGAGGATTGTACTCCAATGCAATGAGTGCTACAAGCATGGGCACTCCTAGGGCTACTCCCATTCAGCGGCGGCCGGCCCAGGTAAGCACGGTAGGACGGGGCAGGGTGCATGTGGAAATCGACAGTTGACTGAATAGCTATTTATTTAATTAATTATACATATTCTGTCGTCTGTCGACTTCACCCCCCTCCCACCACACCGCCTACACCACGCTTATCTGTGCTGCCACCGCTGCTCCAAACGTCACAAGAGGACACAGCCGGTGGGCAGACACCTGGGTTGGCGAGGGTAGCACTCAGGGAGGAGGTAATCCCAGGTAGCTTTGGAGGACAGACAGAGGCGACCCTAATTTCCCTGGGAGTTAGAGAAATGGTGGCAAAAGCCCACATGCCTGAAAATACTTCAAATAAGAGGCAGTGGGTCGTCATTAATGGGCAACGGGTGGAGGCCCTGCGAGAGACAGGAGCCAGCATGACAAGTGTCAGCTGGTGTCTGCAGAGCAAATCCTACTGAACATATTCCACCAAAGTCATAGTCACCAACAATCGGTGGAGCCATCTTCCAGTGGCTCTGGTTCCCTTTGAGTGGGGGTTCTAAGGTTTTCTGAAAGTTGCTGTGAGCCCTGCCATGCCTGTTGATTGTTTGCTAGGCAATGACGTTGAACACACTGCTTGGAGGGAGGTATAGCTCAGGCCTCACTTGGAGATGATTGGATTGCCTGGGTGGGTCTGTATGACCACACGGCCCATAGCTGCTTAGAAAGGAAGTCAAGGACGCCTGGAACAATGGCCCAGACAACTGCAGTGGAGGTTGACGGGGTCCCTGAGGAGAAAGCCCCTGAGCCAACCGGGGAGGACACTGCCACCCTAGATTACCTACCTGAGCTTGCCAGCTGGCAAGTTGAGGGTGGGCCCACCAGGAAGGAATTCTACCAAGGGCAGGAAGAGTATCCCACTTTTGAGGGCTTGATGTGACCAGCCTCAGCCCATGCAGCAGGTGAAGCCTCTGGGAATCACCTGATCTACTGGGAGAATGATCTCCTTTATAGCGAGCCTAAGGCTCCTGGTCCTGAGGCAGCTTGTGTGCGGATGGTCCCCCAGTGTTACAGGGCCTTCCTACTGGATTGGCTCATGACATACCCCTGGCAGGACATTTTGGGCAAGACAAGACCTTTGCCGGACTTGTCTCCCACTTTTATTGGCCCAGAATGAAGACAGACTCAGATGCAGTCTGCATTTCCTGTCCTACCTGCCAGGCCAGTGGGAAGACAGGGAAAAAACAAAAAAGCTCCCCTGATCACATTACCAGTCATTAGCACCCCCTTTGAAAGTGTGGGCATCAACACCATTGGACCTTTAGACCCCAAGACAGCCTTAGGCAACAGGTTTGTCCTGGTCTTGGTGGACTATGCCACCCGCTACCCAAAGGCCATCCCTCTGAGGTTAGTGACTGCACCTGTGGTGGCAAGAGCTGTTATGGGGATCTTTGCCTGTGTTGGTTTACCGCAAGGTGGTAGTGATTGAAAGAGGCACTTAGTTCATGTCTGCATTTATGAAGTCCATGTGGGATGAGTGAGGTGTAACTTACAAGCTCACCGTACCCTATCACCTCGAAACCAATATTCTTGTGGAAAAATCCAACAAGCCCTTAAAAGGCATGATTATGGGCCTCCCTGAGCTCATGAGGCATAAGTGGGACGTCTTCTTGCCATGCCTTCTCTTCGCCTACAGGGAGGTGCCACAGAAAGGAGTTGTGTTCAACCCCATTGAAGTCCTTTAAAGCCACCCTGCCAGGGGACCTCTGAACCTTGTCAAGGAGGGGTAAGAGAAAGCTCCCAAGTCACCCCTCCAAGCTGCATGCTGACCCTCTACAATTAAATGCACAGCTTCTGAAAGAAGGCCAAAAGCAATCTACAGGCCAGTCAAGTAGTCATGAAACTCTAGTATGACCAGAAGGCAACTCTGGGAACATTTCAACCTGGCCAGAAAGTGTGGGTCATGGAACCAATAGAGCCCAGGGCTCTCCAGGACCGTTGGACTGGTCCATACAAAGTCAAGGAGCGTAAGGGGGAGACCACCTACTTAGTGGATCGTCAGAAACCCCCTTAGAAAACCCCTAACGGGGCTCCATGTCAACAGACTCAAGCCCCCCTTTGAGAGGTCCAAAGTGAGTATGCTCCCTGTGACAGATGAGGGAGTGAAAGAGGACCACAAACCTCACCCTGACCTCCTCTCTGCGCAAAAACACGATGGGTCGGTGGAGGGTGTCAACCTCTCTTTCACCCTGACCCCAGAACAGCAAAGGGACTGTTACCAGTTGCTGGGACAGTTTGCCTCGCTGTTCTCACTCACCCCTCACATAATCTGTACGTTCATGATATTGACACTGGGGACAGCCTCCCTTTAAAGAACAACATTTACAGGTTGTCAGGTCGGGGTGAGAGCCAGCATCAAGGAGGAAGTCTTCAAGATGTAAGCATTAGGGGTGATTGAGCCCTGTGGTGTTGGTACCAAAGGCAACAGACGGGAACTCCAGTTCTGCATAGACTACAGAGGACTCAGCTCAGCCACCGGAACTGATGCATACCCCATCCCTTAGCTGATGAACCCTTTGACAGGCCAGACACTGCCAAATTCCTCAGTACCATTGATTTTACATGAGGGTACTAGCAGATTGCTCTGACTAAGAGTGCTGCATTTTCAACCCCAGAGGGCCACTTCCAGTTTCAGGTGATGCTCTTTGGATTGTAAAATTACCCTGCTACCTTCCAAATTTGGGTTAACAGGGTCCTGGCTGGTAAGGAGGCCTTTTGTGCTGCCCACCTAGATGCGTTGCTGTCTGTACTTCCAGCTGAGAAGAACACAAGGTGATTCATGCCTAACCATCAAGGCCAGTAAGTGCCAGATTGGGCAGGGTTCCGTGGTGTACCTGGGACACCTGGTAGGTGGGGGCAAGGTGTAGCTCCTCCAGGCCAAGATTGAGACCATCATTTTTTAAAATTACTTTTTATTGTTTTGCAACTGAAATGCATACTAAGGCACACAGGAAACACAGGTGAGGTAACCTGTCAAGCTGGGCAGTCCAGGAAAGCAATAAAGGCAAGATAAAGTTAACACATAATGTGAAGACGGTACGGAGGTAAGCGTAACAGGCAATAAGCAATGTTACACAATCAGTCTTGCCCCCCGACACCCGAATCATCACGCACATCCTCCATAGGCCCAACTGCATCCCAGTGGCAGGGCCTACCCTAATTCAGGGGTCGCTGTCTCCTCACATTGCTCTGGGGAATGATCCCTCCTCTACCACTATCCTCCTCTGGGGATCCAATTCAGGACATGCCAATAATACCGCATCCCATGCCAGCAGTATTAGTATCCTACGTATCCCTCCAGATCACCTCTCTCGTAGTTTGCCCACTTAATCACTTCCTTCTACCACCTGTATAGATCTGGACCCCCAGCTGATTTCCAGTTCATTGTCAGCTGTGTACACGCAAGGATCAGTGCCAGGTCTGTGAATGGACCTGTAACCTTGCAAGCAGTGCTACGTTTGTGGAGAACCAGCAGGCACATCGGGGGGGGGGGGGGGGGGGGGGCGGTGAAGTCAAAAGACATGTTCATAACACCTCAAATAACCCGCAGAATGATGTCTCACTGGTGGGTGTGCACAAGGCAAGTCCACACCATGTGGTGGAAGTCTGTATCATCAGGCACAGTGGGGGCATGCCGACGATGCCCCAGGGAACATAGTGTGTATTCACCGTGGTGCAAGATATACTCTGTGCAAAAAATAAAACCGAATTAATTGAAACCTAGCATTGCGTAACACTTTTGGGTTGTAGGTCAACTTCTTTTTCCAGGCCACTTCGTCAAAAGAGGACACTAGGTCTGCCACTCACTGCTAGTGCAGTGTAGTCAAGTCTGCCTGAGCTCCCTTTAAAAGGGCCCTATAAAGAAGGGTAACTGCCCTCACCTTCCCTGCTACGAGGAATAAATTACTAAGGCATTTGTGTTCCGGAGGTTCCCCGGAACACTAGCCTCACCAAGTACGCAGCCTGCAAGTCACTGCCCCATATAAAAGTAAGTGCCCAGCCCGAAGTCATAGGATTCTCGCAGTTCCGAAAAGGGGGAAGAGTTCTCACCCGGACTATATAGGTTGGCTAATATAGTAAATCTAGCCTCGGTCCTGCCCAGTTCCCCAGTGAGGGCCAGTATCTCACAATCAGCAAGGGAAGTTCCGAAGTTTAAGGAGCTTTGGTGCACAACCTTTGCAGTGCCCTGGCCCAAATGTGCCTTGCCGTTTTAATCAGTATGTTCTCGCTATGTACCGTTGACGTCGAGCAAGATTCAGGTCAGCAGATCCCGGGATGGTAGACCAACTTCTTGACCCAGAGCTTCCCACAGATGTGAGCACCACCTAGCCACCCATTGCAATTGTGCAGCCTGGTAGTAAAGCTCAAGATCCTGGTCCGCCATTCTCCCCTCATCCACCTGGAGTCACAGCTTCGATAGGGCTACTCTGTGTCTGGATGCGCCTCAATATAGCGTCATTAAAACACCATCCAGTTCCCAAAACATCCTCCCGGGGAGGTCCGCTGGCAGAGTCGTAAATAAGTAAAGAAAGTACGGTAGTGCCACAATTTTCGAGACTGCTATACAACCATTCATTGATAGAGTGAGGGTATTTCAAAAGGTGACTGTGCGTCACAGCGCGGTCAGTGCCTTACCACAATTCCCCTCAAATTGCAGTTCTGCAGTTCTATAACTCACCATGCCCAGGTATTTAATGGTGGCCTGCTCCCAACGCACTGCTGGTTCCGCATTTCCTCGAGGTCAGGGTATAGCGGGTAAGCACTAGATTTATGCCAGTCAACAGAAAATCTCAACATCACAGAAAACGTAGAGAGGGCCGCAAGCGCCCCCCTCCAGATCAGACTCCTCCCCGTGCATGTACAAGAGCATATTGTCCGCATACAACGAGAGATATAGATTGTTTGTCGTGGTCTGCAACCCCCTATAATGCCTCCCCTGCCGTACAGTCAGGACGAAAGGCTCTATAGCCAAGGCAAATAATACCAGGGAAAGCAGGCAGCCCTATCTGGTACCTTGCTAGACCGGGAAGGCATCCAAAATCAAAAGCTCAGTCCAAACTTGCAACACCGGCTCCGTGTATAACAGACGCGTCCACGTGACAAACTGGAGCCCAAAGCCCGTCCTGAATATGGTGGCATACAGCAAATCCCAGCGGAAGAAGTCAAACGCCTTTTGAATATCCACTAATAGTACTAGGGAGTCCTGTGGGAAGTGTTCATGCATATCCAGAACTCGGATCAATTGTTGTATATTGGGCATAGTACTATGGGTAGGTACAAATCCCGCCTGGTCCGGGTGTATCAACAATCCTATGTGAGGCAGAATCTGGGTTGACAGTATCTTGTTTAGGATTTTGTAATCCACATTAGGCATAGAAAGGGGTCAGTAGGAGTCTACCAGTCCCGGGTCTTTGTCTTTCTTGGGTAAGGATACCATCACTGCATCAAGCAGTGATGGCAAGAGCATACCCTGTGCTAGGGCCCCCGTTATAGATTTCTATGAGTTTAAGTGCAAGTGCAGTCGCATATGCAGCACAGAACTCGATGGGGAGCCCTTTTAACCCAGAAACCTGGCCCTGTGACATCCCTTAAATCGCACCCTTCACCTCCTGTACAGTAATGTCAAAACCTATTTGCTCCTTCGTGTCGGGGTTCAGGGCAGTGGGGGATGAGTCTGCTATGTACTGCAGCATGTCCGCTTCCACAATTGTTGCACCTGCCCCATACAATTCATGGTAATACAGGGTGAACACCCCGTTAATCTCTGCCTGCAAGAACATGTCCCAACCCAATGGATCCTTAATCTGAAGTATTGTGTGCCCCACGTTTTCCTCCCAGAAGAGCCATGCCAGCATGCTGCCCGACGTATCCCTGTCCGCATGTGCCTGCACAATATATGTCCTATAATCATATAGTTTCAGACGTTCCACCTTTGTGAAAAACTTCTCCCTTTCTTCCAGAAGCCGGGTATGGCCTTCAACTGTCACTCCCAAGTTCAGGGGCAGATCTTCCAATATCACCTCTTGCTGTTGAATGTCAGAGTGACAGTTGGACGGGCACACCCAATTTATTTGAGCTACAACGCTCCAGCACCACTATTTTGCTTGCTTCCCATTCCACCGCAAGTGAGGACGCTCTCCCTGTATTTTCCTATAAATTTCCCCCTCAAATGACTTGCGAAACAGGATTCTCATGAGGGTAGGATCTAAATGCCACATTGAGACAAGAGTCCTGCAGGGCAACCATAAGTACATGCAAAGTAAGTGGTGGTGATAGTAGTATTTCCTTGCTAAGTACTCCACATTCATCACCTGCTCAGCCATCGCATCACAACAAAAAACTGGATTGCACAGATTGAATGTGTGCCTAGATGCAGAGTGGAAGGAGTAACCCTGTGCTCCCGAATTGCATCCCCTCCAGTAGTCCACCAACTTCCAGTGCTCAATCTACTGTAAAAACACCCTGCTAGTTTATGTGTCTGGGCTGTAGGCAGCAGAGGGTATGACTTATCCAGGTGGAGATCCCCACACAATTAAAGTACCAACCAATTATTTTTGGGTATGAAGAGCAGCTTTCAGGTCAGTCAGAAAAGCACGTTTAGCATTTGGGGCATACGCGTTTAGTAGTGTTATGCCCATATCATTCAATCTACCCATCCCCAGCACATAACACTAGTCCAGATCAGGGTGCCATGTGCAAATGCAGAGTGCGAGGTGTCGTAAAGTTGCCCCCTCCACTTCTTCCCAAGTGCCCTGTCCTCACAGTCAATCAAGTGGGTCTCCTGTAGAAACGCTATTTGAGCCCCTGTATGTGTTATGCATGCTAGCACATTATGCCGCTTTGTCTGCGTATTAAGCCCCCGCACATTCCAGGTGATCACTCTGATGCAGTCAGACATTGCTGCATTGTGTGTGGATCTAAGTGCAAAGGCCCACTCTTCCAGTTGCATGACCACAGCACTACCATCCAGTTGCTCCCCATAGCCCTGCCTACTATGTTCACACCCGGAAAGAATGAAACATAAGAAAAACACATTACTAACCAACTAAATACCCACAACACCCTCCCCAGACTATGACATAAGTACATCCTGTCCAAACATATATAGGCAATAGCCACAAACTAACTACTTATTATAAGGGCAAATCAGTTCCGTTATGGAAAGTTCTTTAGGGGAGCGAGTATTACCAGCCCCAAAAAGGTACTCCCAGGGAATACCGAACAATGCTGGCTCCTCGCCACACTCCGCTCCTCCCCAGCCCCACCAATATAGAGTAGATCAAACAAGAAGAAAACAGACCCATGAATAAAATACCACAGATGTAAACCAGTCCATAAAAAAAGGATAAAAGCCCAGTTCCGTCAGTGGAGTTGAAAATGGGTCATCTTCTCTGTCAGGTGTAACTCCCGGCAGCGTTATGTTCCAGGCCTGGTATCACCCAGCTCACGAGCTATCAATAGATTCCCTCGTGATTGAGACCCAGGAAGCTGCGATCTATCTCCAGACCCTAATGAGGCCGCCACATCCACTGCCCTAGTATGTTCCGCAGCCCTGTGTTGCTCAGCAGCTTGGGGTGCCCAGTGTTTGCAGAACCTCTGCCGTTTCGATCACTGTGTCCTCAGGCGCTTCAGGCTTGTTGTGCAGTTGTTTCACCAAAGCGTTCCAGCCAGTCCCATGCCGCTGTGGGGTCCCAGAAGAAGCAAGTCTCACCCTCTGTCGGCACCCTCAAGCGGGCTGGACACAACAGTGCATAGAGCAAATCCAACTTTTGAAGCCTTTTCTTCAGAGCAGTGTAGGATGCCCTTCGGTTTTGAACTTGAGTAGTGAAGTCAGGGTAAAGGGCGACCTGGGCATTGTCCGTAGCAAAGGGGCCACAGCTTTGTGCCTGTTGCAAAAGGAATGCTCTGTTCCGGTAAAGTAGTAGCCAGGTGGCAGGGCACGCGGCATGGGTGGTTGAGCGGGGACTCTATATGTGCGTTGTAGCACATAGAACCAGAATAAGCCTTCCAGGGCCACAACCTCCTGTAGCCAGTCCTCCAGGAACTAAAGCATGGACTCACCCTCCACTTTTTCAGGGAGTCCGACAATCCTGATGTTGTTACGACATTCCCTCCACTCCCGCCTAGTCTTTAATACTGGCCTCAAGTCGGCGAATGAGAACCTCCAAATTGGCGAGGCAGCCATCCATGTTCACTTATTCTGGTAGTAGGGTCATGTTCAACAGCAGTAGGTTGAAAGGGCAGGGGGAGGCAGATCCGGTGGGGTCCCTTATTCCCCAGCACTGGACTAGTGTTGCAAGTCCCCAAGCGCTGGACTCCAGAGCCTAATGTACTTTCAATGCGGGTGCTGCTGTCCAGGCTCCAGCGGGCCCTGGTGCATAACTAAACTTCCCCACAATGGCAGAACTCTGCTGCCTGGATGATCCCTGGCCAATCGTCTGCAGAAACAAGTATGCAGGGCCACCAAGCTAAAATGCCAGAGGAGACAAGTGGGCACGGCCAACAAATTCTGATATGCAGACTATCCAACAAAATGTGGGGGCAATGGTGGCCCACCACCAAGGGTAGTCTCCTCATCGTCTGTTCAGGTCAATGTGGTGATGGCAGTGAGAGTTTCAGGCACCATTATGTGCATCTCAACTCGGGCTCAGAGCTGCCTACAGCACAGCAGCAAGCTCTGCCCACCTCACGCACCCAAAATTGAGACCATCATGGCCTAGCAACCACCTAAAACCCAAACAGAAGCGCAAGCCTTCCTAGGCCTCTCAGGTTACTACAGGTGATTTATTAAGGGTTATGGCACCATTGTTGACCCCTTAACTGAGCAGACTTCCAAGAAGCAGCCCAGATTGGGGATCTGGGCTGAGGCTTGTCAGAAAACCTTTAATTCCCTGAAGAAGCCATGTGCACAGCACCTGTACTCAAGGCACCTGACTTTTTCAAACAAATTATCATAGAAACAGATACTTTAGACCATGGCATGGGGCATCCTTAGCGCAGCTAAATGAAGAGGGCCTAGATCAACCAGTAGCCTTCATTAGCAGGTTACTTCCATGGGAACAGAGGTGGAGTGCCATTGAAAGAGAAGCTTTTACTGTGGTGTGGGAACTGAGACCATACATGTTTAGGACTCATTTCCTGGTTCAGACAGATCACAGACCCTCAGATGGCTCATGAAGATGAGGTGAGAATCCCAAACTGTTGAGATGGTCCATCTCCCTACAGGGAATGGACTTTATGGTGGAACACCATCCGGGGTTAGACCACACCAATGCTGATGGTCTCTCCAGGTTTTTCCACCTTAGTAAAAAGAACTCCCAAGGGTTTGGGTAACTGTCCTCACTTTCAGCTGGGGGTGGAGGGAGGGAGGGCACGTGTTAGACCCGACAGATTTAGGGAGGTCTTTCGCCCAACTTTTTGACTACCTTCTCCATTTTTCTGATCTTGTTTTTGCTGGCTTTAGGACTCTGCATTTTACAGAGCTAACCAGTGCTTGTGCTGTTTCCCCTAAAAATGGTAATATTTGCTCATCCCCAATTGGCATATTTAAGTTACTTATAATAGTCAGTAAGGTGCACTACATTTGTCCAGGCCCAATAAATTACATGCTACAAGTGGGCATGCAGCACTCATTGTGCCACCCACTTATCTAGCCCTCTAACCAAGACTCACACCTGTCATTGCAGAGCCTGTATGTGCAATGTACACCGACATTTCCACCTGGCATGATAAACCTCTTGCCAGGCCTAAACCTTCCTTTTTTTTTTTATACATATGTCACCCCAAGGTAGGCCCTGGGTAAACCAAAGGGCTGGGTGCAATGCATTAAAAAGATAGGACATGTACTTTTAAGTTTTACATACCCAGGTAGTGAAAAACTCCCAAATTTGTTTTTTTACTACTGTGAGTACTATCTCTCCCATAGGATAACATTGGGAATGCCTTATTACATCTTCTAAGCACAATTCCCAATTGTAAGGAGGTAGACTAAGTTTGGTGTCTCTGGATTCACAATGTAAAGCCACAATTTATGGCCAAGTTGGATTTTAACTTGCAAGTCTGAAAATGCTACTTTTAGAAAGTTGGCGTTTTCTTACTTTAGCCATGTTTTTGCCTGCTGACGGTCTCTGAATACACACCTGGTGTGGGTGACAGCTGGGCTTTGTGCATTCCCTCTAGACAGTCACACACAAAGGGAGCTTAGGTGTGGCTGATGGGCCATCTACATCCTGATGGGCCATGTTGTGCAGGATGGGAAGGAGGAGCTCGACACAGTCTCACACTTACACCTGAATCAGCTGTGTTCTGTCGCCATACAAAAGGCTGCATACCCCCCCACCTCCCTTAGTGAGTCTGGAATCAAGGCAGGGAGGCCCTCTGATCACTTCAAAGAACTTTCTTTGAAGTCTCCCCCACTTCAAAGGCATGACTGGGAATAAGTACTGGACCTCTGAAACCACCACTTCAGTACACTTCTGGACCTGTGAAAAACTACTGTGCTGCTGAAGGACTGCCACTCTACTGGACTGCTCCGTTGCTGAACTCCTGCACTGCTACGCTGCCCTCCTGCCTGCTGTTTCCCTGCCTAAGAAGAAGGACTGGACCTGCATCACTTTAACCCAGACTAACTCCAAAGGCTTGCCTCCTGATGGAAGTCTCAAGGACATAAAAGACTTCCAACTTACCTGCACCTGGACTCTGCCATCTGTGAGTCTGCCCTGCCAAGTGGTGTCAACCCAGCCCTGGAACATTGGAAGTGAGGCCTAACGTGCTTCTTCAGCCAACCCACGCATTTTCATCGGAACCAGCACTTCTTTGCCGTTGCAGGGAATAGAACCGGTGCATCATCGACTTTGCGTGGATTGGAACCGGAGCATCTTTGTCATTGCATAGAGTATACCCAGTGCATTGCCTTCAGAACCAGCGCATCGCCCTCGGAGTCAATTCATCCTATGCTACAGGAGCAGAACTGACTCATTGCATTCGGGACCAAAGCATCACACTCGAACCGATGCATTGCTGCCTTTGCATGGGAAAAACCGACGCATCTACCTCTGTTGCGGGATTGGAACAGACGTCTCACCTCTGCTGCAGCCCGCATCTTCCTCGACGTAAACTAGGATCAAGGTACTTTTGCTCAGCGGGCACAAATGGATCCCTGTATCCAGCCAGCACTTCATTGGAGTCAGCCTGCATTTTTTACTTTGCCCCGGTCTAGCAAAACCAGATATCCCAAATAGGCGCTAATTGCTTCTAAGAGCTATTTTGCAGTTTATTCTTTAAAAATATATATATATATCTCAAGTTCTACTGAATTTTGTCATTTTGGCCTTGTTTTATTTATTAAATGAAGTTTAATTTTTCTAACCTGGTGTGGATTCATTTTGTGTGTTTTCACTGTTTTGCTGTTTGAAGTGCTGCCCAAATACTTTACATATTGCTTCTAAAGTTAAACCGGTCTGCTCTGTGCCAAGCTACCAGAGGGTGAACAGGGTGGGTTTGTGACTTACCCCGACTAGGATTGTGGTTTCTGCTTGGACAGGGTGCATACCTTTGCCACCCAGAAACCCAATTTCTAACTCCTAGCTATTTGGATGAAGTGTTATATTATCATATACCTACCACCTCTTTTCCTGGAGTCACAACTAGGAAAGAGTCACTGGCTTTGTGCAATTTGTTAGCAGATAATGGTCTCCTGTGTTTGAATGGTCGTTTTGAGAAGGATATACCGACTGCCAAAATGTTTCGTTTTGGCTGCCATAGCTGCCTGATTTGCTATCCCAGCAGGGCAGTTTGAATACTGTATGGATTTTAAAATAATACATTTTCAGGGTAGTGACCACTAGGCGGCTCGCTCTGCCATTTTAAGTTTTGAGGAACTGCTGGACGCAGAAAGGGTTTTGCCCATTGGGTATGAGCTTCTCGCAGAGACTTACGACTCTCTTGGACCACTTCCTATCTATACCATCTGGCTAAGTTCCAGGTGTCGGGCTGTTTTGATGTGCTGTTGGGAGTCAATCTTTCAGGCAAAGGTGAATAAACTCAGCAATGTTCACCAGGGGGTGCTTACCTGTATGATCACCGATGTATGGGTATCATATTTGGAGTATCTCTATGGCTTATTACCTACGCAGGCCAACTCAGAATTGTGTCATAATATGAGTTTGGTCTGCGTTTGGTCCTCTGCCAAAGAGATCAAGTTGACAAATGATCGCCTTAAGTTAACTAATGCTGCGGGACCTGATAACATACTTGCAGTGTCGATCAAGGAAAATAGCATCTGGTGGGCAAGAGTTTATGGTCACTTATTTAGTTGAACAGTTACAACTGGGTCATATCCATCCTCATGGAAAAGCTCGGCAGTGAAGCCCATTTAGAAAAAAGGGTACGGTAATCTGCTCTCGAATTATAGGTAATAAGCCGCCCAAATAATTTGAGAAGATTTTTTTTTTTTTAATTCCTATTATCTCATGTCGAGGACTATGCTCAGAAGAAGTTCATTCCTAGTGAGCAGGGTGGCTTTCGTGAGGGCAATTCCACAGAGGATCATTGCTTTGCATTATGGGGCACTATTAAGAAATCTGTGGCAGTAAATAAAAAGCTATACTGCAGTTTTATAGATTTTTGTAGAGCCTTTGACACAGTAGATATGGGAGTACTTTGGGAAAAGCTAATTGCGTGGAGAATACCAAGTGAGCTACTGTGGTTGATCAAAGCACTGCACAATAATAATTGGGTGCAGGTTGAGCTGGATAGCTCTGGGCAGTTTATATTCTTGAGCCAGGCCTCGCGACTAGTTGTTGTCTGTTCTTTTCAAACAGCAAGAGCAAAAGGGCTTGAACAGCAGTCTGATGTCACTTTCTATGCGGGATATGGGCCATTTCTCTAGTACAGAGCTGATATTAAGTCATCTAGTCGTGTTTCTTCAGAGTGAGGATAATATCCAGGGTTGATGGAAAGACATGGTACTTGGTAAAAGTTAAGGTTTTTAATAGTTCAAGGTTTATGTTGTTGAGCGAGGCTTAGACTAGTGCTTGTTCTTGGCAAATAACAAGAATTCTGTTTTGGTGGGGATGAGGGTCAGATAGGCGCAGGATATCCGGTTGTGGATGAGATACGGGCAGTGTTTGAAGCACTGGAATTCTGGAGTGGAGGAGACTTTCAAGTAGAGTTGTGTGTTGTAAGTGGTTTGATGAGCTTTGATGCTTTTAATGATAAGTAGAGTAGAGGCACCAAGTAGAAGACGAAGATGACTGGAGTCAGCATCTTGTGGACACTGCAGGTGACAAGGAGCATTTGAGATGATTGATCTGGTGTCAGGTGGATAAGCAAAACTAAACCCAGTGAAGGGCATTGCCAGTAATTCACACTGGAGATGTAACAGTATGAATCATGGTTGGATGGGAACCTGGTGGACTCCACAGGGGACAAAGATATTCTGTGCGCTGGAGAATCCCGTGGCACGGCACGGGTGACCATCAGATAGGCAGCATTGGAATCCGCAAAAGCATCGCCAGGGAATTCCATTGGGGAAGAGTGGATGAGGGAGGGCTGCTCGACAGTGCTTTAGACAGCAGAGAGCTCCAACAATATCAGGATGTAGGGGTCAATCCTTATTTCTGGCCTGGACAGTTTGCCTTTATAAGACTGTAAGGTTGTGAACCTATGTCTGGTGTGTCAGAGATATTCAAGCCCAGGTCAACCGAGGTATTTCTATTTTTTTTTCTTCCAGTTTTTTGTCTATATTTGATCGTTGACAAATGTCATGGCAAATAACTTACAAAGAGATACATTAGGAAAAGAGACAATAATACAAAAACATAACCAAAAACATAACATAAGCTTTGAGATCCGTCGTGGAGCCTAAAAAAAAAAAAAACAGAAATTAAGAGCACGATAGGACATATACCTATATACCTATGCAACCAACAATCGGCCGATCCCATCTGTAACAGTTATCATTGAGACAATTCCTTGATAGGTGCCCACATTTTAGTACCCATCTCCCACCTCCTTTTCCCCCCTTAAGAGGTACACAGACTACTCCATATTATACAGTGCCAACATCCTAGAACTCCAATTAAAAAAAGTAGGAGCTTCCGGGCCTATCCATTGTGACGTAATGCACAACCGAGCCATTGCCATTGCTATAAACAAAAAGGCCGCAGTATATTTGGGTCTCCGACCATCCCGGTATACTCATATCCCATTATGACCAATTCTGGGGAGATTACGACAGGGATTTTTAGAGCTGTATTTCGAAAATACTCAATTTCATGAAAAAATTCCCCCAGGCTTGGGCACAGATAAAACCTATGGATCGCGTCAGCCGCTTGAAACCCACACCTGCCACATCTATCACCCTTCCGCCCCCCCACTTAGCAATCTTTGCAGGTGTGTAGTACAAATTAAACACCGCCATATAACATTGAGTCCGAAGGCTGCCAGAGATTAAGATCTGGCTTGCTAGTTCTAAGATGTAACCAATATCGACCCCCTTCTTACCAAGTTTTCTCTCCCACTTGATATTCTGATCATCGATATCATCCGGGAAACGAGACAGAAGATATTGATAAATTGTGCCTATTCTCACTTTCCTTCGGCCCAATTCAACTATAGAAATCTTTTCAAACACAGAAGTAGCCCCACTTCGATGTCTATCAAAAAAACTCCTAATCTGAAGATATTTAAAGAAGTCGTAGTTATTTAGCTGAAACTTCTCCCTTAAAGAAAAGGATGCCATTTGCCCTTCCTGACACAAATCACCAATAACCTTTAGACCCACCCGCTGCCATCTAAAGATAACCTGATCCTGAAAAATCGATGGCAAAATACCAGCAGCCGAAAACGGCGTATAAGCATTGATATTCGGGATTTTCCATTTACGCCGAATTTTCCGCCAAATCGAATACGCAGCGCTGATTACTTTAAACCTCGTTTTCTTAAAATAACTCGGTTCCAATATCCGAACTAGAATGCCCTTTGCTGCCTCCCCCAGACCTATTTCATAAATAGTTTGTCTGTTAGCCAACGGGACCTCAGCCCTAACCCCTGCTAAGAGTACTTCAAAATGTTGCAACATGGATGACCAGTAGTACAGCAAAATATTGGGAACCGCCCAGCCACCCCGGTCCCTAGGGAGACACATCCATTTGGCAGCCCTGCGCGATCGGCGATGGCCCCAAACAAATCTAGAACATATCCTCTCAACCCTAACCAGGCATTCTTGAGAAAACTCTAGGGGATGGTTCTGAATAAATACATAAACTTTGGAAGAATCAGCGTTTTAAGTATATTACACCGGCCATATAGCGAAAGACGCAGATGGTCTAATCTTTCTAGTTTAGTATTTATAGAATCAACCACTGGTAAGATGTTCAGGTCGGGGATGCTATCAACTGAGGCAGTGATTTTAACCCCCCCCCGATACGTTGCTTCAGTAACAGGGACATCGGCAGGACACAGAAACGCTGAATGTAGGATCTGCGTCTTCTCGATATTCAATTTATACCCTGATGTTGAGCAAAATTGCTCTGCGAGAGTCTTTAAGGTCGCAAAGGCCAAGGCAACATCCCTGGTTAAGACCACAATATCGTCCGCATAAGCTAGCGTTTTATAGTCTGTATCATTGACCCTAATCGGCAGATTATTGTGATTCTCTTCAATTTTACTAAGAAAAGGGTCAATGTACAGAGCAAAAAGCAAGGGCGAACACGGACACCCTTGTCTAGTGCCCCAGCTAATGTTAAATGTTCCCGTTTCCTGACCTGAGATACGGATTGTTGCGTTTGGGGAGATATACAACGCCTGTAGTAAATTCAGTACTGATCCCTTTCCAACGAAGCACTGCCCACAAAAATCACCAGGAGACCCTGTTGAACGCCTTCTCGGCGTCCAACAGGGTCACTCCCAAGGGCAACTCTGTGGCCTGCGCCCAATCCTGCAAAGCGATGACCCGTCTAACATGGTCAGCCGTGTCCCTTCCAGGAATAAACCCATGTTGACGTATGGACACTAACAGAGTGATGACTTTCGCAAGTATTATGGCTAGGATTTTTGAGTAAACCTTGCTATCCGTGTTAATAAGTGAGATAGGGTGATAGCAGGAGGGATTTAGCTCAGGCTTATCTTTTTTCTTAAAGAGAACAATAGTTGTTCGCCTCCAGGATTCGGGCATAAAACCCCTTTGTGCCTCCCGAAATACAGATAAAACATCCTGTCGGATTTCTCGAGAGAAAGCCCTATAAAATTCTAACGGGATAGCGTCAGGGCCAGCGGCCTCTCCATTGGCCAAAGATTTTATGGCCGTTTCCACCTTCTCCCATGTAATTGGTACCGAGAGAGCCTCATTCTGTTCCGCTGTAGTTTTAGTAGTATCAATGTCTTGCAGGAACCCCTCCGTCCAAGACTCACTAGATATAGTCCTTTTCTCTGTATATAGCTTGGTGTAAAATTTTTCAAACACTTCCATGACCCCCTCCTGTGTATCCTGAATCTGACCATACTGATCTAGGACTCTGCGAATTCTATTTGCTACATTTCTCTGCTGTAACAGTTTAGCAAGAACTCTACCAGAGTTTCCCCCGAATTCATACATCATAGTACGATATTGCATATACTTTGCGGCCAAGTCTTCCCCAATGTGTTTTAATAATTTTGATTTGATAACGGCCACCGCTTGTTGACTTTGATCAGTATCGTGACCATCCTTAATATCCTGCATTAGCTCCAACTCTGCTACCCGTAATTGCTCAATGCGCCCCTTAGTCTACTCCTGAGTAGTCTTCCAGGGATAGGCAGCAAAGCTCTTAGTCGCACCCCGTACTGCAGCTTTGAATGTATCCCACACTATACAATCTGAAGCGGTCTTTCTGTTAATGCTTAAAAATTCTGTTATCCATTTAGACATATGGTCCCGATAGGCTTGATCCAGCAGTAATTTCCTTTCAAATGTCCATGGCCTTGGAACTCTATCCATATGCCCCCAGGGACATTCTACTATCAACGAATTATGGTCAGATAATATTCTTGGGGGAATTTCAATAGAGACTCCCTCTACCAGCTGGTCAGACATAAAAAAATTGTCCAGACGGACCATTTTATTGTGGGGGGCGGAATAATACGTGAAGCCATAATCATCTTTTTTATGCCTAAACCAAGCGTCCACTAATCTGTGTTCACATACTAGAGTTCGAAGAGCCTTAAAAACTCTCGGTTTCCTCCTTAGATATTCTTGGTTACTTAAAAGATTAAAGTTGCCTGCCAAATGAATATTTAAATCCCCACAAACAATCAGTGGATGCGGCCACAATGCTAGCTCAACATTTAAGAATTTCATAACCTCTGGGTCATCTAAATTTGAGCCATAAATCTAACAGATAGAAATAGGCCTATTATTAATCATAATTTCAGCCACTACCCATCGACCCGCTCTATCCTCTCACTTTTTTACAGATCCCAGCTCCCCGCCTTACCAATATGGCCACACCTCTGATCATAGATGATTGTCTTGTACAGGCTACTAAGTCAAAGCCTAACCCTTTCAGACACTCCCGCTTCCCCCACGGGATATGTGTTTCTTGTAAACACAAAACATCCACCTGCATGGCTTGTAAAACTTTGCATAGGAGCCCCCGCTTCTTGCCATCATTTAGGCCACAGACGATCCAGGTACAAATACGCAACCTACCCCTCATTATTTAATAAAGACATAGATCCTGAACACAACTCAACAAATAGTAATAATATGTTATCGCCACCATTTTTACTCATTATCTCCGTTCCAATACCAAGATTCACATTACAATTGCCATGACTACAATTAAAGGCCAAAACCCAGCGTGCCCACCAAGCCCCACCCCCCTTGACCCCACACCTACCCCCACACCTTACCCCCAACCCAACCCCCCACCCACCCCAACCCACTTGTGAGGCAACAGGACCGAGGTCCTTGTGATGGTATAAACTGGCTACACCGCTCTCCCCTGGATTCTTCCTCACATTTTACCGAGGGGATCTGAGCTACTACGAGCCAATATAGTACCCAGAAAAAAAACATTTTCATTAGCTCACCCCCACCTCCTTAACCAGACTTGGATAATCCCAATGATGGAAAAAAGGTTGATTCATCTGCACTTTCTAAATTGCATTAAAAAATTCCTTTGCCTGGATTTCAGACCAAAAAAAAATCTTGTCTGTCCCCCGAAATATTATTTTCAACTTAGAAGGATAGAGCAAAAAGGCTTGCGCCCCCTCTTTTGCTTGAAATACTGCAATTAGCTGGCGGAGCTGCCACCTCCGCTCAACTGTTGCCTGACAGAAATCGGGTCTGACAAAAAAACTCACAGTCCTTCCCTACTCTCTTCTTGTCTGGCCTAGCTAGATCATAGACTCCCTCTCTGCCTAAAAAATTGTTTAGGAAGATTAATATCGCCCGAGGTTTATCCATGGCTAAGCCCGACTTCTGCCTTAGCTTGAAGGGAAACCTGTGTGCTCGCTGCACCTCTGCCTGCCAGTCCCACTGCTTCAAGTCCGGAAATACTTCGGAAAATAGTTCTACAACAAACTTTCGGGCATCCGAGCCCTCCTTGCCTTCCGGAATTCCTAAGATTCGTAAGTTACTCCTCCTGACGAGATTCTCCAGGTCCGTCAGTTTCCACAGCATATCATCCCTTTCTGCTTTAATCGAGTCCGTAAGGCCTTTCTGTACTTCAAGATCATCTTCTAACGTAGAGATGCTCTCTTCAGCCTCAACGATCCTAGCTGCTAAGTCCGAATCGAATTTTGCATCTTACGACACGCACCCTGTGTACGAGAGCTATCCTGACGTGTCTCTTCCTGATGCGCCATAATCTGATAAATGGTGGACAATGTTATCTCTGAAGGGGGTCCCTGAGTGACATCAGTACCACTAGTATCAACCACGACGGCACTTCCGATAGTTCCAGGCTGAGTAGAAAAGGAATAATCCCATGCCATTGATCCCATTATCCCAGAGGTCTTGTTTGTCATGAGACCCCCTTGATCTCTTTGCTTTTTGGGCTTGCAAACCGTTCTCTCATCTTGCAGCGATACCTCGCCCGTTTGCCCTTCTCCAAACCGCCAGTCAGCGAGATCGCGGTCATCATCCGTCCACTCCTGGGGGTGTCCGCCGGCTCCAGCCACTGTCTCTGCTGTCCCACGATTTACTTGTGGTTCTCTTTCCCCGCTGGCGCCTTTCCCTGGGCTGGCAGACTGCGCCAGCAGAGTACGAGTCTTTAGACTCTTTGGAGGTGCTTTCGGCGCCATAGCACAATGCAGCTGTAGAAGCGCTCCTGAGAAGCCCACGCAGATTCGAAGGAATCCCAACCAGGCTGTGCTGCTAGGTAAGTCTCGTCACAGCTGTATCAATCGCCAGAGCATATCGGTCAGTTTCAAATTATACGGATTTTCTGCCGCTTTTGACTTATTCCATCAAGTCCGTATGTAAACTTGGGAGGAATTGTCCAGGAGAGCACCCGAACGCCGGGTCACACAACCGAGTGACCGGCCGCCATCTAGCATGCGTTCGAGGTATTTCTATTAAATGTAAAGTAGTATTTGAACATATGAATAGTTAATGTGGCCAGTTTGAATCAACAGTAAGGGAAACAACAAAAAAAAAACAGATAATGCGGATAAGGCCCTGCTTCCATGCAGCAGTAAACTTATCAAACCTTTGCGGATACCGTTTCAGTGATCAAGTAACAGATAACAGGAGACAAATACTTAAATGTGTTGTTCACCCTACGAAGAAATTGTACACAACTCACCAGAGCATTGTATATTTATTACAAAAAAATAAATTCAGCATACAATAAACACTGGCAGCATCAGACACAAGGAGCACCTGTTGCCCCTTCAAGTTAACAGTTCTTCTTTTCAATATGTAGGTCCATGACTTTGGCATCAGTCACTGTCTAATTGTTTTTTTCCAGTGGTTCAATTTTCCAGGCCCTGGTCAGGTATCTCAGTCGTATAAAAAGGAGGTCTCTGCCCATTTGCAGCCAACTCCAGAAGGGAACCAATTTAGAGCCTGAAATCAGGGAAATAACTGTTACTCCACATCAAACAAAATCATTAATACTTTCATAAACAGATGCACTTGCACCTTTGTTTGGAAATAATGTCAAGTTACTTACCTTTGATTTTTCAAATGGAAACTATCTTCCTGCACATTATTCAACTTAGAAATATCTTGAGCCAACAGACTGAATACATTTTCAATACTCCTAATCAGTCTCCAAAAAGGCCTCATAGAAATTTCTATCATGGGAGCTGTTCCTTAAAGGGGCTGCCTCAGTCCAAGACTTGAATGATCTGAATGAAAAAGGTTGATGAAAGACCGAATGCAGAAATAAGCGCTTCTAAATAACCCTACTATATCTTCTGGGGACGAAGGGTAGGAGGGTGGTGAGGATCCATGGAAAAGTGTACAGTAGTGTCTATCAGAAAGAACATTAGAAAAGTAAAGTAAATATTTCCTCAATGGACATGTTTTCCCACAAATTCCTTGTCTAAAAATGAACACAAAATCAGTTATCATATAAATCTGGAGGATCTGACGAATGGGGTAGAACAATGTGCTCTAAAGTGGTTGTAAGCCATTACTTTGCAGCATTCTACCTCCTGGGTCATTACACTGCAGTTACTACATTGTATAAGCCTCTACAATGCAGAGCTTTACTTCGCAGCACACTACACTACATCAGAAATGTCTGAACTTCAGAAGTAGGTTGATAAGCATAATATTTTACACACACTTTAAATATATATACACACACACAGACAGACACGTGTATATATGTATATACACATACATATATATACATACACACACACACACATTTTGACACACACTATGGTGAGTCAGATTTAACCAGGGCAAGCTATTTTTAGGGCCTACTGGCCCATTTTGGCAAGCTGACAACACAGAGTGAATGGGCAATAAATAGGTCTTTAAATCTTATTATCTTGTCACATTTGCTGGCTTTCAGAGACAGAGGTCAAAAGTCAATTTGTCTGCTTACATTTACTTTTCTCTCTGTGACTGAAGAGAAAGGATTTTGTAAAGTGAATTGTGTGACAATCCTGCTGTGCAAAGCATGTGAAATGAAAGGCTGTAATATTTCAGTCATTTTTTCCTTACACAAAACTGAAATAGCTAACAAGTGAACTATTCAAACTTTGCAAATATATTTCACCAGTTATGAAGACACAGGTTTGTAATTCTGTGTTGATAAAAACTTTTTATAGGAACAAAAAATTCAGAACACTATTTGGAAATGTGCAAATGTTAAAATATTTATGCTGAAACTCAATTTACAAACATTGTTTGTGCGCTACATAGCTTTAACAGTAAAACTACATATTAGTGGGACAGTTTTGTGGGCATTTCAATGGAAAATATGCTATCTGTAAATGATAGTGCACCATTACATCATGCTTTAGTAATAGATTTATGAAAAGTGAGTTTTTAAAATATTCCTGCTCCCAGCCAGAGGACAATGCTATCAGTGAACTAAGAGGCAACTCAGGGATCATGTGTACCTTATATGTGGGCTCGATTCTTAATATACATAAAGCAAACATTTAGTCTAGTAAATAAAGTTTTTTTGTGCTGCAGAAATAGAGAACTTACATATTTGAAGGTGCTCTCCTATGTAATGTTGATGAGTAAGGCGACTCCATAAGACACAGTATTTGCCACGGATCACACAATTTGAGATCAGTTCATGGGTCAATTACATTATAGTTAGGTTGAGTGGATTATTCAAGTTACTAGACCTGCAGGACTAGTAACATTTTTATGATTTTCACACACACACACACACACACACACACACACACACACACACACACACACACACACACACACACACACACACACACACACACACACACACACACACACACACACACACACACACACACACACACACACACACACACACACACACACACACACACACACACACACACACACACACACACACACACACACACACACACACACACACACACACACACACACACACACACACACACACACACACACACACACACACACACACACACACACACACACACACACACACACACACACACACACACACACACACACACACACACACACGTGTTACCATCCTTGTGGGGACTATGTGTGAATACCTGCCTTGTGGGGACTAACCTTTCCCAATGTTTTTACAACATACTAATAACATCAAAATGTTAAGAAAAAATTCATAATACAGGATCCTGCTTCAAATTTGCAAATATACTGTTATTTAATCATGCGCACAGCACCATCCTTGTGGGGACTTGAACACGTGCTACCATCCTTGTGGGGACCTAATCTGTAACACTATTTGTGAATGAATACAGTCGAAGGCACATGGCTAAATGTTTATTTTATCAACAATATGCACAAACAACATTATAATCTATTCATATATGAATTGCTGCATATATACTAGGGGTATACAGTAAAGACAGATTATGTTAATGTCCCAGAAAATATCATATCATGCTTAAATAAAGAGTCTTAAAGCTATATTTAACCTAGTTATTAGTGCTTAAAATCTTAGGAGATAAGGGAACTAACACATAAAGAAATTAACATATGTAAGCAAGGAATGAGGTCAAGTGGAACCCAGAGCTTGATGAGCTGCTTACATTTTTGCCAAAATAGGTGTTCAAGTCCCCACAGAGATAGTGGGTGAAGATCACTGCGTTTAAGTCTCCATAGAAATAGTGTGTACATTCAAAGCTTAAATCCTGTTACAAAGAATGTGAAGCTAATGATGTTCAAGTCCACACGGAGGTTGTGTGTAATTATAGGAATGCTCAAGTCCCCACAGAGATGGCATGTTATTATAGCGATGTTTAAGTCCCCACAGAGATAGTGTGTTATCATAGAGATGTTCAAGTCCCCACATTGATGGTGTGTTATTATAGCGATGTTTAAGTCACCACAGAGATAGTGTGTTATTATAGCGATATTTAAGTCCCCACAGAGATAGTGCATGAAGGTGATTGTGTTTAAGTCCTCATTAAAATAGGGCCCGATTCACAAAGGTAAACTTAGGCAAAAAGTCTAACTTTACTACTTTTTTCAGTATTCACAAAGGTAAATTTAGACCAAAATTATAACTTAACCTCTTTTTCAATAATCACAAAGCCCCATACAGATAATGTGAAGCTGATGATGTTTAAGTCGAAGCAAACACAAGGAGATGATGGACGGAGTACTGAAACTTTTCAGACACTCACCCCCAGTCACATATCTGGGTTCAATCCATCATCGTTCCTTAGCTCGCTTCGCCACCCCAGTTCAGACTAGCTATATGCAAATCAGTCTTGACCCTGTGCCTCATGGGAACAGTCTGGCCCGAACTGCCAAGTCAGGTCTTCCCTGGACCGAAAACAATCATCCTGGGACCGGTTTCGGGGTAACACGCCCTCATCAGCCAGGATATCTTGAATCCAGTGGCAAAGTGAGCAAGGGACCCACGTCTGGACATACCCTGCCAACTTAGGGCAAGCAAAGCAAACACAAGGAGATGATGGACGAAGAGCTGAAACTTTTCAGTCACTCACTCCCAGTCACAGATCTGGGTTGAATCCATCATCATTCTTTAGCTCACTTTGCCACTCCAGTTCAGACTGAGCTATATGCAAATCTGTCTTAACCCTGTGCCTCATCCCCCTGGTGCTTCAAGTCAAAACAGAGCTTGCGTTTAATTACAGGAATGCTCAAGTCCCCACAGAGATGATATGTTTTTATAGTGATGTTCAAGTCCCCACAAAGATAGTATGTTATAGCGATGTTTATGTACCCACAGAGATAGTACATGAAGATGATTGTGTTTAAGTCCTCATTAAAATAGGGCCCGATTCGCAATGGTAAATTTAGACAAAAAATGTAACTTTTCTACTTTTCAGTTTCAACAATGTAAACTTAGACCAAAGGTCAAACTTTACTACTTATCAGTATTCACAAAGCTCCATACAGAGAATGCGAAGCTGATGATGCTCAAGCCAAACCAGAGCTGCGTGTATTTACAGAAATGGTCAAGTCCCCACAGAGATGGTGTGTAACTCTAGTATTGCCACGGTTGCCAAAGAAAATGTGTGTGATTATAGACATGCGCAGGTCCCCACAGAGATAGTGTGTGATTATAGACATACGCAGGTCCCCACAGAGATAGCGTGTGATTATAGAGATGTTTAGGTCCCCACAGAGATAGTGTGTGATTATAGACATGCCCAGGTCCCCACAGAGATAGTGTGTGATTATAGACATGCCCACGTCCCCACAGAGATAGTGTGTGATCATAGACATTCCCAGGTCCCCACAGAGATAGTGTGTGATTATAGGAATGTTTAGGTCCCCTCAGAGATAGTGTGTGATCATAGACATTCCCAGGTCCCCACAGAGATAGTGTGTGATCACAGAGATGTCGAGGTCCCCACAGAGATAGTGTGTGACTATAGTATTACCACAGTTACCAAAGAGAATGTGTATGATTACAGACATGCCCAGGTGCTCACAGAGATAGTGTGTGATTATAGACATGCCCAGGTCCCCACAGAGATATTGTGTGATTAATGGGATGCACAGGAATAGCACACAGTTTTAGTGTGTGATTATAGTCATGTACAAGTCCTCACAGAAATATTGAGCGATTATAGTGATGTTTAAGTCCCCACAGTGATAATATGTGATTACAGTCATATTCAAGTCTCCACAGTGATGTGTGTAGTGATAGGTATGTTGAAGAACCCATACAGATTGTATTGGTCTGGTGGCTTACTAAATGAATTAATCCACTTGAGGGATATGTGTTTGACCACTCTCTCATATGTTTGAATCCTGGTGCTACCACTCAGCCTTTATTTCTTCCAAGGTCTATACAATGAGTATTATTTATTTAGATAAAAAAAACATATGATATTAAGCAACAAGATACCCTCAGGTGTGAATGTGCACTTTATATAGGTACATGAGATTATATGATGTGATAATAGTGGTACTCAAGCCACCACTAGAGATAGACTGGAATTATCCCATATCTATGAATCCCACTTCAAATGCAGAATTACTTCCAACACAGTCACAAAAACATTTGATTCATGGCCTTGTGCTGTCCCGCCTTGACTACGGCAATGCCCTCTATCTGGGGGCCCCTAAAAAACTCCAGATAGTACAAAATACCGCCGCCCGTCTTCTCACAGGAACCCATCGTCGCTGTTCAGCCAAACCTGCCTTGAACGCCTTGCACTGGCTGCCGATCAAGGAGAGAATACAATTTAAGGCACTTTGCACGACACATAAAATTCTATATGGCAAGGCTCCACCCATCTTAAAAAACCTTATCACTCCCTATACCACCAAGAGAACATTACGCTCTTCATGCTGTAGCCTGGCATCTGTACCCAGAATCAAGAAAGCCCGTTCTGGAGGTCGACTTTTTGCATATAATCCTTCCAAATTATGGAATTCATTGCCCTCAGACATCCGAGCCCAGTCTAACCTACTGTTATTTCGTAGGGCACTCGAGACCTGGCTGTTCCCGTAATGCTTCCCTCGCACCTGGTTCTTTATCACTAGCGCTGGGACGCTTACGGGCAGCCATGCGCTTTATAAATCTGTAAAATAAATAAATAAATAAACTGATTTAAACTGTGTTCATCCAGGAAAGTTTACACTTCCTTAAACATCCAAGTATCAGAGTTCTCATTTTCTTTTCTGGCCCCCATCTTATCAACTCTAGTCTCCATTAAGAAGATAAAACTGCATTTCTGATTGTAATAAACTCCCCATACTGATTCGTTCTGACACTAGGATTATTACAATAGAGAAATTGATTTAAGAACTGGCACATCTTTATAATTTTTGTCTCTATAATTCAAGAATGAAATGGTCCTCTCCTCACAAAGCTCTTCTTTCTCTGAAAGTATTCTTTATACCTGCTCTTGAGGCTCTTTCTAACTAACCAGGCTCACACTCTATAAATACCTGTATCTTTGTGTGTATGTGTGTATATATATACATACATACATATTACCTACTGGCAGTCGCTACTGTTCATGCACCTCCAACACCCAAGAAACTTACACATACTTAGTCTTTTAAACAATCACTTATAGAAACACATACTTATTCATACAGGAACTATTTCAATCTCTCACTCTCACATATACTCCCTTATATACACCAATAGTCACATATACTATTTTAAAACATATGTAGTTACTCATAAAGACACTATTGAGACAGTCATTCACTCACTAACACACCCATGCACACACTCATCCACCCATACAGTCCTGCACACATGTTGTCTTCAACACATACAAACAGTGAGTCACTCATTCATGCACCTATGCACTACGTAATACCCCCCACCGAACCATACAGACACTCAGACACTCATACTGATACTCAAAAAACCAACTAATAACCTATATAGACACTCATGTAGCTACTCACCAACCCATGCAGCCACTTATACACAAAGTGAGAGACGGATACAGATATTTACATATTTAAACATTACTCACTAAGCCATGTATTCACTAAGATACACTTAATCAGTCAGTTATACAATCAATTTTCAAAAACAAATCATCCATTTAGATATTTAATTGATATTATGTATAGTATATTTAGTTATAGCTAATTTAGCAGCATGTCAGTTTGTAGGGGAATAGGGTGAGAAATTATTTCAATGAAAATAGTTTTCTTTACTAATTTTTTGATATTTATATATTTAATTCATAAATCATATTTTTTTCATTGAATATTTATAATGAAATATTTTTTATTTAGACTATGCTAGAAATAATTATTAATATATATCAGTGTGTGTATATTATATTTATTATTTTTATATGTTTCATTTATTTTAATTTTATTATTGTTTTATTTATTTTTTTAATTTATCTTGTTGGTTTTTCAGTAGTAGCGAGAAAAGTGAATTCTACGTATGTTTATTTAAATATTTCATTTAATTATACGTTTATTTTGTATTTTTATCATAAATTGTGCATTTTATTAAAATGTATACAATATATATTTTCTAGTTTAACTATGGTTAATCATTTTATGTTTTTAGGTATTTTTTTTTTTTTTTTTTTTAATGACTATTGGAATGGTATATGTAACCTTTCTGAGGTCCAACACTTTCCCTACAGCTTTCCTTAATATTGAATTTAACATTGTGTGCAAACTAAGAGCATTCAGCTTACCGGGAGACTGCAGGGGGTGGGTCTCGCCCGTGATTGAGGCTTGTGGCTCTCTTTCCGGATTCACGTTGTCAATTACGGTCCTCTGGGCTCCCGTCAGGTGGAGCGGGGATGTCATCTTGGCCTGCAGCGCTCTAGTCACGCAGGCTATAAAAAGAGAAGCCTGGAGCGGCTGCGCTTCAGCGCGCCAATGGAAAGCCGTACTCACCAGGACGGTGCCAGAAACCCTGCCGATTGAAGGCCAGGTCTGGTGCAATATTCCGCAAATGGGCTACACCCTCTGAACCAAGAGCGCTATGCGATCTGTCTGCATTCAGTTCAGATGGAGCTGGCACAAAATTCCTGTGAGAGATGATCCTTTATGCCATGCCCGATAATGATAAACTCCCCTAACAACCCTAAGAAAGGCCAATTTTTCCTATTAAATAGTGGCTTCCTCCCAAAGCACAGATTTGAAATTGCAGACCTGATTGTGGAGAGACAGATGACTGCCAATTTCCTAGTGGAAACATGGCTTCATGCGCAGTCCGCCCTAGACATTGTAGACGCAGTTTCTTGGGGCTATGTAATAACCAAACTAGATAGACCTCTGGGGATGGGGGCGGGTTGGCGGTTATACACAAGCAACAGCTACATTGCAGTCTGTCTGAAGTCCATATCAGTGGGGCAGAAGCAGCCTCCTTCTCGCCAGCGATTTCAGGCCAGTGCTCTCAATGGCCTGTTGATTTACAGGCCGCCGGGAGTAGCTGCTGCTTTTTTCTCAGCACTTCTGGACATGATTCTGTCGTTTGCCATTCAACATTCTAAGTTCATAATTTTAGGGGATCTTAACCTACACTTTGAAGATCCAACCTCACATAATAGTGTAGATTTAATGGAGGACCAAAAGTGGCTTCAGCTCTCGCAGTTGGTACAGGCACCCACCCAAATCTGGGGGCACACTCTTGACCCCATTTTTGCAAACCCAGAGCTGGTGAAAGTCAACACCCCGATTCCTATTGCCTGGTCCGATCACTATGCTATCCCCTTCTAGATTCTGGATACCCACTACCTACCTAAACCCACCCAGGCTCCCCACCTCAAAATTCGAAACTGGACTAGAATCAGTCAGGAGGCGCTTAGCTCTGCCATGAATCATAGTCCTTCCTGCCTAGAAAACTGCCCACAGGCCGCCAACCTGCAAGTTACTACATGGTTAAAGGTAGCACTAGATAGGATAGTATTGTGCAGAACATTTAATTCTCCACGGTCCAGACCCTCAGCAGGCTGGTTCACAGAGGACCTCACACAAACTAAAACATCTTGTATTGTATTGTATTGTCATTTATATAGCGCGGTTGCTGCCCAAGGGCGTCCAAGCGCTGAAACATCAGACAGAACTGAATATGGCGGATGGGTTTTAAAGTTCGGTGGACCTCGCAAACAAGTAGGTTTTCAATTGTTTGCGGAAGGAGAGTAGGTTTGAATTAGTCCGGAGGTATAAAGGGAGTGAGTTCCACATCTTAGAGGCGTTTAAGGAGAACATCCTGCCTCCGGACCTAGCTCTCCTGACTCTGGGTACCACAGCCAGGAAGGCCTCCGTAGATCTAAGGTTTCTGTTAGGGTGGTATTGCGTGATTAGATTATCGATGATGGCTGGGCCCGACTTCCAGAAAGCCCGGTGGGCAATACAGAGAGCCTTGAATGCCACTCTTTGTCTCACTGGAAGCCAGTGTAGACTGTTCATTGCAGGTTTTGCTGACTGAGTCCGCGGAATCTGTAACAGGGTGCGGGCCGCACAGTTTTGTACCACCTGTAACTTACGCAGGGTAACTTATCTTGCAACAGTTTAGAACGTAAATGGAGGAAGTATTACTGTCCGTAAGACGTTTGCTAAAAGAATACCATAAAGAAATCAGGGTGTAACAAACAGTTTTCTACTCACAGAAGATCAATGCAGCCAAAAATGCAGCGTGGGAAATCTTTAGAATTGTGAAATCCCTCATCTCCCTGGATACGGTATCCGCGGGCATGGACCCCAGCAGGAGCAGCTGCAATAAGATTGCCCATTTCTTTTTTTTCGGATAAAATCTTGGCGATATACGCCGCCTTTCCGGGTGCTGTCAACAACTCTGACCATCCCTCGATGAGAAACTCTGAACCTCTCCTCGATGGCACTTTCAAGATTGAGAGCATCTCAGTGGAAAAACTAGATTCTCTAGTGACTAAAATCAAATCTGGCTCTCCACTGGACTCTGCGCCTCCAGCTATCTGGAAACTGGTGATGCCCGCATTGGCACCCAGACTTTGTGCGGTGCTCAACATGTCATGCGAGGATGGCGACTCCCGGTTGAGTGGAAACAGGCCATGGTGATCCCGCTCCTAAAAAAACCTTCTCTGGATCCCTCTAAACCAGAGAACTTTTGCCCCATTTCTCTCCTACCTTTTGTGGCTAAACTGGCAGAAAGGCACGTCAACTCACAATTGACAGTGTTCCTCACTGAGAAGAACATCTTACACGAGACCCAATCAGACTTCAGGCCTCAGTATAGTACAGAATCGGCCCTGCTTCTGGCCACAGAGTTACTACGCAAGGTGGCTGACGAAGGGAAATCTGGGGCTCTCGTTATGCTGGATCTTAGGGCAGCCTTCGATACAGTCTTGCATACTGTGTTACTAGATTGATTGTGGACACAGGGTATTAGGGGTCTAGCCTTTGATTGGCTTGCAGACTTCCTTCATAAACACTCGTTTCAGGTCATCCAGAAGCCATACTCCACGGATGTTATCCAGTTGCAGAGGGTAGTGCCTCAGGGGTCGGCACTGAGCCCTACTCTTTTCGATCTTTACCTGCGCCTACTCCACGGATGTTATCCAGTTGCAGAGGGTAGTGCCTCAGGGGTCGGCACTGAGCCCTACTCTTTTCGATCTTTACCTGCGCCTATTAGCGCCTATCCAGAGCCATGGGGTGAAGATGGTGTCTTATGCTGACGACACTCAGCTTATGATTACATTAGCTAATGTTGATGAGAGGTCAGCTACCAACTTTAAACTATGCCTCACTGACCTAACAACTTGGATGGGGGCTAGCTGCCGGAAGTTGAATGCAGAGAAAACAGAGGTGCTGGTGGTGGGGAATCAGCCCTCCATCTGGTCCTCGGCATGGTGGCCGGCTGATATGGGCCCTACCCCGAGCTCAAAACCCAAAGTGAAAAATCTAGGCATCCTTTTTAATTCCCAGCTGTCGTTTGACGGTCAGATCAGGACCACAGTGGGTGCTTCAGGGTGCTGAGACTAATAAAGAAGCTCCTGAGGCTAATTCCGGCAGAAGCTCAAAAAACAGAAGTACAGGCCTTGCTGATGTCGCGGCTGGACTACTGCAATGTGCTATATCTGGGCACATCCTTAGGGAGGGTAGCAATGCTGCAAAGAGTACTAAATGCTGCAGCACGGATGCTTCTGAGACTACCGAAATGGTCCCCTATTAGACACGGTCTGGCCGAACTTTACTGGCTCCCAGTTAAACACAGAATCGCGTACAAACCCCTGTGCTTCCCGCATAGGATAATGTATCAGAGGGGTTCCAGCTATCTCTTCCCCCTGATCAAGGCGTATACGCCCTCCAGAATGCTTAGATCTGGAGAAGCAGCGCTGACAGTGATCCCCAGAGTACGCCTTGCAAGACTGGGGGGCTGCTCATTTGGGCTGCGTGCAGCAAAGCTATGGAATTCAATGCTGATCAACCTAAGACTTGAACAGTCTGAGGCAAGTTTCCAGAAGAACCTGAAGACTTGGCTCTTTAGACAGAGTTAGAAGTCCATTTGCACCAGACTCGCCGGGGCCTGAGTTTTGCTCAGTGTGGGGAAACTCCCTTGGAGTTATCAGGCGCTTTACAAATCAAAATACTTTCATTCATAATTGGGTGGGGATAGTTAATATAGCCCTTACCAAGGCCAACACTTTCCTTACTGTTGCTTAGGAAGGAGTGAGAATAGGAAATATAACCCCTTTGAAGTCCAATACTTTTCCTTCTGTTTTGTATATATTGGGGTGGGAATAGCAAATCTAATCCCTCCGAAGTCCAACACTTTCCCAGTTGTTGCTTACATTGCAGTGGGAATAGTAAATCTAACCTCTCCGAAATTCAGCACTTTCCCTGCTTTTGCTTAGGGTGGAATGGCAATAGGAAAATTGACCCCCTCAGAGGTTCAACACCTTCCCTACTGTTGTTTAGACTGGAGTGGAAATTGCCATTTGAACCCCTCTGAAGTCCAACACTTTCACTACTGTTACTTAGATTGGAGTGGAAGTAACAAACACTGACCTTCTAGTGGACTTGCTCCCTTCACAGGGAAACTCGGCCTGGTGGCTACTGCTGCCCCTGTTGCTGCTGCTGACCCTTGGTTGAGGCCCACCTCCACCCACAGGCCCCTGCCTGCGCCTCATATCTGGTGGTCTAGTGGTAGAGCTTAACTGCTCTGCTGCTAGTCTGTCCCTCTGCCTCTCTTTTCTGATTTCTGCCTTTTTTCAGCTTTTTCCTTTTTTACCTTTTTCTTTCCTTTGTTTGCCTCCCTTGTCCCTGTTGCTGTGATCCCCATTGCCCGCCTCTCCAGTGACCCTTCCCGCTCCTGCATTTTCTGCCTCCCAGCTGTCCAGCCCCCCAGCACAACTTAATGGCAGCCGCCGAGCGGCTGCACCGCTGGCACACCCAAGGCAGGCCTGTCTGCACCCGTCCGTGCCTGGACTATGCCTAGAGCCAGGGCGTCACCTCTCCCGACATCACCTTCTTCACAGAAACCTTGATCAACCCCTGATCCGGACTGGACATCGTCATCACCATTCCTGATGGCTACAAAATCACTCGCAAGGACTGCATCGACCGAACAGGAGGAGGCATCGCCATCATCCAGAAAAACACCCTCCGACTGACCATGCACTCAAATGACCCAATGACAACCATATTGAACCTAGATCCAACCTGAGCGAGACGTGACCCCCAGAGTGGTTCTCCTACAGTCCTGGATCCTTAGAAGTGGTGCTGAAGGTGAGCAGATGCCTCAAATCTAAAACTTGGGACTTGAAAAATTCTCTACCCAAAAGTGACCTGAGGACTGAGAGAAGACCAACGTGCCTTTCTCACTGATCTGCCCAAGGTGCATTTCCGGTCGGCCTGACTTTGAGGCAGCTCCCTTACATTCTTCTCCATTGCTATGCAACCTCCTGGAGCCCTCATCTGACACAGCTGCAGCCTCTTCTGCTTTAGATGTTCGACTCACCCCCCCAAAAAACCAAGGCCCAGATTTGCCAAAGAATTGCATGCCCTTCCGTCACGCAGGGTGACTCAAGGGCAATGAAATGGAAATGCAATCCTTGAGTCAGAATTAACAAGCCACGCAAGGCCACATTGCGTGGCCCTGTGTGGCTTGGTAAATCTGGAGTAATGCAAAGCTGTGTAAGTCACTGCCTTGCGTTAGTCAGTGCCAGAAAGTTGTTTCATGGGTGGCATTTGGGTGTTCCCATGCATCCACCCAAATATACTGGCACATTCCCAAATTTACCATGACAAGTAAACCTGAGGATACGTCAAAATTGTATGCCTTCCTGGTAGAGGTGCAACAAGGAGAAAGATCTTTATTTCTCTTTGTTTGTTCAGAATACAGTATACTTAGAAAGATGACAATGGATCTAAGGATTGCCTCTGTGCAGGAATATGTCCCTCCTTCAATAAAAACAATCTGTCCTGCAACACAGGCACCCTTTCACTACGAAATAAAGGTGCCTGCGTTGGCGCTAGGTAGCACATAATGCACCAGCACAGTGAGAAAGCAGCAATGAGCAAAGTATTTATAAATATGGCACATTCCTGCCCTCTCCTTTTGATGCAGTGCATGTTGTCTTGCTGCTTTGTGCTGCGTCAAATCTTGATATATTTGACCCCAAGTCTGAAAGTAGGAATCTTCACTGTGACTTCGTCCAACAGCTCCACGAAAACGACACCTCCTCTTTGGACACCCTTGCCTGCCCTGCCCAGCTGAGATTTAACTTCTCAGACATTTTTCTTCAGAAATTCTTCTAAATGCGAAGGTAAGTTGAGACGCGGTCCAATCCACTTCTTGTATCCAAACTGTGGTCCATTGCGGTCGGCTTTAACTTTTGACTTTGAGCTGGTCGTGCACGACTATATGCACACAGTTGGTGCTTTGAACATTTAAGCACTATTTTTTACTTTAAAATTTACAAATTCATAACTCTGATTCTACTGATAAAACTTAAATATAAACATAAGATAATATTCGTCCTATTTCAGAAAATGCTCCATTACCTGGTGGACCATTTTTAATGTGTTTTTAACATTATTCTTGAACAGCCAACCTGTCCATGATCTTTCTCCTCATGCATCAAACCATTTGGAGATACTTTGACAGACTGGATACAATGGCTTCACCAGTGTCTTATCTCAATAGCCTTAATGCCTCTGCTTGTTACGTTACCCCTATAGAATGGCAAATCCTTCTTATCCCCTTCCTCCTGGGATTTTTATACGCTGCACAAAAGAATAGAAGATAAGCCATTTTTTCATCTGGCGAATTACATGAAGGCAAAGTGGTGGACAGGCAGCATGCATTTGATCGTTTGGAACAAAAACCACTGAATTAAAGAGATCCAAGTCTGAATTCTACATATAACTAACTAGCCACTAGGAGAGTAATAAAGTCAAAATAGCATTCATAAAAACCAGTACATTTAAAATACAGAAAGGCTACAGTTAGGAATTTCTGAGTCAGGAATTAGTAATTTGGTTCTTTAGCACAGTATTCCAATGTATCATTGGATAGTGTTCTTTAGATAGTGGTTGGAAGTTCATCCTGTCTTTGTATTGCACTTCAAAGTTAAGTTACCTTAGAATTGACCACACACTTCTAAACCACAGGATTTTACATTACCTATCAAGAGAATTGATCTTTTCTAGGGCTGAATATGATATGATATTAGTTCCTTGGTGTACCACAACCTCCGTCAAGCTAGCAGGTTTCTGATGTTTGCCGTTGAAGATAAATTTTTCATCCCTATGTCTAAAGGAATGGAACTAGTGGGTGCTCTGGGGAAATTTAATCAGGAATATCAAACACGTGTTTCCAATTAAAGTGAGACCACTGGACTGCTGTAAGCCCCACCATTCTGCTCCATAGAGTGAGCCTCCCAAGGCTTTGACATTATCTAGCTGTGGTTGATTTTAAAACACAAAGAATGCTGGAGATGTTCGGTTGCAGCCTTAGACAGACAGCTCTGAATAATAGGGTTATTGTTGCTATTGACATAGATGTTTCAGTTAAGGATAATTTTGCATTATTAATTGTGTCTTTGTGGATAAATTTGTTTTGATTACCACAGAAAGCTGCTCCTAGTGAAGTGTGACCCTACTACAGTTATAGACCTATTGTGAGTTAGGTCATCTCACAAAAAGTGACGGACTGATCTCACACACCACCTGGTGTCATGCTTCATCATCGGCCAGTCCTCGCCCTCCAAAACCTTCGTTTGATGGAGGGCGGGCATACACCTGGAGACAGGGATGCACTTCTAAACTAAAGAGTGGGGGCCCGTGAGGTGGAACGTGAAGTTAAAAATCATTATAGTTACCAGAAAAGAATTTTAAGGTGGCCAATAACTATATGATGCTAAAAACAAAAGGACGGTGGGTGGGGTATTTAGTGTCCCCTAACCGTCTTGTGAAAGGTCGACATGTTTCTGCCTAGTTGGCCCGAGCGGGTCCAGGGCATTCATCAGGACCTAAGTTTGAATTGGGGCTCCGTTCTTACCAACAGGTAGCAAGAAAGTACCACTGCGCGGGTGTGGCGAGGGCCGCACTCCGCTTCCTACTTGGCTTCCAACCGTCAAGCCTATAGGGAGGAGTGAACAAACAATTGTGTAATAACTGTAGAAATGGGTCAAAAACACATAACATTAAAGACAAAAAATAAAGAGAAATAGCGCATGCGTAAATTCCTTAATGTGAGTGACTATTCACGTGACTTGTGCCACTCTATGTGTGTACACAAACAAATCGAGAGTCTAAATGCTCTCGTGGGTCTTACCCTAGTTGAGACAACTACTTGCCACATGGGGGGAGGGGGAGGGGACACTCCTGTTCATTCTGGAGGGAGAGAAGGTAAATCACAGTTTTCATCAGGGAATTATCATCCGGTTTAAGGAACCTTGAAATTCCACATGCGAGTAAAGTACACGCTCATTCACACAGTAACGAACCAGAGGGGTCCAGTTACAGTTTAAATTGCATTCATACTCTTACTGTCTCAGGAAAAGTGTCCCGCGTTCAGCCTACGGTGTTGCTCCCGGTCCTCCCGAATGTAGGAATGAGGCTGCGGGGTCAGTGTTTAAGTAGTGTGCTTGAGGCTTTAATTGGAGTCAGCGGGGAGTAATTACGGCTGAGAAATGGTTCCTGGTGTATTGTTTCCGGTGTCCCGAGCGGACGTGAGGATGATGCATGCAGCGCAGTGCCTGATTTTGTCATGGCTGCAGCGAAAGGCCAATGGAATTGCCCCAGCAGCGGAGTATGCCCAAACAAGGCGGACGAGTTAACGGACCCGTCCGTGGTTGGTGTCACGTGTGTGAAAGCGCGTCCGGAGTCGCCTAGGTAACGCGGGGGTGACGTTGTGAGAATGAGTTACGATACATTCTCCGTAGACCAATGCGAAGTGTGGTAGTGGGCGTGGACAACCATGCAGAACCAATCATGCTTTTGTAATCGAGATGAACGGAGAAAGCGTCAGGGGTTGCCTTGGTGACGCGGGGGTGGCGTGGAGCAATGGCAGCGATCCGCCAGATACTTGCCCAAGCAGCAGTCGCCTAAATCAAGGCTGGGCATGATAAATTTGTTTTCACATAATAATGCACATTTTCTGGAAAATTATGCAAAATCACATGCAATTACTCATAATGAGAATCCATCATTGAGTGGGATATTGGAGCACAAAATATGCGCTGTGGTAAAAACATAGCATGAAAAACACAGGCAGAGCAAGCAATAGCCGTTCATGTTCACAACATTTGCATTATTCTCATGTACTTGCAGTAAAATGTTGCTGCAAATGACACAATAGTATGTGAAGTGGTGCAATTTTGGAAATGTTGCTTAGCAAGTGTAGAGCAAGAGTAGAGCAAAGTTCCCAAAATTATGTGACTTTTCCTGCTTTATTTAAATTTGTTGTGGTCTAAAAATGATGGTAAATAATGGGGGTTGGTGATATGAGAAGTAGCAATGCACCTTTTTTAAAAGGCAGGGACACTGCCTAGTACTGTACGATTATATGTCGTTGACTTGGGGAAGAGCAATATGATGTGGAAAGACTGAAAGATTTTCTAACTAAAAGAAGTGCTGCTTATAGGACGAGCTTATAAAAAGTAGGGCATCTCATAGGAAAAAGGCGGCAATTGCACTATAAACGACCTGCTTCTAAATATATTTAAAAAACACACAAACACTGGCATTCAGTCAACATGTGTACCTAAATGTAAATATAAGTTAAAGCTATAGGCGTTCTTACTGTTTCTGGATAAAAGGTTGTGCCATCAAATTACCATAGAAATGTTCTTTTAGGTGATATAGGCTTTTTTAGGGTTTAGGGTGAGTACGGGTTTTTGGGTGGCAAGGGAATTTCCAGGGTTTAGGGTGGGTATGGGTTTTTGGGTGGTAGGGAATTTTTAGGGCTCAGTGTGGGCATAGTTTTTTGGGTGGTAAGGTATTTTTCGGGGTTTAGGATGGGTATGGGTATTTGGGTGGAAAGGGGTGTGTTTGGGTTTAGGGTAGGTATAGGTTTTTGGGTGGTAAGTGAATTTTAGGGTTAGCGTGGGTGTAGGTTTTTGGGTGGTAAGGGATTTTTTAGGGTTTAGGGCGGGTAAGGGTTTTATGGGTGGCAAGGGAATTTTTTTTATCATTTGGGATGGATTTTGTTGGATTTACAGTGGGTTTGGGTGGCAAGGCAATTTTTATGGTTTTGGGTGGGTGTGGGTTTTTGTGGGGCAAGGGAAATGTTATAGTTTAGGTTGGGAAAGGGTTTTTGGGCGATAATGATTTTATTAGGGTTTAGCAGTTGCATGGGTTTTGGGGTGAAGGGATTTTTAAGGGTTTAGCATTTTTATGGGTTTTGGGTGGTAAGAGAATTTTAAGGGTTTTGATTGGGTATGGGTTTTTGAGTGGCAAGCGATTTTTAGGGTTTAGGGTGGGTATGGGTTTTTGGGTGGCAAGGGAACTAAGGGATTTGGGTGGGTATGTGTTTTTACATGGTAAACACATTTTTAGGGTTTAGGGTGATGATAGGTTTTTGGGTGGTATTGGATTTTTTACGGTTTAGGGTGTGTATGGGTATTTGGGTGGTAAGGGATTTTTTAGAGTTTAGGGTGGGCATAGGTTTTGGGTGGCAAGGGAACCTTTAGGGTTTAGGATGGGTATGGATTTTTGGATCGTAATTAATCTTTTAGGGTTTAGTGTTTGTGTGGGTATTTGGGTGGCAAGAATTTTTTTTAGGGTGTATATGGGTATTTGGGTGGTAAGGGTTTTTGTTTAGAGTTTAGGGTGGGCATAGGTTTTGGGTGGCAAGGGAACCTTTAGGTTTTAGGGTGGGTATTGGTTTTTGGGTGGTAATGAATCTTTTATGGCTTACTGTTTGTATGGGTTTTGGGTGGCAAGGAATGTTTTAGGGTGGGTATTGGATTTAGAGTGGCAAGGGAGTATTTAGGGTTTAGGGTGAGTATGGGTTTTTGAATGGTTAGGTATATTTTAGGGTTTAGAGTGGATATTAGTTTTTGGGTGGCAGTTGAATTTTTAGGGTTTAGGATGGGTGTGGGTTTTGGGTGGCAAGGGTACCTTTAGGGTTTAGGATGGGTATGGGTTTTTGGGTGGTAATCTTTTAAGGTTCAGTGTTTGTGTGGGTATTTGAGTGGCAAGTCTCTGTAGAGATCATGTGTGATGTCAGTCATGTCCATGTCCCACAAAGATAGTGATGCCGGGTCCCCAAAGAGATTGTGAGTGATGATAGCAATAGCCAAGACCCCACAGAAATTGCGTTAGTATATTCATGTTCAGGTTCATAGAGATAGTGTGTGATGAAAATCATGTTGCAGTCACTAGAGATTGTGTTTGATGACAGTGATGCCTAGGTCCCCACAGATATAGTGTGCGATTACGGCCATGATCATGGCTCTGTAGAGCTCATGTGTTATGTCAGTCATGTCCATGTCCCACAGAGATAGTGTGTCATGATAGTGATGCAAAGGCACCCCAAAGTTAGTATAGGATGATATCAATACCCAAGTCCCCACAGAGATACTAGGTGATTATAATTATATTCAAGTACCCACAGAGATAGTGTGTGATGATAATCATTTAGAAGTCACTAGAGATGGTATGTTATGATAGTGATGCCTTAGTCCCCACAGAGATAGTGTGTGAATATAATCATGTTCAAGTTTCCACAGAGATAGTGTGAGGTTACAGTCATGATCAAGTGTCCTTAGAGATCATGTGCAATGCAAGTCATGTATATGTCTCACAGAGATAGCATCTGATGATAGAGATGCCGGGTCCCCAAAGAGATAGTGTGTGAGGATAGTGACCCCGGATCCCCACAGAGATAGTGTGTGAGGATAGTGATGCCTGGTCCCCACAGAAATAGTGTGTGATGATAGTGATGCCGGGTCACGAAAGAGATAGTGTGTGAGGATAGTGACCCCGGATCCCCACAGAGATAGTGTGTGATGATAGTGATGCCTAAATCCCCACAGAGATATTGTGTGATTATCGTCATATCCATGTCGCGCAGAGATAGAGTGTGATGATAATCATGTTGAACTCACTAAAGATAGTGTGTGTTTAAAGTGATGCACTGGTCCTCACAGAGATAATGTGTAATGGTCGGCATCCTCATGTCCCTTCAGTGATAATGTGGGATTATAGTTGTCGGGAGAGCATTATTATTTGAGGTGGATGTTAGTCCACCACAAGTAATAATGTCACTAATCATGTTGGGTCTAATAAAGGTTTAAGTACTTTAAACCTGAGCTCAACCCCTGGAAGCTAAGGCAGATAGCAACTAAGCTTAACATAAGAAAATCTCTGTTCTACAGAGATAATGTGAGATTAGAGAGATGCCCTGGCCCCCCAGAGATAGTGCGTGAATACAGCTATACTCATGTCCCCACAGAAATGGAATGTGATAGTGATGCCCAGGCTCCCAGTGAGATAGTGTGCGATAATAGTCATTTATAAGTCCCCAAAGAGATAGTGTGATGATAATTATGTTGTAGTCACAAGAGGTAGTGTGTTGGTAGTGATGCCCAGAGATGGCGTGTGAATATAATCATGTTCAAGAGCCCATAGAGATAGTCTGTGATTAGAGTCATGCTCAAGACTCTGTAGAGATCATGTGTGATGGAAGTGATGTCCATGCCCCAGTGAGATAGTGCATTTTTGTTGCCATGTCCCCACAGACATAGTGTGTGATTATAATAATGTTCAAGTCACTAGAGATAGTCTGAGATGGTAGTGATGCCTAGATCCCCACAAAGATCCTGTGTGATAATAGTCATTTTAAAAGCTCTCAGAGATTGTGTGTGATGTGAGTCATGTCCATGTCCCACAGAGATAGTGTCTGATGACTGTGATGCCCAGCTACCCAAAAGACAGTGAGCGATGACAGTGATGCCCAAGTACCCACAGAGATAGTTTGTGATTGTAGTCATATCCATACCCCACAGAGATAGTGTGTGATAATAATCATGTTGAATTCACTCTAGATTGTGTGTGATTAGAGTGATGCTCTGGTCCCCACAAAGATAGTGTGTGATGGTAGGCATTCTAACGTTCCTGCAGTGATAATGTGTGATTATGATGACTGTGAGAAGAACAATTACCTTACCTTCGACAACACTTCATCAGGAAGAGTTTCTAGCTAGCTGCAGATTCCTTATCTTAGAATATTCCCCCAGATAAGGATAACACCTTATGCGGTAGAGACAATATTTCACTGCAGAATCCTTATCTTAGAATATTTGAGCAAGGTGCACGTAGGTGCATGGCATCGTCGGTGTAGTCTGCGCCAGAATTGACAAGCACAGTGTCTAAATAGTCGCCAAATCAGTGCACTGACCACACGTTCTTGACTGTTCTAACACACCAGAAGCACAGAGCCAAACTGAGGTGGAATGACCAGTGTGCTAGGGAGAGGGCATGAAGGAGGATGGGAGAGTCTGTAAGGAATCTGCGGCTAGGTAAAGTCTTTACCAGATAGGCATTAATGAAGGTAAGTACCTTGTTCAGCTGATAGACTTCTAGCCGCAGATTCCTTACCTTAGAACAGATACCAAAGCAATCTCTCCACAAAGGTGGGTCTGCGTACTAAGTTGCATTAAGAAGTCCTGGAGAACAGACAGGTGAAGTGCCCATCACCACACAGACCTGACTGTCTAGGCAGTAGTGTTTGCCAGCGAAGCCCACGTAGTAGCCCAATAGATATCCAGATCTGGGACTCCTCTCACCAGGTTGCAGCTGTATCTCTGGTAAAAGGAGCTCGTAAACCCTCAAGGGGCTGCTTCTCAGCCGTTGTGTAGCAGATTTGAATATAGTAAACTTTGTGAGTAAGGTCAAATCTGTCACCGCTCCATCTCCGTGGATTCAGATGGAGAGTTTGCAGGTTCAGGTGCAGATCCTGCCCTGTTGCTGCGACAGGAGATCTTCCTTCCATTAGGGCAGCCTGATTGAAGCACAGATACTTGTGCTCGGGAGCTCGGTGATACCATGCTCTCCTCGCCCAATCTGAGGCCACTAAGATGATTTGGGCCTGGTCGTTCTTGATCTTCTTGAGAATTTTGGACATTGTATCAGCTTAAAAGCATACAGGAGTCCTGAGCTCCACTCAAGATAAAATGTGTCTCTGAGTGAGAGCTGCTTTGGAAACTACAGCGTACATAAGTGCTGACATTGTGCGGTCTCGACAGTAGCAAACAGATCTAACCACGGTTTTACTCAATCTCTGAAGAGACATTACACCACCTACGGATGAACACGCCATTCATGATCCATGAGACATCGATGGTTGAGTTCATCTGCTCTGGCGTTTAGAGAACCTGCCAGATGTTGCACCCTCAGGAAAATGTCCTGATGTTCCAGTCATGTCCAAAGGTGGAGGGCCAGAGGTGCAGGGCCTCATGTTGCAGAGTCCACGACCCCACCCGCCCTGCTTGTCGCAGTACCACATATGCAAGATTAGTGCATGGAGAAAGGGGGAGTTATAGTAAATGTATTGTGACAGTTGATGCAAGAAGAATGTGTCATACAGTGGAGTGGTGTCTCGTATAGTACAAGGCTGTGGAGTGTATTACACTGTAGTGGCATAGCGTACAGTAGAGTAAAGTGTTATAGAGAGGAGTGACGCCTCATACAGTTGGGTGGTCAGGGGCACAGCTTGGTCAGGTAACATTGAGGGGGTAACCTTTATTTTTCCCAACATCAAGCTATGCATCTTGTGAAAATACATTATATGAGAAGTAGGGCATGAGGGGGCTTAAGAAGGAGTGCCTTGGTAGTAATTAAAACATAATATTTTCAAGCTAACCAGCATTTTGTAAGAACTTCAAAACAGAGACATGATTGAGTGTGCATGTGTTTTTGTCTGTGTGTATGTAAAAATCCCAGGTGAAACCCAACAGACACCTTACTCTGCCAAATCAATTGAAAGCACTTGTACCCAACCATTTACTACAGAATGTACCCATTTACAACAGAATGGATATTTTAAGGGGGTGTAACACCCCAAACACTCCCCTGAATCTTCCCCCCCCTGGGAGTGGTATGGCCTGTTGTAGAGTGTGTGAAACTGTCAAAGAGTGGTGTGCAGTGTAATGAAACAGAGAGGAGTACAGTGTTGTACAGTTGAGTGAGGTAGAGTAGAAAAGGGTGAGGTACAGTGTGCTACAGTGGAGTGGTATTTAGTGTTGTCAAAAGCAGTGCCATAGAGTGTGTTGAGTGAAGCGGTATAGAGTGGAGGGGCATAGAGAGGAATGGTGTAGAGTTGAATAGCATAGAGTGAAGTGGCATCCAGTGAAATAACATACAGTTGATTGACATACAGTGGAATGGTGTGGACTGGAGTGGCATAGAGTGGATTAGCATATACTGGAGTGTCATTGACTGTAATGGCATACTATGAAGTGGGTTAGAGTGAAATTACAAACAGAGGAGTGGGGCACAGCAGAGTAGCCTACAATGGAATGCCATAAAGTGGAATAGTGTATAGTGGAGTGGCATAGACTGGAGTGGCACATAGTGGAATAGCATACATTTGACTGCTGAACAGTGCACCACCGAAGAGTGGAAAAGCATACAGTGGAGTAGGGTACAGTCAAGTGGCTTACCCGGTGGTGAATAAATTGGAGTGACATACAGTAGAGTAGGGAAGAGTGAACTAGCATAGCGCAAAGTGGAGTTGCATACAGTGGAATAGCGTAGCGTAGATTAGATTGCTGTATAGTAGATTAGCATACACTAGATTGGCATACAGTGGAATAGCATGAATCAGAGTGGAGTGGCATAGAGTGGAGGGTGGTAGAGTTGAGCGGCATAAGGGGAGAAGCATACAATGAAGTGAATAGAAGAGTTGCTTAGAGTGGGGTGACATACAGTGTAATAATGTACAATACACTACCATACACTGAAATAGCATACAGTGGAGTAGTGTACAGTGGAGGGGCACACAGTGGAGTGGCGTACACTAGAGTGGCATAGATTGAAATAGCATATAGTGCAGTGGCATACAGTTCAGTGGTGTAGAGTGGAGGGGCATAGACTAGAATGCAGTACAGTGCAGTAATGCACAGTGGAATACAGTTGAGTGGAGTGGGGTAGAGTGGAGTGGCATACAGTTGAAAAGAGTGTGTCATATATAGATTCTGGTTTGAGGAGGCTCACAATCCCTGTGGGAGTCACATGGAGGAGCAGAGACTGTTGAAAGTCTCCGGTTGAAGCCTGAAGAGGTTTTAATGTTGCCCTCTCCCAGACCTGCTCGGCCTCATTTTGGATTTCTGGTTTGGGTGGTCAGCCCCCCGACCCCGACACGAGACCTTGAAGCAGGCAACAGTGTCTGCAGCTTGGCCCTGCTGTATGGAGGCCTTTTGATACACTTGCTTTTAGCAAACTTCTTTTTTGCTCCCAGGAAAAAGAGGTAGGTGATTGAGAGAATGGTCAAGACTGCTTGAAAGTAGTTACATAGGCTCAGTTTATCGCTTTTCCCCATCCACAATTTCTTTCTTCAGGATGTCCCTGGGCTTAACATCAAGCAAGAAATAGAAGTAAGATAGAAGGAATAATGCAAGGGAAAGGTTCCATGAAAGATGTGGGTTGGTGGAGTACATGAGCTGTGGGAAAAACTGCTCTTGGTAAGGAAATATTTTGGGTCAGTTGATTGGCAGAGCGTGCTGGTCAGAAATCTGTGCAGATGGATTTGGGGCTCAGATCATTGGAAGGAGTGAACAGCTGTGAAGCAGCACCAGTCCAATTATCTTTAGTAGTTTGTTGTAATACTCACCCAACACATCACAGAACAATGCATGGCCAATAATACCCTCCTTATATGACCCTCTTAACTAGAGTTCACAGCTATGCAATCTAAATGGATGCTCATCACATGGTTTTCCAGTCACATACAGCCTTTGTCAGCTCAGTCCGCCATTCCCTGCATCTCAGTCATGCTGTGCACTGCGCACAGCTATGACCTGCTTTTCACCTGCTTTGTGATAGAAGTCATGTATCTTCTTCGTGTACATTGTAGTGAATGCATTCGTTCACATGCACTGAATGTCCTGCAGGAGAGGAATCGTGGAAGAGCTAACAGGTTAGCTTTCTGGGCTAGGTACCACATTGAGCTGTCAGATGCTGAACCTACCAAAGAGACCCCCTTATATCTGTCAGCTTGCCAATCTCGCGTGGAGAGCAATGCAGAGTATCAAATGACATACAGGCAGGGCGAGGGATGAGACAGTGATCAAGAATCCCGGTGGTAAGGGAAGTTAATGAAACAATATGGATGAGAAAAAGTAGTTTAAATTAGACCGAAAATGGAGACAAGTTATGGGGCATGAAAAGTGGGGACAAACAGGATGCAGGTAAGAGACATTGGATAATGATTGCGAACTTCGGAACAAGTGTGTGCAGAATGTAGTTTGTCATAACCCTTAGTGAACATATCATTAATTTTACATTTGACTAATCACAAACATCTTTTGGTATGAACCAATGAGGGCATGATGTAGGCCCATCGATAAATAACAAGGACATCCCTATACTCCGTTGCTTCCTCTGCAGCCACCTTTATCTCCAGGGCCTGTCTTTGTTGAATACACAGACTCCTGTATGACTAGACACCTGGAGATTGTACATGGCATGTGGCATGCAAGCACCAACTGACACAGTGCCTTCTCAGAGGAGAGTAATGTGTGTCATTACCACATATTACTCTTAACACAAAAGATGGTTTAAGGTAAAAACTGTAAAAAAAAAAAAAGCACCTTCATCAACTGACGGTGCTGGCTCACTGCCAAGAATTGGATACGCAAGCTGGTGCTCCATTCCATCCCGGGGAAGAGTATGCATGTGAACAATTGTCCTTAGACACTGCTGTGGTGTTCCAAAATGTGGATCTGAGTCCTAGCTATTACGAAAATGCATGAAGACCACGCTTAAGCTCTCCTGACCCACCATGCTGCCAATTTGCCTGCATGGAAGTCCCCAACCAGACCAAAAGGTGAGGAGATTTGTACATAGTGCCTACACGCCTCTTTTCTTCTCAATAGAGGATACAGGAGGATAGCACAAAGAGCCACCATCTACATGTGCAAGTGAGCTGAGTGGCGATTCCTTAGCAAACACACTTCCTCTCTACCTTTTATCATTTTGTTCCCTTTCCCTTGAGCCCTGACATTTTGAAGAGAGACCCATCACCAGAGTAGCCTGGGTTCTAGCCAGATGAAGACGACGCTGCGAAAGACTTAAACGGTCCTGGTTTGAGCCCTTATGTTTGTGGATACACAAATCCTATCTTTCCATTGGTCCAGTTGAGACCTCCTCCTTCACAACAAGGTTGCTGATCCCTAGCTGCAGAACTGCAGATCCTGAGTCAATAGGACTGCTTAATAAGTGCATCTCTTCCTGAAATATTCCAATGTTTGCAATGATTAGTGATCATGAACAATATTATTGTGGAAAGCTGAATGGAGTGATTTACCGCTGTCTTTTCACAATATTACCGTATTGTAGTTCATACAATTTGCATATTTTCTTTTACAATTTTACCTTTCAGTTTACTATACATATTTATTCGGTGGCATACAGAGTGTTAGGGTCCAAATACAAGCTTGGAAGATGCCCCTCAGGGAGCAGGACTAACAGTGTCACCTCCTCACTTACCATTCACTTGACAAGCAGAAACGTTCTACAGAACTGTTCTTTATCCAGGCACATGGCTATTAAACTAAGTGTTCAAGTGATGAAACAAATCAAGTCAGGTTCACATACAACTGATGTCCAGCTAATGTTTTTCGTAAGATTCGGCCCTTTTATTAGTTCCTCGGTTAGTGAACCAGTTCATTCTACTGTTTCTGCTATTCCTGGCAATTATCATGGTATCTCTTTGCTGCCAGTCTGCCCTAAGGTTGCAAAGAAGGTTTTTGATATGCCACTATCGGAAATTATTTAAAAACAATATCTATTTAACCCCAACCAAGCTGGGGTTGGAGAGCATTATAGGACAGAAGTTGCTTAGTTGGCTATATATAATGAGCTATGAATGGGTTCGGACCAGGAAGGGACTGCAGCTCTCACATTGCTTGATCCGTCCGCCACATTTTCTACAGTCAGGAACTCCATCTTGGGTAGCAGGTGCAGGTGTGATGGGATGTGCCCTTGATTGTGTCCATTAATTTCTCACAGATAGTTATGCCTCACATCGCATCCATTCACAAAACCTCTAGTGAGTGGAGTATCACAAGTCATTCACTAGTTGTTGGAAGCTTTGGAGTGCTATTTCCAAAGAACTTTCTTTTCTTCCTCATTATAAAAGGGCACCTCTTTCTGTTTTCAATCACTGAAAGCTTTGAGGAAATTTCTGCCATATCTTCCCGAGAATCTGGATAGTGCAATTATTCAAACCTTTATATAGGTCTTCATAGATTATGGTAATGCTCTCCATTTAGGGTTACCCTCCGACGTAGCACAAAGACTCCAGCTTGTGCACATTTGCGTAGCCCATTTTATATTTGAGCTTCCAAAGTTTGCTCATATTTCTAACCATTTTCAATACCTGCATTGCCTTTGGATAAAGAAAAGTACATTTCCAAAGCTTCTGCATTCAATTTAAAGTACTTCATAGACAAGGACCAGGATTTGCCAGGCTGCATTATTCTTGGTACTCTCCAGTTAGAACTTTATGATCGTCATCTGCTTGCCTCCTTCAAATACCCAAAATTGAAAAGAGTTGTCAATGAGGCAAGAAGCATTTAAGTGGAAGTCACGCCAGCTAACCTTGAGAACGGTAACAAGCCTACTAAGGTTCAGGAAACTGTTCAAAATGTGGCCATTTACACAAAAGCATTGTAAAAGTTTCCTCCAATTTAAGTACCAGGGAACCCATGGCTAATCGCAGACTACGTAAAATGGGAAAATTAACCTGTGCTGTGCCTTTTTGATGCAAAAATGTCCTGCAAATAAAGCCTTGTGAGCCTCATTGGTCTCGTTCCTGTATAGGGAAATGGAACCTCTCTGTGACTTCCATATCTTGATATTGTACATCAGGGATACTTTATCACATATGTATTACTCCTCTTGAAGACATTTGTGCTTCACTCTTTTTTCTATGTTTTTCTCAGTAGAAACCCATTCCCGTCAGGCTTCTGTCTTTGTATAAAGTCCTCGGAACTATTCTGGTCCTCGTTTTGGTTCGAGTCTTTTCTCTTGTGGGTTTTTCTGTGCCTTAAATTTGGAACCATCAAAGAGAACCCCTTATATCTGTCAGCTCGCCAATCTAGCTTGCCGCTAACCTTGCTGCTCTAGACCCTTCCTTACCTTGTTAATTAACCCACTGTCAACCAACAGGGAAGTGAGCTAAACAGTTGAAAGCTTACTGAGGGAGGTGATGCAAAGTTAGAGACTCTGAATTCAACAGTGCACACAATACCCGTTAATAATGGTCTGTCCAGTCAACACTTACATTTATAAAGCAAAAACATATTACACTGCTACTTGATACCATTGAAATAAAACATATGAAATGCAAGCCTAGTCACTAACAGCATATAATCCCACTCATGTCTACAAGAGCAATACTACTCCGGGAAATCTAGCCAAGTTAAGGCACACTTGTGATGCAGTGAGCGGTTTCTCAGTGGGCATTGAGGTGATTCTCTCTCACATCCCTCTGCTGGTCCTTTAAAATATGTCACAGGCAATGTTTAATCCCCAGTCCTTGTTCACACAGCACCACATTATGTTCAACTTGTGCAGCAATTTGAGTGATAAGCGAATGCTATATGAAGCATCTGTCATGCCCTGCCACTCAGCCCCACCTCCGCCTTAAGTCATTTTGGCGAGTGCAGATGGTCGCAGGTGTGCCGGTTAGTTGATGTGTAACACTAGTTCATTGTAAGAACAAAATAGATTCTACAATAATGACTCTAGTACCCCCAGGACACACATTAAGCATTGTCATATGTGACAGACACACTTGTAATCATCAAGGCACCAAGCACAGTTCAGTGCCTTAATGCAGCTGCGGGATGTGGTAAGTGTTGCCCAGCACAGCACCCATCAGTAATTAGATGGGACTTACAACCAGTGATGGGCAAATCATAGTCCCTAGGCCTCTTGCTGTTTCCACCAGCAGCCTCACAATTACCTTCTAGGCCAACGGGGGGCCGAGGATCATCTTAATGCCAAGTGATGGCGACCTAGGATGCCAATTCGTAGACATGGATCCAGGGCTGACCCTGGGGTCCTGCAGCTCTACTTCTCCCAAACACTCTGCAGTGCAATCACTGCTGGTAGACTTTTTCAGCCTACTTCCTTCAGGTAGTTCCTCCATCGGGGCTACAGCTGGACTCTGCTTTGGGCAGACCCCTATGGCAGGGACACCTCCAATGACCCTCTCTTAGCCTGCAGGCTGACTCCTCATTCATGGCAGGCCATCAGTTTTGTCAGTAGCAGATCTCAGATGTAATCACCTCACTTAGCTAAAAAGCTGGTTGTAAGGGACACAAGCCCTGGTCTTCGGGGATTCCTGCATGACTGTGAAGTAATGCTTCTACTTGTCAGCAAGAAGTCCTGGAACAATGACTTTTCACATCAAGGTCATTAGACTTTCCCCCCATCTACAGGCACAGGTACAAGCCCTGCCATATCAGCCTGTTCCACTTACACACTGCCACCACTGCCAGTCTGAAATGATAACATTTATTAAGGAGGGCACTCTGGGTGCCCACTAAAGAGGGCATGCTTGGTGCGCTCCTTCAAACCACAGACACCCACTATGGGTTGTAATGTCACTAACTAGAAGGGGTCCTCAGTGTATGCACTTAAATGATGTGTGCACTGAGGCAGAAAAAAGGTCAGCAGGGCAGGTATGCATGCTCGCAAATCATGCAAGGGACCTTCCTGTTACAACAGGACTTCTTGATCTATATGCATGTTCCCATGTGTCAACAGCAATTCCTGCTCTCCATCATGCATCTTCCGTGTTTTCTCTTTTTTCCATGAAATTCCCAATGTATGTGCTTTACTCTGTTGATCTCATGTCCTACTCAATCTAGACGTGTCTTAATTGTCCCTTCTTTACCGTTGTAAGTCCAGATCTCCTTTTTACAGCAATCGCGTTTTTTGCAGACTGAAATTTTACATCTGTCCTCTGGAAATGGTGTTCCCTTAGTTTTCCTGTTTGTCAAACATCTTTTGAATTGTCTGCTTTGTGCTTGGTCTCTGTATTTTAGCAGACGCTAACTTGTACAATATAAATGAGAGTTTGTTTTGCCTGCCCTCTTACATTTCTTGCCACCATGGCGCATGCATTTTTGTTTCCCTCTATTAAATGCAATTCTACAGGTGTCAGAATAAAAAGATAAATTAATTAATTTCCCATTTTTGTTGTAGTGTCACATTTTCCTCCTAGCTCCTTTCCGACGATTCAACATTTTTCCTAGCAAGGAAGAAAATCTATTGCAATGCACTTGTGCCACCAAAATGCTGTGCGTTTTGCATTTTGTTTAAGAAAACCCTGCACTTCCTAAGCATGAAGGGAAAGGAAGAGGAGTTGGCTTAGTACACTCATATTTCCTGGGATTTAATATAGAGAAGCAGCAACTAAATCAGCTGCCAGCAGGTTATTCGAAAAGACGCACAGAATTACCCGTTTAACCAACAAAAAATAAAGTGAATATCTTTAACAATCCTGCGTGAAAACATCTCTGCAAACAATGTATTCCTTTAATTGGGAGCAATCATAAGGATTTGGAATTGTGGCTAGCAAAAAACAGCTCTGAACTGGAAGCTTTGACGAAGGAGTGCCTCCGTTCAGGTGTATGTGTTCCAATCTTTTTGCTTTTAGAGTCACAAGTCGGTCACACCCAAATACAAGCTTCTGTCTTTTAACTTTCCAGACGTGCTTTCTGTTCCAGCCAGTCCCATCCCCCAGTCTGGAAGTCTTGGCTGTCTCCAGCCGGTTTCTGCATACCGTCTCTTGTCATGATAATGACGCTTTTCTTATGCGTGATTAGCACCTCTCTTGCCGCCTGTCCTAAACAGCTACTTTGGGTGTGTGCTCAGTTGCAAGGAAAGAATCAGGTTTCTCAAGCAACATTTTTTTGTTGAAGTACGTTTTTGTGCTGGTACTTTAAAATTATATTCCTGTTTTATGTAGTTTAAAAAAATCATGTGTATCTGGAGAAAATCACGTAACTTCCTTTATCTGCTAACATTGATGACCTTATTCCTGTGGAAACTGGCCTTTACAAACTTGTATTATAAGTAGCGTGCAGAAGTTACTTTTACTCTAAAACTGAATTTTAACACAGCTAGGGTGAATGGTTGACCCTGTGGACTTTTAATTGTAGAGGAGCACAAAATTGTATAATTACCCACCCTAAAATGCCAATGTTTTGGAAATTGCGCTTCAAGGCAATATCGTACATAACTTTTTTACCCTGACAGTGAGAGCAGATTTTGTTTTGAATTCGAGATGCTGGCAAAACAGGTGTGTCTTCAGTGGTTTTTGAGGGCTAGTAAGTTGGGTCTGTTTCCAGTACTCTTTACAGGCCTGCTACAGGTGCCTAGAATGGGGCGCTGCAGGTACAACCCCACAAGAATTTGGCAAAGCGGCGCATTAGTAGCAGCATCTGACTTCGATCAGATGTAGATTTTAGATTATGCATCAGCATAAGGACGCTTTCACATTTAAGTGCAATAAATGCTGATAATATCTCATCCTTTGGGCAGGAAGTTGTTCCATGCATTCACGAAGCACCATGTTATGTTATAATAGAGAGATGTACTATGCACAGGAGTTAGCTGCTGGTCCCGGTGTGCCTATACACATTCTATGTGTATTCCACAGCTCAGCTGCAATGAAGGTTGGGGGTAGTGCATCACCTTAGAAACTGTCAGAGCAGCAGCATAAATAAATACCAGCATTTTTAAAGTGCACAGCTTCCTCCGGAAAGGTGTTCTGGCGCTGGGGGTCGTCGGGAAGATTAAGCAAGCTATTGCCCAGAGTCACACGGTGCTGAGCTAACCTGCTGCTGGGGATCGAACTGTGAACCCTTTGGTCCAGAGTGAGGCACCCTAGCCACTGCGCCACACTTCTTCCTTTACATACACAGCCGATCACCTACAAGAGTAGGAAAAGCTGCTCTACACCGGTCAGGCTCTCAGAGAGAGGTCTTGTCGGTTAGGTGGAAAAAACAGGGGCAGGCCATGAGGCTCAAACCCTAGCAGATGGAGGAGGCTGCACACATTGTGTGTTGCAGAGTGATTGATGGCCTGTAGTGGACACTTGGATGGCAGAGGCTGCACACATTGGGTGCTGCAGAGTAAGAGATGGAAAGTGGCATGCGCATGGATGGCATAGACTGCACAAATTGTGTACAGCACAGTGAGTTATGGAATGCAGTGGGCGCATGGACAAAGGATGCTTCAAATATTGTGTGCCGAAGAGTGTTTAATCGAAAGTGGTCTGCACATGGATAGGGAGAGGATACACATATTTTGTGCTTCACAGTAAATGATGGGAGATAGTGTGCACATGGATAATGCGGCTGCACATATTGTGCGTTGAACAGTAAATGATGGAAGGCAGTGTGCACATGGATGGCGGTGGCCACTCACGCAGTCTGGTACTCCGTGATGGAATTTAGTGTGTACATGGCGGAGGCTTCACACACTATGTGCTGCGCAGTGACTGATGGAATGTAGTGTGTGTGTAGATGAACAAGCCTGCTGACATCCTTTACTGTAGACTGCGTGATGGAAAACAGTGGGCACAGGCATGGAGGAGATTGCACATATAAATTCCTGCAGTTCCACAGATAAAATGCTCTGTGCACATCGAATCTGGAGGCTGCTCACATTGTGTGCTGCACAGTAATTGATGGGAAGCGGTAGGCACATGTATGGAGGGAGCTGCATTTATCATATGATGCACAGTGAGAGATGGAATGCTCTGTGCGCATGGATAGAGGAGGCTGCTCACATTGTGTGCTAAACAGTAAGTTTAGGACAGATTTACGCATTTTATATAATGCAGTGCAGCAACCAGGCAAACTGTATTGACTGTCAATGCAAGAGTCAGTGGCTAAAGAGGGTGTTTGAAATGTAAAAAAAAATAGGATTCTATTAATGGTGCATGTCTATGCTTTTCAAAGAAAATATCCACCCAAAAAATAAAAGTGAAACATCAGTAAATTCATTTGTTTCTAAAAAAAGGAAAAAAGGTTATATACATTTAACAAGGCCATTGTATTCATGTATTATGTTTTCTAATTGGTATGCTTCTTCAAAATCACTATCCTCTTTGTTGCTAGATGTAATCCAATTGCTGAAGTGTGTTTAATATGCTAAGTGTGTTTAAGGCTGCAGTACCACCTCCAGTCTACAGGGGCAGAGCGAGCAAAAAAATAAACACACTTGGTGAAACACAGGTCCCCACAAGGCAGTTTTTTAAAAAGTTGTAAAAATTGGCACAGATGCTTCTGAAGTCATTTCCAATCATTTAGAAGACTTTACCTTGTGGGGACTTGGGTTCAGGTCCCCACAGTGCAATCAAGTCCCCACAGCGTGAGTGTGTTATCATACTCAAGTCCCCACAAGGATAGTAACACACACACACACACACACACACACACACACACACACACACACACACACACACACACACACACACACACACACACACACACACACACACACACACACACACACACACACACACACACACACACACACACACACACACACACACACACACACACACACACACACACACACACACACACACACACACACACACACACACACACACACACACACACACACACACACACACACACACACACACACACACACACACACACACACACACACACACATATATATATATATATATATATATGGTATAGCCGGAGGGCGGAGCATGATCGTGTTCTCTCCCAATGCTTCGGGGCAATTTGCAGATGTCTATTTACACACGGCTGCCCAGCCGTGGGGAGGAGAACCATCGTTAGCTGGAGAAGATGCCAATCACCAGCTATCTGAGGCTATTGTTCGAACTATTCAGGACATTGAGCACCATGTTCCATATGCGGATTAAGCCTGCCTGTACTTTGTCGTGACTCATTTAGAGGAATAATAATTGTAAACGAATTGGAAAACCACGCCAGAACTTACTTAAAGGGGATTATACTTGCATCATGAACTCCTTCCCCCACAATGCACAGAGGGATAGTGCAACGAAAACACGCCCACGGGAGGCGGGGATGGCACTTAATAAAGTTGGCGAACGATCGATGTAGGTCTCAGGCGTGATTTTTGTTTGCCCAAGAAGAAGGGGTGTGAGCCCTGAAACGCGTCAGCACTGATAAATACAACACGGAGGTAACAAGCAGGTTGCATGGTATAGCCGGAGGGCGGAGCATGGTCGTGTTATCTCCCAATGCTTCAGGGCAATTTGCGGATACATGTATATATATGTACATATATGTGTAACCAAAGGTTACAGGGACTATATAGTTAGGTTCTGAGTTTATAGATACAAGCCATAGAAATTCACCTGTTATAGTTAAAGTAATTTCAAGTAACTGTAACTCATGCCCTAAGGTAACTATAGCTTGCAATCTCACCATGCACAGTTTTAGTCATTGATAATGTTGTTACAGTGTTATTATCACTGATGTTATGAAAGATGTCATGGTGTTGTAATATCTGGGGTGAGTTATATTGGGGTGAGTTATATTTACTTGAAATATCGAACTATAACAGGTGAATTTCCATGGTTCTGTACTTGTAAATTCAGAACCGGATTAGAATGTCTCTGTAACCTTTGTGTTTTTCCAGTGAACTTCTACAGTTTCTTGAAAAGAGCAGGGGGACTGTCTGCAGGGTCCGGCCCTCCAGCCAACCCCCCATACACCTAACCCCAGGCGGCCTTCGACCATACCCCACCCCCTCTTAACCCTCCCCACAGGCATCACACTACTTGTAACTGGGTGCGTAAGTCTCTGAATGGGTCTGTCACTGGGTGCGTGTGTGTGTGTGTGTGTGAGTGTCTAAGTGAAATTGTGGGCGAGTGGTTTAATATTTAAATCTACTTTTTTAAAATATCCGTGGGTTTTTCACGTTTAATCTGTGAATTTCGGCCGAAATTCACGAATTTATCGAACACCACCTTATTTCGATATATTTTACCCATCAGGAGTCCCTCAGAGACCCCTTTATTGCACCCTTGGGGTCAGGGTTCCACTAACCTGACCCATTATACCGGTTTTCATTTTTATCTTCAAGATGAAGGGCCGACCTGATACATAAAATGGTGGCCACAACTTTCTCTTCAGGTTGGGGCCAGCCTCTCACAGCGTTTCTCTGGGCATGCAGATGTTGAGAATTGGCTGCGAAATAACCGTGACCAGACATCTTTTTTCTCTTAAATTTCTCCCCAACTACTGAACGGATTTACACCAAATAGTAAAAAAGCACAATCTTCGTAACAAAAGGTAGCTTTCTGCCAAATTTTGTGTAATTAAACGTATTTGGTTTAATACAACACATGTTATCTAAATCATCCTAAGTCCATGTAGAAAACCTTATGTAGAAAGTACAAGAAAATACAGGAGCACTTTCCGAACATTCAAAAGAACAATCTAAAGTACCACTCATTGAACACTTCAAAAAATATCAACGTAAGAGAATCTTAATTTTCTTCGAGATCGGCCTATTCCAAGACTACGCCAAGAAGTAGACCCCCATGAGCTATTGCTATGAAGAAGAGACTATCTTTGGATCCTCAAGACTGAGTCAGTTATATCTGGACTCAATAATAAAGTGGAGCTACACTAAAGGCTATGTATCAACTGAAGTTACCAATTTATTAATGCCATCTGGTAACTTCTTTGCACCATTAGGTTTAATATTTCTTCCTTTTGTAGCCTCGGTCTCATTTGCTTGTGGTAGTATGGTTAAACATCCTGTAATGAAAGCCTGTTATTGAGAATTCTTTCACATATTAAGGAGTCATCTGCCCTGATTCCATCGACTATACAGTCTCTTTAGAGCCAAATCTGTTTTCACTTCATCCAAACAGTTATGTGCAAGTGACGCCCCAATTAATCCCTTAGTGCTTGCTTGTCAAGACTTTACACTGTAATAACGCCAATTACCATTCACTTTTATACTAACTGCTCTTCAAGGAGATGCAAACCTCTGACAAACAGACTTTTACAGCCACTACATACATTTCCATTGACAATCTCACTTTACAATCCTTAAAAAAAATAAAAAAAAGAAAATCGGCATACTGCATAAGCCTGGGACCAGCTCACCCACAGAGCAGTTCATGATTTTCAGTAACCATTTATGTACTCACATTTAACCTGACGAAACACCTATTTTACTTCACATTGATATATATATCTGGCTGAAAGTATGGAATAAAGCACTCGAAATTGAAAAAAGACTTTCAACGGATTAATGCTGGATCGTGCTCGATATATATATATATATATATATATATATATATATATATATATATCTACCTTTGAATTTCCTACTAAGACCAACACCCTAAGTATGGCTGTCACCCTCAGAATGGTTTCTTACGTAATAACATTTTAGGAGTTACCTTAATTGTGCATTATGATGCGCTGTATATCCCCAGTCAACCCTTCCCTCCCCAACCTGACCACCGACCGAAACAATAAGTGTCTGAGCAAAAACTAAACAAAGAGTGTCTGAGCAAAAACTAAACAAAGGAAGGACTACCAGGTTTATCAATGCGCTCTTTACAGACCTCTACAAGGTTTCCTATACGTTCTTTTTGAATTTCAGCACGGAGGTCCACCCTACTGGGAATGCAATGATATATTTGCCTAAACTTGCTTTTCTACCAAAAAGTAGTTTCTGCTTGTTTTTTTCAACAAGACATTTACCCCGAATATGGCCACCCACCCATTTTCTCACCAGTCTAAGCATGAGTCAAACACTGAAGGATTACTTTGTCCTCCAATAGGCATGTCTTGCATACACGTTCATTAGCACACAACACCGTGACTTCCTAACCCATGGTTCAAATTTGACAAGGAAGATAAGACTGCATGGGCTCTCCTGGATAAGCAAAGCCCTCTTCTAAATTTCTCTCTCTTGGACATTTCATCATAATGTTATAGTAAATACTGAACTTAATGTGCTCTCTCTAGCTAATTTTTCTTTCAATTGGCCTCTGTGATTATATATAAGTGCTGCCTTCACCTGAAACGTGACTAAATAGAGGTAGCTAAACTTTCCGCCAGCAATTACTCAAATGAGAGCATCTACTAAATCCATACAGACTACAAAATCCCTTACATTTTTTCCACTGCCCTAAATAAATCACACAATCGCAGCAACTGCTTAGGAGTCTTCAATTAATGGAGTTCATGGATGAAATAACTTTGCTAGAAAAATATTGGGCACTGTAATTGCTCACTATTCTCATTTCTGATGGCAGGTTGTTCACTACCATTAAGGAAATGATAAACACTACTCCTTTTATTCCTATTACTAATATTACTCACTAACCTCCATAATTCCAATCTTGTATCCAGGCTTCAAGTCCAAGAAGAACCAGTAACTTACCTTTCGTAATACTCTTTCTGGTGGATACTTCTTCAAAAGATGGTATGTACTGGCATATCAGCCAGGAATAGTAAGGCATATCCTCTTTGGACAATCTGGAGCACTCATTCATCAGATGTGATGCTCTACCATCCTTGGCAGGGTGGCCATGTGCCAAGGTGGCCAAGTTAGATCAGTTTTGCAGCTGTGGCGGGGGCAGAGGCATGGGAGTGGGCAGTGCACTGACCCCAGAGGACATGGCAGCTGTTGGTCTGATCCCCGACGTTGGCCTCAAAATGACTTGTCTGTAATGAACATCTGCCACAGTCTTGAAAGGGGGAGAACTGTTGAGTATACTGCCGTACAGGTGCAGAAAGGTCGAAATAGAGTGCTGTTGCCCTAATTTCTTTAAACGCCTGTAGAGCAGAGTCTGTCTTTTTGCCTGACAAAGTCCAGTCAAGTGGCATGTTCAGAGACGCCAAGACGTCAGCTGAAAACCTTACGATCTCATCCAAGCATGGCATCGAAGCATAAGGCTACTGCCCTGCCCAAACAGTTGATAGTGTCCAGTCCTGATCAACTGACTTTCTTTGCCGCATCCTGTGAATGCTGGTTAATTTATTGCAGGTAGATCTAGATTAATCTAGGACAGCTGGCAAGATCTCACTAACCATGTCCTACAATGTTGCGACCATCATCCAATGAGTAAACTGCATTGACTAGTCTTAAAGCTAGGAGGGTGGAGGATAATATTTGTTTCCCACAAGCCGCTGCATGTTTTGACTCTCTATCTGCAATGAATTTGGGTTAAGTCCACTGGTGGATGCTTGAACCACCATGCTTTCCGGCATAGGATGTTAGGTCAAGAAGGTTGGGTCTCCTAGAGCAAGTTTATGCCTTCTGGCCACTTGCGTATTTACTGGACGGCAAGAACACGGTTTTGCCCAAGTACCCATTATTGTGTCTGTCAATTATTCATCCAACTGTAAGAATGGTTCGGAGGAAGTCCGCCCAGGCTGCAAGACTTCTGTGAGCATGTTTGTTTTTACTTCTACAGAAGGTAACTGAAGATCCATGACTTCTGCAACACATAAAATGACCACTACGATAGAGGCCAATTCTTTCGTTGAGGGGTCGGTGGGAGATGGGGGTGTGAGTTCTACCTGGTATCTGAGGAAGTTTCCTGTAAACCGATGTTCATCAGTGTCATCCTGACTGATCTAGACAATGTGGACTATGGAACTGCTGCAGATTTTTCTTCAATCTGATTTTTGAACACCAGCCCTAAGGAAATCCTACCCCTAAACACAAGTGTTTGCTCCTTGGGTCACAAGGAATGTAAGCACTCCCATCTTTCGTTAGGGGAGTAACAGCCCCTTCCTGTTAAAATATTTTTTTCTAACCACTGTTAAAAAGCATGAATTTATCACTATCAGCACTTTACATTAATCAATAAATTTCCAAACATGCTCACAAAACCCCAGATTTCCAGTTACACCTGCCACACTCTTCACACATCAGTGAACAGACAAACTCGGAAACCAAACCCTAGCAATAAGCAGCCACACCTACCCTCAAACAAGGCAGTGCAGTGTAGCCTCTTGTTAATGCCAACCAAAGAACCTGGAGGTATGTAAAACAACATAATATATAAACAATATAAAGTCTAACCCTCCCTCAACCCTTAGCTAATGATTTTGTGCCCATTGCATCAATAACAATTCTGTGGGATAACTGTGGACCACGATCGGATGTTTCATCCTCCCACCCAGTTTGCCTTTGTTCTCTTTACTACAGACATGTCCTATATGTTCTCAACCTATGTCCAGCACAAATCCCCCAAAAGGTGACTTTGGTTTGTTATCAAGCTGAAGAGCTGGAAATCTAGCAGCTTCTTTTATCTTCCTGATTTTTATGCGATATATGATTCCAATTAAAAAGAAGTGTATTTTTCACATCTTCCTGTTGCAGGAATGGGGTAATTGTACCCAATGGAGTTCTATTTTGTAGTGTTATGGATCTTCCATCTTCATACAAGTCACTTGACATTGAAAACTAGTTGAAACCCCTTAAAGCCCTCAACTGCACTGCTCAGATCATTGACTTCGCGAGATCATTAGGACTAATTTTCAACAAGAACCTCAACAAGCAGAAGCACATCAGTGCCACCACCAAAGGAGCGAATCACCAAATGTACACTCTAAGAAAACTCAAACCCTTCCTCCCCCCAACGATTTCAAGCATGCAGTGCAAGCCTTAGTGATTCTCAGGCTGGACTATGGAAGTGCTACCCTCTCTGGTTTTCCCAGATCCAAACTGGCACCACTAAAGGCCTCGCTCAAAGCTGTTGCAAGACTCATCACCGGATCAAAAAGAAACAACCACATCACTCCTGATTAGAAATCCCTCAACTGGCTGCCATACGAAGCAAGAATTCAGTTACAAATTGCCTGCATGACACATAAAGCCCTTCACTTCAATACACCCAGAAATCTTGCTCTAAAGCTCTCACTATCTGGTGGCACCAGATCCTCCAGAAGCTCCAACACCCTTATTTTGAAACCACAGAGATTCCTCAAGAAGAAAACTTACAACCAATCCTTTTCTGGGATGGCCCAAAGAATTTGGAACATCCTGCTTCCTGAAGTCAGAATGAATCTCTCAACCAATTCCTTCAAGAATGAAGTCAAAGACCTCCTTATGAACAAATTCCTTCCATAGATTCCAGGATACCCATCTTCCCTCAACCACACTCTAAGACTACTGGCACCGACGACCTCCCGGTTCTTATCTTACTCAGCCTGGACTCTGCCCTCCCGTTTATTGACATTGCCTGTTCGTATAGCTTTTACTTAACGTTATTTTTGGCCTCTATTGATGTTTCACCTCTACTTTGCGAACCTTACATAGCTTTCTCTCCCTTCCCTGTTGACACCTATACATTGATACTGATTTTATTGCTATCACTGTGTTGCTCTCTGGAAATCTAAATAAAATACATAAAAACCCAGGAGCAAAATTACATGTGCTTATCTGGTAATTCGAAATTATCTTTTACTTGGTCTAGTAGGAATGTAATTTAATTATGATCTATATAAGACAGCTGCCTTCGCCGAGCTCAGGAGGTTCCAAATACGTGCAATGACATGCAGCTCTATTTCAAAATCTTGGGAAATCTATAGCTGACCGGAGCATACTTCAAAGATATACTTCAGATATTACACTCAAGTTGGCTAGCCCAACATATAGCAAAACAACAGGAAAGAGGGTGACCAATTCATGGCTCAGAATATGGAATGATCCCTCACACTTCAGCAAAGACAACTGAACGGTCACACTCCATTTCTTCTGAGCATCAAAAACAGAAGTTACAGTATTTAACTTATAAAAGAATTACATTGTTTTTATGCTTTGAATCGCTAAAATGTAATTTGTAATGAAATAGACAAAACAGATATACCTTTAAAAATGCACTTACCTGTAAACCGAACTCATTCTTATGGAGCCCACCTCTGTTACATTGTTTTCTTCAGAATGTAATTTGCCACTGTATCACTCATCCACTTCCCAACCAACTTTATCCATATTACTCCTTGATTAGATAGTTCAAGTGAGAGCAGTGGGTACATTTTTAGAGGTGTGGATCTAAAGAAGAAAGTCACCTCTAAATTCAAGGAGAGTCTGAACTTCACACATCGGAGTGGACACAACAGTGCCTTTGTTTAGATTATAATCTATAATCACTGCTACTTTTCTAATTCTGTTGCAGCCATTTTAAAGGCTGTTTCAGTTTTTTTACCAATCCAGGTCAATTCAATGACCCACAATTATTGTGCCTGTCTAAATTAAGAGCATTGTTTCTCGTTTCCTACAAATGACTATGCTGCACTTGTCACTATGTGCACAACTTTGCCAACCAGCTATACAAGTACATTTAAATACAGTTATGAGTCTCTAAAAAGAGGAATAATTCAGCACTCTTGCATAGGCATGCCATACTATTACCATCAATTAATATCCATTTCCTATCCGGTTCTTTGACAAAATTAACCAGCAGCTATATCAGGGAATAGTGTGGAGCAGGAACTGGAAGTTATAGGTGAGCTAATAAGTTAACCATAGATATTTCATGTGGGCAAGATGGAGTTAAAGATACCCTTTGGTTAGTAAAACAAGCATTTGCAATGCAATCGGTCTCGCCTTTGGGACCTTATATGTATTTTGCTATGCAGCACATTAGCCTGGGTGCTGAAACATCTACTGTTCTTTAACATGGAGGGAAAGTAAGCACCAAACTGTGTGACACACCAGGTATGGGAAAACATGGAGAGAAATATTGCCTTTCAGCGGGAAATGGTATAGTCCAAAGCTCTGTTTTAATATAAAATTGGGGCCTTCGGTGGTCATATCACTGAAAATACAAGATTTGAAAAAAATATTATATTCTACGGGTGCTCGTGGAAGACCATTTCCATGGACTGGAATATAGAGAATGGTAAAGTGATTCTGGTATTTTACTGACCTCTGCTGGTCGTTTTCTATCAAGACAGTTAAATAGAGGCAGTTGAACAGAAAAAAAGTCCCTAACCTGAAGCAGACAAGTCCTAGATCTCCAGAGCCCACAAAGTACATACACATATAAGTATATAATAAGTATATACTAAAGTATATAGAAGAGGTCTTGAATGCTCGACCTCAAAATAATGGACTACTTCCTCAGTGGAACCTCAGAAAAAAGTAATAAAAATGACAAGCGACACATAGGTGGAGAAGGAAGGTAACAGGATCTTTATGGCTCTGCATACAATCATGTTTTTAGTGCAATTTGGAAAAGTCTTCCGGGAACTTAATAGTACATTTAAAAAGAAAGAAATAGCAGTTGAATCAATTATACCTCAGATTCTGTCCACATTCCTAAAAGACATCTTTTTCATTGGGGAAAAAAACCTTAATTCTATGCAGGTTATGTTTTGTAAATTCTATAGCTTTAAATATTTTATTAATCTTCATCTATTTATAGGTTCCACTTACCTTCTATTTCTGTCCAGTTTACAGCAACTTCCACTATTGGTATTTTTAAGCACTGGGCTATATACAGAAGTTCCACATCAAAAGCCCTAAAATAGAACACGGGAGAAAGAAACAACATATTGTACTGCAGATATTTTGCTTCCTGAAGAAAAGCCAATGCTGTTACACCTAATACTCTAACCTGATGCAATACAAGTAGCCCATGGCACAGTGATGACATGATTTCTCTGATGCCATGAAAGTCAGGCGGATGAGAAAGGTCAATTAATGGTACTGCTGAATGGTTCAGAAATTTTCAAGCAGCGATTCAAATAAGTACAAAAATTATCAGCCACTGTAAATTTGTTGCACTTCAACATAATGAATGCAACATTAATTACTGAAAACATAATTTTATTATTTACATTCAATACGCAATGTTTAATTTATTGCTTTTGATACAAGAGTTGTTTTGTATGGAAGTTATGCAACAGTATATAGAGAGATTTTCTACAAGACAAGTTAATTTTCATAAGCAATATACATAGACAGTAATGACCAGATTCATGCTTAATATTCACTAGAGGGTAGTGCTTGTCAGCCTTCACTTCTGTCACTAAGTTAATTATCCACTAGTACAAAAGTACCCCATAATCTTTCTACAACAACTCACCATAACATGCACATATTCTTTGTACAGCTTACAAGGAATACTCAGCCTTTCAGAAACCAAGCATGCAACTTCAGGCCACTGAAGTTCGAATGTAATAGACCACCCTAGTTTGAAACAGAGTGATATGAACATCGATAGTCTGGAGGCCACCCACCCTGCTGAAAATTAGGAGTGTCTTGTTGAACTATAGGAGAGCGTTTCCCACCTTACCCATCCTAGGCCAGTTTGGGGTTGTTAGAAATGGGGATCTCTAGTTGGAAGCGGTTTGCACCTTTGTCCAAGTAGGGACCCTTCTTCCTAGTCAGAGTAAGGTGGATACACTTCTTAAATACCCCTGGTCACCCCCCCCCCCCCCCCCCCCCCCCCCCCCTTGGTAGCTTGGCATGAGCAGACAGGCTCATCTCGGAGGCAGTGTGTAAAGCATTTGTGAACACATACAGTAATACAGTGAAAACACTACAAATGGACACTACACCAGTTTAGAACAATAATGAATCTTTATCTAGACCAAAACGACAAAAATCCACAATACAGTAATAAAGAAATGACTTTTAAAAGGTACCAATAATTCTATTCAAAGAAAATTGCAGATGCAACACCTTTCACACACATTACCTTGGATGCGTAAGGCACACAAACAAAAATTGTTGCATCTGGTGATGCATCTGTTTCTTACTTCAGGAGAGGTGATGCGTCGGTGCCTTACTGCCATGCAGGGGTGGTGATGCGTTGGTTCCTTACAGTGCGGGGAGGTGATACATCAGTTTCTTACTGCGACCCCAGTGTTCTTGCTGGCGTGGCAAACAGATGCGATGCGTGAGAATTGAGGATGCGTCGGTTCTTGATGCAGTGGCGGAGACGACATTGTGTTGTTCTCTCCAGCCGGGGTCCCACAATGCGTTGGTTCTTGCAGCCGCACAGCAGGGCTTGCGTTGGAATTGGTGCAGTTATCTCGGACTTCGCAGATCGCTGCATTCGATGCAGCGTGCAATGATTTCGTTAGCCGCGGGCAGGGTCGATTTCTTTGACGATGCATCAGAAACAAGTGTGGATGCATTGCGCTTTTCCAAGTTGCGTTACTTTTCCAGCTCCCAGCGGCAAACAGCTTCCAGAGGTCCAAAGACGCAGCGGGCACTTCTTAGCAGGTCAGAACTCCCAGCAAGTTCAGGGGAGCTGCTGGTGAAGTGTGTGTGTCCCTGAGACTTCTGAACAGGAGGCGAGTTCTATTTCAAGCCCTTGGAGATCTTCTTCAAGCAGGGGACACAGCAAAGTCCTTGTCCTTTCCTTGACAGAAACAGCCACTGCAGGCCAACCCCAGACAGCAACAAGCAAAGAGGCAGTACTCCTCCCACAGTTTATCCAGCTCTTCTCCTTGGCAAAAGTTCCTCTTGATTCCCAGAAGTGATCTTTGAAGTATTATCTATCCCTGAGACTTCCCCCACCAGCTTTCCCGGTTCTACTTCCTAATAGGGTCCTTAGTTCAGAAGTAATCTAAAGTTCTGGTCCCCAATATTTATACAGCAATTCTCTTTGTTCTCTGGTGGCAGAGAAGCCCTGTGCTCAGTAAAAGCAAGTTCGGTCCTCTCTTGTGCAGATTCCCGGCAGGAGGTGGAGACAGCATTGTGTAAGGCATACCATGCCTATTCTGGTGCAAGGAAACCTCCTCCCCCTGCTCTAAATGCAGCCTGGTCTATTCATCCCAGCCCAAACTCATTCAGGAGAGGCAGGACACAAATCAAACCCCGCCCCCCGTGACCATCTTAGAAAATGCACATCCCCAGCCCCGGTCATTCAGAAGTCAGACAGTCAATCCACAAACCAGCAGAGGCCTACAGGATGGCTAAGCAAGAAAATGCCTACTTTCTAAAAGTGGTTCAGCCATACTAAACTCCATCTTCCTACCTTGTCCCAATGGGAAGTTATACTTATAAGATGTTATAAATAAACTCCTATTCTATCCTATGCAACAGATATCCTTTCAATAGTGAAAAACTAAATTGGCAGTATTTCATTATCAGGACATGCCACACACAATCAGGGCATGTCATACCTTTCACCAACACTGGACCAAAGGGAAGGTTAGGGCCTGGCAAGTGGGTGCACTTACCAGGTCGACATGGCAGTACCAAACTGCGCACAGACGCTGCAGTGGCACGTCTGAGTTACATTTACAGGCTGCTCATGTGGGTGGCACAATACGTGCTGCTGGCCCACTAGCAGCATTTGATTTACAGGCCCTGGGCACACACAGTGCACTGTACTAGAACCTCACCAGTAAATCAAATATGCCAATCATGGAATCACCAATCCATAATAACAATTTACAGGGACAGCATATGCACTTTAGCACTGATCAGCAGTGGTAAAGTGCCCAGAGTAATAAAACCAACAAAAACAGGTCAGAAACAGATGGCCAAAAAGGAAAACGTTTGGGGATAAATCTGCTGGACAAGCCAGGTCTAACAGGGGCCAACAGAAGCCTGCTGTGTAAAATGTCGCGAATATGGAGCGGGACAAACAACAACATCAGAAAGGTTGGGAAGGAGCACATGACAGAATATCAAAGGGGCCAGCATCATATGTCTAAGAACACCACTCTTTTAAAATTCCCTGCTGTAAAACACCAGCCACTTTGTGCACTTGAGTTGAATAAAAGATCCATCTCTGGATGCATACACATCTTAAAAATATTTACGACCACACATGAAGGAAGACAGTACTTGTGAATTTGTTTAAAGCATGTAGGCATAATCCCAATGAATATGCTCTCTGTTACCACTTGACCTGAATGAAAGTTGATGTCTCTCAGAATAGCCCAATGTATTAGTGCTGGTCTGCATTACATTATTATGTACTCCTGGTACTTGCCAATATAGTGCATGGCAGTGTTTATGGTCCATAAACAGCAGCACCTGTGTGTATGCACCAAGAGAGAAGTGTGTATGCACCAAGAGAGAAGCCTTATCAGCATTAAACCCATCATTCTGATTTCCAACAAAGTGATGTTGAGTTGCCTCTTATTAGACTAGAGGTCACTCTGTTCAGATCCTCCAAATTTTCCTACGACCCATGAGTGAGTTATTGGCTACTGCCTGTACCTTACAGCCTAAGATTTAAAATTCCTGTACTCTCGCCAGGTATCTATTCTGCACACTAAATCCTGGAAAACACCCATTGTCACTCTCAAAAATGTGTCAGAGAGAAAGTGTCATCCCACATTTCATTGTACGAGGTCTACCTTTGCAGCACCTCTTCTGCAAGTCCATCTCTGTGATCTTCTTCTCTTTGGGTTTAGGGTGGAGGGATATCTGGGGCTGGCCCCATCTTTTAAAACATTGTGTAGGACCAGATACAATTCTCTTCCATCTGAAGAAGGGATATTCCCCAGTATCCTCTTTTAGAGAAACAGATACAAACTGGTATATTTGTTTTTGTGTTTTAATCAATGTTTCCTGAAAGTACCGTACTTAACGGTTTTGTATTTTTCTCATCTATTTTGCTGTTTTTTCCATGCTTTGTATGAACATCAGAGGATTGTATATTTGTTCCGTTCTCATATGCCTCCGATCTGATTAGCTTTAAATAAAAAAGATAACTAAAATAAACTATGTCAATGCCAGGTTTTATATAAGAACGCTTTTAACGGCTACCACCTCAACAAGCTGTTAAACACTCTGCTGAAATCAGAATACAAAGTGGATGCTTGCAGTCACTGTAAATTCTCTCACTGAGATCAAAAACCCATCCGCGGAGGAGAGCAATCCTTCTAGAGCACATCTTTAAAGACAAAAAGATTACAGTCAGGACCAAAGGAAAGCTTCAAAGTGCTAGACAATTTAAATCAAATTTTATACTTTCTTGCTGAAGAACGGATCCCAGCGTACAATGCAAATCACAAAGGAAGAAATTTATCAGCACTCCTTTTCACTACAACCAACTTTCCTTTGAGTTCTCGTAGAAACTGCCTCCACACACAGATTTTCTAGAATAGCATCTCATATGAAAGCAACTCTGTCTTTCACAGGATAGTCACAAGGACATGTTTATTCCATATAGCTGTGATTTGATTAGTGAAGGCACATACAGTGTCAAACCACAACACTGACTTTAATTTTCACTGTTACAGAAAGGTTTGCTTCTGCCTACCCAGGGTTCTTTAGGAGGGTGTCAGATTACTAAAACCTCTGTTTTGGAGTTAATAGGGTCTAGTTGATGTGGGTCCCAGATATTTTTGGTTCTTAGTTTCAGATTACCACCCAGTCACATGCGTGGCTGGGTTTGAAGCCTGAAATCTCAATATTTTAAAAGCAGAGTAACCAAACATCTTTCTTTAATTTAGACCTGGGACTGTGATAGCAAAACAGCCTCTTCATTCCTGGCAAAGCAAATAGGCATGCTCAAATCAGGCAAATCTATAAAGGCATTTTCATATTGAAAAACCCAAAAAGTCTTCAAGCACAAGATATGAAGCATTGTGCTTACATTCCCTACACACCTAAAGGAACAACGTAATAAAATGCAAAAGGAACATATACATCTACAAAGTATAACTAGAAACTGGAGAAATGTTTCTAAAACCGGTTCCAATTATAGCATATCCTTTAATCAACATTGCACTTCTGCCTACATTTCTTTGGAAGGTAGCATAGAGCAGCACAATACAGCTATACAAGTGGAGCAGACAGCGACCAAATAATTGGCAGTATTTATGAGATATGACGCATCCACGGAGCTCGGGCCTGTGGCTATAAAAGTGTTTATGCAGTTGCCATGAATATTCAGACTTTGCTCACATGCCTGCAAGCCCACTATAGCCTTTTTACACGGAGGTGCAGACAAATGCTGTCTGAAAATGGAGCCGTGGGACCATTTGTTTTACTAACTTGTAAATAATGTCTTTTTTCTATTATTTAAATACATAATAAATTGTATGTTTACACCCAAATTAGGAGACTGCTGATTATTTTACAGTTCGACTTTTGCAATACACTAGAAGGTCTTCTCAAACAGCCCAAAGGAAGGTAAAACCTTAAAAACTAAATGATAGGAATAAAAATTGTGAAGTCAACAAAATGGGGGGGGCACTGTTCCAGAGTGAGTGATGCCAGACGTCAAGCACTCACTGAAGGGGAAAGAAAAGAGAGAGAGGAAGGGAAAGGATAAGGTGCTAGGTCTGGTACTCAGTGGAATGACAAATCTGGTCTCCTGTTGCCCTCACACACCCCGAAGTATGTCATGCTTCATCATTGGGCAGTTGCTCCATGTCGGGCCGGCGGTGCAATGCCCTATGGGTCCCCCGAAGGGTCACTTTAGTGGAGATCTTGTAAGAGAACTGCAGTTTGGTGCATGTGGGTGCATGGATAGCGTCCCAAGTGAAGGGTGATATAGTGCATGCAATGAGTTAAAACTGTCTAAGGGTTACCAAGATAAATGTTAATGGAGAGGTACCCTTGGCAGAGTAAAAAACCTGCAGGTTAAGGGTTACCAACAAAAGCGTAATGTGCCTGGGTAACTATAAGGTCAACATGTTTCACGTCTCATTGGTCAGAAAGATCCCTGGCGTTTCATCAGGACCAGAAAGGACCGAGTAGGTGATGTTGTGCACAAAAGTTTTCCTCCCATTTTCAACTGTGCCTCACTCTTGCATTACAGGCAGGCGTCAGGACGGGGCAGGTTTAATGGAGCCGACACCCGAGCATAGACCCCAGTAAGGTGCGGGCACCCTACGCCTCTAGCCTATGGAGCACTACTAGCTCCACTTTGAGTCACGACCAAAAGGGCATACCGGACTATTTAGCCTCAGCCGTTACCTATAGTACTTAAGGGAATGGCCTCCTCTGATCGTTTTGAGGGCTAATGTTACCCCTCTAATTTTTCACTTTTGTGCAGATACTGATTTAACCATTTGTTTGAAAATAATCTGATCTAAACACATCTGTAAGCAGGCTTTATGTTTTTAGTAAAGTAGTGGTTCTTCATACACTACTGTCATGAAGGAAGGAAACAGAAAAAGCTAAACAAGGGCTGGGACAACAGCAAGGACTTACTGCTTGGATTATGATGAAAATATCAAGGACTCAACCGAGTTTTAAGTCAAAAGAAGATTCTTTGTTTCTTTCCAGAGGATATGTGCACTAAAATTTTTACCAATCCAGATTGTTTGGGATTTTGAATAGAATTAGTTGCCACTTTTGTCTCGAATTCTAGTAGTAACCAACATGGAGCCACCCTACTTAGATCGGTGTGGAAATATTATCACACACAAAACACAGCTAGTCAGTTACATAGATACAACTCTCCTCAGTAGAATATCACTCACATTTACTAAATTCCATTATCAATTCAAGCTTTCTACTGTGTCCTTTAGAGCTCTGCATGGAAATGGGCATTGATTTCTACAAGCTTCTTTGAATCCCAATATTAATTCGGAGAAGACTATGCTTGCCTTGCTAAGTTAAGAAACTCCCACTAGGTAATCAGGACTTCAAGAGTTTGGTCTAGTTGGCAGATCTCTTCTGTCAAAGCTCTGAGGAAGCCTGCACTTCCAGAGTATAAAGTTTTGTTCCTTAAAATGTTGCTCTGGGTTTTGACAGCACAGCTGTCAAACAGACTCATTGCTTATAATTAAGGCTCTCTGTTTTCTGTTTTTACAGATAGATACAGACAGAAAATAATTTAATTTACTGTCTGTATATATTCTTTAATGAGGATAAAAACGGAGATTGGATTATTTTTGTCTGTTTTTAAATGCTGTCAGTCATGACTGCTTGGCCAATAGCTGTGCGGATTGACAGGCAAAGGGTTACAAAAATGAGACATTTAAGTAAAGAGGCTTAAACAACAGATATGCACAACCTTGATACTAAAATGTTCATGTTTTCATATACGTGCATTGATTTATCATCTGTGGGTGTTTATATCATTGAAACCTATCAGGCGTTCAAGCATAAAAGCATATTTATTGGTTACATAAATGTGCAAATATACTAGTTTCAACTTCATTTTTTCACAAAGCCCAAAATAAATATGGATAAGTACAGATAAAATTAGCAAAAAATAAATATGGATAAATACAGACGGAAATGTCAACAACATAAATACCATAAAACCGGGAGCCCAACCTATAATAAACAAAGTTGGAATTATGTCAGTTCCTTTCAACCAAGTACTTTCTTCTAACAGCTTCTATCAGCCATTGACTTTTGACTTTATGTCTTCACTAACTTCAGCGGAGTGCTCATTTTTCACCTAATGGCAATGGCTATTTGAGTGCATCGTTCAACCGCGACATACGTTTTTTAATGAACCTGAATGAGGGACTACTTTACAAACATAGCCTACTCTGTCTTCTGCTGAGGACTCCTTCCCATATGGTAAACTTTAATGTGACAATGCCGAATGAGTTAGCACATTAAATCCAGACCGATTGGTTCTGCCAATTGGAACAGACTTCTACATTCTGAAAACCTTATTCACAGCATAGCGATCTGACGAATCCTCCAACCGCGAATTCCACTTATGACTGCAGAAAATCTGCTAATATATTTTAGGAATGATATCAGGTATTCCAGGTGCAGGTCAGAGGTGGGATATGGTATAACTTTGGGGGGATGCACAAACATTGCCAACAGCTTGTCAAATTTAATTTAGGCAGCTACCTTTGGGGGTACAATATGCTGGGGTGCAAACTGGATGTGAATGTGCACTAAAATGTTGCATATTGTCCAAGTAGAAAGGAAAACATTTTCCTCACATTTTTTTCCCCAAGTGGTGGAAAAAAAGCAGGCTACACTAAGTTTAACCGGGTAAGGGATTACCCATAACCACAAATGCAACACTTTTTGTACATTTCCATGCATAAGGAAAGAGTGTAAACATTTTTATTAGTCAATTTGGCCCTCAAAACTTTCCCGCACTATGCTTAGGACAAAGCACAACTTTAATAAAAACATAAATCCACAGCAAAATGATGACTTTATGTCTTCTTTAGAGTGTATTGTCTATCTTAGACACAGGCAGAGATTAGAAATATTGAAAATAAAGTCACAATTTCTGTGCCACACGTTTTATCAAGGACATGTTTTTTAGGGCTGCAGGTCAACAAGGCCCCTATATTCAGGAGCAGGGCAAAATGTTGTGGACATTCAACGATTCAGATACAAAAATATATTCAATGTGATGTATACAATTATCAGAAGGGAGAAGGCAGCTAGAGAGAGAAAAGTGTAAATCAAACAGGATTCCATGTGACAGACTAAGAAAATGCCAAATTTGGAATCTTTTTTAATGTTCAGGTAAGGAAGGAGGGTCCCAATTTTGAGAAGCAGCAGCGAGGGATGCAACCTAATGGGACACCATGATGAATAATATTGATATTTGTTTGGAGAGTGTGTAAAGAGATGTTAAGTTGGAAATAAATGGTTAAATATGTTACGGAATTAAAACAAGCAGTGAGACTGAACAAAAGTATTGGAGGAAAAGTTTTGTTTTTTTTATTTGTGAAGATTTGTTTGAGTTTTAGAGATATTCAGTAAACCATCCAGACAAAGCTGTGACAGTACAAACAGAGAAAACTTTAGGAATGCAGATTGCGATGGGATAGGTGTACAATTGTTTTCGGCTAGAACTGACACCATATTATCGCTGCTAAACTGGCCTTTCATACGAAAGGAAGTTGCATGAAACTGAGTTAAGTGACCTTTGGCATACAAAAATAATAAAAACTTAAGATACCCACCATGTGAGGTCATGAGAGATACAAGTAATAGTAGTGGCGAAAGCAGGTTAGCAGGATGCATAGAAAAAATAGAAGAGTAAGGGGAAAGACGAAAGAGGAGGAAGGTGAGAAAAAGTAGAGAAAAAAAAAAGAAGGGAGCCATGTGAACGAGTGAGGAGAATCGCATGCCCATTCCTACATCTGAAAGGTTTGCCTAGATATCAAACCTTGAAGGGACAATAAAATCTACTGCATATTGTGTATGAAGCATCTAATGCATTGTGAGATAATGGGGTTGCCGGTACACTTCGATTGGCCAGTGTGCTTGTTCTGAGGTAGGTGACCCATGCCCACCAGGTGTGATAGGAGACACTGTGGGTGGATTTACATTCTAGAAGGATGACCTTAAGGGCAATGGTGATAAGGGCGAGTTCCGAGCCTGGGAGCTCAACTGGAGTTGCGGATGCATATGCACCAAGTAGAACAGCCGGGAAAATCAATGTCATGGGAGTGTTAAAAATCTTGCGTGGTTGGGAAGTGAAAAACATATGTTCTGGGTTGTCACATGCTGACTTGCATTACCAGCAATTGTCTGAATCCATTGGTTTTAGTATGAAGAGTCTAACAGGGGTCAAATAGAGGAAAGGTGATGTGAATTGTTTGTATGAGAGTTGGGATAAATTTGTTTTGAAGTAAATGGTGCACTTTTTAAACCAGTCATCAGCGTGGGTGATTTACCTTTATCAGCGAAATAGGTCGATAACCTGCTCTCCAAGTCAGGTGCAGCTGACCAGTGGTGCTACATAATAATTTATAAATCTTAGATGCTACATGACCTCCAGACTGCATGCGTGTGAGGAAGGAGAAAAGGGTTGTTTTTGAAGAGGTCCTAATTTGGAAATCTTCACTTTGAGTTTTTAAAAATCAAACAAATCTAAGTTGGAAAGGGCATGTTTCTCTTGAGGATCGACAATGGTTTTAGGCTTGGAGTCTGCAAATAAATCTGCCACTAGCGACATACCTTTGTTAGCCCAGTTCGGACCATTCGTGGACGAGTTTGCAGTCTGAAGCTTCTTATTATTCCATAGCGAGATGCAGTAAGATTTATGTTGGATGAAAAATCTTTGTCCACCATTCGTAGAGCTTAAATTGTGTTTTCAAAGATCTTATCTGAGAGTAAAAAGGAGTGATGGGACATAGCAATTCTTTACCTTTAGTTGCAAATTTGACTGATATATCGTTCAATGCCATGCGGGCATCTTGATGGAATCAACTTCAAACTATTGAGCGCCCTGTAGAGCCAGGAATGCAGTCTGGTAGTTGAACCAGTTCGGAAGGTTCCAGCTACCTTCTTTGAAGTTCACCCTTAGGTTTTTGAAAAAGTATTCTGGGCTTCTTCCTGCACCAGAGGAAATCGGAGGTAATCTTGTCAATGGTTGAGAAAAATGTGTGAGTGAGGCGAATTGGGAACATACTTGCCAGGAAATGTTCTAGAGGGGCTACCATCATCGTTAGGGTTTCTAGTGTGCCCAACAACGAGATATGCTTAGGAGACCATGCTGTCAATAGGTCCTTAATTTTTTTCGATCATTTTTAGTCATTCAGTGAAATGGATTCCGATAGATTGTTACAAAAGAAAATGCCTAAATATTCGATGTACTTGGATTCCCACTGGAAGTTTGAGGTTTCAACACAGGAAGGGTGGCAGTGCATGTTTAGAGTAAGACTTCAGTTTCATCCTAGTTCAAGAAATAGCAGAGACAGAGATGGCCTTCATTGAGAGACTTTGTCAAAATTTAGGCCTCTCTCTTTAGGTGTGGTTATAGAAGGAGTGTCCAGCTTAGTGTAGAATTTCCGGAAACATGGAGAATATCATACATTTTTTATATTACTCTTACTTGGAGGTCTTTAATGTTCGATATTAAGAGGAATTTGTTTTAAATTTCAAATAGGCTGCAACAGATTTATCAGCTTTATTTAGGTAGAATCGTTTTTTGACTTTGCGGGCATGTACCCATGCTGTGCGCGTTTATTAATGATCAGGTTTTACTTGCATATAAGCCATTTCAGTACAGCCATAGATAATAGGTATTTAGAATGCCTGTAAAAAATTAATTTTTGTTTTCATATCAGCCACTGGCTTGTTTAAAGATTATAGGATTTCTTTGTTTTTCTTAGCCATGCGGCTTATCACCTGGCCTCTAAAGGAACAACTAGTCTGTCCAATACTATAACGGGTGAAGAAACAGAAGAACTGTTCTCTTGTATGAAAAATGCCAATGCCTTATGTAGACCTCACACATCTGATTATTTCTCAAGAATCTCTGTGCTCATATGCCATGTACGACATTTAGTTTGAGTGAGAAGAATCTGAAGGGAGATAGAAATAGCAGCACGATTAGAAATCGTGATGGGCTCAATGGTCGAGGAAAAGGGATCCTGTAGGAGAGCAGAGTCTACCAATATGTAGTCAATTCTAGAAAAACTGTTATGGGGGGAGAAAAAAGTGAAGTCATTACCTGTAGGGATATTGAGCCTGCACAAATCAGCAAGTCCGTGGGTTGGACATAGAGATCGCATTGCATTATGAGCATTGAGGAGTCTGTATTCATATGCAGAGTTTCTATCTAAGGTAATAACCATCTGGAAATTAAAGTCACCACCAAGAACAATTCGGGCATTAGTGGGAGATAGCTGTTTTGTGTAAGGTGCAGAAGAGAGCTTACCATTGTGATGGAGCATGGTAGAGATGGCTGGTATCACATGGCTCGGCGTAAAGATAAGAAAAAGAAAACAGAGGGAAAAGAGGAGGTGGGGAAAACATAAAATATCCAAAATTATAAGTTCTCCCTTACAGTAGGGGGAGGAGCTCTGAAACAAAGTAAAAAAAAAAAGTAGGGGGAGTAGCCACGATGAGACGAAGTAGAATGAATGGAGCTGTAGGGATCTCGCACAAGGAGTGTGAGAGCCCTCTAGACCTGTAAGAAGGAACTATATAAAACCAGCCAGTATACATAAGTTGAGTAAGATAACTGGCCTGCAGAATGGAACTGTGACAACTGACAAAATAATATAATGGACATAAACAACCAGAGGAAGAGTTCAGTTAAGCTAAAATGAGGATGCCTTGAAAGCCTACACTGAACACAATAATGCTTGTTACTAAAAATCTATTACATGAAATTCAAATAATGGAGATTAAGCTTGAGTGTTGGAAATCATTTATCGAAGGATAAAAATAAAAAAATGACTGTGGTGGTTGCGTGACTGATTGAGAACAGTTACAGAACATACGCTACAAAACAAATTGCCATTATCCAAAGATGAACAGTAACAGGTAAGTTATTTCTGGTCTTTACCAGAATAAACCTTAAGGAGACAACAATTTTAGTTGGTTGTCAGTCCTACAAAGTTTGCAGAGGAGACTACATTCCAAAAGAGAACCAACATTAACATAGTCAATGGGTTTGTCATTTGTTTCTATATTGCATGGACACAGAAAATATGCATCTTTAGAGATGCATAGGCAAAGACAATACAACTACAGAAAAATATGCATAGATAACTCATGTATTCACCTACTGCACACAAACCAACAGGCATCTAGAGATGTACACATCTCTCACACACACAAAACATACTGTCATGCATACAATTCCAAAACCCAAAAACACAGAGATGAACACGATACTGACAGACAGAGCAAGAGGTAGACTAAGCTGGTCAGATGGATGCAAACTTCAAGTTAGATTTCTTACAGAAAGATTTTATAGATTGTGAACATGAGGTAGATAAAAGTACTATTGGCCAGTCAATCCATGGCCTATTTGCTTAGGGATATCATTTCTACTGACTAATGTAATGCTTCAGTTTTCATGAACATGAATTTAATAATAATAAAAAGATTTGTAGAGTGCCTGGTTATTTTATTAGGAGTGTCAATGTGCTAGGATTTCAGAACCACAATAGCCCAGCGCCAAGAAACGGAGGCCTAATTTAAGACTGTCAAGAGAGCCAGGTCTTAAACCGCTTTCTAAAAACCAATTCTGAGCGTCTCGGATCAACAGGGAGGGTGTTCCACAGTTTGGCGGCCAAAAAACTGAATCAACGGCCTCCCATACCCGCTCTTTCCACCCTTGGAATCATAGTGAGCGCTGCTTCTGCAGATCTAAGACATCTGCTAGGTCGATTGAGCTTGATCAAGGGATTAAGATATCGAGGGCCTTACAGATTCAAGATTTAATGACAAAAGCACAAAGCTTTGAAGCATAGTCTTTTTCCGACTGGGAGCCATGGAATTTAAATAGGGCTGGGCCCTTTCAAAAGAGTGACAAGGAATGTTCAGCAGCACACATGCTGCAGCATTCAGTACCCTTAGAAGCATCCTTAAACTGTCTTGGGTAGCCTCAAGATATAGCCCATTACAATAGTCCGTTCTTATTCCATTGGAACGATCACTGGTAAGCAACAATGTGGTGCTCTCTAAATTTCCATTTCATCCTGGGAGAATCACGTAGTGCTTATGATGATAATTCAAATACTGGCGTATACTTGACTGTTTAGCAGAGGTGATAAAGCTCAACTGTGCTAGTCATTGTCTGATCAGGATTCAAAGTGATTGTTTAATTAACCAGATTTTGTGTTTGGAGATTGGATGAGCAGAGTAACGGATATGTGCAGGGACAGGTGGAATGATAGAAGGGTGGATGGATGAATGAATTGGTGACTGGGAAAACTGATGGTGTTTGGATGAAAGTATAAATGTGTGGCCGGAAGATTGCTGTGGAAGGAAAGATGGATGTGGGGATAGATGGAAGGATGGATGAATATATAAAAGGGCATATGGAATGGTGAAAGGTTTAATTGATGAATAAAGGGACAGATGAAAGTATGAGAAGGTGGCTGGATAGAGAAGTGAATAAATGGGCAGGATGATGGAGGCTAATCGCGACTCTTCTAGGAGGATTGGCATAGTTTGCTTCGCCTAATTGCTCACTGGCAATACAGGCCTGGTTCAAAGTAGGAGGTAGCATTATTTTATTGCCATTACTTTATTTTGATAAATGAAAGACAAGGGAAAAAGCATGGTCACATCGTTCATGGATCCTTTTGGCAACCAGCCTGCATGCTTTAAGTTTAGCACTTTTAATTTTCAATGCAAAATAAACGTTTGACGTTCATGTTGTTGACAATTTTACTTATTTCTGTATTCCCACCTCAAAAAAGGAATTGATAGCATTTTCTTAACACCTGACAGTTCCACAGAGTCTCCATTATTAAATCGATCCACTTCTAAATTTTGGACAAGACATGTTAACTTGCATGAATGACTTTTGTCAGAACCAGCTAAAGTTTTGTATTTTTCTTTTGCAAGTCATCGACTTGATATAACTTTTCCCAAACATGAAGGGAAGCGGGTAAAACCAAATAGTACATCTCGTGAACTTACCATCGGTCAATATGAAGAGCTGTGAAGGTCAGCAGTGCAGCCTTTCTCGTCAAGAGCTTGAACCCACATTGTGTGTCTCGAACTCCTCTGACACAAAGAAACCATACAAGAAAATGAAATCCATACATAAGAAATGTTCGAAAAACGGAGCGCTGCAAGACAAATAAATAGAAAATATTGAGGAGCAGGGGAGGGCTACAGTCCATCAATTAATACAGGGCCTTTTGAGTGAAGACGTCATGCGTTCAATATGGAATTAAACACTTTCAGATGCTGAGAAAACAACGTTAATTGCTACAGCAGAAACTGGAATAGCTTTCTGATTGGTGGGGGGTTGGTGGTGGCGGGAGGCATGGATACATTACTCAAAATTGTACCATCTAGTGACCCTACCCACCTGAACCTCTGGCTGTAGTGGAGCATGCTTCAGGCTGAAAGCTTGAGTGGCTGGCACCTGTGCCCAAGGTGGCAGCAGATACGGGCAGTGTGGGGCTCATTGTACAGACAACACTGCAGCACACCTGTAGGAGTCCTGAAAAGGCACACCCCTCCAGAAAAAAGGCTCACCATGAACTGTGGCCGGACTTCTTGTAGGACAGAGGCCTTGATCCTGGAGATCCACTTTGGAGATGGAGCTGGCGAGAGGAAAGAGGGTGAGGAGAATCGCAGTTTGAGAGTGCAGGGGTGTGGAATTTATTAAAATATCTACTTGTCCATGGGGCAGGTTGCTTCATAAATCTACTTGTCCTGTAACAAAATCTACTTGTCCCTTTGGTGCCATGTTGTGCGGCGACAAATTATGGCAGCAATCTCATTATATAAGAGCTCTTATATAGCCTCTCTGATTATGCCAGGGCTCATACCATAGTAGTGTTTGAATACTAGCAATCCCTTTATGTTGCTATGTTTCCGCAGATCTACATACTGGGACTGAAGGTAGTGGTAAACAATAGTTCAAGGGTTGGAATGTCCTTCTGAGTCTGTGCAAACCTACTAACTTGCATGTTTTAAGGGTTTTCAACAACTCTTCTCTAATCTTTTCCAATACTGAGAAATGTTGGAAATTTACTCCTGACAATGGCAGAAGTAATCTTTCTTCCAGAGTTGTGAACAAAATGGTTGGAGGGAAAATAAACTTGCAAACACTCAGGTTTTCACATGAGCAAATCTACACATGCATATTGGCGCATGCTAAAACGCAGTTCACAAATATTTTCTAGGAGTACTATCTCTTGCCCTACTGCTGTAAATTCCTGTGAATTCACGAAAGCCATAGTGCTGCCCTTAATGCAAGGACATCAGTGGCAGCTGGCGTTAAGGGGCGAAAGGGGCTTTGCCCCACTAGCTTCGGGACTAAGATCCGACGGGGAGGAGAAAAGAGAATGTGTACACAATGTAGCAGCTCCCTTCCTAGAACAAAAAATGGAATTTGGATTCAACACGATGCAGTGAGCACTTCATTTGATTCAAATGAAGTGCTCACTGCTTCGTGTGAATACAAATGACGTTTTTTTTTTTTAGGAAGGGATGAGGTCACGTCAAAGACCTCCTGCGCATGTGCTGCCCAGGGCGAGGACTATTGCTCGCCCTCTATGCACAATCTAGAAGTGATGTCTGCATGTAGGGAGTGGCCAGAAAAAACAGAAAATGGTTGGTTTTCAACAGGGCGCATATACTGTCGCCCAGGCGATATTAGCGCGCTATGTAAGTGAATGGTAAGGGGCAGGGCTAGTGGGTGAGTGAGACAGTAGTGGGTGGCAACAATTGTAGCACCCATTGCCTTCGTGGTACATTTAGGCCTCCTGGTTGGATAATGGAAGATGAGGGCGTGGGCTGTGGAAGAGTTGGCTGCGCAGCTCTGATTCCGGCATAATCGGCATGCAGGCATCAGGTGTGCTGTATTCCTGTTGGCTGTGTTTGATCAGGACGGACTTGCTGTGAACCCGACTGGCGATCCGGTACGTATAACTTTGAGATAAAATCATGTTATGAAGATCGTTATATATATGACGGATGGGGCCTTATTTGCATGCATACGAATATAGAAGCAAAACCCTGTAAATGTGGTGTGGTGTACAGTTTGTGTCTCCTAAACATAAACTGCGTGATGGCTGTAACGCAAGGTAAGCTTTTATGCTCCAAGCCTCCCCCTTTAAAAAATCACATTGCTACCTCTGTTGAGTTAGACATGGTCTGAAAGAATTCTGAACTTGCTTTTAACTAGGGCTTCCTATTACATATTATAAAGTTGCCGAGGGCACAGCAGCTGCGAGATTTCTGCGGATAAGTCACACAATTCTGAGCATTGGTGCACATGCACGACCTCTTGGCGCTGTCTAATATATCTCTGGCTACTTCATTTTCAGTGCTGAATTCAAATTCGGGACGAGAACAATCTGTGCATAGTGTGTATATTGCTCAGATTTTCAGCAGGAAAAGATAGGTTAACGGCCACAGGTACGGGGTAATGAGAGGTCTGGACCGGTGCAAGGTACAGCAGAGAGGTACTGAGCAGCAACAGGTACGAAGAGAAAGCGGCAGGGACAGTGAGACATAAGGAAAAAGAGACGCGCAAGGCTGGATGAGACAGGCGTATAAGCAAGGGCACTAGCTCTGTTCTTGCTACTTTGCATCCCTTCACTTCCCTGCATGAGATCCAGGTCTCCTATTTTCCTGCATGCCCGCCCCTCCCACTCACAAACATCACCAGCCCCTGAAGGACATATACCAAGGGTGCACTTTTGAGACTTTCTTTAATAATTGGGCCCCTAATTTGGTCTGGGGTTAACATGACCTTTTGAGTTTGTTAAAATTCTCTCTCTCTGTATCGGCTGGGTTCACGTTGAGTGACAGCATTCTGCTCTTTCACAGGGAGCATATCGGCACACAAATTAGTTTTGTTCAGTGCCAGTAACTAATGTGGCAGTGTGTGCTTTTTTGAGATCAAGAACAATTTTTGCTTTAGCCAATGTTTGTTAAAATGGTGAGGGTCCACCTGCTTTCACATCAATAAGGTTTTACAAAAACCATGCCAAAACAAGTCACACATTGCCAAAACTAAAAAGCTGACCACCATTTCAGACCTATTGGTTTTGCCAATGCTTGTTTATTTTTTATGTTTCCCAAAATCTTATTGAAACTGGTTACACTGATTTTCTAATATGAATATTTTGTGGAAATACTAGCATGCATCAACACATTTTACTAAATAATGCTGCAAAGAAATGGTACTTGAAATTTTACAGTAGTTTAGCAACACAAAATGTTTCCTGCTTTCATTTTTTAGTAACATTTTATATTGAAAGCAAAGAATCATTAATCTTGCTTTCAAGCTTCTGCAAATATTTGCATCTAATCAGAGAGCATTCTGGGAGCATCATGCATAGCCTCATATTGCTAAACTTTGAAACCATTTGTACACATTTTTATACTGGAACCACTGTCAGCAGTGCAGTCAGAACTTGCATTTTCTGAGAGCGCTCACCCTAATAATAAAGGCTTTCAATTAATGAACCATGAATACAAGTTTGAACAGCATTAACATATGGACACAAATATTAACTTAACTGCAGGCAGTGCCCTTCCCTGATCCTTAATGGGGTACTGCAAACTGACAGCCGAAGGGTTTGTGCTGCTGGGGGTTGGGCCTGCTTGTCCCAAGGACAAAATGCACATTAAAACTTGTTGCCCTTGACCCCAAACAATATGTTCTGGGCATCGGGCTATAGGAATTCCACATCCCTGAGAGTGTAAAGTGGGCCTGAAGACCGGCTCTTCATCGTTAAAGGCAGTTTTATGATCCGAAACCACATCGAACATTTTGATTGCTTGGCCATATCAAAAAGGTTCCTGTGCGCACAAATAGTCTGATAACCCCACTATGTGGTGGGCTGTCATAAACAAACAACAATGTTAAGAATGAAGTGTCGGTGCAGAGCACCAACGCAAATTAAGCACTGCTCTCCTTGTGGAGGATGAGGAAGGATATATGTGCCCTGCTGTCCAATGGTGATATGCTGTGGGGACAGAGAGAAGTGGTTAAATGGAAACGAGTGAAGAATAGAATTGCATATGACCATCCAACCATTTATTTTATTCCGGTGGTATATTTCAGTTGGACGGGTGAGTGCGACCAGAGGTCTTAAAGCTGCGAGTGCTGGGAAGGAGGCGAAATTAGAGCATGGAGATCGGGATATTCCAGTCCTTGTGTTTTCTTCTTTTCTTTCACTTCTGCTAATCACTCTCCACTCTGTCCAGTGCCACAGTGGCAGCTCCTCCGCTAAGGCGGAGGAGCGTCGCCTCACTGCTTTCAGAGCAGGAAAAATAAAATGATAACGCTGTTATTATAATTTTATTTTTCGTAGGTTCGAGGCTGGGTAAGGGTAAAGTGGGGTGGGGCGGAGCTGATAGCACGGGGGGGGGGGGGGGGGAGTGGTTTGCACACTCCAAGTGCACATGATGGTTTGGCCAGCTGTCTTGGGCTAAAAAGTCATGCTCACTTTGCATTTTCCCCACCAGGTTGTAATGCACAGCCTGTGGAGGAACATGCCCAGGCTCCCACTGCCTGTCTGGGCACTGAACCACGGCGTTCAAACCAATCACAACTGCATTGCAGCATTGTGGTTGGCTTAGGGGAGCCTGGGTGTGCTTCTTGGTTCCGGTCGTAGCAGAGGAACGACGGAGGAGAGAAGTGGTTTTTATTCCCCCCCCCCACTGCTCAACCCTCGTTCCCTGCCAGCTGCTACCAGTCACCTCTCTAGTAGAGGCATTGCTAACTGCTCAAGCCTCAAGGGAGTCCAATGCTACAATCAGCCTTAGGTGGTGGAAGTTCAAGAACACATGCCTTTAAATGAATGGAATAAAGCTGGACACATTCTGGCAAAGAGACATTTTAAAAGGTACTTTCCTCTTGTCCTACTCATTCACCCAAGGGGAGAGAATAGGCGGACAGAGAGGGAAGAGAGGGGAAATCAAGAAAGAGACAATATTTCTCACTTTATAAACACCAGCGCACAAGACTATCCAACAGACATCGATTAGCAATTCAGTGCCATATTAAAGGTGATTTTGATGTGATACAAACGCAACTAACATAAGAAGTATCGGTAGGTGTTCCCTTAAGGCAGGTTTTCATACCACATATAAATTCACATTGTTAAAAAGTACAGCAACAAATGCACTGATATTTAAGAGCCAGAATACTATCTTGGCATAAAGGGTTACTCCTTCACAAACGTGATGGAAATACCGCCAGCCTTATTACAAGTCTATAATATCAAATGGAAATTGTAATACGGCGGACGGGGTATCTGTCACGTATGCAACGGAGTATCTCACCCGCCAAGATCGTATTCAGGCCCTTATTCATTACTTATTAATGTCTTCATCCTGACTAAATGACAGTTTAGACTACCAACATTGCTTTGCCTCTTCTAAAACTTCTGCCCTGTAGGAGAACCAAGGGTAACTATTCACTCTTTAAAAGAACCATTTATCACCATACTAACGTATAAAAGAAGCTACTACAATAAACCATTTTTTGGCTTTCATTGCACATTCAGCAACACTCTATAGCCAACCTTAATACCACAAGCCATAGTTCCAATTTCACCTACAAACGGTGCTACTCAAAAAACACTTGCTAGAGAGAAAACTCCCTCACCATCATGCACACAACACCAAAGTTATATGGTTGGCAAAGTTACAGAGAAACCAACTCCATGATCAACCAGACCAACTTTGATCTTACAAATACATTTTAGCATACCAGATAATGCTTTATCTGGTAGAGACTATCTAGCCACAGGTTCCTTACCTTCGAATATCCCCCAGGAATCAAACTGGATCCTGAAAATTTTCACGCAGTACTTCTGCCTGCTGGTAGGTGGCACCGATCAGATCAGTGTCGTAGGCGTCAACTGAGCCAGAAGTGATGTACATGGTCTCTACGTAGGTGCCACCCCAAAGCGCTGACCTCAGTTTGTGACTACTTTCCACACCAGGAACACAGAGCCACACTGAGGAATCATGGCTAGTGTGCCAAAAGTGAAGTCCTCCAGGACCTCTTTTTTTTTATTTGTCTGAGTTTTTAGAATGCTGTGACACTTCACAATTACCTGTATTTGTATACAAACTCAGTGCGACTTTCATAAGGCATCAAATAGTAATAACAGTGTTAACCATACAAAACAGCAACAGTATCACAGCACATATGATACATACTATATCTTGTAAGCTACCCCCACCGAGGTGTTTGATCCATCCCAGCTACGATATTTATAGTTGCTGTAACTCCCGCAACTTAACATGCAAATATATGACCTCTTTATTTCAACACTTCAGGGTATTCCACAAGATAAGCCTCCACAGAACTCCAGATATCCTTTGGTCTGAAAGCTATCGGCAGATCCCCAGAATAAATATTCGATTGCTCCTTACAGTAAGCTATGTCCTTAAACCACAAAGCAATTGTAGGCGCAGACTTACCTCCCCAGTGTTTGGCCACCACCCTTTTTTCCAACAGCAAAGAAACAGCCACCAGCCTGCGATTACATGTCTTAAGTGCTGTACACACACCCAGCAAACATATCTGCGGGGTACATGCCACCGACTCCATAAGCATCTTTGTGAGGTGTTGTGTAACACTACCCCAATACCGGGACACAATCCCAGGCCAGATGTCGAAAGTCTGCACCCTCAGAACCACACCTTGCACACCGCGAATCCCCCCGCAACCCATAGCTATGCAGCCGCTCAGGCGCATAATACATTTGATGTAAAAATTTGAAATGGATGATCCGGAGAGTACAATTCGCCGTGAGTCGGCCCGTCAATGCATAGCAAGCTGTCCAGTCCTCCCATGATAATGGTTCCTCTAATTGCATAACCCATTTTTCATACGCCTTAGGAGTGTCCATCTGGTTTTCCACTAAAGAAGCCCTGTGGAGCCTGGTTGTCAAGCTCCTTCTATCTTTACTGGTCAGGAGTATCTGAACATCTGCGGCTCCTCAGGATATTCAGCCCTCACTGCTGTTCGTAACCTCATGAATGTAAACACAAGCATGGCAGTATATTCTGTCTTGGCAGTAAGATCTTCCAAAGTTTCAAAAGTGGCACCACGGTACATATTCCCTAGTGGGGTTATTCCAGCCAACCTCAAAAGATCTAACGCCCTCTGTTCCTGGGTGACAGATATGCCTGGGTGCGCATTTATTAATAATGCCAGTGCAACCTGCTCTACTCAGCAGCCCTCTCCACGCTCGAGTGGTCCAAGTCCCTGTGTTAATGTGTACTCTAGAGTTTAGTGGCCGGGAGTGATGGAGCATTGCCGTGAGAGGGATTGGGTGGACATCATCCGCCTCAAACGCCAAGTGGGGCAAGAACCTCTACGGAAAATGCCAATAATGTGCAAACTGCGCTTGTGCACACAAGTAATACAACCTCAAATCCGGTGCTCAAAGTCACCCTACTCATATGGTTGGACCATAACACTCCCAACTGCAGCACGGCTGCTTACCTGCCCATGTCAGAGTCAATATACATGACTGTAAGGCTTTGAAAAACGATTTGCTTAACACAATGGGAATGTTGACAAAAACATACAAACATTTAGGCAGGATACTCCTCTTTATTACCACGATACGATCCGCCAAGGAGAGCGGCAGACATATCCACCTGGCTACCCATTCCATCAGCGTCGCAAGTGCACAACCATAGTTCATCTGGATCATGACTTCTAGGTCCCTGTGTATCCACACACCAATATATTTAAAGGCATCCTGAGCCCACTGCAAGGGAAATTCCAATTCTTGAGCCATTGTACTCTGTGTCAGGGGCAATATAATAGACTTACTACAATTTATATTCAATCCCGATAAGTCACCAAACTTAACATACTCCCTGAGCAAGGGTTCAAGATGTATCTCTGGCTCTCGGACGTTGAATAGCATATCATCTGCATACAATTATATGGCTATCGGTCTAAACCCTAGAGCTGTGTACGTATGCTGCTGCCTAATTTTGCACGCTAAAGAGGTTCTAGCACAAGGGAAAATAACATTGGCGACAGTGGGCACCCTCGCCTAGTTCCCCTTTTGATCCAAATTGAACCGGTAACCTAGCCGTTAGCCTTGAAGTCTTGACGTTGATTCACTGTAAAGGAATGAAATCCATTGCATGAACTCAGGAGGGAGGCCCATCCTACCCAGCACCATTAACACATATCCCCAATGTATGGAGTCGAAGGCTTTGGCGGCATCCAAGAATACTGCTGCCACCTTCATCTCAGGATCCAAATAATGCAGCACAGCAAACAGCGTTCAGATATTGTGCGTTGTGGATCGCTCCTGAAAACCCTGACTGGTCTGGCAGCACCAATGCTGGTACCAATGGTTGGAGCCAAGTCGCAATTATTTTGGCTAATATTTTAACATCAATATTCAATAAAGATAGCAGGTGATATGATTCACACTTTTTTGGGTCCTTATCAGGTTTTAATAACATCACAATCAGAGCCTCACGTAGAGTGGGAGGCAATACACTGCTATCATAGGCCTCTGCATACACGTCTAAAGTACTGTAGCCAATTGATCCATGTAAGTTTTATAAAACTCACTGGGCAGGCCGTCAGAGCCCGCCGCCTTTCCCGAAGGCATTTTCTGTACAGCTTCCTTAACATCATCTACTGGCAGTGACTGGAGTAACTACTCCCTCTGACCTGATGAGAGCCAACCCAGCACAATATCCTCCAGATAGCCAACAAACTCATCCGGCGCAGCTACTGGACGTTGCCTATATAGATCCATGTAAAAATTAGCAAAGACCGACACGGTTTCTGGCGTGGTGTAACGTGGTGTTGAATTGTGATCCATAATTTCAATTATATGACCCTGCTCTTTATACCTTAGCTGCTAATGAACGACCTGCTCTTCCCCCTTTCCCATAGGCTCTAGCTTTCCAACTTCTGGATCTGAAGCGCACCTCCTGCTCAGCTAACTCCCCATATTCAGTATTAAATTATCTTATTTTTGACAGGAGCTCTGGCGCTGGCTTACTAGCGTATTATCGCGCACTCAAGGACCTTTTGAGATGAAAAATCACAGTTTGCAGAGCGGGGAGGATGGGACGGTCGGTAAGAAATCTACCGCTAGATAGAGTCTCTATCAGATAAGACATTATCAAAAATAAGTAACTTCTTCATTTGATAGAGACTTTTGGCTGCAGATTGCTTACCTTAGAATAGATAACCAAGCATTACCTCCCGGAGAAGGGTCTGCAAACTGATTAGACTAAAAAGCTCTAGAGGACCCAACGGGTGAAAGGCTCATCACGCCGTACCAGACAGTGTAAGCAGCAATGCTGGTTAAATGTGTGAAGTGCTGCCCACGTGGCTGTCAAACATATATCCTGAACGGGAACTCTGAGAGAAAACACAGTGGTGGCAGTCTTGGCCCTGGTGGAATGAGCAAACAAACCTTCAGGGGGTTGCTTCTTGGCCAGTCTGTAGCAGATCTTTACGGAGAGTGCAATCCATCTTCAGATGATTCTATTCTGCGCTGCTTTTTGTTTCTTTGCTCTGGAAAACCCAACAAAGAGTCACTGGTCCACCCTTATATCTTTAGCAAGAACAATTTAGAATGACAATGCTCTTTTTGGATACAGGCTACGGGTCTTTTTCTTCTCTTCCCGAGAAGGGTGAGATGAAACAAAGAAAGTCGGCAGGGTGATGTTTTAACCAACTTGAAAGGAGTTACTACTTGTGACCGAAATGAAGCACGGGTAAGAATAACCAGTGTGTCTGGAAATAAATTGGTGTACAGAGGATGTATAGAGAGTTGTTTGAGTGCCCGATATTAGGCCTCCAAAAAGACCGTTTTGATGGTAAGCAGTCTGAGAGGAGAACTATTCATGGGTTCGAAGGGGGGAGCACATGAGGTATGTGAGGACCAAATTAGGGTCCCATTGGGGGCATAATAAAAGGTGTAGGGGAAACCGGTTGTAGACCTGTGTAAAAATAGGTCACAACAAGTGACATGAACAGGGAAGGTTGGTCCGGTAACGACAAGAATGCAGAGATGGCCAAAAGGTATTCTTTAACTGTGCCCAAAACAAAGCCCATCTGGGTGAGGGATAACACAAATAAAAGCACTTCATACAAAGGTGCCGAAAGTCACAAAAGTGTCCCATCGGCAGGCATATACAGTTTTTGTCGAGGGGCGCCTTGCTGCTGGAATAATATCACCACGCTCAGTCCCCAAGCATGAAGGTGGGGGTGTGGAGGTTCGGGTGCAGAACACTGCCCTGTTGCTGCGACAGGAGGTCCTCCGGAAGGGGCATCCTGATCGGAGGACTAAGATTCATGCTCAGGATTTCTGCATACCACACTCTTTATGCCCAATCTGGACCCACTAAGCTGAATTTGGCCCAGTTGGTCCTGATCTTCTTGAGAACTTGTGGGAGGAGTGGTATTGGTGGAAAGGAGTCCTGATCTCCACTAGAACCAAAATGCATCTCAGAGCGAGAGCTGCCTTGGAAACTCCAACACACAGAAGTACTGACAATGCACAAATAGATCCAACATAGGTTTTCTCGAACTTCTTAAGAATCCTTGGATCACCTCCTGGTGAAGATGCAGTTCGTGACCCGAGAGGCATTGACAGTGGAGTTTGTCCGCCCCAGAGTTTAGGGGTCCCACCTAGTGCTTCCTGACCAGCAAAATGTGCTGGAGTTCCAGTCATGCACAGAGCCTCCAGTCACCGAGCCCAAGACCCCCACTCCACACGGTTTGTTATAGTACCACATGGTTACGGTATTGTTCATGAACACCTGAACCAGCCTCCTCTTGATGGATGGAAGGAAGGCTTTCAATGCTAAGCCGATCCCTCTCAACTCTAAGAGTCTGACATGGAGCACAGACTTCGCTCAAGACCAGAGTCCTCTGATCTCCACCTCTCTTAGATAGCCACCCCAACCCAGAAGTGACGAGTCTGTCACCACTGTGAGATTTGGGAGATGGTTCTGCCAATGATCAAATTGCGGTCCATCAGCTACCAGTAAAGATATTCTGCTGTTTCCTCTGGTATCTGGACTAGGTCGAAGAAATTCCCCTGATGCTGATCCCACTGGGAGTTCAGATCCCACTGCAGAAACCGCATAAGCCAAAGGGTATGCTTTACCAGCATGATGCAGGAGGCCATGAGACCCAGCAGCCTCAGAATCAGTCTCAGAAGATCTTGGATAAAGGCTGAAACTTGGGTATCATAACTAAGGCTCCCAGTTTACAGTTTTTACTTATTTTTACAGATAAATACAGACAGAAAACCATTTAATTTCTTGTCTGTATTTATTTTTAAATGTGGATAAAAACGGAAAATGGGTGCTTTTTGAGTGATTCTAAATACACTTTGCCATGACTGCCAGGCCAATAACTGTGTGGAATGATAGGTAAGGGGGTTAAAAATAAAAGGACTTTTAGTAAAGAGGCTTAAACAGCAGTAGATATGCACTAGGCTGATACTGAAATGTGCATATTTTCATATAAGTGCATTAATTTATCTCTGTAGGTGTTCATATCCCTGAAACCTGGCAGGCATTCAAGCGTGATTGCATATTTATTGGTTAAATAAATGCAGAAATATACCAGTTTCAGCTTTATCTTTTTCACCAAACCCATAATAAATATGGATAAATACAGACGGAAATGTGAAAAAACATAAATACCATAAAACCGAGAGCCCTAATCATAACCTGAATATCCTGGACTTGCTCCTTTGGAAGACAGGCGCAAAACTGCACTTTATCCAGAATGGCTTCGATGAAGAGAAGCGTCTGAGATGCAACTTCAGGATGTTGATTGTGAAACCCAGCGAATTAAGGAGATCTACCGTAGTTTGAATTTGGGAGATGACTGGCTGTTGAATTCAAACTCGTTCCAGGCCGACGCTGAGGTAAAAGAAGACTGGGACAACTAACCTCCACAGATCAGGTGCAACAACTGCCATCACTTGGCTCCTGGCCCACCACTAACCACAGATAACATCAGTGGGCTGGCAGGAAGGAAATATGAAAATATGCATCCTGCAAGTCCAGCATTACCATCCAGTCTCCTTGATCCAGGGAGGATAGGAGCAGATAGAACCTGAGCCAGAGTGAGCTTTCGTAATGTTTCCTTTTGCAGGAAGTAGTTGAGGGCGCAAGTCTAGAATAGGACAGAGGCATTCTTCTTTTTTTGGCATCAGAAAGTAGTGGTAATAGCAACCAAGACCTACTTCTGAAGGGGACACTCTGCTGATGGCTCTTTTAGCCAAAAGAAACCACACTCCCAGTAGCAAGAGCGATAGGTGGTTCTCAGTCAGCAGATCTGAGTACGGTGACGGGGGTAGCTGGGTTTCCTTAAACAGAAGAGCATATATGCTGAACCATCTGAAGCACCCACGTGTCTGATGTTATAGCTTGCCATTGGGACAGGTGGTTTCTGATCCTGCTGCCAACCGGTTGCCCATGATATTGCAAGGGCATATTAAAGTGGTTTGGAGTATGTGGCTGTTGGTGGGGAGGGGTGGGGAAGAAGTGGCAGACTTCTGGCCTTGGTTCCTATGAGGTACCCCAAAGGACTAAGTAGACTGCTAGCTGTGGTGGCACGGGGTGAAAGGATGTGTGAGATAGCTCCACTATATCCATGGAAAGAGCAGAAAGTGGAATGAGCCTGTCAAGGGGCCATGGATAGTCCAAACTAATCTGCCCTGTCGCCAAACAGTTGAGTGTCATCTAAGGACATGTCCATTAGGAATGCCTGTACAACTCCTGAGAGGTCAGTAGATCTCAGCCAAGTGTGAAGTCTCTGCGCCACCAAAGAAGCAATGGCTCTGCCCAGAAAGTCAGTTGTATCCAGCCTATAGCATATGCTGAACTTTGATGTGTCCCTGTCACCAGCAATAGCTAGAGTCACAATGATTTGGGTCACCCCTTGGACCATGGGCAGCACTTGCGCAACCAAGTCCCATGTAGTACGGGAATACCGGCTCAATATGCATGAGGTGTTCACAGACCGGAGTGCGAGTAAAAAAATCCTCTTTCCAAAGGTAACTATTCTTTTAGATTCCTTGAATTCCCCATCCTGTAGTGTGGTAGGAAACGCACCAGAGTTTCGTTTACAAGTTGAGGCTTGTACTTCAAAGCTCTCAGGGTTGTGGTGCTGAGTGAGGAAGGCTAAATCCCCAGGGGCAGGGCCATGGCAGTGGGCGATGGTCCTGTGCATAGGAGGTCCTGTGCATAGGAGTGCCTGTGCAGGGCTTTGCCTTGGCTCAAGAACAACATAAATGAAGTCTTCATTAAGGGGGGTCTGTGTGGGATACCCTGGGCTGAGGCACCTCTGTCAAGATGCTGCGCTTGACTTCCACCGTGGGCAATGTAAGGTCCAGGACCTGAGCTGCCCTCTGTACACCATGACAAATTAAGCTCCTTCCTCCATAACCACAGTAGGAGGAGACAGAAAGGCAGTGTCTGGTGAAGTGTACAGGCCACTGACATCAGCCAATTCCTTGTACCAGTTATCCTTGGCTAGGGTTCCTCAAGGGGATCAAGATAACTAGAGGGATCCGTAGTTCCACTCCAACTGTATTAATCACAGGGCCTGTCATTAAAAGGAGGCACTTTCCCCAACTCGGAAGGGCTGCATCCAGCAGGTGCTGGAGTAGACATCAGATCATGTTGATCCGGGTCCGTATCGGAGTCAGGAATTAAGACCATGACGGCGGCGCCGGAAATGGTGCCACAGAACCAAAAGCAAAAGGTACAATTGATGGATGGAATGCTGAACAATGCAAACATTCCACCCCCCCCCCCCCCCCGTCACAAGGATCCATTGTTCTTTCGCTCACCACGCCACTCCAGTTTGGACCCAGCCATATGCAAATTAGTCTTGACCCTGCTCCTCATGGGAACAGTCCAGCCTGAACTGCCAAGCCAGGTCCACCCTTGACCAGAAACAAGCATCCTGGGACCGGTTTCGGGGCATCACCCCTCATCAGCCAGGCTAGCATAAATCCAGTGGCGCAGGGAGAATGGGACTCACGTCTGGGCATACCGTTCCCACTTAGGGCAGCAAAAGCAAAAGTCCCAACAAATGTCATGGATTTGCGAAGGGGGTCGGTCTGGATACAGTAAAGAATCCAGAGGTCCGACTGGAGTAGAGTGCAGACCTGCCAGTGAAAACTCTGTCGGCGCACCCGACAAACTCATGGAGCTTGAAGGAGCTCCAGAGGGGTCAGATCGGCCAAAAATCAGATGCACGATCTTATAGAACTCCTCGGTCGCATTGGCTCTGGGAAATTCGGGGAGGCGTGGAATGGCCCTAGGCTATGGCTTCACAGGAACGACACGGGAGCATGGCCTTAATTTGTGGGGCCATTCCCGCGCCTCATCCTGTGACTTGGACTGGCGCACATAGGTTGACGAACAATTTAACTTCCTCTGGTTCTGGAACTGAGGTCAGCCTGCTGGGGTGGGGCCTAGATAGACACGTCGCTTCTGGTGTGGATGACGCCTACTTGATTGACGCCACCCATCGGCACGCAGAGGTACTGCGCAAAAATTTCCGGATTCAGACTAATGCCTGGGGAATATTCTAAGAAAAGCAATCTGCGGCTAGAAGTCTCTATCAGAGATATTATGCAAAACATCTCATCATAAGGCATCTATCTTGCTTGAATAAAATGTACCACATTCTGGCTGAGCAAATGACTGCCCGCCAACAATCTAGAAAAAGCCTTTTGCAACAACCATCCATACACCAAACACCAAAAAGATCTCCTGAGATAAAAATCACTTTAACGCTAACTTACAAAACAGTAACTCTCACAAAGCATTAAGAAACACTTTTCAAATTCACTACTAACCACACACAACAAAACAGATACATACCATCAATGGTGCCTTTAGATTGATGACCCTCACATGAGCATGAAAGAGGGCCCAAACACTGAATATGAAGCAATCCTATTAACAAAGGCGACTGACGCTATACAAATGTAAACAAACTAATATAGTCAATTCGAACTTTAGCATAACCAGCTCAAACATTTATTTCTCAGCGGCCGGTAAACTACCACTGACTTGTCTATAGGACCTTTAATAGCCAAAGGTAATGCAACCTACTTAAAGCAAGGACTTGTATCAGACTCAGGTGACCTCCAGTAAAGGTGTAAGGCTTCAGAAAGGACTTGTCTTCCTTGAGGGACATCTGGTAATGGCCTAGAATACTTCCGCCTTATACAGAAAGGACTTGTCTGCCTCAAGGGAAATCTATTGACGGCCAAAAAAAAAACAAAAAAAAAAAAAAAAACAACTTTGCAAATGGCAAAAATCTAATTTCTAGACACCTGAGCAGAAAAACAAAAATACATTTGGTGTTCCTCAGTGGATTCAAGATTGAAAGTGTTCTGAATGTATACTTTTGAACCCAAATTTCTGGAAAGATTAAACACATTTTTAGCTTACCACCAGGCTGTTGAAGATTCTCTGCTAATGTTTGCCCAGCAACAAGGACGAAGAAGCAAAGCTTTCTAAGTCGACCAGGGTGCAAGTTGCTGGTGCAAGTTACTGACCAAAAGCTCATAGAGAAGATAGCTCTCAAAGTAACTTAATACAAGTGATGCCTTCTTGTTCTCCGGATTGTGTTTCAGAAACTGAAGGGTCGCTGGAACTCTGTCAAAGTCACAAGTAAAATATCAGGAAACGCTCCAGAGAGCTGCTTGGCAATGAATCTCTGGCAATTATTCCCTAGTTCCCTAATGGAATTCCACACCACTTAAGGTTGGAGCATCCACTGTGGTCTTCTGAGTCTTGGGTCTTCAGCTTTAAAGAGGAAGCAGCTCCAGAATGAGAAGAAATAATAAACCCATCGGATTCAGCTCAATCTTCCACCCCGCCTTGCCACTCTGCAAATTCATCAGTTCATTCTGAGATCTTTTAATGAAGGATCCCAAAGCTGGCATTTATTCTACCGAACTTGCAAAGTCTTTCTCATGAGTGAGGCACAAATCCGATATTTGCTCAAGGATGGCAGAATTCTTGCTGGTCATCTGTAGAGAAAACTCATGAAAGAACTGAAAGATAGATAAATCCTCCCATTTTACCCAAATCTGAATATTTCTATTGCAATACTACCTATGGACCCAAAATTCTATATCCCCAACATCTTCAGGGAGCCTTTAGCTTCAGATGCTATTTTTTTAGACCGAATCTGTACTAGCTCTTATTTTTTAGTCCTTATTTTGGACATTGGAATGAAAGCTGCAGAACTGACCCCTCTCAGGCGACAGACCTATCACTTCTAGTGCACTTTATTAATGGTATTAGTAGGAATAGGTATGGGGACATGGACAACACTTGAGTCTAGCGAGCCGCCTTTCAGCAGGCCAATTTGAGGCTGGGGAATAAAAGTGCGGATGTGCGATTCCCTCGAGGGTTGTGAAAGCAGAGTACCATTTAAGGGGTAAATATAGATAGAGCAGAAGCAGCAACATAGAGGGAAGATGCAGCGCAAATAGCTGTGACAGTTGTGCTGGAGAGAATATACAGGCTAGCATCTAAAACGGTGCATAGTTTACTGCTTCTTACACACGTTTATGATAGCTCATGACGGAAACACAGCCTGTAACCACAGTACTGCAACTGGCTTTACGGTTGATCATGGACACTCATGCCTATTGAATGTCTGCAGGGTTCAATTTCTTTGTCGATGTATCTGCTCAATAGAACCCTTCAGCAGCAAGAGTAAGAAGCGGAGAACTCAGTCCTTTTTCTGGGTACTGTAAGGTGAAGCTTGTAGCTGTGCTGGAAGTGAAGTATCAGTCTGATAGGAAGCAGTTAACAAAGGGATTTAGAAGTAGACTCAAAAGGCTTACAGAGAAGTGTGGCACCAACGGATCTTCAAGAGAATATCGGTCTACAAATGTCTGTGCACTGTAGTGTTTTTGGCCAAAAAATCTTCAGTATTGCTAAAACTTCTTGAGGCAGACAAGAGGAGTTGAAACCTGCCAATGTCACTGGGACCTTGACCGACTGGCAAAACAAAAATGGAGAGGAAGAGGACAACTACCAGGGCACACCCTCCCAGTTATCACATATCCACATACCTAGTACACTGGCAGGAGTAGCTTACCTAGTTGAAGCTAATGTAGGAGTGGCAAAGAAAAAAGACTATCCAGCAGTATCTTAAAGATTTTGGAAAGGTCGCTTCACCTTCAACTTCTCGTGGCACGCTTCATCATAGGTGTCCTAACCACACCAGAGTACGTGAATACCACTGGAATAGGCAGGTGTCTCAAGTTCATACCCAAATGATTTTTCCTTTATTAGTTTGGGAACCTTCGAAAACAACCTGAACTTTGTCATGCCGGTGTTGCACTGGCAATTGTGTTTTTGGTAAACTTACCCTAACTTAGGGTGGATTCAGCAGTGCAGGGGCAGTTTCCCTATAGTGAGACACTGTCTGAGGAAGAAGGATAAAGTCTCTACCTCAACTTAATGATAGAATAGTTGTTTGCCTTAGGTGGGGCTATCACCGTGACTATTGTCCCTACGACTTTGGGCATGATCACTGTTGAAATAAAGGCGTGAAGCTCGGCTATAGAAATGTGGTACCTCAGTTGCATATTTGAATTAGTGATCCATTACAGCTATGCTGTCTATTTTCAGTTTGGTGTCGGATGTTAAAAGAAATTGAAATTTAGTTGAACAATCATTAGTAACCTCATAGTGGCAGATATTGTGGAAACAGGTTGACATCTTCAATTATTCACAGCTCATATTGTAGAAGTCAGTACGCTTTTTTCCAGTACCCCTGCTATTGTAACACTATCTAACGTGGTTATATGAAATACGGGAGGGAAGCCAGGATCCACCCAGAAAGTTGTGTATGCAAACGGACATACAGGACGAACCGCAGTTAAGACAGTTAAGTGTAAGAGCTGCATTAGGACCCATATAATACAGCAACTTGATGACAAGCAAAGGGACAGGTCTTAAAACTCTGACACATCTAGTGAAACCCCCTCCACAGGTTGAGTCCACCAGAGTGGTATTTACGTACTCTGGTGTGGTTAGGACACCTATGATGAAACAAGCCACGATAACTTGTGCGTGAGGCAATCTTTTTTAAAATCGTTTAGATTCTGCCTAATCGTCTCTTTCCCTGGTCTCTCCTATACCAGCCTAAACTAGGTAAGCTACACCTGCCAGGGTACTAAATCTGTACATATGTGTCAACTATGAGGCTGTGCCCTAGTAGTTTCCTCTCCCTCTCTGGTTGTGTATTGACATGCGTGGAGCTGTGTGGCTCTCAGAGGTAATCAGGCAATTAGCTGGTCAATTAAAAGTGTTTGAGTCACCAAGCACCCAGGACTTTTAAAAATGAAATCCACCAGAAAAACAGACAATACCGCAGGGGACAACAGTTCCAACGTCCATAAGAACCCCACTATACAGACAGTCTATCGACGGTTGGAACCCATACCTCAACCACCCTTAACCACCTGCACCACCGAATTCTCAGAGGTTCCAGACAACTGTACCTTTTTCAGGCAGAGGCAGCGGAAGGGGTTGTGGAAAAAAGACAAGGTACGATGGGACTACCTTTAGCAACATCAGTAAATGGAACCATCTCCACGACTAGGCACCAGCAATCAACAGATGCGGTAATAACCTGAGGTAACATACTTTCAGTGATACACAATACAGACACACAATAAAGGGTTACGTTTTGGACCAAGATACTAACTGGATATATTCAACTTAAGAATGGAAATCCTCAAGTTTTTCCAGAAAATCAGACAAAGTTTTTTTTACTAACAGTACTACCTCATTTGAAGACAATGACCTGATTACGGCATTAAGAAAGAAGTTTGGGTTCAAATCCCACCGCATCAGCAATCAGCACCATGCATCATGAAGAACTTGCCTTTGAGGAGGCAGCAGCAATAGACATTGAGAAACTGAATAACAAAGAGATTTGCACTTACCGTAACCTGTGCAGAGATGAAAACAAGGCACTAACTTAATTGCCTTCTCTACAGTGTGTTATAATAAAACCAGTTGCCAAGGGAAAGTAATTGTGGTAATGGCAAAAGAAATGTATAGAGATGGAAGTTTAAAACTTCTAGGGGACACCAGTAACTGCAAATAACTGCAAAAAACTTCACAAAGACCCAACCAGTGACATTTTAAAGGACAGCAAATTAATAATAAACCGAGCAGAAGAAAACCGATGTATTACCAAACATGAGGCTGAGTTTCAATATGAAAGTAATCCCAAGGTTTCTTACTTTTATATACTACAAAAGTACACAAAAACAAGCACCCTCACCCGAGCAGACCAATTGTGTCTAGCATAGAATCAGCTATAGAAGTTTTCTCAAAATTCATAGTCCATTTTTTGAAACCTTTGTTTCTAGAAATGCAGTCTTATGTGAAAGATACTAAAGAAATTTGGAGTAGCCAATATCCTGGAGGAAATGGAATAGTATGCCTCACACAGAGATCCTCCTGATAATGGATATGGAGGCTTAAGACACCAACATGATTACGAGCCTTGGAGATCTTATTTGGATAATCTCAATGAAAATCTAGGACTGCTGACAAGTTTATACTATTTGCATCTACATGGTTCTCACAAGGGACTATTTCATATTTGATTATGACTTCTAACTGCAAGCAAGAGCAGCACATTTACCTAGAGTATGGCCTGCCCGTACATACATAACTCCAAAAGAACCAATACCATGTTCCTTTCAAACCCCTTTCTTAGGTACATAGGGGGGTGGAAATGATATATTGATGATATATTAAACATTTGTAGCAGTGAGATTCACAGTAAACATGGACAACAAGGAAATCTCATTTTTGGATTTAAAAATAAAAGCCTGCAATAAAAGTTGAAAAGCAAGGCATTTTATAAGCCTACACACCGGAATAAGCTCTGACGATATGACATTTTCTATCTCAAGTCATTGTTGAACAATCTTCTAGCAGGACAATTCCTTGAATTAGAAAGAGAAAAAGGATTTCAAGTACCATGTGCAATTGCTGAACAACAATCTGAGGGCAAGGAATATCCTATCAGAATCATTAAACAAGCTATGAAACGAGCATCCAACAGCACTTGAGTGCAAATTACTCCAAAATTTCCAAAAACCAGAGACAGATCGTCTCATATGTGTTACAGCCTTCAGACTTTATTCTAACTTGATGATTTATTCCAACTTTGTAAAGAAAATCAGTCAAATGCTGAGAATTTTAACATCTTGGACCCTTAAACCTTGAAAAACCAATGTATTAATTTAGGATTGGAAGATCACCAAGAGACCATCTTGTCCACACAAGACCAAACAAGCACTTCCTACAGAACACTACAAGCACAGCTTTGAACCTTCCCCTGGTTATGGATCATTACCCTTGTGGACGATGTAATATCTGCCCATTAACAAAAAAAACTAACAAACTGGACTTTGGCCCCACCCCCAACTGTACTCTGAAGAACTTATTGAATTGCGAGTCAAGGAACACCATTTACACCTTGTATGTCACTGTAATCTTTGCAATGTTGAAAGGACCATGAGAATAGTAAGCGCCAGGGTAGAAGAACACAGAAGCATCATCAGATGTAAAAAGACAGTCACCACATTGATAAAACATATCCAGGAGAAAAAGCAAATGGAACTTACTTACTGTGTTTTGTCAATGATAAACTATAAGAAGACAGTTCCAAAATAGAAGCTAAACTCCTATATTATGAAGAAAGATGGATCTATTATCCTAATACCTCCGTCACTGGTCTGAACAATGATATACAATTGAATAAGATATCAGGAAATAGATGAGTCCACAAGACTCGGATAAGCCTAAACAGGTGGCAAGAAAAAAATATGGAGTTCAGGTTGCCTTTTTATGCAGGGTCTAACCATTCTCTGGTTGGTCCTGTTATGACGATTAAAGATCACATCTAAAGCAGGGCAGATTAGCCATGGAGCACACAATAATGCGTACTTATTAAAAAAGATTGTTCATGAGAGTCTTTGTGTGTGAGATACTAAAGAACTGTCACATACAGCACCGAAATATTATCCGAAGAAGAATAACAATCGACTATGGAAAGCGCAAGTCTTTGTAGCACTGATCACTAATGCAGTCTACTGACAACAACATACTTGATTCAGTAATTATATATAATATATATATATATATATATATATATATATATATATATATATATATATATATTACCTACTGGCGGTCGCCAGTAGGTAGTTATAGTTAGGACCACGTTTCCATAGGAAATCCGCAACCTTCTATTTTGAATAACTTTGGCGCCGGTCGACGAATCCTCGCGAATTTCTCAAAATAGGTGGGGCGCTACGCTCCGCTCCTACCCTGAAAGTCTCGGGGGGATCCGTCAAGCGGGGGCTGAGATAAAAGGGGGGTCCCAAAACGCGTTTTTCCCATGCATTTTTCCATAGGACCTTTAGAACGAGCTACAGCCCGAACGGCTGAACAGAATTACTCAAAATTTGGCAGAGAGGTAGTCCCTAGGTCAAGGAAGTGCCTTTTGTAGGTTTGGTGTAAATCTGTTCAGTAGATTCTGAGAAAATAGCCTTTAAATCAATATATATATCTGAGCCCGCTTACGGTACGCTTACCGTACGCTTACGGTAAGCGTACGGTGGCGTGCGCGAGCGCGATTCTGATTGGCTCTTAGATCTTAGTAAACATTCGAATCGGCCGAAACCAGGAAGCGGCGGCCGCCATTTTGTGTATTTCACTCTGAAAAAAAAGAGTGAAAACAAGGAAAGGGGGCAATGAGGAGAGTTACAGACCCCCTAACAATTGTAAGGGGGTCAAAGAAGGACAGAAAAGTACAAAAAAAACATTTATTGATTTTAAAAAAAATCACGGGGTACGCGTACGGTAAGCTTACGGTAAGCGTACGGTAAAAAAAATAAAAATAAATAAATGAAAAGCAGATTTAAGAGTTTAGAAATTAGGGAGCTCTAAAAAGAGCTGTTGTGTTTATGGAGTCATTTTTTTAGTGGTACCTACAAGTAAGTACCGATGCAGAGTCTAAGGTTCAAGAGGAAGACTCTGTTCCCTTCATCATTGAAGTGCACACCATCTCCTCTATAAATGTCTTGCATGTCGTAACGCAAGTTGTTGTGGTAAATGGCACCCATACCATAGTCACGGAGGAAAGCAGAAACAGATTTGTTGACGTGCTTTCTTGCTTTGTCAATCTGTGGACAGAAATGATTGGACCAGTTCCATTTTTGCCTTTGGCATATGTTGGAAAACACAAAGGCAGTTTTAGGGAAAAGTGTAAACAGTTGTGCAAAGGTGTCCTTCATAAGCATTTCCAGACCTACCCCAGTCAAAGTGCCTAGGTCATTGCCACCACAGTGCACTATTATGAGGTCAGGGTGTTGGATTTGAATGAAGGATTTCACCAATGGCATCAATTGGTGCCACTTTAACCCTCTCTGACCAATCCATTTAATGTCTACATTTGGCAAAGCAAGGTCTCTCACCATATCTGTTTTCTCTGCAAACTTTTCACTCCAGAAGACATAGCTGTGCCCTACAATCCACACTGTGAACATCTTCAAAGGAGAACTGGATGCACTCAGGAGGTGTCTTTCAGTAGAATGGCAATATGAAAAGAAAGACAGTTTGGAAATGGAGGCATACATATTTTTTACAAAACAAAAAGAACTGATTGGCTGTTTCATACCATTCTAGAAAAAAAACTAGGCTGTATGTGAAAATTAATAGAAGCATGTTTTGTATTGGTACAAAAAAATGTGTAACCAAAGAACAGTACTATGGATTTGCTGTTAGGTTTGAAAAGTCAAGCACTCTTGCTCTGTGGAATTGAAACATTGTGTGTCGAACTTCTGACCTAACTGCACACAGCAGTGTTCCATGAGCTGTTGCTATGGTAGCAGGCAGAAGTCAAGTTGGGGGCAGGGTACTTTTGGAAAAGGGTTGGTTTTCAACCAATAGAAATGTGTCATTACATTTGAAAAAAAGGGGGAAGCACTGAGATTTGAAACTTACATGTATATGTGTGGAAAAATAGAGGGAAAGTTTGCCATTATCTGGTTCTGCTGAGAGGAGAGAGGTGAACACAACAGAGATCCTGGCTCTGATAATCTGCTGTTTGAGTGTCACATTTCTTTCACAACTAACTAATTTTAAAGGTGAGTTTACAGTTTGAGAGGGGATGTATGTGGTAACTTAAGAAATGAATAATAGAAATGGGAATTGTTTTTGTTGTAGTTACACATGGTGGTTTCATAATGTGTCAGTCTGTAAAAGTGATTTTCACTTGGCCCGAAAAAAAAAGAGCAGTAAGTGTGCTTTCAAATTGGCAAAGAAATTTCGTTTTGGCACTAATGTGAAAACATGACTCTGTGTGCATGGAAGAATTATAGGCAGAGATTTATTGCGTCTTGCTCTGGTGATTTCACAGTTGCAGTAGATGGAAAGGGGGAGCGAATTTTTGGGGGAAGAAGCAGAGGCTTAGCACACACCCATGTGCTTGCCATGTATAGTCATGCACAGTAATTAGAAGCGAGTGGGGTTTTCAGGTTTAAGTCTGTAATGCAAATACATTCAGCATCACTAAGGCTGGTTGCCCCTGCTGGAGTGTAGGCAGTCACAGAGAATACACACGGTGGTGGTCTGAAAAAAAAACAGCTTGGACATGTGCATTTAAATAAATTTAAAAAAAAAGGTTTCAGAATGTGTCAGTCTGTAAAAGTGATTTCAAATTGTAAAAAGAGATTTTCACTTGGCCCGAAAAAAAAAGAGCAGTAAGTGTGCTTTCAAATTGGCAAAGAAATTTCGTTTTGGCACTAATGTGAAAACATGACTCTGTGTGCATAGAAGAATTATAGGCAGAGATTTATTGCGTCTTGCTCTGGTGATTTCACAGTTGCAGTAGATGGAAAAGAGGAGCGAATTTTTGAGGGAAGAAGCAGAGGCTTAGCACACACCCATGTGCTTGCCATGTATAGTCATGCACAGTAATTAGAAGCGAGTGGGGTTTTCAGGTTTCAGTCTGTAATGCAAATACATTCAGCATCACTAAGGCTGGTTGCCCCTGCTGGAGTGTAGGCAGTCACAGAGAATACACACGGTGGTGGTCTGAAAAAAAAACAGCTTGGACATGTGCATTTAAATAAATTTAAAAAAAAGGTTTCAGAATGTGTCAGTCTGTAAAAGTGATTTCAAATTGTAAAAAGAGATTTTCACTTGGCCCGAAAAAAAAAGAGCAGTAAGTGTGCTTTCAAATTGGCAAAGAAATTTCGTTTTGGCACTAATGTGAAAACATGACTCTGTGTGCATAGAAGAATTATAGGCAGAGATTTATTGCGTCTTGCTCTGGTGATTTCACAGTTGCAGTAGATGGAAAGGGGGAGCGAATTTTTGGGGGAAGAAGCAGAGGCTTAGCACACACCCATGTCCTTGCCGTGTATAGTCATGCACAGTATTTACAAGCCAGTGGGGTTTTCAGGTTTAAGTCTGTAATGCAAATACATTCAGCATCACTAAGGCTGGTTGCCCCTGCTGGAGTGTAGGCAGTCACAGAGAATACACACGGTGGTGGTCTGAAAAAAAAACAGCTTGGACATGTGCATTTAAATAAATTTTAAAAAAAGGTTTCAGAATGTGTCAGTCTGTAAAAGTGATTTCAAATTGTAAAAAGAGATTTTCATTTTAAAAACTATTTTTTAAAAAAACAAATGAATAAATATTTTTTTGAGTGAGTATGGTAAGTCAATAATAATAATTGTAGTCTCTCAAGGACCTTCTAATGTGATAAATGATTTTTAGTGTTTTTTTAAAAAAATAAAAAAAAAGGTACGCTTACCGTACGCGTACGGTAAAAAAAAATAAAAAAAAGTTTTTAAAAACATATGTAAAAAAAAGATGAAAGATAAGGTTGGCTCTTAAAAGAACCGTTGTGTTCATGCAGGGACAGAGGAAAGAAAGATTGGGAATATTAGACGGTACGACAAGTGTGCTGATCTATTTTACTGTTCACCAGGGAAACACTGGTCTCCCTATAAGTAATTAGATCGTGACAAGTGGCGCACCGTACTTCAACCCTCGCAAACCGAGGGTTAATTTCCAGAGGGCCAGCAAAAGGAGATTCTCCCCCCACAGATGAAGGGCTCACCTGACCTGCAGAAGAAGGAGTCTGCCCTGCAGGTGATGGTCCAGGCTGAGCTGCTGTGGATGTACTGGCTCGTCTTTCTGAAGAGTTACCTCCAAAAAGATGACCATGTGTCCTTCTGTGTACATCCTGGAGGTGTCTCTTCATGGTGCGATTCCCAAAGGAATACTTCCTGTTAGGATTACCTCTAGAAAGTACACGCTTACACAGCTTGCAAGTAACTAAGGGTGCATTCACCTTTTGCTGGCCTTCTGGAAAAGTAAAATAATCCCAAACATAAGAAGGCTTTACTTTCCTCGCTCTCTGCCTCAAGACAGTGCTGCTGGTGCTAGCCTCACTCTCAGAAGAGCTCTGCTGTTCTGCCATCGTATCCCAAAGACAAACCAGCTCCTTCTCCCAAGGGATCACAAGCAGAAATGAGGGGAATGGGTGTGGTGTAGGAGAGTTCTAGAACTGAAAGTAGTTTCAACCAATCAAAAGTTGTGTTTCATGATCACATGACCAACCGTACGCTTACGGTACGCTTACGGTACGCTTACGGCAAAAAGTACGCGTGCGCGTAAAAAAGACACGCGCTTGCGCGCATGCGCATAACAGTCACTCCCCGGCACTTCCGCGTAACGTGCGCGTGTTGCGTAAGCGCGCACGCGTCCCACGCGCAGTACGCGCGGCTACGCAAAGTACGTAACTATACGCAAGCAGCGTAGATAGATTACGGACGTTGCGTAAACCGTACGCTTACCGTGAGCTTACGGTACGCGTACTATAAAAAAAAAAAAAAAAAAAAAAAAAAAAAAAAATCTGGAAATAAATTTTACATGTTTATTTTAAAAAATATATATAAAAAAAATATTTAAGGATTTTAAAAATTTAAGCATAGTCTTTATAAAAGATAAGAAAATTAAATTAAAAATATGTTTGAAAAAAATGAAGAATAAAAAAAAAAAATAGCATTTAAAAAACCTTGCAAATTCACTGAAAAAACCATGGGTTTCACACACGTTATAGTTAGGAATTAGCATTTAAAAAACCTTAGAAATTCACTGAAAAAACCATAGGTTTCACACACGTTATAGTTAGGAATTAGCATTTAAAAAACCTTAGAAATTCAGTGAAAAAACCATAGGTTTCACACATGTTCTAGTTAGCTGGACATTTTACTCGTAAAAAACCAATGAAATTGCCCCGTTATAGTTAGTTCAGCTAACTATAACTCGCGCGCCCGCAATGCACTGCTGATGACGTCACATATTACATCACTCATGACATGGTCAGTGACATCACTCATGACATCACTGATGACATCTCAAATGACATCACTGATGACATCACTGATGACATCATCCTTGTGATAGAGTGGCAGACCTCCTCTCACCTTAATATAAGCTTTGATACACACATTCAAAAATAGAGACTAAAAATTTCAAAACAATGGACATACCAATACCAGTTACAACAACCTCTTCAGTAATTCTAAGATCCACATACACATCCACTCATTCACCAACAGTCCTATACAGTCACTCATACATGTACTCACTCATCATATGTACTCATACATCTATACATCCTGTTACACAATGCCACTCATCCATAGAGTTACTCACACACATAGTCACTCATGCTAATAAAGAATAAAACATACATTTACTTGCATATACAGTAATACACACACCACCATACTTACTTCTACGGAAACTTACACATACTTAGTCTTTTAAACAATCACTTATAGAAACACATACTTATTCATACAGGAACTCTTTCAATCTCTCCCTCTCACATATACTCACATATATACACCAATAGTCACATATACTAGTTTAAAACATATGTAGTTACTCCTGAAGACACTATTGAGACAGTCATTCACTCACTAACACACCCATACACACACTCATCCACCCATACAGTCCTGCACACATGCTGTCTTCAACACATACAAACAGTGAGTCACTCATTCATGCATCTATGCACTACGTAATACCCCCCACCGTACCATACAGACACTCAGACTGATACTCAAAAAAACAACTAATAACCTATATAGACACCCATGTAGCTACTCACCAACCCATGCAGCCACTTATACACAAAGTGAGAGATACACTTAATCAGTCAGTTACACAATCAATTTTTCAAAAACAAATCATCCATTTAGACACTTATATACCCATTTATTCTTCCATCGACCTTGAGATATACATATATAAAACATATTTAATTTTCAGAAAAACACACATTCACTGGATGATGTCATCAGTGATGTCATCAGTGATGTCATTTGAGATGTCATCAGTGATGTCATGAGTGATGTCACTGACCATGTCATGAGTGATGTAATATGTGACGTCATCAGCAGTGCATTGCGGGCGCGCGAGTTATAGTTAGCTGAACTAACTATAACGGGGCAATTTCATTGGTTTTTTACGAGTAAAATGTCCAGCTAACTATAACATGTGTGAAACCTATGGTTTTTTCACTGAATTTCTAAGGTTTTTTAAATGCTAATTCCTAACTATAACGTGTGTGAAACCTATGGTTTTTTCAGTGAATTTCTAAGGTTTTTTAAATGCTAATTCCTAACTATAACGTGTGTGAAACCCATGGTTTTTTCAGTGAATTTGCAAGGTTTTTTAAATGCTAATTCCTAACTATAACGTGTGTGAAACCCATGGTTTTTTCAGTGAATATATATATATATATATATATATATATATTCACTGAAAAAACCATCGGTTTCACACATGTTATAGTTAGCGGAAATTTTACTGATAAAAAAACCAATGAAATTCCCCCGTTATAGTTAGTGCAGGCAACTATAACTCACGCGACCGCAATCCTCTGCTGATGCTAATACTGTATTTAGACACTTATTTGCCCATGTCTTCTTCCATAAATTTTTAGCTATACATATATTACAAATATTTTTTTTTCATAAAGACACATATGTCATCAGCAGAAGATTGCGGTCGCGTGAGTTATAGTTGCCTGCACTAACTATAACGGGGGAATTTCATTGGTTTTTTATCAGTAAAATTTCCGCTAACTATAACATGTGTGAAACCTATGGTTTTTTCAGTGAATTTGCAAGGTTTTTTAAATGCCAATTCCTAACTATAACGTGTGTGAAACCTATGGTTTATTCAGTGAATTTGTACGTTTTTTTAAATGCCAAGTTACTTTACGCCATTCGTGGCGTGCGCACCCCCTTAACGCAGTTCGTTCCGTGCGCGCACGGTGAGCACGCGTTGCGCTTCGCGCACCGCGCGCCCACTTTACGCAGTTAGTGCCGTGCACGCACGGTGGGCACGCGGTGCGCTACGCGCACCGCGTGCCCACGTTACGCTAGATGGGCCATGTATGCACGATGCGCTTCGCGCACCGTGCGCACATGGAGGACATATGATGCGCTTTGTTGTGAAAGGTAATATTTTAACTTTTTCATCACCTGTAATATGCCATGCACAAATGGTGCCCTTCGGGCCCCATTTGCACATGGGGTGGGGAGAGTATGGATAATTTTTTTTAAAAAAAAAACTTTTTACCGTACGCGTACGGTAAGCGTAATCGGCGAAATCGAAAAAATTAAAATTCCGTTTTTGGCCTTGGGGGATCTTTGGGGACTCCCTCAACATGGCTAGGTGCTTAGGAGCTGTCTAAACAGCCCCTTTACATGTTTTTGTCCTTTGTTTTTTAATCCCCACTCAGAGTGCGAGAGAGAAGATGGCGGCCGCCGCTTCCTGGTTTCGACCGATTCGAATGTTTACTAAGATCTATCAGCCAATCAGAATCGCGCTCGCGCACGTCACCGTACGCGTACGGTAAGCGCACCGTAAGCGCACCGTAAGCTGGCTCAGATATATATATTGATTTAAAGGCTATTTTCTCAGAATCTACTGAACAGATTTACACCAAACCTACAAAAGGCACTTCCTTGACCTGAGGACTACCTCTCTGCCAAATTTCAAGGAACTCTGTTCAGCCGTTCGGGCTGTAGCTGTGTCTAAAGGTCCTATGGAAAAATGCATGGGAAAAACGCGTTTTGGGACCCCCCTTTTATCTCAGCCCCCGCTTGACGAATCCCCCCCGAGACTTTCAGGGTAGGAGCGGAGCGCAGCACCCCACCTATTTTGAAAATTTGGCGAGGATTCATCGACCGGCGCCAAAGTTATTCAAAATAGAATGTTGCGGATTTCCTATGGTAAGAGGGTCCTAACTATAACTACCTACTGGCGACCGCCAGTAGGTTATATATATATATATATATACATATAAATATAAACCAAAGATTAAAGTGACGTTATAGTTAGGTGAATATCTCAGTGACAAGACAACGTTTTGAACAAAGAAAAAAAAACCAACACAGAACAGGAACTTGTTTTTTTCAGTGAATTTCTAAGTTTTTTTTTTTTTTAAACAAAACCAGATGTTTTTATCACACTTAACCATAACTTTACTTTAACCTATGGTTTTGTCTAGTGCATACTCTACACCACAGCTGCTTAAATGAACGATGTGATGTCTCCAGTGTCCATGTGGGCATGTAATTTTTGCAATGGGATTATTTCTCAAGCATCTTCATCCAAAATCAATGACATCTTTGTATAGAGTAGACGACGTGCTGAATCTTCACCGAACAAGAGCACTTCTTCCTTATTATATGAAGTAACTGAACTCATCCCTCAGGCTGCTGTTTTTTTTTTTTTTTTTGTAGATGGGCCACGCCTATTATGGCCGTGGACACCCCATCCCCAGGGCTGTTTTCAGTGCTTTGCCCAAGTCATACTTTGTACACCGAGCTTGTTAATTATAAACCATGTTTCTGCATTGCTCAGAACAACATTTATTAGCTTTAATATTACCTAGTCACCAGTCTCCAGTCGTTTTGAATTTATGTTTTGTTCATGCACCGAGCATGAGCTTACCTGTCTTGGTTCTGCTGTTCTGTTTGGCTGCTCTTCCTCAATGCAACATTTCTTTTCCGGACGGCAAGCTAGTTCAGTGCTCTACCGCCTGCTTATTTTGATCACCATCCCGCCTTTTGCAGGTTCTACTTGTAGGAAGGTGAATTTCCCTACCTTCAGGTTCCTCTGTTTTAGGTATCCATCTCTGTGATTCTATTTATCAACTGTTCCTTGTGCCTTTCTCTATAAAGGGATACATATTTTAACCTGGTACTGTTAAATTTCAGGAAGCAAGCAGGATATTTGGGAAGGCCCAAAAAGAAGGGTGTAGTAGTTCTTGGCAGATTCATCTGGTAGTCCATCGGCTTTGTGAGCAGCATTTCCCACTGGCCCTTACAATAAGACAGACATAGCAAACCATAGCTTAATTTAATTGTAAGCATGTGCAATTCTAGAGAACTGTATGCACTGTACAATGCCATAAACAGTGTGAACCAGGCACACTTCCTACAGCAGGGCAATGATGATTCTTCCTGGGGAGATAGTCTGGAGGGCCATAGTGAATCTCTCTAAGACCAGGCTCTCACCAAATGGAGGATAGATGGATGGACATCAGGTTGCCTGCCTCACCATTGCACATTTGGATTGCAACATTAGTCACTCTTAAAATCTGAGAATGCTGCTAGCCAGGAAAGAATAAACATATTTCCTTGCCAAATTGTAGTAGTGCTTTTAAATAAGAAAGAAGGCGGCTTTATGTTAGCATTCAGAATTACTTTTAGTGATCACTAGGCTCCACATGGTGAAAAGAATACAAACAAAGGGACTGTAACATAGGCACATTTAAGCCGATATTTAGTTTATAGACCATAATAAATTATGTTATTAAATTCAAACAGAGATTGGATATACACAGAAACTTTTACTAGATAAACATGCCCAGTCTTTATTTTTGTAAACATTCCTTCTGGTTTCTGCTAAATCTCAACAGACAGACACACCGCTGCATAATGTTAAATGATGAATACCGATCCCAAGTGCACCAGTGAATCAGTTCTGGACAATTTACAACAGTAAACTTCGAAATATCCTCCTTAAACTCAGGCTGGACCACAGCTAAGACTTCAATTATCTCACAGATTTCTTTTTACTTTACCCTGCAAACAGTCATATCGTCAATAGAAGACTTCTTGCATTCCACTGGCTTCTATAGAAAAAAGTATTAGATCTCACAATAAATCTTGCACAAAAACTGATCACCCCTTTTACAGGTACAAAGACAAGTTAGGGTAGGATTGTCACCCAGCGGCCTGTTGCACTATAGATCTGCTGGATACCATGCTGTCAAAGAAGTTGATAAAATCCAAAAACTAACCCAGTTTAGGACATCTTACAGAATAGAACTTTCTTATCCCATTGAGGTCCCCATAAACACATTGACACTCCACAGCTCAGAGATCATAATTTCACATAAAAGGTACCCACTGGCATTTTAAGCAGCTTGACAGGCAGTAAAACAAGCAAGCAGAACTATGGGCAGATATCTCCTCACAAGTTTCAGAATGTCAAATGGTGTAATTTAGAATAATATTTTCTTGCACGAGATTAAAACGCGATAGGTTACAGAGACAAAACCAAGAAGAGTGTTGCGCCTAAAATATTTTGTCTTGAATAAAACAAAAGATGTATTATTAAATATGAGTTTTAAGAATTGTTCTAAACAAGCTAGGGTTTCAAAATCTACTCATGAATTTGTCACAAGATCTGAACGTTCATTCAAAAGCAAAATCTTTATCGAAATTTTTACCAATCGGTCTCTCCTCCAAAATCTGAATATAAATGGTCGCAGTGCTAATTAAATAAAACTTTGGGCTAGGATACCAAATTATCCAAACGGTGGATTTCTGCTCCTTTTGCACAAAACTGAACCGCAAATTTCTCACAATTTACCTGATCAGGAAATTCACAACATTCTGTACTTTCATGAGTGGAAAAAAGTATTACATGCATATGTCTTTAACTACTGACTTTCAAGCAATTGCAAAGATTTGAAACCTTTTAAGAAACCGAGAACTTTAGCCTTTTACCAAATTATTTTAAAAGCATCAAGGTAAGGGGAATGCTCCTGGGTGCTCACTTGGTTAAGACCCTAGGTTATTTCCATGGTTTGACACCGCACAAAGTACTGAAGATTGTCTGGGTTGTAAGGGTAAATCGGTCAATTAATTTATTTTTGTTTTGGTAATAAAGTATTGCATTTTCTATTTAACATTTGATGTTCATATTTCAAGAGGTTTTTAAATAATTTTTTATATCCGCTCTAGTGTTTCTGGGGTGACGCTTTCTTTATAAACCTTTTATCTCTTTGCTCGGGGGTTGTCGGGGGAAATGTATTCTTCTGATCAGGAGAAAGACAGGACAACTACAAACAATCCAGTCTTAAGTAGATTTATTCAAGCATGACATTTCTCTGGAGATGGATTGCTACAATGATTGTGCATGCATGGTGCACATGCGTATGCAAAGAGTAATCTTTTTGTTAGGATAAGCATGCAGAACATATGGTTACAAGCATGCAAGATAAAGTAGTTAACAATTTCAACAAGTGAATTAGATCATGAGAACCCTAAAATTCCTTTACTACCCTACACCCATAGCCATCCCTAAACCCCAAATACCCCTTATCAATCTTAGAAACTTAAAAACCCTCACAATTCCCTACATTTACCTATATCTGAAATCTAAAAACCCTTATAATACCCTACCCTTATCTCTCAACCATAAAAACCCCGTGTTACCCCGTTCCCTTATCCATTCCTAAACCCTAAAATCCTTAACAACCTTGGATACTTATCCATCCCTTAACCATAAATATTCCTTACTATCTCATACCCTTTCCTGTTCCTGAACCCTAAAACACCTTCATGAACCCTACCTATCCCTGAACCCTAAACACCCTTACAACCTGTACCGTTACCCATCACTGCACCCTAACAACACCTAACCCTTACCTTTCGCTGAACTACAAAGCCCTTATAACCCCATACCCTTATCTATCTCTAGACCCTTATAACTCCTCACACCCATTATTTACCCCCAGTTCCCCTATTTAACGTAATTGAATAAACACCAGCGTAGTAAAGTACCACCTTGCACAGTGCCAGAAAATGGCATGCATGGTACTTACATGCTTGGTAATGCCCATGCTGTAAATGCAACAGAGCCTTATAGCCCACCGTAGTGGACTATACCGGCCATTAAAGGCCCGTATCAGCGTTAAAGGTTTAATGAGGGAGCGGCCCTTTAAGGCTGATATAGCCAGATATGGAGGGCTATAAGGCTATTAGAACATTCCGCCCCCTAGAGGGTAGAATGTTCTGATTAGTAAAACAAAGGCTCAACGCAGTCCGAAGTGGTTGAACACCCCACGGGCTCAGTGAGGCCTTAGTTCACAGCAACAGCTATGAAAGGAAAACACTGGAATGTTGATGCTCCAAGATTTTACCAGCCCTTAGAGGCCAAAAGCACTAAATTGTCTTCAATGGAGCGCTCAACGTTCCACTGTTGTAATGCGTGGTAACATCTGCCTTAGAGATACATATAAAAAATGGCATATAAAAAATGGCAATAAGAACATAATTTTGGGTGCTAATTATTGCGCACCAGCTCAATAGGCAATATTGAATACTTCCTCCGGATCAAATGGAGGCCTCAGGCATGCATGAGCTCAAGAAAGAAAGTTAAATGTAAAATCCCCAACACTTACATCCAATATGCTAAATCTAGTAAACATCTCATGTCGGGGTGTTTTTTTTTTCCTGAAGACACTAATGCAGCTCATAATCACCTCCCTCACCTCCCTCAACCATCAACCTATCTCACGTCTTTGTGCATGGCATGGTCTGCAAAACAATGGTAACAGCTTAGTTTGCACACCAACTGTAGTTGCAATGGTCTTCTGAAGCAATTCCAGGCTCATTTCCACTTCCAAAGAGTCAATGAAGACAAAAGTTACTTAACTGCAACCCTCTTCCTGCAATTGAAGTGATGCAGATCACATACTGTGCACTCTACAGTCATATTGTAATGGGATGAGAATATTGCAATTTGATTTCGCGGCAAAGAAGTTGCTTGTGAGATGTTGCAAAGAACTGTGTGCACACATTTTAACACATAAATTTACCCACTGGCCTTTAACATTGGCCTCCGCTTGTACGCTGAAAACATTCAGATCTGCCTCAAACTGGAGGAAGACTTAGGTAGGTGTCCAGTAGGAAATAAATGAATGCCTCAAACACATTGGACAATACTTTAGGACAATACCATATTGGTCCCAGTCTAGCACAGTGAAAACATTCTTTTTTTTCAGTTGGCGACTACTTGTCCTTTTTTCCTGGGTTTTGCCAACAGGGCCAGCCCTTGATACTTCAAAAGATCAGAAACTACCTAATGCCCCTTGCCCATTGCAGTCAATCCTATCGCTGTTCCTACAAATTCAAAGGATCACTTTGTTTCTCAAGGTAGTAAGCTCAAACTGGACAAGAGCAATGCCATATACAATTTCATTCCCACCAAGACACTGAGAAAGGTCTAGAATCACTCAACTCCAAATGATTTTCTGTCTGAGGCATGCAGACCACACCACAAAAGACTTGAAAGCTTAATAATTCTACACGCTAATCTAAACTCCTTATAAATTATACAAACTCAATTGAAAGATCTCTTATCTCTCATGTCTGTTCCAACAGCCCAACCTACCTGGCACCCGTGAGCCTCATCTGAAAACAATTTATCCATTCACACAGTGAGATTCAAACATTTTATATGGAGCTTCCTGCATATATAACAATATGAGCTCTAAAATTCACTTTCACCACACCCTAGAAAATTACTTCCATAAATCAGGAAAAGGCTTAAAACGACCTTGTCTAGCAATTTCCACAGCTAACCAAAGCAGTCGATAAGCTAGGTTTTTCTAGGCATCAGTGTTGCAGACCAACTGTTAATTATACAAGTTCTCATGTTTTTTAGGTGTGCATGCTAAAGTGTGAGAGTCTTGCACAAACCTAAAGTACTAATCTTATAAATCAGTGCTCATTTATTGCCATAGGTAACTATTTTAGCTCTTTGATTCACGTTCATGAGGAATTTAAAACTGCCACTGACCGCACAGTTAAGGAAAGACCATTTTCACAGTTGAGGCCTAGAATAAGAACAGGCCATGGATGATTTAAAAGCCAGATGAGTACATCGCTATCTGCTGGCAGTTCCCAGTTCTACCGCCACTTTTAGCTGCCACAGGGAGCTTTGTCTTTCATACATCTCTGATATTATAAAGATCAATCCCCTTCTTTTATGGCACAAGGTATGGAAATCTATAGAGACGGATTTTAACAGAGATGTAATCATGGATTGCCTCAAGCTGGATAGGGTGGCAAATATGCCATGGATTAGCTATATAAAAAGTACGGAGCATGACACAGGCCACCCGGAATATTTTGATAATCCAAGTAGTCTGGAAAAGGTATCCAGAAAAGCTCTAAAGGCACTCTGCCTGAACCATCTAGAGAGCAAACACTGGCTCGTCGAAAGAGAAAAGAAATCGGTCATGGAAAATCATTTGATGACCACATGTATCAAACCCTATCTGGCTTTAGTACAGAGCAGCTTTTCTCGTATGCTTCTGGCTCATTTTCGTTGTGGGTCTTTAAGACTGGTCACATTTCCCGAAACAAATGATTGGACAAAACACTCCAACTTGTCCATGTGAAGATACTTCCATATTAATAACTATGCACTGCACTTTATTGTATAAATATTATGTAATCCCGAGGAAAAACTTTTTAATGCCAATTCTTAGAAGATGGGGACTAAGACAACGTAGAACCGCCTTTTTAAGATTACAAATGCTGGAAAATGATTACACTATTATGGCCATTTCCTCTTTCTTAAAGGCTGTTATCAGATTCAGGAACCCTATTTGACTCCATTGTCTAAAATAGTAAACTTGCACCTTTTTGTGTATGTATATGGATTTTATCTTGTTCCCTTTTTAAAATTACGCTTTTTAAACTGTGAACATATGGATTGCACTGCTTATCTCTCTTGTATCGTTGTTTAACATTGTGCTTTTATGATTTTTAATGAATTGAAAATCGAATAAAGCTTATTTGATTTGAGTACAGTATAGAGTTTGGCATATGCTTATAAGGATAACGATTATATTCAACGTAATGACAAGAAAAATTCTCTTTTGTTGAGCAAACAACAAGGAACATGATCAAGATCACAAGGTGATGTCTTAGGTTAGTCTGTAAGGTGCTGAAACCTTTAGACGTCTAGTATATAGACTGTAAAAAAACCTCTATTCCCAGATTCTCTCATCTCTACATGGCTACCTGTCTTGCAGTTTAAAACAAAATAGGAATCAATTGCATGTGTTATAAAAAGTAGGAGCTACTGCACTTATCTCCTTAATAGCTTGTATGTTTGCCTTGCTGTATAGATTTAAATTATTTGGCATCAGCTTCGGTGTCTAGCTTGCAGCATTTCAGACACTCATACTCATCGCTAATGAAGGGGATGTTTAGTAGTATCAAGATCATATTTGTATAATATTGTGAAAAAATGTTTATCTTAACCAAAACTATTCCTCTTACGGTACATAGTAGATAAAAGTAGATAATTTACAAATGCACAAAATGTAAGCGATACCATAAGCACCACAAAGGCAGCTAGAAATAGAATGTAAGCCAAGCCTTGTACATTCAGTAGTGAATCATAATTATCCCCAATCAGTGAGGTACACATGGCTCTGAGAGGAGCCATGCTCCATGTAGTTATGAGGCCCATGGAATATACATAAGAGAAACAGCAAAGAAACAATGATCTAGAATTAGAAACACTGGCTCTTCGAGCAGTAGCAGCATCCCCCACCCCCCAGCGCCTTGAGACTCTCACGGGTAAGTAGTGCGTTCTACAAATGCTTTGATTGATTGATTGGCAGATGAACTACACAAAAGGGTTGCTGCTCATCCTTCCATATTATTTCCCTCACTCCTCCTTCCCCCATCCTCCCTGTCCTTAGAGCTCTAATTGTTAATTATCAATGAAGTGTCAACCAATAGCAACAATGGATAAACCAAGTAAGACTGAGGGGATCTTGATGAATGTTAAAGGCCTGCTAGATAAAGAGGAAAGACTTTTTCCATGCATTGAACTACTGCTTAGCTCCTCAACTGACAAGCAACTATTAGGGGTCTCATGTACATCACAAATCAACTACATCTTTAAGTAATCTATAAATGTATAACAATACAATAGGTTCACAAAATTATAAACAATTTGGGTATGTATGTAAAACGTGCATGTAGGGAAAAGCCACTTAAAATAGTCAAGAATGACAAATAGAGGGGAACATCTAGTTGACATAATAGAACTGCTTAACAGTTGTTTAGCAATGAGGCTGCTTGTCTGAATTAAATTAAGTAGAAAACACAAAGATACAGACACAATTATATTTCAAGCTCAGTCTCTTAAATTATAATCTACTCTGAGGAAGAATTATCTATCATAAAAGAACATGGTAGAAAGAGGGAAAGAAGGAATAGTGAGAATACTGAAATGAGATAGCACCCCTCTAAGCACTTGAAATGTGACAATAATCTAAGTGGTGATTAAGGTGACAATGTTATGCAACTATTGAAAGTGGTACATTAAGAGATGAGGGATAACCATCAAGAGTTTGTCTCCCAACACAAGGAAACCCGCCAAGCTATAAAAAAAAAACATATATCCTCTTAAGAGAAGAATTTGAAGAAAAAAAAAAACAGAAAGCTGAATATATGTATATCAGAAAAGCCCATAGACCATTTTGAAAAACAGGTTGGTAAACAGACCAAAATAGACTGGATCTTATAGATGCTAATGTGCAATTGGAAATCAGAGCAAGGATAAATAATCTGCCCAAAATATGATCATCTGAACACTTTGAAACAGGTAAGGTTTTGAAATAAAGAGGCTATGGTATGTAAGAAAGACAGGCATTGACTTGCTAAATGAAATTCAAGGGATGCATTGAGACCCAGTCCGAGGAAAACCAACACAAGGAAACACAGAAAAATCCTGATCAACTTAAAAAAGTTCACTACTAAGTACAATATTTAAAGAACCATGTAAATCCTTTCACGTCAAGACACACATTTTCTTATTAGACCAGATATCCTGCACTGCAGACAAGAACTGGGGATTAAAAAAATGAGTGGATCAATTTAAAAATCAAGCAATGCTCCGTGCAAATATTTCATCCTAGAACAATAAAAGTAGTGTATAATAATATAATTGTTTTTTGGAAGTGGAAACTGGTCAGGAATTTCCAGACTTGACATGAGTCCGAGAGGAAAGTTTATCAGGCAATATTTCTTTAAGAAACTATATTACCCTGAGAATGATGAGAGGCAATAAGTAGTGACTTGTGGTGAATTAAAATCATAAATATGGGTCCAAATAAAAACACAAATTAGAAAGACTTCGATTGGGGAGTATTTGGAATATAGCAAACTGGAATCAGAACAGAGTTAACAATCAGGAAATTATCTAAGATTATGAAGCCAATATGGAAGTCTAGATCAGATATTATTATTTTGCAAGAAACACACTTAACAACGCACAATATCAAACGGCTGAAAATATCTTGGCTCAAACAACCTATTTTTTCAAGTACTTGAGGGTGGGGTGGCGTAAAACTAGCAGAGACGCAATAAATATCAAGTTCAAAGCCCAAAGGAAATACGTCAAACGCCTCAGGAGATGGGTTGTAATCAGTTCTGAAATGCAGGAACAAGAGAAATTCATAGTTAGTAATGTATCATCCTAAACAAGACAAACCCTCACTTCTAGTTAGAATGATTAACAAATTATCGAATGTACAGAATCCATATATTATGGGTAGGGGAACTAGAATACTATAACAGCTCCAAGTGATTAAAAAAAGCTGTAGTTTAGGGGAAAGCAACCCCAAATCAAGACAAACTATTACCAGAGTGATCTTCGTTTGGGACCTGGCCGCGAGTACAACTTGCTGTGTGCACCCAACTCTTGTTGCACACACTCTTGGGCTGTGGGCAATGGGGGGCGTGTGCAAGGACGTGCATGCTGCCAGGTTCTGTACCCAAACCAGAGGTGGCAGTCAACCCCGATGCACACAGTCTTTGACCATGCACAGCCAGGGTTAGGCGCAGGGCTATGCCTGAGCCATATCTTGTCCCCCACCTTCCATGTGCAGTCACCCTCACTGCAGAGGAAGGTAGGTACTGGGCACAGGGCCTGGCTAGCAGCTGATGCCTGAAAGTTGGCCCATAGTGCTCGCCATTTAGCCAGGACTTTTTCTAAATATTTGTTTTCAGATTTGTATACCCTAAATAGGATTTGTGAATCGGACACAAGCTTCACATCCTGAAACTTGCATAAGGATTGCAAGTCTGATTACTCGCAAACACCTAAAATGGCGCGTGGACCCCCGGTACTGAGACAGGTACTACAGCCACTATTTTAGAGATGTCGAGGATTCAAAGTCAGAAATCATATTTGAATACCTAGACTTTTTTTCAGTTTTTAAAATTTTTTATTTTAACCTAATGGATCCTTCGATCAATTACTTTATTTTTTTTACTTCCCAAATCATGGATTATTTGCGAGACCCAAACGACAAAGACACACCAAAGAGTTAACATTTTAAAATCTGCTCAGTAACTTTTTAAAACATTAATGTCTCAAAGAATTATTGCACAGATTTACAACACACTGATGAAAGCACATTTTCTGCGTAAACGTTAAGGCCACGTTTGGTGGAAATCTGTTCAGTGGTGCATAATGTAGATGTGAGCAAAATTTCTTATTGGTGATAAAATGGGAAACCTTTGTTATTTTCATTCTCGTCACACCTTTTAACTCGAAACACACACACACACAGACAGACGGTCTCTCTCTCTCTCTCTCTCGGTCTCTCTCTCTCTCTCGTTACATAAGGGACACCAACACTCCGAAACCCATAAGCTTTCGTGATTCGGTTGAAAGAGGACATTTTTGGCTGACTGCCGTTATTAATAACAAACACTGATGCAATTTTCCCTCGAAATAACAAACAGTTCACAGACATAAACAGTAGACAACATGGCACAACATTAGTGATCACAATATAGTATTTAGAAGTCAGATTTCTAACTAGACAAAAAAGAATATTAAAGTAACAATCCAAACATTTGAAAACATGTAAACACTCCTCTCCTCTAATTTACAAAAATCAGTATTTTGTACAGATTTTCATGATTCAATCATTTTAATAGAAAACACACTACACATCTTTAGTCTTGGCTTTTACACTATGTATGAAACAGACTTTCTCTTTGTGCGGTCTTAAATGCTGACTGTTTCTATTTATGGCACAAGGAATGTCACATTGATGTCTCTGAATGCAACATCTGGTCAGATGGGCACAAGAGGAGTCCTGAGTTTACTCTGAACATGGATATGATTGCAACAGTAGCCAATGTAATTCTGGGAGAGCAAGCTTGCTACGTTTGCATTCCAAAAGGTATTTGATGGGTATGCCCTGGCGTAGGTCGTGTGCACACTGTGCCAATGAAGCAAAGTCACACCCAACTCATGAGCACTAATTTAGGATGAAACTGGTCTTGGGTTGCCAGTATTCCAGTTCAGGAAGGACCTGGCCAGGTAGTTTGGGCTGGACAGTTCCCACTGGAACAGGCTTAAGACTTATTTGGATATGGCTAGATCCAAACTGAAGTGACATGGTGTGATGTACTGGGATGTTGCCCAAGTAGTTACAAGTGGCAGAGATTAAATCAAGCATTCCAGCCATAACTTTTTTTGTATACTTCAGTGTCAAGCCCTAAATGGAATGGGTAAGCTCAGATGTGGGTCCTGTGTACACTGTGCCACTGGAACCTAGCTGTACCTCACTGATAAGCCCTAATGTGGGCAAAACCTGTTTTGGGTTGCTTGTGTTCTGGTTCAGGGAGGTCCTGGCCTGGCATTTGAGGCTTGACTGTTCCCATTTGAACAGGGTCAAGACTGATTTGCCTATGGCTGGGTTTCAACGTAGGTGGCATGATGAGCAAAATAACAATGGATTGGGATGCGACCCAGGATGGATATTAGTGGCTAAGATTAATTCAAGCATTCCATCTACTACTTTTTTTTTATACTTCAGTGTCAAGTGTAAAGGCGCACAAATGTGAGAAAAGGTGCAATGTGTCTTTGGAAGCATATGCCTTGTCTTTTCATACACTCATTAATTTTAGTTTTTTTTCCTCCTGCCTGCATCGCGGAGCCTAAATGTTCCAGCTAACTCAAATACACACTCCTGGCAAGGGGATGGGCTTTCTCCCGTGAGTCAAGCACGATCCGAGGGGACTAATGTCATTTTGTCACAAACTTAACCTGTTTTGAGATCAGCTTGCCAAGGCACAGAATATTAAGCTTTTCCTAATGCTAAGGCACTCAAGTGTGTGTGCCTATGTCGTTATTGCTTTGTAGGATTTTCTTCAGCGTTATTTGTAGATGTGGCCTATACCAGTCTAGTATCCATGTGCATATGAGCATTTTGAAAAGTGCTGCTGTGCCTGGAGCAACTTTGGTGCTAGTAACGGTTGGAAAGCATGAAGGTACCTCGGAAGCTTGACATGATGGACATTTTTTCTGGTTTAACCTCTGTACCAATTTGCTTATCGTACTTTATAACCATCTAGGAGAAGTTGATTGCCGATATGCCAGCTGTAGTCTGTGCAGCAGATTTGCGTCATGTCCTCAGTCCATAACCAGAGTGAAGTTGGACACTTTCTGGTCCAGAGCGCTATCATGCTGCCAGCGTTGACCACATTCTACCTCTTATTTTCTTTACGTTCAGACATGTTGCACAGCGGCTGTGCTGCTGTGCAACATGGTTAAATAAACATTTCCAAAGCCAATAGATCTTGCATACATGAGACCTATTGGCTTTGCCAATGCTTGTTCTAGAAAGTATTCATATCTAACAATCATACACACACGTTTCGCAGGAAAGAGGGGTGTTGACATGCCATGTTACACTATGTAATTTAGCTTTTATTTCCCTTTAAATACATTACTAGGGGCTGAGAAATCAACGTGACATGCGTTGACTCAATACATGACCATCTATTTAAGGCCATACAGAGCAACAACTTAAACAGTTATGTCTCTTTAGATTTGTTTCTGCTGATGGCAGTCAAATACAAATGAAGTCTGTTAAAAATCAGTGTCTTTTCTATCATTGCTTCATATTGAACGGTATAAGATACCCACATAATATGCTGAAATAAACAGACTTACCTCTGCTATTGAAGTGCTTTCCAAATGGGCTCGGGATCCACAAGCTATAGCCATTTGATCCTGCAATGAAATCAATGAACAAGAAATCAAACTTTTCATGCAACTATATCATTTATACCTCGGTATTATAAAGCCCTTTCTGTGCAATGGCTTGGTGGTAGACACACAAAACGAGCTATCTACTTGCAATTCTAGAACTCAATCAGGGATATCCTCAAGTACTTCATACATAGAGAATGTAGACTATCCGCAGCCTACATGTGGTGGGTCTAGACAGTTTCCCAGAATGTCCCTTTCCGAAAGTAATATTTAAAAAAAAAAAAAAAAAAACACTTAAAACACTTTTCTGTTCATTTAGGTCTGCAGGAGGCCGCTTTAGCTGGTTTGGCGACATAATAAGTACTCATCCCAAGGCATCCTAATATAGCCATATCAATGGTGCACCGTTCAGAGGAGTACTCACATGGAGAAGTGGACTATTTTTCAATCTTCCATGCTCTCTGCAGTAGAGACAAAACCTCTCCTCCCTCTTTGCCTGGCACACATCACGGGAGGGATGTGGAGGCAGACTTTGTGAAGCAAGGAAACAGTTGCGCACAAACGCAGTGGGGTACACTTCCTATCAGTGTCATGCTGATTAAAGAGCACCGTGGCAATAGCATACTAATGTCATTGCACCATTCAGAATCATCATGTGACTGTGGATAATTTAGATACGTGGACTATGAAGGTGTATTGTTAGTTGAAAGGTAGAAGCCCCGTTGGGCAGCCTCCTCCGTCCCACCAATGGAGCTTGTAGCACTCTTCCCTTTTTATGCTTTTGCAGGGCTGTCAGTGGCGTGACTATGAGGCGGATATCTCCATGGGAAACATGCCACTGGGGGGTGGGCATCAGGTGGGTGACAGAGTTAACTGGGTTTACTCTTACCCTTGTGAGGAATACTGATAATACCTGGAAACCTACTCCTTGCTAGAGTACTTCCCTCTTCTGATGCAGCACTTCGCATAGTACCCGGTCCTTATTTTGTTAATTTAATTATGCACTTTTTTACGGTGCGCATTGAGTGGAAGCAGCAGATTACATGGGTTGGATACGTTGCAAATGTATTCACCTCAGTGCATTTACTGGAGCACTGTTTTTTCATGATGTACACTGCAGCAATTGTACATTAATGAAAAAAAGCCCTGCATCATGTTGCATTCTAATAGTAACAGACATGGAATCAACAGTGTATGGCTGGCTCAGAGCGCCACGGATGCTGTGCCACCAAGCCGCTATAGTTGTTTGGCAGAGTCCCTCTGGTGATTGTGGCCCATTCCCGTCAGTGGTGAAGGGCAGTACATTGTGCTGCTAGGGTAAGAAGCCGTGGCTCACAACCACCTGTCCGTCACCTTCAATACAATCACAGCTACAAAGTGACCACACATGCCTCATGACAGAGCACCATAAATAGTTTACTAGCCTCTATCGAAACCACTGGAGGAAATGGGGGATGGAAATGAACACCAGACTTATTGGTGTACTGAGGGGCAAAGAAGAAAAAGGCCAAGCGACAAAGAATAAAGACCGTGTCTGAAGGGACAGGGGGTGGTACAGGGGGTAAGGAAACAAAGGGCAAAATGTATGAATGTTTGAAAGGGCAGAGAAAAAAAAGATTAACTCGAAGGAGGAGTGGCAAACAAGTTATAAACACAGACTACCACCTCCACCACACTTTGGTTCACATGAGAGAGACTTAAGTCAGGCGTTGCTGCAAGCCTTCACCGTGTAGGGGTTGGGGCAATAAATGAGTTTCTAACTTACATCACCCAGAACTATAGTTACAAATAAATAAACAAAGTAGAACTAGAGAGTGAACTGGCATAAAAAGCAGACAACCCTTGTAAAGATGGACTTTAAAAACAAGACTGAGTCTGCAGAGATGATGGATAAAACCAGTGATGTCTCTATAGGATAAACCCGTACAGCACCTAAACAGATCAGAGGGAACATGGGTGTTGCATAGGCTTCCTAAGCTGGTGTATTATGCCAAAGTCACTCTCTTTGTGACTGTGCATTTTTACTACAAAGCTGTGAATATGTTTAATACTGTCAAAGCAGTGGTGCGGTCACAAATATATGCAGATCAACCTTCTCAATTTTTGCCTGGCGTTCAATTTAGGTGCTAATGGGGAAAAGCCCTAGTCACAGGAGAGAAGTGGCACAGAAGGTGCAAAGTATCCCTTAAATGTTCACCCTCGTCTTTCTTTTTATGCTCTACCTGGCCATGTGATACAACTGTATTGGAGGGCTAACTATCAACTGTAGTTTAGTTTAATTTTAGCTTTTTTCAAGTTTCTTTAAACCAACCACAAAAATAAATTACACTATGGCAATCTTGGCCATGTGCAATTGTTTGCCTCGAGTATGCTCGGGGAGACAATTTGCGCGCCAGCAGCTCCGTGCTATACATGTCTTTTTAAATATGTATTATGTTGTCCTTCTCTTCATCTCCTGTATCAAAGACAGACCATTGGATTTTTCATCACTTGCCTAGTATGTAAACACTGGCTTAAATAAACACCCGGGATCAGGAAATTTGGTTAGAACAGGACACTGAATAATGATACGGGTGCTCCCAAATTCCACAATAAAGTGGTCCTTCCCCACAGTTTAATTTAACAGGGATATTAGGAGGATATTACTTAGTGTCTTATACTCTGAATTGGCAGTTCTGTGTTCTCCAGATATCACTTCTTAAAATGTGTAAAGTCCACTGGTAAAGGTGTGTGATACATGTATATTTTCCCTGTCTCCACAAAAGTATTGCTATATCCAAAGCCCCTGGGCTCCGGAACCAGATGTTCCTGAAACAACATTTTCTTCTCTAGTGCCCTTTCTCTTTCTTTGTCCCCTAACCAACTGATTTGGTAGCATATGGTTGGGCACATACTGGCTCCATAAGAGGCAACTGGCATCAGGGCTAGAGCCACTAGAGGGGTGAGTAGACGTAGAAGGTCCTAAAGTCACATTAAGAGGCAAGGGGAGCACCTGAGGGTGGAGGAGGAGCCTTAAGTATCTCAAGAGTAGCCCATCTAAATGCTGAAATCTGCGTAGTATCAATAGATGGTGCATGCAGGACACTGAAGCACTGTACGGGCTAAGAAGAAAAGGAGGAGGAGGTTTGTGCCCCCACAGCGCCACCTGCTCCAGGACTGCTCTAAAGAAGTGAGATGTATCCTGGAGGAGAAAATGGGTTACTCCTTTTATGGTGCATTATACAATGATTTTTATGAGAACATTTTCACTATGATCATTATCTGAAGGAAGTGGTTTGAAGGCTCATTTCGACGAGCCATTGATGGAAACAGCTAGCCTCCCTCACCTTAGTCGCACACAGTGTGCACTAGAGTCCAGCTGAAGCCTAAGAGGCCACTCACTATATGGTTCCAAATATGTATCCAGTCTGTGGTCGACATGAAAGGCATGATATAAAACCGAGATCTCAGAACTTGCTCAAAATCACCATAGAAATCACTGGTGATAAACAGAATGAGATGCAAATCTGCATGTAAAGGGCAGGAAAAAATAAAAAAAGAATGGAGGCCAACTTCTGCTTGATGCATTATATGGACCTGTCGAGGGGCACAGCCACTGTGGGAGCCACTTGGGCATCAACTAGCACAACTGGGGAGCTCTTGCCACGAGAAAAGTTTTTAAGATCCAGAATGTTGCTTGCAAGACAATCAAAGATGAGGAATCTGTGGGAAGAAGCTCCTATCAATCTAAATAAATATTTGGTATTTACCAACCTCAAAATCATTTTGTATCCGGATCTAATTCCCACTTTATGTGAGTTCTAAGAGTGCTCCCTAGGCTTAAACTCCAGGCACATCATCTGCTGAAGCGATGATTCCAATGTCTTGGACAGTTATAGTGACATTTTATTATAGTGTTTTAGTATCTACAATTTGTGTAGGTATTTTCAATCTGGATTTTTACTCATCTGAAAGAACTTGTTTCTTAGGATGCTTTTATCAGGTATGTATTTGCGCCCTATACAGTTAGCAATGTGTCCATATATCACCTGGGGGCAGTCTGTGAAGGTCTACACACAATAATAATAATATAGGATTGCCAGAGAATGTGAAATCCAGTAATAAGGACTTTTTCTAACATTTAATTTTATTTGATCTGCCTGTTAACTATCTGTTACTGCTATCAGAATAGTATTTTGTGACTTACGGTATCACATTTCTATAAGTTCCAAATGAAAAGAAAAAACTGTTACAAAAGTGTTGTCAGTCACTGTGGATTATTAGAAAGGGAATTGTGGAGGAAAAGGTAAAATATATTAATATATGTATGTATTTATTTGGTATTTCTATAGTGCGGACCTAACCAAAAGCCTTTAGATAAAGTCATCATTATTGACAAACTCTTTAACACCCTTTATGATGATATTATGCAGAAAAGAGAAAATGGTAAATGAAGGTTTTACACCTAGTGCGTTTCATGAGGTTTCCAGTGCCAGGGAATGTGTAAGTATGTGTCGTTCAACTATTGCGGTCATAAATTCCGCCTTCCTACATCATACAAATGGCATCTTGAAGCATTATAATTTTAAACTCTGCGCTCCTACTTGAGGAGCAGGAAATTCGATGTAAACCTCTTACTCTCTCTCTAGCATAGCAGTATTTTACTGACCCCGGGTAGAGTTGCTTCTAATAGAAATGCCATGTGTTCTTAATCTTTTTGGGTAGCAAACTGTGTAGTTTTTTTTATCAATTCATATGCCATAACCCTGAGTTTCTGTAAGGACCAATCATCTGACTAAGGTTATGTTTAGTCATCCTAGTTAAAAGCATCTCTGTCTTCTCCTGGCAGTGGTACTGTGCGTGGGGAACACATAGGTTAGTGACTACTTTACTACTGGTTACCTCTGCTTGCCACCCAAGACATTGTACCTCCATGGCTTTTTCTTTAGGGGTAAGTCTTTTGCCATTGTAAGGTTGGGGTACATTTATAATGGGTTACAGGGGACTGAAAGGAGTTCTTCTGTCTAAAAGGTGGCCTACACATAGAGCTCCAGGACCAAGTGTGAATATAGTTAACACTCACATGGTCCTCGCTGTGCCCTTTTCTCTCTTCTAATTCATCTACCACCTGTGATGTGCTGCTGAAAGGAATATTTTACACTTGGCCATGAACCTTGGGTCTAAAATCGGAAACCCGCAACCACAAATGCTTTATAACTATTAGATTAGTGAAGTGTTGATATAACTGGCAAATGTTTCTGTTTGGTCAAGCCAAGCCCCGATGTTTGCATTTGGTAAGGGTTGGCCTTATGGGAACCATTGTTTTGCCCTAGAGTGATTTATCTGATAGATAAAACAAAATGGACTTCTTTTCATCCAGGTAACTTCTATTGGATTCTGTGGTAACGGCTCGATTATCAAAATAATTAGAGATGAACTTAGCAATGAACTCAGCAATTTTGGAGGTCATGAGGGAGGAATTGAAAGCTCAAGCTCAACTCAGACAAGACTGAAGTACTCATCTTGGGACCCACCCCCTCAGCCTGGGATGACTCCTGGTGGCTCGCCGCACTGGGAACCCCTCCCATCCACCACGCACATAACCTCAGCATCATACTGGTATCCTCGCTCACAATGAACTGCCAGATAAACGCCGTTTCCTCATCCTGCTTCTACACGCTCCGCCTGCTTCTAAAGATTTTCAGAAGGATCCCCACAGAATCCAGAAAGATGGTCACCCATGCCCTCATCACCATTAGGCTCCACTACTGCAATGCACTAAATGCCGGCGTAACTCAGAAACCGCTCAGGAAACTTCAGAACGTACAAAGCACCGCAGCCAGACTGGTCCTCGACATACCCCACCGCAGCCACATAACACAACATCTCCGACAACTCCACTGTCTCCCAGTGAATTAGAGAATCAACTTCAAGCTCCTCACACATGCCCATAAAGCTCTCCACGACATAGGATCAGCATATCCGCACCATCGGCTCTCATTCTACATACCCGCCAGACAACTTCACTCCGCCCAACTTGCACTGGCCACCGTCCCACAGATTCACAAGACCAGACCCGGAGGAAGATCCTTCTTCTACCTCGTTGCCAAGACCTGGAACACCATGTCCCTCCACCTCGGGCAATCCCCGTTGCTGACCCACTTCAGGAAGGATCTCAAGACCTGGCTGTTTGACTGAACCTCCACGCCCAGATGGATCAGCAGCCCCCTCTCCCACCTCAGCACCTTGAGACCCTTCAAGGGGAGTAGCCACGCTTTACAAACTCCTGATTGATGGATTGATTGAATGAAGGTTCAGGTCATACTGTTCCTTGTTGATGAAGAGTGCACATTAGTATTGAATTATGCGAGCATGTTGGACAGTAAAAAAAAAAACAACGTACCACCCCACCTTCCCTTACTCGTGATGCAGGTTCCAAATGTGTATGTTTTGAATATTTTTATTAGTTTTCTCAAGTAAAAATACCATTTCCTACATCTTAAGTCCAGTGAGGTTTTTAACCTCCTCTATTAACAAAGTCAACATGTATAATTACCTCCGTAAACTTTTACCCTCTCATAGACGACAATTCCTGCATTGTCTGTGTAAGAGGGAGTACTGTGGGACACCCTGTATGTATGTATATTTTATGTGCCTCGTGCTTTCTTACTTTAGTATAATAGCAGGGATTGTTTTCTCTGTATAATGCAGCATCTGGAGATATCGTATAGATGGCCATTCCCTATATCCGTGAGATAGAATCTTGATAAGTGGTACCTAGTCTGTCTCATAAAACTTCGGTCTTTGATTGACTGTGTTCTTTTGCATAGTAAGGGTGTCCCACATTCTGGCCAGCAAATCTTGAAGTGTTGGTGTTTTTTGTCTTCCCCAAAGCGCTAGCATTCTCTGGAGTGGCACCACTAATGTGAGAGCCAGTTATTTACCCCCCATTGACTTCTGTGACCTTCCACTGGAGAATGATAGATCCAAGATAATGACCCGCGGTTCCCTTGGAATCAGCACATCGTATGCTTATTCTGCTTCTTTGAGAAGCTCCTCACAATATCTGTTTAGTTTGGGACAGTGCCAGGTCCCTGTGGCTATGCACGTTCTCCCACTTGACAACAGAATTTGTTTTATACCACTCTGTGAACCTTTCTGGAATCCTGTACCTATATGTAAGTATTTTATACTGAATCTCTCATTTTGCAGTTTTGAGCAGATACATGCTCTGTCCTACACCCTCCCTCACTCTTTATGAGTGTTCTTTCTCTCAATTTCTTTTTAGATGGCCTCTGGACAGGAGTTTTATCAATCTGTGTCGAGGACAATAGCTAATGAAGTGCAAAATATTTTGTTGATAAAACGTTCCATCTTTTAACCATTTTTCAAAGTTAAATAATCAACATGAGGTCCCATTTTTGATCGATGGATGAAGCACCCCATGTCTCACATACATGTAGGAGAACCTCTCCATCTCTAGATTAATTACTGTCTTTTACAGAGTAAATCTAGTAATGAGTGAGAAATAAAATCCCCAGTTTCCTTGTGAGTGTCAAAATCATAGGACCTGCCACAAAGATACCAATGGGAGATCAGTGAAGCGCCATTTCTTCATCGTTTCCAACTTTTCCAGCTCCACAAGGTAGTGAAGTCGTGCCGCCTGGATTTAAGAATACATGTACCACAGATTTTGTATGATGTTTTAGTAAATACACTCAGAGTCTTTTTTTAGCCAGATAAAGTTATTTGTCAATGAATTAATCTGAATAAAGTGTGTGTGGTACAGCTTATGGGATTGTTTGGTACAGATATAATACCTTCACTAGCATCTGCATTTTAATTATTACTATTCTACCTAGCCATTTGAATTGCTGTATGTGTCATTTTTGGAAGTATTGTTTTATTTCCTTTATTACTTGGGAATAGTTTAGTGTTATGAATGGGATCACTTTATTTAGGTCTTCAATTTACTGAGTAAGTGGGTTAAGTAATCTGGCCTCAGATTTTTCAATCTTAGGTTTAAGCTGTGAAGCAGAGGGATATGGTTCAAATTCCTTTAATAGGGAGGCATGGATACTGATGGGTCCTCTAGGGAAGCCATGCTGTCATCCACAAACATTGTGAGCTTAAATGAATGAATGTATGAAAAAGATTTGTAAAGCGCAACAATTGACAAAAGGCGTCAAGGCGATAAATGTATCTGTTACCTGCCTAACTCCCTTAATGTAATCTCGATTTTTGAATGCACTTGCTAAGAGTGGCGAGAGCAAACAGGCATACCTTCTGCCACAAGGTTCGAGATCTGTGATGATGTAATATTGTTTATTCGAATGTGGGCTATTGGCGATTGATAGCTTGCCATGGTCTGATTGCTAAAGTGATTTCCAAATCCTGTTGTAGGCAGGACCTGTTCCATGATGTCTAGTAGATTCGGCATCCAACAAGAACAATAGTGCATTGTGGTATTTTCGTTGGGTATGTTACAAAATACGTACAAGTTTTTTAGTGGTCTCTCAGCACTGCTGATGCGGAATAAAGTCTGATTGGTTAATGCTTGTCTCCGGTAACATGAATCACATTTGTACTGCTGGGCATGCTAGCGAATAGTTTAATACTTAAGTTCTAGAGTAATGCTGTTCTCTAACAGGCGCATAGGTAAGAATATTTGCCTGGATTAGGAATCACCGCCACTGCCACCTCCTGCATGAATTTCCTTGCATGATTATCCAAAATCGCCGTAAAGCCTTGTTAGAATTGGGACCAAAGCATTACAGTGCATTTTATAAAAGAAGTAGTGTGCCCATCAGGGACTAGTGCTTTCTCTTGCTTACGACTATGAATGACGCTTAGGACTTAATTTTTTGCTGTAGGTTCCCCTAATGCTTCTTTCCAGTCAGATGAGATTTGAAAGCTAAGGTGAGTTTGCAAGTACTTACCTTTGAAGGTGGATTATAGGTCCTTGCTATAGAGAGCCAGGTAATAATCTCTAAAGGTTCCTGCAATTGTGCTATTCTCTTTAACTGTTTGAACCCACTCTCTGCTTGTTTGTGACTGCTTTTATCCTATCAATGTTAATTTAACCATTTAATTTGGGGGCAAACAGTCTGCCAGATTTGTCACCGGCTCAATGGCATTTCTGCATGGTTTGCGGAAGGGAGTATTTTTCTTTGCTAGATCAAAGGCTCTCACTTGGGGATTTTGCTTATGTTACCTCTCCAAACCGGATAAATGTGTTTCAAAACGTGCTCTCGTAATTGCTCTAGCTTTTTATTCATGCCACTGCGGTGATGAATATTCCTGTTAAAACATCTTCAAGAGTCTTTCTGGGCATGAGTGATGAAATGCCAGGGATGTCATTTTTGGCCATGAAGTTAGAGATTCCTTTCTTAATCTCTTTGTGAACAGCTGGGTGTTGCAAAAGAAAGTCATAAGATACCAAGTGTGTCCCCAATGACTGCGGTGTGGTATATGTATTGTATGAGTGACAGGTGTGTGGTGAGAACAGGCAATACGGCCTATGGTGGCCTCTAACATTGGACAACAGTCCAATTACTATGGCAAAATGGTCACAAAGCGTACATTTTGTGGAAGACTGAGAATAAAGTGTAATAAACTTCCTTAGTGTGGAGCTCCCTCCTCCATAGATCAAAACCCACTAGCCATTCATGGAGTGTGGAGCAACCCCTGTTATATCTTTGCTGTGAGCGGTCTTTGTGGGTGTTCACAACTAAATTAAGGTCTACCTCAATCAGGCTCTCCCTCACTGCATATTCAAAAATAGCTGAGACAGTTGAATAGAAAAGGCCTCCTGTCTGGCAATAAGCGCATATAGTGCGGCTACCGTGCTGGACTATTCCCCAAATCCTCTCTGCCTTATCAGAAATTACTTTCTCACTTTTCCCTGAAAGGAATGGTTGCATAATACTGCCACTCCTGCTGACTGTGTTAGACGGTATGAAGAACTGTGATGGAAAGTGTTTAAATATTATGGGCCAGTACTTTTTAAATAGGGGAGTCTTCTGAGAAGGCAGCTATCACATATGCGGTCCTTCAGAAAACGGATGATTGGCTAGCTCATTGATGGGGCGTTAAGACCTTTGGCATTAAAACAGATTAATATCACCATTTGTCTGGGCTCTTGTTGCACTTTGGCAAACCCACTGTATTTCAGTCTCCTTCCTGCCTGCTTACCCTAAGTCTGCTATCTTTAATGCCTCCTTTCGATCAGCATGTTTGTGACGAACTGTGGTATGCCCATCCCTCCCAGCCAAGTTTTTAATGCTTTCAGAAACGTACGTTTTTTTTTGATTGAGCGAAGAGAGATAGAAGGTTTTCCACAATTTAGCTGTACTGCATGCAAAGGAGCGCCCTCCGTATTTTTCCCTCTTGATGATAGGTACTTTAGCAAAATGGGCAATGGAAGAACCCAAAGATATCCCAGGGATGTAGGAGGGCATCAGTGCACAGGAGATTAAAGGCCCTTGAGCAAGGAGGGTCCTATGAGCAATGAAGAGTGATTTGAATTTAATTATCTCTGCGACAGGGAGCGGGTGGAAAAGGCAGAAAGCTTGTCGGGCACATTGGTGTCTGGGAATCTTCTGCAGTATTCTAGTAGAGGAGTTCTGCAGTAACTGCAATTTCTTTATTGTGGCTTTCGGAGCTCCCAAATAGAGAGAATTGCTGTAGTTCAGGCGAGAGTATAAGCGCATGGACTACCAGCCTCTTTGAAATGGAAGGGAAGAAGAGGGAGAATTTTATGAAGCATTGTCAAAATACCAAAACAGATCTCAGCCATGTCGGATGGACCACCTCCGCCATTGTTGATGGGTCTTGCATTGGCCCCATTTCGCTCTACCACTTGTAACACCATGTTCCTGGCGTTTTCAATTTCCCTCTTCGTGGGTGAAGTCTAGGTTTGCCCTTATTTTACTACTTGCCTTTTCTTTTGGGATTCTTTTTTCTCTGGTTTAGAGTCCTGTGATCCTTCTTGGGGAGTGTTGCTGCTTATTCCTATAATGGATTTGTTTCCTCATTGGGTTTCCAAGTAATGCTTGCGAGTGGTCATCCACACAAATATCAATTTAAACTGGTGACCCCATTAATATGGCATGTCATTTTTATGAAGGAACTGAATGACTTGTTCAAATTCTGTTCTTCGCCTCAGTGTGGTCTCAACAAGATCATTGTAGAGTATGTGACCTTCAAATGTGATGTGACCAGATTAGGGTCACAATTTCTTCCTTCTCGTAGGAGAAACCAATCTGTCGAGAGAGGTCTCTGGGCGGTGCCCCGGAGTGAGTGAACGAAAAGAATAGGTGGGCCCCTGGACAGTTCATGGTGCGATGCAGTAGCTTTTGCACATATACATGAATAACTGCAGTGTAAACCATTTGGTAGGCCCCTGATTCTTAGGTTATTTCCCCTCAAACAATCTTAGAAGTCTTTATGTCTGAGCATCAGTTCACCATATTGATCCTCTAGTCTCCAGATCTTATTCCCCATAAAGTGTATTTCTTCTGATTGCTTATTGTATATTACCAGTGGTTAATCCTTGTGCCCACTCATTCACATCCTTTCTCCCAGCATGTTTTAGGAACTGTTGTCTGCCCATCCCTCCCAGCCACATTTGTAATGCTTTCTGAGGTTGAGGTATTCTTTACGGTCTCTCTTTATGGTGCCCACCTCATCTTTAATTTATCTTAAGAACTGCTGTAGAAAATTCCTGGAAGACGTTGGTCTCACTTTCTGGTGACAATCTAGTGGATGAGGCAGCTTTGTTACTCGCGTTTGCTTTTCCACCTTTGGCCACTAACCGGTCTTTTATGAACATTATTATTTATCATGTTTCTGCATCTTCTGTTAGCAGCCACGATTCATTGATGCTATCTCCATGCTAGTCCTGGTCTGGCGCCAGTGTCTATTGGGAGAAGCTCCTTAGTCTTATTGTGAAGTTTCTGTTGTGCAAAGTTTATGAGGTGCAGTTACAGTGCTCCTACTCCTCACCTTGCAGTGTCAACCTGGCTTAAGGCCTATGCCAGGCGCTCTCCTTATAACATTGTCAGTTATCTTCCTGTTGCAAAGTGTATGTAATGGCCTGTAACACGCGTAGCTCCTACTAAGATCAATGTTGATTGATACCCTGGCTGCCCTCCTTCACTATACACATGAAGAGTACTATCTGGCATACAGGAAGCTTATTTTTCTCCTTGACAGGCTCAACACAAAAGTAACAGGAGTATATCCTATGCCAAGGGCTTAGAGGATCCCCTCTGTTTGAGGAGGGAATCTGTTTCTCTATTACTGTTACAGGAAATAAACCTATTACTGTTACAGGAATTAAAACAATGGCAAACATATTATTTGGGGCCCTGGAGGGATTGAAGATGGTACCTGCCCGAAGGGAACTGCAGATGGTTGCGGACAGTGTCCGTTTGTTGCCACAGAATGGGATCCAGCAATAAAACAAAATGTGTCAAACCCACAGGTGATGCACAAAAAGTGCTGTGGTTGTCCTAGTCTGAAGCGGACATGCTGTGGTGGAATTCTGCAGAATAAAATAGGGACCATATGTGAAAGGAAGACTTTTCTGGGCGGTTTCATCATTTCCATTTGCTTCTTCCACTTGGAACATCCTGGGGATGCAAAGACACCAAACAACCAGCAGGCTGTTTCACAAATTTTCAAAATACAAAGTGAGATGGTTGACATCGCCTGTAGGTGATATATTGGGACACTAAAATTGCATTCCTTTAAGGACAGTGAACACGCACAGCTTGGATGCTATCAAAGAGAATAGTGAGTTAACCAGTCCCCACCCTTGTTTAACATCTCTGCTGTTAACTCTGTACTTTCTCCCTAATCCCCCATCTGCATAAATGAGGTAACAAAGGGGAGTAAAAGGGAGAAGCCATCCTGGACAAACCATTTGCAAATAACTCGCACAGTGAGACAGAACGAGAATGGAGATGTATCCCCAAACCCCTTCTCTTCATTTGTCAATACATTATATACATCCATTCTTCAATGTGATAATGGCTGGGTGCACCAATAACAGGATGCCAATAACTATGAGCACAATATGGGCAACGGCTAGAAAAGTAACTCCTAACATGCTAATTCCAGTCATAACATTTAAGTTGAATGGTGTGAGAAAAAGAAATAGGAGATGCTGCATGGTAAGCTACCTGCCAAGTAACTTAACAGCGCACTCAATAATCACCAAGGATGCACCTCAGGCAATTAAAAAACACACCATCAACTGACCAAGCACCCTGTTCCAGTTGTTGCAGGGAAATGGTAGCAGTGAAATCTCTAGGCCACAAATGCAGACTCATGGAAGTCCAATGAGCCCTTCAAACGTAACAGGGAATGCAAGAAAACAAAGACCTCAGGAACACAATCACAGGGTTTCCAAAATTGTTCCTTTCGTATTCGAAAAAGTGTAACAGAAAAGTTAATGACTTTTAGAAAAAGGTAAGAGAGACTTGCAGGAATGGTGGGTCTGTAGAAACAGCAGTAGTGTGACAATCCACAGCTAGAACGGGCCTACCTCTTCGAAATCATCTTCCCATTAGCACCCAACTCAACATCAACAGAGCAGCAAGTAGCGGCATTTTAGCAAATAAGCTAAGAAACATCTTAGGATCTCACCATTTACAGATAAGGTGCAAATAGCATAATATAAAAGCCACCAATAGAAAGGTTCCTTCAAGTTTTTACATGTAGAAAAAGCAAACCAATATAACCAAAAGTATCCTCTAATAATCAACATAACTGAAAAAAAAGGCAGTCGAGGGCCAATACTCTATGAAGTTACAGAATAGACAAAAATGTCGATCATAACTTGATCATTCTTATCACCCGAATGGGGTATGGCAAACAACTGCAGACTCACTGAATGATTAGACCCTATTTTACCAGAGTTATTATGGAATATTATTTCGATGTGAAGAAAGGTCTCATCACAAAAGGCTGTGCAGTACTCCTGAAGTAACCCAAGCCAACCTGATTACGGTCAGAAGAGGGAGAAATTAAAAAAACGAAATGGCTTAGTAATTTGTATTTGCTTGCAATGTTAGGACCCCCCTCAACATCCAAAGACTTTCACTCTTTCTCTGTCTTGTAATAGACCACTTTTTGACTTAGGGAAGAATATTTTATTTCAAGGCCTTCTCGCTTAAGTCTGAGAATCTACTCCACTTTTTTTCTAACTAAATTTATGCATTTTCCCCTCTGTGGAATGTTTGATACAGTGCATAGTTTGCTTTTCTCCCATCTGTCTTTTCTATATTACCCTTTTTCCAACAATGTTTTATGACCTAGGTGTAATTTAAATAAAGTGAAAGCCATATTCTACATGAAAGTGTTTACTTACCGGCCAAGGCTGAAGTGTTTTAAGGCTATTTTCTACTTTGTCAAGATCTTCAAACTTTGTGGCTCCATCAGCATCCGCCATTAGGATTTGTTTCCCTCGTGAGCTAAGGACACCCTGAATTAAAAATAAAAATAACTAAATATAAATCAACAGAATAAAAAAAAGAACTTTGTGAAAACACACAAAAGCTTCACAAACTAAAAATGCAACTTGGCAGTCTCCACTACCCCCTGGGATGGTAAGAAGTACTTGGGAGAGGGTAGAGATGCTGGCCAAACAAACGGTGGTTAAGCAGTGATCAATCAATCAATCAATCAGAGTACTTGTAAAGCGTGCTACTTACCCGTGAGGGTCTCAAGGCGCTGAGGGGGGGCGGGGGGAGAGAGGGGTGCTGCCACGGTTCGAAGAGTCAAGTCTTGAGGAGTCTTCTGAAGGTGAGTAGCTCTTGGGTCTGCCGTATGTGGGTAGGGAGGGTGTTCCAGGTCTTGGCGGCGAGGTAGGAGAAGGATCTGCTGCCGGAGGTTGTACGTTGGATGCGGGGCAATGTGGCGAGGGCGAGGCTGGCGGAGCGGAGCTGGCGGGTGGGGGTGTGGAAGCGGAGTCTGCTGTTCAGGTAGGCTGGACCGGTGTTGTGGAGTGCCTTGTGTGCGTGGGTGAGGAGCTTGAAGGTGATCCTCTTGTCGACGGGGAGCCAGTTAAGGTCTCTCAGGTGGGGGGTGATGTGGCTGCGGCGGGGGACGTTGACGATCAGTCGGGCGGAGGCGTTTTGGATGCGTTGTAGTCGGCGTGTTTGGCTGGGATTCCTGCGTAGAGTGCTTTGCCGTAGTCCAGTCTGCTGCTGACGAGGGCATGTGTCACCGTTCTTCTCGTTTCGGTCGGGATCCACTTGTAGATCCTGCGGAGCATGCGGAGGATGTTGTAGCAGGAGGAGGAGACGGCGTTGACCTGTTTATCCATGGAGAGTGAGGAGTCGAGGATGAATCCTAGGTTGCGTGCATGGTCGGTGGGTGTTGGTGCTGTTCCCATTGTGATCGGCCACCAGGAGTTGTCCCAGGCTGAGGGGGTGGGTCCGAGGATGAGGACCTCCGTCTTGTCCGAGTTCAGCTCATCATCCATGGACAGCACTAGCTTAAAATACAGAAAGTTACATTTATTATTCCATGATCTATTTATTACCTATGAATCAGATCATAAGATAAATGGCTTGTTGAGATGACCACCTTGGGCACAGCTCAATCAATGGTGCAGATTCAGAGAGTCAAGATTCCCAAAAGTAAGAGCAATTTGTATGTGAAGAAATAAGATCATCTTTGTCCCAGATTTACTCTTACTTGGAAATTCATAGTTGCTAAATCAGGGGTCTCCAACGAGTAGCTCGCAAGCTACTGGTAGCTCGCCAGTACCTTCAAAGTAGCTCTCTGAGGTGAAGTCAAGCCCAGTATCAATTTCAGAGCAGGTGTCTATTAAAGAATGCAGCACTGATCATCTCAAGACCCTAAGAGTGACAGCCAGCCAAACTTATCACAGTAACTCACACTAACACTCAAACACACACTGTGCCAGCTTATAGGACCTGCTACATGACAGTCTGTATCCAATCTCAATATAATTAAGCCACAAGGAGATTGACCATGTTGCAGTCCCTCCTTTATCAGTCACATCATGTGTGTGAACAGTGCACCATCAAAAAAGTATGGCAGCAGTAGTCTGAGCTGTAATCAGTGCTGACCCACCAAAGTGCGGTACAGCAGTAGTCAGAGTGGAAATGTGTCAGTTAGATGCATGATCAGCTCAAGACCTGAGGAGAACAGGGTATGATGCAGACCAGAGAAAATTAAGAGATTCATCAACATTTATGTGTGTGCCCATAATAAACACTATTGCTTCCTGAAACTATGCCTGGTGCCAAGAACCGCCAAATATATATGCTAGCCCCATCATAAGAGTGTTATATTTGGCATAATTGTGTCCATTCCTGACATAATAGTGCCAATGGCATAATTATGGTCATCCTTGACTATTTTAGTACTTTTGGTCTAGTTGTGGTATGCTGGCAGCCTTCATAGACCTACTCTGAGCATGACTGGCCTATATGTACCTATTCCTGGCATATTAATGGTCATGACTGATATGTGGTCTTATCCCTGATCCTTCTGGTTTCCAGCCTTGGCACAACTGTGACCCTAGTATAATGGTGGGCATTACTGGCATAATCCAGCTATCCGTGGTGCTATGGTGAGCATCCATTATGATATAATGGAGTAACCCACAATTGACCACGGACCTGGGTAACGATTGGTATAGGAAACAACGGTCCTAGACTTCTTTAAAGCTACAATTCAGTTATGAAAAACATTCATTAGTCAAAGGGCATCCGGTATATATAGAATTAGCATTGTATCATTAATGTGCCACCATTGTCTTTACAATGCAAACAAGTGTATCCTCAAAAGACACAAAGGCACAAAATATCGCTCCAATAGTGACTGTTTATTTTTTTGATAAACAATTTAATTGTTTTTTTTCAGAGAACAATAGTAACACAAGACAATTGAAAGAGCGAAGACATTGCCGTCAACTCCCACCATGCAGCAGTAAATACAAAACATCATGTATAAAGGTTACTCCACGGCACCCAGTCATTTTCCCCATACCCTCCGGTATTTCTTAGGACACCCCCGTGCCTTATACATGGGTTTTTCTTGAGCCGCGCACCAATCCACCCCCTTTCGCCACCTCTCAGAACTTGGTGGTAGGGGAAACTTCCAGGAGGCGGCTACATCCCGCTTGGCCACAACCATGGCTGTATTGTAAAGTCATTTCTCGTTCCTGGACCCGTCTAACCCATCTGTAATCCCGAGAAGGGAATGACGTGGATCGTGAGGAACCTCCCACACCAGGACCTCGGTCAGTTCGCTTTCGATCTCACCCCAGAACTGAGCTAGTCGGGGCATGCCGACACCCAAGTGGAAGAAGTCGGCTGGATCCAGACAGTGACTATTTATTATTTAGTTACTTTTATAACAGATCATCATATTCAATGCTCCAAATAGAGAAAGAGGTTGCTCCAAAGGGGAGTGTGAAAAAGGAAAGTGCTCGTGAAGTAGGACAGATATAAAGGAGGGGAATCCAAAAGTCAAATTCAATAACCAAATCAATTACACATTCAGGTATCCTTAGTAAAACTGGTCATGGTTCATAGTGGCACCAGTTTTACAGATAGGCCAATCCCTTATGGATTTACAAATCTTAATTTCATGATTTTCTCATGATGCACAGAGAACAGTCATCTGTGAAAAGGCAGGCTGGGATGATATCAGGTACAGGTCCACTGGGGGAGAGTGTCAACGTTTCAACCCTGGTGCAATGAGGGTAATTTATATCCTCTGCAGGCGGGTCTTCCTCCGGGGCTGTATCCTGACTGTACCTCACCCTAGGTTGCCTCCCCTACCTCCGTCCTGAGGAAGACCCGCCGACACTCTCCCCCAGTGGGCATGTACTGGATATCATCCCCAGCCCGGCCTTTCCACAGATGGAATACATAAGGGACTATCATATCTGGAAATTATACTCTGTGATCAAACATTTGTTTCTTTAATCCTTCAATGGAATGTATATGCAAAGCAATAATTTTAATAGTTTTGAACTGAAGAAGGCATTGCTTTTTTTTGTCAGGCTTCAAGCCTATTGGTTTTGCCAAAGATTTTTCCTATTTTTTTTAGGTCTCGCTAGAGCCAGCGCATGTGCTGGTCTGGCGAGACATTTAGTAAGCGGGTTTCGAAAGTGCTACCAAATGCGGCCACCAGCTTACTGTTGTGCGCGCAAGCGCACGCGCGCCTCGCTTCACCTCTCCAATGTTCTGTTGCTGATCTTTCTCACTTTCGCGCACGTGCGCGCACAAAACTCCCGTTTGTAACTTGCAGCGCAAGGCGCGCGCGCTTGTTCTATAGGGGATTATGTCCCTGCTCCTTCACAATTGCTGCTCCAGGAGCCATTAACCACGCGCTTCTAGGTCATTAATATCTTCCAGGGTGTCCCAGCAATCCTCTGCTGTACAGGTCCCCGGTGAACGGTCTCCAGCGTCCAAGTGCACCACTATCATCAGCTGGACCCAGGACTCGCACCTCTGAGCAGCGCTCCTAATCTCACCATCTCCGTGCAGATCCTTTCTTCAGGGGTCACCCCCTCCGTCTGTGGGCAATCAAGGCAATTGCCAGGGCTCGCCGGGGAGGCGGTTTCTGCCGAGGATCCGCTCCGGTCACATCGTTTTGTATTTTAATTGAGACTAGGTTTTGGCCATCGCTTTGCAGATTACATAGTGGTGGCTGCCGTTCTCGCTTGTCAGCTCGTACCAGTCTGCGGCTCTGTAATGCGGCTGCTATCATCATTCAGAAGTCCTTTGTGCTCAAACTCTCGGCCGCTTCACAGGCACCATTATTTCATTTAGACGCGCCAAGAGGGTACGTGGTTCTTTCACTCCAGCAGCACATCCGCCGTTCTCAACATGTCCTCACCTGGCCACCTCTCGGTCTTGCCTGTATCACCACCCTTGCATAACTCTCGGTCCCCGATCACGGAGGGCGGGCCCCAGAGGGCTCCCACGCAGAAGACCCTGCTCACCCCTCATGAGGTCTTTTTGGGGGTTGGTGCCCTCCCGCCAAGCAGGAATTCGGTTCCGATAAGGAAGTATCTGCGATCACATGCGGAAATAGCCTCTTCCCTGTAATTTTCATGATTTTGGGACCGGGCAAGAACGGAGCTTGTCACCAAGCATCTGCTCCAGTTGCCCACTTGGCCACGTCACTTGTAACTGCCTGTTTACTAGTAAAATATAGCAATATTAACTGTTTAGAGGGAAAGATAAAATGCAAACAGTAAACGGTATGCAGCGTTAACCAAAATAAATCAAGAGTTGGCATAGCCAATAGGTCTCGCTCTTGGGACCTTCTAAGTATTTAGTTATGCAGCACAATATTCTTGGTGCAACAATAACTGTTGCATGGCTAAACACGTAAAAGGTCCCAAAGGCGAGACCTATTGGCTATGCCAATGCTCGTTTAAATTTGAACCTGCACTAAAAATATAAACTTATGAGGGACAAAGAAAAGTTCCAAAGCAACAAAAGGTGATAATCCTGGTTTAAGAGGGCTGTCACATTTGGGGTGAAAAAAAGGTCAGGACACGTTAGCCACAAGACCTCGAAGCACAGTAACATTGCTACTCTGACATCAGAATCACTGATATAAGCCATATTAAGTATGAAGGATGTACGTATGCACTGGTATTTGTTAAGTTTACACCTAGTGGGAGAGCAAGAGAGCTTTGAACACTTCACACTATTGTTCCAAGTAAAGATAAACAGTACAAAATACTGTAAGAATACAGTGAACCTGCTGCAACATACTACATCAATAGACAATATACAGTGGGATTACAAATAAATGAGCAGATCACAATACACTTGAAATATCTTTACTTTTGCCGGTTCTGGCTGGAGACAGTATGGTATCATATAAAAAACATAATCAGTGGCATTTATACTAAATATACCCAGTAGCATGAATGCTCAACTGGAAACCTACAAACTTTCCTTACCATTCTGACAGCTCCCCCCTTCCCACGATTCTTAACAAGTGTTAAGACACGAACTTTGTCACTTCCATATTGCTTGGAGTACCTCATGGCAACCTGTAACACAAGCAAAACCAGCTGGACATTCATAATGTGTGGACAAAAATAATAAAACAATAACTGTCCTTGCAGTATCTGGGGGTGCTGGGATCTCACTGATAACATACACTCACATAGGTACAGGAACATTAACACACTGATCCAGTAGAAATTCTGTATGCAAACATCTATTGTAGAGGCATACAGAACCCACAAGCCCAACAATGATAGCAGGTGAGGATCTTGCCTCTATTTGGTTCATTTTCAGTACCATCTATGGGAACAGGAGTGACTAGGAAAATAGAACAGAGTTGTGGTATGAAAACACATACAACAAGAATTCTATAAAAATGTATTTGCATCAGCAGTCAGTCACTCCCGGGTTCAGAAGTAAAAAATAAAAAAAAATCACCCACAAGATGAATTTCCTCCCTAGATTCTTGCTTATTTTTGAGGCCCTTCGAATTTAAATTGAGGCTAAAACTGTAAAAAAGTATTCTAGCAAACAAAATACCTTGAAATATCCCCTGGTATACAGGCAAAAAATAATAAAAAATACTTCAATAGGTAACTTTTAAATTGTCATTTGATGTTTACAACTGACAAACATGAACAAGGTTCTGAACCCCTCATGTGATTAGATCAATTTTATTTCCACTCCGTAACGATTATATGCATACGAATTTGAATATGAAATAACGGTCTTAGAGTTGATGTTAATACAATCAACAAAAATATACAAGCAATGGGATTATAAACCATTCCTAGATAATCCCATGTTCATAGCTGGCAGGTGGCCCACTGGCATGTGTGACCCCCTTCGACCAATTCAGGATTTGTAGCCAACATTTCTTGCAAACCTTGGAATTTGAACTCAGTCTTAAAACATTAATAGCAAAACTACAATGTCAAGGGCACAATGTGATACTGGTTAAAAAGTCAGGACTGGCGGCGTCACATTTAATAATGAGCCAATTGGAAGCTATGACAACAGCAGTGCCACTCCATCAATGCATGGGAAGAGGGAGGAAAAGCATGAGGGAGCAGGTAGAAATAATTTGGTTTCAGGTTAAGAGTGCTAATGTATTTACTAATCTGGTGCTACTTTGAGGTTAACAGGTTTCATAAGGTACAATCTTGTGGGCAGTAGTGGCCACGGCAAAAACATTGGTGAACAGTTAGAAGGTATTATGCAAATTGATCCAAGCTGTGCACATACGTTGGTTTCATAAACAATTTCTGAATTTAACAAACTATGGGGCCATTAATAGTTTTACAAACCAGACCAAGACAAGAGTGAGATTCAATGAGCACATGAAGGAAAAAACATGTGAAAGAGCTAGAAACAGAGGTCATGAGAGCAACACAGTTTCCATGACTAAGATACATCATTCTATAATAAATACAGAAATATTGTGTTTAGCACAATCTACCAAAGTTGCATTGCACGCATTGCCAACCGCAAATATCTTAAAATATTACCTTTTCTTCTTTTTTTTTTTTACATACTTTTTAAATATTAACCCCTTGTGTGCCACGCCCTTTCCCTGCCCTGTGCCGGCCGTTACATTAGCGGGCGGGGTTTATGACGAGCTGGACTCGTCATGGGCACAGCGCAACCGCGGCCCATGACGAGTCCAGCTCGTCATGGGCACACAAGGGGTTAAGGGCAGAACACAACCATGCACAGTTAACATCATATGTTGACGTAAGCCTATATCCATAACCAAACAGTACTCACTGTGACAAAATAGTCTTCTTTTACATGGAATAAGCAGGCTGAACATCAACTATAGTAAAAGCAAGATGTTGTGTGAACACTGTATGGAACAGTGGCTCTATATACATTGATTTAAGAAGATTTCGGGTAAAACACTACCAGAAAAAACAAAATTAAACAATGAACACCCGTTCATAGCATTTTAATGCATTAAATGATCCAAATGGAGAGTGTTTACTTCCTCACAGCTTACCCCTTCTTTGTGGGTTGGAATCCAATGAAAAGCTGTTCATCTGTTGTATATTTTTTAGTTCATGCTACATAATTGACGAAAGTCCTTTTAGGATTCACAGGTGAGGAGGAATAAAAAATGCAAGAAGCAATGCTTCCAGACCAGAACATATCTTCCACACCACTTTGGGTGGATGGAAGGATATAATCAAGTATAGTGGAAAGCACTGGTTACTCTGGCGTAGTCGCCACCAAGAAAGTAAAAGGTTTAAAGGGCATAAATAAGAAGGCTGAAAAGAAGCTTAACCAGAAATGGTAATGCCAAATTAAGATCCCAAATATATTGGAAACGAAAAAAAGTTCAGGAGTGCTAACACTTCTGGCTACAAAAGGCAGCTAAAAGAAAGACTACTCTAAGTCCATCTTTGGCAAGGATACTGAGAACTGCAAAATGGTGATAAAATCCTTTAAAAGCTGGTTGTTTTTTGTTGCATTGCAACAACACAAAAATCGTTTTGTGCAGTCTACAACGGCTGGTTTTAAAACATTTTCGTAATAAGCATCAAAGACAATAACTCAGACAATGATCCTGCGGACGTTTGCCAGCCCCCTCAGTCTCAAAAGAGTCTACAATAGTTGTCAGGGAACTACCTCTGAGGGGTAAGAGGTATGGATTTTAAGTAATGCAGATGTATTGATGCTCCGAACATTCGGTATCGTTGAAGAAACCACCTCACATCTGATGCAAATCTCAGATTGTGGGCTGTGACCGCTGTGTTTAAAATAGTCAAGTGAGCTATTGGTTATCTCGGTGAATGTTCTCTTCTCGTAGGAGAGCATGACCTCCCATGCTCACTGAAGGAAAGCATTAGATTTTGTCCTAGCCAAGAAGGCCTGAACTACTAACCAATCTGAAGTCAAATGTGCAATGATGTATTGTGGATGAGAAGGGGATGGGAGCTGTTTCTAAGCAACATTTGAAAGCACGCTGCAGCGTAACGTCTGTTAACTTGGCACAACAGGTTCCAGGAGGGTCTACTTAAAAGTCTGTAATTGCTCTGCTGAATGCCCAGAAGATGTGAACTTCTGTATAATCAAGCTTTACCTCTTTTCTCAATGAAGTCAAAGATAAGACCCAAACGTTTGCAGATTACGAATAACCCATGTGAATGAACTTTGCTCCTTATTGAAAATCCCCATCAAGTGGCTTTTTCATGGCACGAACACTAAGAAACCTGTAAGACTGGACCTCCGATCTGCAGAATTGATCCGCAGAAGCAGTTAAGTAATGGACCAGATATCATCAACATCAGTACCCACTCCATACAAGGTGCTGGGCTGGTAAGGACTAGGCATGTTCGAAGCAGGACAACATAGTAAAGAAGCCAGTATCATTAAGTGTTGAAGAAACTGTTCCTCACAGATCAGAAACAGAAACAAAAACTGCAACTTCAGCATAGGTAAGAGATGTTGTGGAGGTCCAGAGGATTAAAAATTCTGGAACACTGTTGAACTAATAACAGTGACCTGTTATACACTGGAAGCTGAGTGAGTGAAGATTGAGTAACTTACAATTTGGACTCTAAAGTCACCAGAACTGTAATGAGCTTGGAGAGTCTGAAAACACAATGTATGTTTTACAGTAGACCTTTTCAACCGACTTCATCTGGAAGAGATGAGGAAGAGGACAAATGGTGGTAATTATATTTATTATGTCTTGAGAAGGAGAGAGATCACTCTTCCTTTATCAAGGATCATCTCCAAGTGAAAGTACGTCTCCCTTTGGAGGAAAAGCAAGATTATTTCTCTTCTAACTTCTGTCATTGTGTGAAGTTACGAACAGTCTGGCTTCCCTTTCTTTAGGCACTCTACATTGCATTACAGACACAGAGGTCACAGGCTTCGGTCATGACCCAGGTACAGACAAAACCACCATATCATATGCCGGTCTATCTCTGACTTAAGCCTCTTAACCTCTTAAGTGCTGAGCCTCTACCTGCCCTACTCCCCAAGTGCTGTGCACCTTGTTTGATATTTGCGGTGGTCTACACTTAAGCCTTCATCAATTCATTTTCACAAAATATATCCAGGCTAAATGGGTGTCCTTTTCCACCACACGTTGGGATTTCTAAAGGTGCCTTGGTTTTGTGGTTTCTGCTGGAGAGAATCAAAGAAAAGGCCAATGTGTGTCAACAGTTATCAAAAACAGGCAGAGTTGAGTTGTGTATAAAAAAAAAAGAAGTCACCAAAGTTTTTTCAGTTTTCTTAGCGGCGGTCAATTTTTCCTATGTTTGCAGTTTCTACCTGCTTGCAGACTGTGAAGAAACAGTTAATAAACTTATGGGTGAAATGTGAAAGCTATGGTGTGCATTAGATCCACCCACATATGTGGAGTACCATTTTTCTTGAGAAAAGTGTGATAATGGAGGTTGAAAGTCTTTGGCCATTGGCTGGAAGAGATTACCAATTTTTACCATCTCAATGGGACAAAAGTTGTGGTTTTGACCCATATTTTGAGGTTTGCAGGGCATTCTGGGTAAGAAAATAGGTAGGAATCCACAAAAGCCACAGTTTTCAGAAATAGTTTGATAAAGAGAGGTAGTTCCACATTTAGATCTTTGCATTCTTTCATCTTTTCTTTCATGGGCAATTCTTTCTTACCAGGAGAAGAGTAAGCAAGAGGGTCTAGTGACTAAAGTAGGTGCACTGACCTAAGTATACATACGTCTTAAAAATGGATACAGTCTCTCTTCCCAACACATGCGCTAGAGGGTGCCCTCTAATGGACAATCTGCAAGTATAGGCCATACACTCCAAATTACAAGGAGGTATTACCTTTTCGTTCCCATTCTGGAAACATACTTAGTTTCCCTAAGAGTATCAGAGGGAAATAGAATACTAACCTTAGTAAGTTCCCCTACAATGTTTGTCATTTATAGATGTGCACAACATGTGGCAATACCACTGACTCACCACATGCCTCCCTTTTTTAATCGGACAGTCTACTGAAAAGTCTACCTTGATATGCAGATTTTCCGCATTAGTGGGTGGATTTAAAAATAAATCTTTATATTGTGTAAACCACAGCTAAACATCTAATAGGAAAGACGACAGAGCAGAGTAACAGTCCAATGTATGGAGCGTGTTAAAATCGAATGCTACAAAACATGCAAAAGGAAAAGTAGTTCTCTAGTTTCAGTAGCGGAACGATACAATGCCAAAATACTATTAAGGATGGGACAAACAGAAAAACAGGAAGGAAAACGATCAAATCAAAACCGAGAACTGTAATAGGAAAGACAGCTATCATGTCATGAACAAGGGGCAGACCCAACACCTGCTCTAAGCATATAGCAAAGTATTGCCAACAATGTATCTACCACAGACAGCTAAGGCGATCTGTTCCGAGTTCACAAAAATGATAGACCATTCGACTCATTCTGGATGCTACTAGGGGCAATCGGGGCTGCAATACTGCGCTATGCCTCTCACCTCACGTACACTAGAGGGTTGTATCTTCGAGTGAAAAACAGTTCAAGAACTACACAGACAGAAATTAAAAATCAAGTCCAAGTGACAAGGATTCTTACCTTTGAAGTTTGATCTTTACTGCCATCATCAACTACAATCACCTCATATGTGAAAGAAGGACTCTGCGTCTGTTTGAAATAAAAAGCAAAGGTTTTATGGTCAGCTGGACAAAAGATAAATAAATCAAAAACAGGTCGCTCACTGTAACAACTTCAATATTTAGCCTTAAGCCGTCATCTTTTAGTGTATGCGGCTGTACTTTTCTTACTTTACAGGACTGCAGCATTTGCCATAGCAATAAAAAATAATGAGGGCAACGTCAATGGGCAGCCTTTTTTCAATCCAGACTGTAAATCTGGCCATCTGACTGACTTCCCCCTTTCTCAGTAGATTATTAGGTCAAGCCTAGCGGCATGCTGTATTAGGGTATGCACTGGCAGCACGCCCACTCTCTGCCCAAATTTGTCATTGGCTTATGTAATTGTCCTTCGTAAATGCTGGCTTCTGATTCGTACATAGGCTTGTTAGTCCCTCCTTGGTACACCTTGTCTGCATTTGTTACAGCCCATAACAACTGTACCTTTTACTTGGCTCGTTACACGGTCTGCGTTATCTAGTGGTTGAGCACTATTTTCTTTAATGCTATTTCACTATTCCAACCACACAACGCTGCAGCCCTCTTTTACATTGTGGTTAAGTTTTTTGTTTGTAATTTGCAGCGCGGTCTGCTTTAGCGGTCGTGCTGCTTTATTTATTTAATTGGAAGCGACGCAGCCCGCTTTTAGATTGTTGTTTTGTATTTTTTTTTTATAATTTGCAGCGCGGTCTGCTTTCACTTAGGGGGCCACGCTACGGATTACTAGTTTTCTGTTAAAAAGCACTCAAACATTTAAATGCGACTTTAATGGGCAAAGAAGCAAAAAGTTAAGTTGTAGTAATTGGTAGTTACATATTGAGCTAAACATGTTGATTGTAGCTAGGAAAAATCAAATGGAAAATTACACCGGGTTTACAAATCACATAAGGAATTGGGGAAGAGGATGCGGCTTAAGGGGTCTATTTTGAAGCTGGGGAAAATCAGGTTAGAGTCTCGCAGGAGGCTCACACATCCTGTGATTTTGGGCAAATCACCTTAATCTTCCTGTGCCTAAAAAATAATATGAATGTGTCCGTTTATCATGCTAAGGAGCTCATGTGTAGCGCCCTGATACCCTGCCATGCTTGAAAAGCGACTGTCACTTCAGTCCTACCTGCCTTTCCAATTCATCTGTTACTGTTCGTGAGAAAAGCCCCCATCTTCATGTAGGATACTGCTTTCAACGACTGGTAGGACTGGGAAGTACCAATCACAAGTCCTTCGGCCCTTTCTAGCCATACAGGTAAAGGAGTTTTGTTCCTGGAGATAATGGGTCTCCTGCACAGGCCGGAGTCTACTCTGCAAGGTCCAGGTTACAATTACAGGAAAATCGCTGAGTGGATTAATCAACCCGCTGCAGAGATTTGTGAGTTAATGCACAGTCTGCCATGCCAGACAAACAGAGGCTTGGTATCAGCCGCCATAAACCTGCTGGTCACATTGCAGGGAAGATACAAACGTTCAGGTGACAAATCTAAAAACTGACACAGCTTCTCTGCTGGGGATTCTGTCCCAGAGCATCTCTGCCTTGAACAAAACAGACAGTAACACGTTCAGAAGAGCGCTTGATTGGCATGCGGCTGCTGAATTATTGAATTTGCTGGTGCTCCGTTTCATGACATTTCTGTTACTTGGAATATAGAAATGACGAGGATAGTTGATTACTGTATGATTCACCTTTGCGCCCCTCTACACTTTTCCTCTTGCTTTTTCTTTCTTTGCATCTTGAAGCTCTCTGGAGATGTGACACTGCACACCAACACGAGGGGAAATAATAAATTATCAAAACTGTGTAATCTTTGGGTCACAAATTGGAATAGAGTGGTGGCTGTTTCACTACACAGTACAAACAATTATGGATGAATTGCTTAAATTAATCTCAGTGACTGAGACTCACCCACGCTACTGTCCTTCCCACCATTTTTAGGTCGAGCCTAGCGGCAGTGCACATGTCCAATTCGCTCTCCGAAGCATGCTGAATTAGGGTATGCAATGGAAGCCCCGCCAACTCTCCGCTCATATTTGTCATTGGCTTCTGTCATTGTCCTTCGTAAATGCTGGCTTCTGATTCGTACATAGGCCTGTCAGTCCCTCCTTGGTATCGCCTTGTCTGCATTTGTTACCGCCCATACCGAGTGGACCTTTTAATTGGCTCGTTTTTCATGTGGGTGAGCACTATTTTCTTTACTGGTCTTTCCCTATTCCACCCACACAACGCCGCAGCCCTCTTTTACATTGTTGTTACGTTTTTGCTTGTAATTTGCAGCGCGGTTCGCTTTAGCATTTTTGTTACATATTTGTTTACAATTTGCAGCACGGTGCTCTTTCACTTTAGCGCCGCACTGCTTTATTTAACTTTTTACTGTGGTCCGTCTTCACTTAGACGGCCGCGCTTCTTTATTTAAAGAATTTGCAGTGCAGTCCGCTTTCACTTTAGCAGCCGAGCTACAGAAACGTGCTTTCTTTTAGCAACTAGACTGTCCATACCCATTTTTAAAACAGCTAGTATAAGCTTCATGTTAGTGCTGCCATCAGAACAATACCAGCGTGGGCCCAAATGATTTAGACACCTGAGCAAGTGGTTGGACATATATATTGAATAGGGTAAGGCTCAGGGCGGAGACCTGGGGGACCCCATAATGGAGGGATTGCTGGTGGTATGTATAAGGGGAGGGGTGGTGAAGGGGAAATTACCTGAGAAGAACACTGAAAAAGGAGGAAAACCATGTTAGAGGAGACCCTAGTATTTTAAAGTTACGTAAGCGCGTAGCAGCGTTTTATGTGAAACCGTGTCAAAAGCGGCACTCAATTCTAACAAGATTAAGGCCGATGACCTACACTCATCTAGCGAACTGCAGAGTTTCTCTAGTACTGCTAATAGGGGAGATTCGGTGCTGTGGACCAACCCGTCACCGTTTTGAGAAATGCCCAAGACATTGTGTTCTTTCAGAAACTCCTGACAAAACGCGGTTTACATATTTCTCGGTTTTCTTGGCCAAAAAAAGTATAAGTGGGGATGGGGCTATAGTTCTCTGGTTTTGTGGGATCCAAAGATGTTTTTTTCAGCAGGGGGAATTACTTTGGCGTGTTTCCAAGAGCAAGGTTCTGAGGTGGATGTTAGAGAGAGAGTGGCTGTTTCTAGGAAGGATGCAAGTAAAATATTCTGAAGTTTTAAAAAGAGCTCAGGTCTGATGGAGTCATTAGGAGAGCCAGATTACACTTGGCTACAGAGGGCGTGCAGCGAAAACAAGCTGAGGGAAGGAAGATTGCTCAGGGTGGCCTCGGAATTGATGTTTTCTTTGCAAACAATACCATCCGCCAACTCGGACTTTACCTTAGTGGAGAAATAAGAATAGATTTCCTCAATTTTGCCAGTGAAATTTTGCACATGAGCAATGCAATGGAGAACATTTTCTGGATCCAATCTTCTAAGGTGAGGAATCCGTAGTTAGATGTTACCATCAGAATAAAATACCATTGTCAAGTGTACACCCGTAAAGCCATGTGAGGCAAAACCCAAAATCAAATGAGCCACGGGAAAGCAAAGAGGTCTGGCATTAGATAGTGCGTGTTCAATGGCTGGCGAATTTGGGTTTGTGTGGAAGGGTGAGTGAAAGAATGCAAGGAAAATATAGTGGATGGATGAGGGAGTACATGGATGAGTGAATGTGTGATTGAGTCAATGGGCTGATACATCCCTAAGGAAACCATTCACTCAGTCATACAGGCAGCGATTAACCAAGTGTTCATCTTGTTCATGAGTGCACTGATCCATCTATTCCTGCACTCACTAACCCATTCATTCACCCATGTACTCACTCACACATTCTTCCATCTATTGACTCATTCTCTTTACTAATTCTACCTAGGTTTGCGTATAGCCACATATATACTTCTGTATTAACAATATCTCAGTAAATATTTTCCTTGTACTTTCTTCCCTCTTTTATTGGTTTTTCACACTCTATTAATGTGGGTTGGATTTATATCCAGTTTTCACTATCTCTATTATCTTTATGGTGTCCAGTATTGCTGTAAACTACAACAGGTGTCTAGCTTTATTTTATCACCTTATACAATTGATTTTTTGAGACTTGAAATAGTCACATTTGAATGAGGATTTTTCAACAGAATTGATCTATAAATATACATTATTTTAGATTAACATCAAGGTTGACAGATATTTTATTAATTTTATCATACCATGTATTAATAGTTACATTTGTTTCTTGTGATGTGTCTCTACAGCCTTCCAAAAGATGCATTGAGCAAAGAAATAGGTGTTGGTTGTTGTCATCATACATCTATTGGACTTGGTATCCTATAACTAATTTTCTGTGGATCGCCAAGGACAATTCATGACCTTCTCCATATATGGAACTTTGTGGAACTTATGAGATTTGTTAGTGGCAGACCTTTTTTATTGTTTGCAGTTGGTAAACAACAATACAAATAAAAGAAACCATAAAACTGCAGCCATCCCCAAACATTTCACATGGAGTAACAGGTTATCACGATTCAAACCTCACAATAATACATACGCATCATGTCCCAGCATTCTCCTCTCAAGGCACTGTGGGCGCCACAGCACAGCCTGTGATGTTTAAGTTGGTTGATACATTTCCTTCTGTATTTCCCCTTACATATGTCAGGTACACTTAGGTGCAACTCTGGTGTTCCCAAAAGTCAAGTTCATTGCTTATAAATTCTACTACTTTGTGGTTGTTCACAATGTCTGCACGGCAATTGCTTACCAATGGTTGCCTTTATTGCCAGTTTCATTTGCTTGATTTTTATTCAATGGTATTCCCTGTGGCAGCTTGTCCATCTCCTGGAGCACAGCTCTTTACCATTTCTCTGACTGGTTAGCTTCTCTCCTTCCATTGCTCAAAGGGAGCTACTGTTGTCTTTTGGTTAAGCACTCTATGATATTGCATGTGTTTCCAGCTCTCTCCCTAGTTTGCATCTCCTACGAGTCAAATACCCCCTGCATGCCATGTTGCTTTCTTCCTGGTGTTGCAAGCTCTCTCTCTCACGAGATTTCTCACGCCAAACGTCCTGTCTACTCTATGAATTTTGTTTCTTTCTCGCAGGAGTAATTCTACCCACACCCTTAATACTGCTCTCCCTCATGTATGGATTTTCCACTCCCTCCACCCATTGCTTCACTCCTTGCTCTCTGTTGCCCCATGCCTGCTGACTTATTTTTTCTATAGTTTATTTTTGGATGGAGGCTTTGGGTAGGACGGGAAAAGAGGACTAGGCAGCAAATGAGAGCAATGTCTTTTTTCCTTTTTATTTACACCTCTACACTACTTTTTACTTACCGACATCATACTTGCCATAGGAACAAAACAAATCCTCTCAGCTGGGCCCACCGTCCCATTACGGACCCAGCGTACAGAATGGATCGTGCCTCGATGCACGGATTGGGCTGAGTACATGGATTGGTACATGCAGGCCGAAAGGGTGATATACGAGAGTAGAGACTGCCCAGGCAAATGGACTAAAATATGGGGCCCATGGAACGAATATAGAGAATTTTTATGTACCCCCTTTGCGGATGACGCCTCATATAATGTAGACAAGGAGTCACTTTAAGGATTTAATGTCATTGTGTGCCCGTATCGTTATTGATAGTGTTTATTTTTATTTCATTAGTCGTATATGTGATATGCCTATTTTGAACGATGTGCTAATCCTGACGATTGCTCCTTTTAGGTTGTTGTTTTTGTTGCATTGTTATTTTGTTTTCTTAATAAAAAGATTTATTAAAAACAATTTAACAAATAAAAAAAAAATCCTCTCAGAATGGAAAAGTGCATCCAACATATCCTTTCACATATGGTGAGCTTGGCTTTACTAGAAGTGCAGCCAACATATGCTTGCAAAAATCTCAAAACCTCTCATCATCCAGGAGCAAGTGGGACACCCTTGATGTCCATCTTCAAAAGATAGTTCTCTATAATCGCCACAGTGAGGTTAGCATACGTTTGCCCTGACAGTGCCTCCATGAAGCTTTTTTGACACTTACACATTCACACAGACCAGCCATTCAGACCTGTGCCCTGTTGTCCCTTTTCTTTTCACCGTCTTTCTCTTCTCATCCTTGTCCTTTCCTGTTTTCTCTCTTGCTATTAAAAATGTTTCTTTAGATCTTAGCCGAAGCCCCAGTATAAATAGCCTTAATTGTATTAATAAAGTTGATGCCGAACCCCATCAAGCTCAAAACCTTCCAGAGATAGAACCAGCATACTCGATCAAATGCCTTTGCGGCATCAAGTGCCACTACGGCAAGAAGGACAGATCGCTCCCTGGCAAGATCTATCGGGCCAATTAACTGCTGGGTCTGATCCTGTATAAACCTCTTAGGGATAAAGCCCTTCTGGTCAGAGTGGATAAGCTGGGGGGCGAGCTTGGCCAATTTTCCCCGCTACAATACTCAAAGATCTTATAATCTGCATTAAGCAGAGAGATTGGACAATACGAGTCGTCTCTGACAGGATCCTTAGAAGGTTTTAATATAAGAACAATTGAGACCTCCTTCCAGGAGTGAGTGAGTGAGTGAGTGAATATATATATATATATATATATATATATATATATATATATATATATATATATATATATATATATATATATATATATATATATTTTTTTTTTTTCTTCAAAGATTTCCCCTACGGAAGATGGCACACCCAGGATCACTCCACACAGCAGGTAAGTATTAAATAATACAGCCTCCTCCTTAGGCCAACGCGTTTCAGGCTGGTTACGCCCTTCTTCCTGGGCCACGAACAAGAATGATGGCGATGACACATCGGCAGTATGATCCCTCTTTTATTTCTTCAATCAATAGGAAAATCAAGACCACTGAATTCTGGGACTTGTAGTGTCAATAAGAACCCACATGGGCGCCATCAACTTTTCTCGTTCCACAATCATAAGGGGCTTTTATAATCCTCTGGTGGGTATCTCCTGTCCTGCTCAGCTGCAGCAATCTCCACAGCGAACAAGCCCACAGGCTTGTTGGCCTAAGGAGGAGGCTGTATTATTTAATACTTACCTGCTGTGTGGAGTGATCCTGGGTGTGCCATCTTCCGTAGGGGAAATCTTAAAAAACAATATTATATATATATATATATATATATATATATATATATATATATATATATATATATATATATATATATATATTTGTACAGAGCTTCCAAAACAGATATCAGCTCAAGTATCAAAAGACTATAGACTTTATTTGGAAGGGCAACAGTGCCCGCAGCTTTACCCCTCCTACCCTCACTTATGCTCAACTGAATCTCCTCCTTAGTAATTGGATCATCCAGAGCCTTACAACTTACATCTGTTAGATTAGGGAGCTGCAGCTTCCCCAACCAGCTCTTAATATACTCTGGATCAGGAGAGATCTCTTCTCGATATAAGCTGGAAAAAAGAGACAGTAAGCAAGCCTGCATATCCTCCTGCTTCCCTGAAGTGTCACTGTTGCAAAGTCATCCTGTGTCCTGGACACCCCCAAACTGTTTGCTGACTGATACTGGTGGTAACGGACTCTGACTGACCCTGGGCTCTGCCTAGCCAGGCCCAGGGCCAGTGCTATGCCGAAAGAGACACATTAGAATACAGTTAAAACACCTACATACACTAGGGTACACAATGGTATGGTGGGGTAACCCTGTGATTGGCATGACCTGCCCTATAGGCCCCTAGTATATAATAGGGCAGGGGGATTGAAACTATCTAGAAGTCCCTAGTACCCTAGGGCATGGCAGTTTAGAGGCCAGCAGCTCTTTTTGCACTTGCATGTGTGCACTGCTGAAGCCTGGGGTCAGTTTAAAAGCAACACTGGGTGCCAGGACTGCTTTTAAAAAGTAAATTGTGCCCAAACTCGACTTTGGGGCACTTACAAATGGATAACCTCCAATGTTGTGGCATATTAGTAACCCCCAGGGTCTCCCCTAGGTGTCCTAGGGGTGGGGGGTCAGATATTTATAAAGTATGTCCTTATAAAATGAGTTTTATATGCCCTGGGTTAAGTGACATTTCACTCCCCACATTGTGGTAAAGTGCTGCTCAAATTCGACTTTGATGCTAGGAGCACTGTGGAGGAAGGACCTGCAATATTTTTACAGATTCAGAACCCCTAAAGTGTCCCCTAGTTGCACATGGGGTGGGGTTCCTGTAGATAGAAGTACTTATAAAATATGTTTTTGTAAGATCTGGTGCTGGAAAAAAGGCCCAAGTTATTTTTCCCATTGCAAATCCCGTTCCATAGGTTAATATGGTAGGAAGTTATTGATTAATAACTCTTGATAGGAGAGGGCTAGAACTGCCATTCAAAGACTTCCCAGAATGGTATTAATAAATCCAACAGTATCATATTGTTGAATTTCTCCTAAAGTGTACATACAGGAAGTTATAAGACTTTGTTTGTAAGTCCAAATTCAGCCTTCCAGTGGTCGGCCCTGATTGGTCAGAGTTAAGTGGATTAGCCAGGCTGCCTTGTAGAGGTGATAAAGAGCCCCTGGTGTTAACCTCTGCTGGCAGGGCAGTGTGCTGTTCCATAGGAATGCCAGGCCAGGGGGAGGAGTTTCAGTTGAGCATACTATGTTCTTCAAAGAGGAGAGCAGAGAACAGTGTAATTTACAACTCTGAACTTACTACCTTAGGCAGATGGCAGGATTAAGAAAGGTATGAGCAGATGCAGGGGGGAGAGTCTAAGTAAATTAGTCATCCTAGGGGTGTGTTTAGCCAGCTCTTACCTCCTTGCTGGAACGTCAGCCATTATGGATTTGGAAGATTTGATGCACTCTGGGACAAAGTAATGCCACCCTCTACAGAATGTGGTCATATCTTGGAGGAGTTACCCTGCTCCCATTGGTCAGAGGTGACCTCCTGCTTGACCCAGAGAACTTGGAATAAGTATCGGAGAGGGGCAGAACCCTCCGGATCTGCTGCTTGAAACTTACTGATGCAAGAAGTGCCCTGTTGAGAAGTTTTGCTGTGCAAAGATTTCTAAGGCCTGACCTCTGAAGACTGCACCATCTGAAACTACAGCTCTATGGATTATCTTGCTGAAAAATAACTAAAAAGACTGGACTCCCTGAAAGCTACAGGTTAAAAGAGCTCATCTGGAACATCACCAACTAAATCTACTCCTTGGAGAACTACCAGTGGATTTGTAAGGGTTGTGTACCAGTGGATTGTGGGAACTTAAGTCCTCAACTTTCAAGGACCATCTTGGAGCTTCCAGACCCTTGGAGTGAGTTTGAAACACTTTGGGACCCCTTGAAGAACTTCAGGAAGAAGTTCAAGAAGTTTGGAGAAGTATTGAAAAAAGCTCCATAGAGGGACCTACTCGACCTGGCCAGCCGGGCTGCCTGCCATCTACCGCGAGTCGGCCAAGCCATCCAGGTTCGTGCCGCTAAAAGCTGCATCGGTCCAACTTCCAGAGTTGGACCGGGACTAGAAGAAATCTGAAGCCGGCAAACCCTCACCGGATCCGGCTACATGAAGAGCATCGAGAGACCCCACGAGAAAAGGTGACCGGGAGCAACCGCGAACGCCAAGCTGCCAGCTTTCAATCGCGTGTCGTCCTGGATTCCTGGGTTGTCCCGCTGAAGCGATCTTGAAAAATGTTCTAATTCCGCTCCAGGGAAGTTGACCGGGACCTCGTCACAATTTAATCCGGCGAACCCTCACAGAATCCGGACTGGCTGGAAGCTTCGAGGGGCCTCGGGGAGAAAAGCTCCAGAAACGTTTCTAAGTGTGAAGGTAGAAACTGAGACCGGGACCTGCCACAAGCTGTAGCCACCCAGGGCTCCATTGCAGGTGGCCTGAAACTTTGACTTTGCCCCGGTCTATCGCGAGCAGGTATCCCCAATATGGTGCTATAAACGTCTAAGTGCTATATTTTATTAAATCTTTGAAAATGTATGTCTCCGGTTCCCTACATTGGATTGTTGTCGTTTTGGTGTCATTTTAAAAATAAAAATAATTCCCATTTTTATAAATTGGTATTGGATTTTTATTGTGTTGTGTCTTAATTATTTACTGAATTGGTGTTTGTTTTTAAATGCTTTACATACCTGTCTTTGAAGTTAAGCCTGCCTGCAGACAAGCTACCAAGGGTTGAGCACAGGAATACTTTTCTAAGATCTATGCTGAGTCCTACCATGTGTTACTGGCCTTATTGCCAGTGGCAGACCTACATTTGCCCCTACCAATAACCCACTTTCCAACAGTCACCCATGCCATTAACAACGAGTTTATCAATAAAGTTCCTTGATCTGTCTGTCCGAGCCTTCCAGGCAAGTAGTGTGCCTGCTTTCTCCCCATACTCAAAATCCTGCATGGACTTAGCATCCCACTGAGCTCTAAACTTTTTTAACAGTAAAGACCCTGTATTCCATCCCACTCTGCCCTCTAGGGTTTTAAGAGTTAATCGTTCAACCCTTTTCTGAGCGGAAGACTGACTCTGCAATTCTCCTCTAAGGAAGGTCTTAAAAGTATCCCAGACTATGTCTAGGGAGGCAGATCCCAGGTTGTCCAGAAAAAAAACTGCCTACATACTTGTTTTAATATTCAACCTGTCTCAGGATCAGATAAGGTAGCTCTCCTTAGAGTCCATCTAGATCCAACAGAGCTAGAATGCCCAACCAGGGAGAGAGTAATAGCTGCATGGTCAGAGATATGGATTGGTAATATATGTATAGATTATATTTTTTACCCCTTGGTCTTATCAACAAAAAAGTAGTCCAATCTATAAAAGCGGCCATGTTTCTTGCTATGAAACGTAAAACCCTGCCTAATACCCATCTTATATCTCCATATGTCCAACCAACCCAAATCTAACTCGAGGGGTGTTATCATAGCGGCCATTGTTGAATCTATCCTGAACAGGGTCCAGCGAGACATTAAAATCTCCCCCCATAATGACTGGGCGGTGGCCTCCATTAGATTCCATTCTAGATTGGACAAATGAGAGGGGTCGTCACTATTCGGCCCATAAAAGACCACACATACCAATTACGCCCCGTAGTCTAAAGTGGCTATCAGCCACCTCCCAATTTTATCAGACTTAGAGGCCCATTGTCCTCCAGTTTTAATATTCTAAGAGGCACTCGGCATGGGTGCCCATTGTCCCCCCTTCTTTTTGATATCTATATAGAGCCTCTTGCTCAACAGCTGCGTTTGGATCCCTTAGTGGTCCCGTTCAGCTGCTAGTCTTACAGTTCTAAATTTATACAGCAGATCCCTTGACTTTGTTCCCAAAAGTACAAGAACTACTGGAGGAATTTGGTTCTCTCTGGCTATTTGGTTAACACTGCCAAAACTGAGGTCACGTGTTGGAATATTACTGACTGGGAGAGAGAAGTAAGTTCTAAATTTAGATATTTAGGGATCACAATAGGAACCTCCAGTTGAATCTATGGATGGATTAATCTGATAAAAATGGTTATCCTTCCCAAATTAACTTTTTTCAACGCTATCCCGCTAGGATTCCCCCAAAAAGACATCAATAAAATCCAGGGGAGGGCATCGAGTTTATTTGGGCCTAGAAAGGGGCCAGGATGTCTTGGAAAAAGCTTAGACGTAAACTGAATAAAGGGGGATTAGCCCTACTTGATTTCAATTTGTACTGTCTTGCTTTTCAGTTTAAAAATATTCGAATGGTTTTGGGTAAAACAGATGACTCTATTTGGGGGAATCTTTTGGGGGAAATGATGAGGCCTGCAAGTGCAGAGGGTTTCTTATATAACTTTGGTACTCTTAAGGTTTTTAAGAAGGTCCGGCTAAAGGTTCTGAGAGCTGCTTTGGATCTTTGGTATGGACTTAGGAGAAGGTGGGGTATTGGATAGGTTTCTGACTTTGCTCCAGTTTGGGACTCTCCCAGAACACCAGAATGTCTAAAAGATGCCCTCAGTGTTCCACTTAGAAGGGCGGGGGTCTCAACTTGGTCAGACTTAATTTCGTCGGAAGGAGTTCACCCCTGGGAAGTACTGAGTATTAAAACTAATCATGAGGTGTCCAGATTTTAGTTCATCCAACTATCTTCTTGGTTTGTAGCATCAGAAATGAATATTGGTGGTAACTTTGAATTTGAGTTGCTCTTTCAAGATGTTAGACCTAAGAACAAGGAAGTCGCAAGGTGGTACCATCGACTCTCAGAGGCAGAAGAGAGGAAGTTATTATCCATGCATGCGGTCTGGAGAGGAAGCCTCCCAGAGGAGAGCTTCAAACTAATTTGGGATAGCTCTCTGTAGACTCTTTGTTCAACGATTAAACCGGCCAATTTGAAGCGTAACCATTTTTTTTTACTATTAATCGTCTTTATTGGACCCTGTATAAAATATCCAAGTTTGCACCTCAACCTCCCCCCAAGTGTGTGAAATGTGGCTGCATAGGAGCAAACGATGTTCATATTTTTGCTGAATGTCCATGCTTGAAGATCTTTTGGGACACCATAGAACTATCGCTTAAGGGAATCTTTGATCACAAGATTAAACTTAATACAACTCGGATTCTTTTGGGGGTTGATGGAGCATCAACTTTGTTGTTAAGGAGGCCTTGTAGAGGGTTGCTTTTTTATTTAATTCTTATTGCTAGGAGTGAAATCTGTTTGAACTGGAAGGATCCTCTGCCATCGATAGCAGAGGACTGGGTTAGGGCTGCGGTCAAAGTCTGTGGCTTCGACCAGAGAACAACTAAGAATCACGGCCTATCTATCTGGTCTCCTTTTTTGATTTGGTCTCAATCTTTGGGTGTTGGTCAACCGTCCCTATGATTACACCTACTCCCTGAATCAAGAAGGTGAGGGTCCAGATGGAATGGACCAGGGCGAGTGTAGTGACCGCTGGGCGGACAGTTAGACAATGCGGTTTTTTCATTGCTTTGCAGACGCTTCTCGGTGACATGAGGAAAAAAAATAAAAAGAAATTGAGAATCAGGTAGTACTGCAAATATTTTATCAACTTTCTATTATTATAGATCAAAGACAACCTAAATCTATGCATATTACTTAAAAATTTAGGTTTTTTAATTCAGCAGAATGTATAATAAAGCTGTGGCTACATTGTTTTTAAGTTTTCTGAAAAATTGTTTTACAAAAAAAAAACAAAAAAAAACGATGATATTGAATCTGCTATTAAAGCAGATTCTATGTTGACTGCAAAGAGGTGCTATTTAACCATATACAAATCTGATTTACGAGTTATTCTATATGAAGATTGGCTTTTATGGTTCGTCGGACTAAGATTGTACCTAAGAGGAAGCGTGTATCCATTCCATGGATTATGAGGGTCTGGCAGAACAGAGTGAATATATAAATGTCTGATTAAGAATATCAAATTGTGCAATGCAAATCACAATTCACGCAAATAAATCTTGTCAGAAGAACGGAAAGAAAAATGTCTCTTTAGAGAAGTGTATTGTGTAAAATTATGCATCCGCTACAATTCAACTTCTTGGATGTCTGACACCACAAAAATGCATTGCACCTACTATATGCATTTGTGATACTGTTATTACCATTGTTACAAGTGCATGCTCTCAACAGAAAAACATCTGAAATTAAAAACATTAAATACCTGTCTTTTTTCCAAATATTCTAGAGCTTCATCCATCATGAGAGGTACTGCAAGTAACAAAATAAAGTATGAGAGTTCACGTTTTCTAAAATCCTGAAGAAGAGTTACAAAAATGTAAAGTAATAATTCTATATAGTTAAAAAACAAATGCATGCGAAGTAACATCAAGGTTTGCCTGAACTAATACCCTTAAAATGTGATAATATGCCAAGGGGAATTTTGGAAAACCTACTACCACCTCTGGAGGACTACAACCTCACAGTGCCTTCCTCTGAACAAGTGCAGTAAATGGTGTATGTTTTAGAGTGAATAAAATCAGATGAACTTTTGCAGTCTATCAACATCTTGTTTTCCGCTTCACTGGACACTCACCATACAGTTGAAAAATCTTTTTAGCAAAGTCAAAGAAATCCAAACTCAAATCTATTAGGGGGAAAACACGGAGTATGTGATCTGAAAGCCTACTTTATGGGCCTAAACCCAAATATACACAGGGCACAACCCTACTGGATTAGAAAAATAGTGCCATTGATTATTTAGTAGTTCAGGTCAAAATAAAGACTTTGTGGCAAGGGATGTATCAGATTGCAATCTGGCTTTCATTGGCCATATTAATTAGGTAGCCAAGATAGTGCTTTCCAACTTCATTCTATGTGGAATACACACATCTATCCTAGAGGACCATAGATGTCGGTACAACACAATTTAGCTAACCATGTACTTTTCCAAATACAGTATGCTAGACTGTTTCCAGGCTATTAGCATTAAGGTTTCTAACAGGAGCCCTTTCACTCTACTAGATAACAGTGGAGAAATAAGTCTGTCCTTTATGTGCGGTGTAGAGTGAAGCAGCGCCTTCCCAGTAGGCATGGGATCTACTTGGTATCCCTGAATTTCAGCTGTGCGACCAAGAAAGAATTCAATTTTTAGGTTCGGAAATATTTTTAATAAAACGTGCTTGTTAACATCCAGAATAACAAAGAAGTCTTTAATGGTCTGGTTCGCAAGATTATAGATGCTACAAGATCACTCTGTTATCTTCCTCTAGGGTCAATTTTTACATGAGGCTTCGAAACTTAGCGGGCAAAACCTTCAATGGTGATTAGTTGACATTATACTATGTATGTAAATAATATCATCTGTTGAAATTACAAAAGTCACTATATATTATGTTTTGCTAAACATGATTATTTGTCTTTAACATGAGCAAGTAAGGGGCAAGCACAAGTCATCACCTAATCACAAGCACAGAATATTCATCAATCAAATATTTGAGAATACTTCCTTATTTAGAAAAGACTTTGGTTCTTTTTGCTTTTACTGTATTCATGTAAAGTTTAGTATTTATCAGTTTGCCGAATAAATAATTTAATAAAGCCATGACTTATGGGACTCCCAAACTAGTGTAGACATTTAAACAGAGATACCAAATTCACAAACGCTCCAAGTGTTTAGTAAAGTTACTTGATACTTTTAGAAATGAACTTCGAAATTAACCACGACAATGTGCATACATTCTTGACATGTGTCTGTTTGCCTTCCCTTCCACTGTGTTTGGGACATCTTCACATAACAGACATTACCCATGCTAAGTTTGGGGAAATGGTGGATTGTCTCAAATATTTTTCTTTTTAATAAAAAGCATTTTGAAGAAAGAATAGTTTCCTACACCTTGGCGTAGAAATGGGAAGATGTATTGCCTTTCCAACAAGTCATGCACCTCTGTATCATTCACAATTAAGTTTAGCTGTGCATTTGTGGGGAAAAAAAGATAATAACTTTTGTAAACCCTTTACATTGCAGCTGTATGGGTTCACAACTCACTTCCGTTACCTTTCTTTGGCCACTCATCAAACATTCACAGGAGTCTGTCCACATCACATCCAAAACTCACTTAGGCCAGCAGAAATTACATTTAGTTTTGATACATTTTGCAATCATATAAGACAACTTTATGTTACCTATACATTTTCGGTTTGGCAAATCTCATTTAAAGCACATCATTTTTTAGGTCGAAGCCATCAAGATGGCGCAGCCGACTGGTTTGCTAAAGACTTCTAGAGGACATTCCAAAAGCTTCCTAGGAAATGCATGCTATCCTTTGCTCACCACTGGCTTTGTGTTTTATGCTCACAGTTGTTTGCTTTTGAGTTGCTGGCTTTATTTGTTTTAGACTGTCCAGCTTGAGTTAGTCCCCCCCGTCCAACAAAGCCTGTTTAAAGCTTTTTGTAGAAAAGGCCTTTAAATGTTCTTTTTATCTTGTCACATTTGCTGTGCATTCAATGACAAAGGTCAAATGGCTCTGTTTTCTGAGGGAGCCTGGTGGCAACATTTCCTTCTCTGACTTCAAAGTGAGAGGATTTATGTGACAAACCTGCTGGCAACTGTGGGTTGTGAAAGAAAAAACATTTTTCTATCACACAACAAAAATTGAATGACTGTAAATGAACTTTGCAGATATTTCAGAACTTATCAGATTTAGGAAAGCACAAATGTAGCCCATTTTTGTAATTCTGAAGTGTGGTGGAAACAAATATTTTACTATGATCAAAACAATAAATACACTGAGTGATGCTATTTTCAAACATTATCACTGTATAGTTGTATTAGTAAATTACGCAAATGTAATGGTCATTTCAATTGAAAATGTGTTGTATACTGGCAGTGCAATGCCATACTATGCATACTCCACTCCATTCTATGCCCCTTCATGCCCCTCCATTCTATTCCATGCCACTCTCAACCACTCCACGTTATGACACACCCCTACACTCTACTCCCCTCTATGCTACTCTACTTCACTCTGTGCTACTCTATCACACTCTACTCCATTCTATGTGCCTTTATGCCATTTTACTCCATGCCATCCATTCCACTCAACTCCACAACTATAATGTTTTGCCATGTTGAACAGCAACCACACTGGTGTACAAAATGGCTAAAACACATTGTCAAAGCCAATAGATCTTGCATAAGCGAGACCTATTTGCCTTGCCATTGCTAGTTTTTCCAATACAAATGGAATTCTTATACTTGCAAAGGGAACCTTTGTAGCTACACTAAAATGTCTTTAAAAAGCTGAGTGTCTGCGCAAATTTAATGGTAATTTCAATTGAAAAATATGTTGCCTAATGACATTGCACTACCATACTATGCATACTACACACTACCCCACTCCATGCCCCTTCACTCTATACCATGCCACTCTACTTTATGACACACAACTGCACGCCCTTACACTCTACTTCACTCTATGCTATCACACACTACTCCATTCTATGCAACTCACTCGATGCCGCTTTACTCCACACCCCTCCACTCTACGACACTGACCTTTGGCCATGCTGAACACCAGCCACACTGGTGTACAAAATGGTTAAAACACATTGTCAAAGCCAATAGCTCTTGCATAAGTGAGACATTATCTTTGCCAATGCTTGTTTTCTAATACAAATGTAAATATTATGCTTTTCAAATGGACCCTTTGTAGCGTCACTAAAATGCCCTTGAAAAACTGGGTAAAATTGCTCAGCCTGCTTTAGAAGAGTATAATGCTATTAGTAAAATAGGTTAGAGTGCTGTAGAAGCACTCCTCAAAGTGTGTTATTCTCACCTCTTCAGACTGGTCACTTTCTCTGGAGTTGCTAAATGCATCCTCGCCACTACTGGATTTTTAGTGACTGGCCCACTTTTCTAACACTTAAGGAGATCTATAGAGGATATAGGAGCCAACCAAATACTGCATCCCAAGAGCTCAGACAGTGTAGAAAAATTCAAGAAAGTCCACCTTACATTCAAAGCACGCAGATGATTGTTTGCCAGCTTACATTTTGTTTATAAAAAAACATACATTTTAGCACAATACAGATTGCACTGACGGAAGCTTTACAAAACCAACCCAGTGTCCTGCCAGATTTACAGTACCAAAATGCGATGTTATTTAAATATTATATAGCATCCGGCAAAGAACCTGAGAGATCTGGGCTTCAACTCGGGCAAAAGGACATGGAATGATGAAAAGAAATGTGTGCTGCAAATTTGAAGGCTGCCCTCTCCTGGGATCTGTGTTCAAATCCCATGAACACCATTTCCTATTCTGGCAAATCCACAGAGGCTTTCTGTGCTCCTGAAGTTGACAAAACATGACCACCGAGTTTGTCAACAATCATCTGTCATAATGGCCAAGAACTCCCTTGAAGTTATTGTGTGCATTACAAAAGCAAATGTTTCCTACAAGTGTGTTACTCCCACCGTTGTGTGAAAAAGGAGCTCAAATCTACAGGATTTTCTCAACACATAGGAAGTGATCGCGGGAAGACAGGGCAACTGGGCATTGCTATTTGTGAGATTAAGGTGTAGGTACTTTTCAAGCAGAAAATACATATATAGAGTGCTTAATTTGCGCTAGTGCTTGCAAGCGAGTCAACCAGCACACATTTTAGGGGACGGGACTTTTTTTTTCCATTCATGGGACTCTGACCCAGAAAACGAAAGGGAGATGCAGAAACCAGGGAAAGAATGCGGAAGAGAAAGACAGAAAAACAATGGGAAAACAGGGACGAAAAATAACCTGTAGGAGTGAGATAAAGGGCAGGGAGTACTGGGTGTAGTAGATGGATGAGCTATAAAATGGAATGAAGACTAGACAGCCTTGTTATTTGGCAACCCTGACATTCATCAGCACCCAACATGGGCTTCTGATAGAAAATATATGGGCACCGACACTTATTTAAAAATAAGTTCCAATCCAATCCATCCATCCATCCATATATCTGTCTATCCTATCTGTCAGAGGTAAACCACAAAAAAGCTTTTTGGTGCACTGACTGATAGAATCAAAGGGGTAAATAGAAACAATTGCAGATAAATGCTACACTCGTACTGCTTACTTTGGTTGGAAACCTAGTAATGACCGGTTTCACTGTACTCTTGTGAGAACAGCATAATGAGGAAGGATGGGGTGAGGGGTAGTATCAGCAGAAACATTGTGATATACAACTGCTGTCTGAGGCCTCTGTCTGTAAGCTTCTTAACTGTCCGTTCCTATACAGGTACCCTTCTCAATAATCCATTAATGCACTCTCCAATTAATCCAATCATCCATCAATACATACCCTTATTCAATCATTCATCAATCTATGAACACATTCACCCACTACCTACCCAAGTGCTCAGTAATCATCTATCCACTCATTCATGAATCTGACCATTGACTCATTAACACATTCACCCACCCAGACACAAACTCGCCAGTCAAGGAGAATCACTTCCACTTATTTGTTGGCTTTTGCAACACGTGCCTCTATGTAATAGTGATTTAACCGCAGTTGATCCTAACATAAAATCAAAATAACCTATTGTTAGGACAAAATACAAACCTCTTAGTGCTTTGTCAATTAGTACATTGATAGTATGCGACACATGGCACAGGCAAATGGGATTCCCTCAACAAGAGAGCACGACAATACAGGTTTCCTGTGCTGCATGATGCTGCAAGAAAGTAAGCATTTAAAGGCTGTAAAGACCTGCTATGCATTTATAACAGCGTAATCAGCAGTCTTAACAAATGTCCCTTAATGTTACAGAGAACTTAAATGTAACTGTTGATAACATGGGATGACTGGATGACGAGAGTCAGTGGCAACCAAGTCACGTTCTGCGGTCAGCCTCTGCAGCTGCTTTTACTAACCCACGAGCCCCGACATAATAACTTTGCAATGTTGGAAATGGCCCCTTCTGCAGGGTCACCCCCAACCTTTTTGCCTTCCACTTCCTTGTTTTGCTGAATTCGTTTTTTTTGGCTTTAGGAATCTGGGCACTTTACCTGTGCTAAAGTGCATGTGTGCCATAATTTAAACATGGTAACATTGGCTTATCCACAATTGGTATACTTAATTTACCTATAAGTCCCTAATAAAGTGCACTACATGTGTCCAGGGCCTGTAAATTAAATGCTACCAGCGGGCCTGCAGCACTGATTGTGCCACCCAATTGAGTAGCCCTTCAAACATGTTTCAAGCCTGCCACTGCAGAGCCTGTGTGTGCAGTTTTAAACTGCCATGTCGGCCTGGCAAGTTAACCAACTTCTAATGTTTTGACTCCTTCACAGAAAGCATTATTGAATAAAGGGACATCTTTCGTTCCAGTCTTTTGAAAAGTGAGATCGCTGTATTTAAATTCATGTGTAAGTTTCATCTAGGACACTTTTCCGACAATCTAAGACCAAACATCAACATGCAAGAGGAAACTCCTGATCAAGGATTTAAAACCAAAAGTGTCTTCTTGGCACCAACAGCATACAAAACTCTTGATACCTTTGAAGCACTGGTTAAGAAAGCTTTGCAATGCATCAATTTTCAGACACCAAAATCCAGGAACCTGACCCACAAATACCCAAGTATCCTGATGGCATTGGCTCGTAACCGGATTTTGGCATTCCAAATGGCTGATAAAGTAGGCGCTTTGGTGGCAATGTACCGGGTATGTTATGAAGAGAAAGTCACACTACATGCGATGGATGATTATATATATATATATATATATATATATATATATACACACACACACACACACACACACGTTCCTCTTGAGCAAGATTCCACTATAGAATTCACTACAATTTTGAAACAAATTCTGGACAAAGCTCTCTCATAGGTTGGATAAATGAGAATGCCCGAAGTTTCCTTTTCAGGGAATTCCCATGAAGACCAAGGCTTTACATGCTACCTTAGATTCACAAAAATGCCTGGACTTTCCATTTAGACCTGTTGTGTAAGGATGTGGTTCTATACACGAGCGTCTAAACAAGTACTTGGACACCTTCTTACAACCAGAGGTTCAAATCTGGAACTCGTATATTCAAGATACAACTGACTTTCTCGAACAATTGTCACATTTCTCGATCACAGATTTTGATTCTGATTCTTGATGTCTAGGTACCATTCATGTCACAGCACTTTACACCTCAATACCACATGCTGAGGGGTTTGAAGCTGTAGAATGGGCTCTGTTACAGCAGGATGAAATTCGTGTGAACAAGGTTCTGCCTATTTCACAGTTACTTTCTTTGGAAGGACATTTTTACTTGTAGACAAATGGCACTTCAATGGGCTTTTCCGGAGCCCCAAGCTATGTGAATATCTTTATGGCTATATTTGAGGACCAACATGTCTATGCTTTCAAAACCTGGCAGAAGAACTCTTGGTTATTTACCTCAGATACATTGACAATATGGAAAGGTTCCAAAAATGTTTTGGAACAGCAAATCATGGAACTAAACCTGAAAAATCCCAGGATACAATTAACGCACACAAGTGATCTTAGCATCACATACTTTGATGTACAACTAGATGTAGCACCAACGGGTCTGTCTATAAGAGTTTACAGAAACCTATGGACCAGAACACCTTACCCTACAGAAGCATTCATTCTCTATAACTAATATCTAACTAACATCTACCAGTGTCACAGTTCATGCACATCAAAAGAATCACCACAGACCAAGAAACTTGCCTCTAAACTATGTTGGCATACAAAACTCAGTTCAGTCAAAGAGGATACCCTGAACACACACTGAACTTTGCGCTACAACAAGTACAAACTAAGGACTGCTCCTCACAGTTGCAACATAAATCTACAGAGAAACCATTGCGTGAAGTCTTCGAATCTAAATATTTCACGAAATCTTCACCCATATAACAAATTGTGAGTCAACAATGGGAACTACTCCAATCTGAACCGGATTTCAAAGTCCTTTTCCAAAACAGACATATTTTTGCACATTTTCGAGCCAAAAATCTGAAAAACAAATTCTCTACGACCTAACCAGTCAGCTCCATGTCTCACAAAGGCATGAAAAAATGTCAAAACTGTATCCACTGCAGCAACGTAATAGTGAGTAACACTGTATTGCATCCTAAAACAACTCACTAAAGTCAGGCACACATCTGATTGCAACACACAGCATGTAATATATGCTATTAATGTATGTGCGAAAACAGAAAGGAAAACATAAGTCCGAATCACGGAATACAAGGGAATGGTTGGGAACTAAAATAAGAATTCTAGTCTGCTTGTACATTGTTTGGAGCAGAATCACAATATTGCACTGTTAAGGCTCTTGATCTTGGAAGCCATCGCACCTAGTCCTGAAAATAATATACACAAAATCCTGTCTCAAAGGGAAACATTTTGGATAAAACATTTGGATAGTCTGGTAACCAATGGTCTCAATGACAAACTAGAGATGGCTTGCTTTCTATAACTCTACTGTACCTTATGACCTTTACTGTTTGAGTAACGACTTATGAATCATGTACATTATTTCGCCTCAGTCGTGTTTTTTGTTACTAGTTTCATAATTCTTTTGTCACCATTTTCATTTCTCTAACCCTCCATGACTGTGTTCTACAGTGTTAATGGTCATACCAGAATGGACTAGGGTAAAATAAGATGTTTTATTACATGCAAGCTGTTAATTCTTTGCATCTAATGTGTAATCTGTCAAATATCCTAGTTTATTTGGGCATTTTCTGTAGCACACTGTGCTATCCTCATAATTCGTGAATGCTGGAAGGTTGGTTTTTGTTTCAAGGTCTACATTGTCTGATCATGCCAATATTCTTACAGCAGTATCAATACATTACTTGTTCATAAGTGCATTGTACTTTTGTAACAATAGTCAATGTAGCATCACTGAATTTTTCTACAGTATGTAATAGTCCACACTGACAAGTATATAAGAGCTCACACCTTTACTTGGTTGATGTACTTTCATTTTTTTGTCCATACTCCTGTTCTATTTTGCTTCTAATCCCTTGTGGTGCCGGGTTTGGTCGGTTTTCACTTTTTACGATTGAACACACACAACGGTACCTCACTCACACTTTATAGAAATACTTTCACGCAGTACACACTGTTTATGGCACCCTGTAATGACCCCCCTTAGGCTAAAGGGGATATAAACGGCTCCTGTCTCAGGTAACGCATCTTATTCACATTCAGGATTCTCGTTTAAGTTATCTTTGGCTGTAATGGTCGTTAACGAGCGTTTATGTATTTTGTTTATTTGCCAGATAACCTTTTTGAACATTATGAGCTCCAACTGAAGTGGCTCTTTTATATATACATAAAACTGACTGGGCCGGTTCTGGGATTTTTGGGGCTCTGGGCAATACGGAAGGTGCGAGGCCCCTCTAATTTGCATACGAGACACATTCAGGGCTACAGAAGCTGCTTTGTAGAGGCTCTTCCTGGACCGCAGCTTCTCCTCTCAACCACCTACAAGCACCTTTTTTACAGCCCATTTTGGGCTGAAGGTGTAAAAATTGCTTGGGAGCTGAGAGTTAAACCTGTGGGGCGCTAAAGTACTGACAATGGGCATCCAGCGGTGTCTCTGAATGGGCAGCAGGCAGGAGGCCTAATTGCAGGACAAACCTGCAAAATACGTCTCCTTGCAACTGGGACACCATCACTAAGAGGCCCAGGGAGCCACCCCCACAACCCCCTCTCATGGGCCCAATTGCAAAGAGACACATTTCTTTCAATTGAATCGGCAGGAGCACAAGATGGCTGATGGTGAGTTAAACTGGTGCCGGGCCCCATGCTGGTGGGCTGAGTGCTAGGCCCTGGGCAGCTGCCAACACTGCCCATGCCTAGCGCCGGTTCGAAGTACTGAAGTGGTTGACATATACAGTCAGTCACCCACATTTATTTACTTGCATGAACCACGCACATGTATCATTATACATATTTGAAATGGACCTGGTTTATAGGCATGATTTATTCATTAGAGGTTCGGCATGTTAACATCAGAGACTGCATTATGCGCACTATTGGAAGGATTTTATATCCATCATTGCATCATTAAATCTAATTGCTGTTTTTGACTGAGTGTACGATTGGTGCAATATGGTGCACGCTGGGGATTGTAGTTTAATGGTGCACTAGAGATTCATTGTTACACCAGTTACTTGCTCATGCCCATATGCATGTCGGTTGGTCTCATGGATCACATTTTGTTCAGATAAATTTATAACGGAGCTAATAGCACGATTCACAAGAGGCTTGGGTTCTAGCTCACATTTGTCAAATTACTGGTGTTCACCGCAGTAACATACCCAAATGGGTGAATCACTCAGATGGGCACGTCCTTTCACAACTGAATTTCTCAAACCACTAATGATACAGATTGTTTCTACAAAGCAGGATTCTTCTCAATGTAGTCTTCTTGAACAAGTTATTCTTCAAAATTTCTGTTCTTCTCTGTATACTGCTTTTGCCTGAGCTTTATGATGTTTTCTTAAAATGTTTTTCTCTACTCGCATTTACCCCTAATGAAGGGTGCTTCACCCGAAATACATTGGGTCATACGTCAGGAATACTAGTCCTCTTTTCGCATTGTATTATGATCAAGCATTCAACTGCAATTGTGGAGCAACATTTGTTTGGACAGCCAATGGGCAGTGTATTTGAAAAGTAGAACATGTACTTTTGAGTTGTACAAGTCCTGGAAATGAAATACTCAAATTCATTTTTCATTCCCGCAACACCTTTCTCTCCCATAGGATACCATTGGGATTGCCTTATTATATTTTAGGTGCAATTTCCAATTGGGAAGAGATGAGACCCTCCACACGTGGTGTCTCTAGAATCACAATTTAAAAACACAACTTATGGTGAAGTTGGATTTTAAATTTCAATTCTGAAAATTGGCACTTTTAGAAAATGTTTTTACTGTAACCATTTGGTACCTACTGTCGGTCTCTGAATACACCTCTGGGGTGGGTGACAGCTGGCGTTGTGCATTCCCTCTAGACAGTCACACAGAAAGGTATTTTAGTTGTGACTGATGGGCCATCCACATCCTGATGGGCCATCCTGGACAGGATGGAAGGGAGGAGCTGACACACCTGAAAGGGCTGTGTCCTGACCCCACACTAAAGACTGTATACCCCCCTGTAGTTTGTCTGGAGCCAGGGCAGGGACCGGCACTTCAAAGGCATCTCTTTGAAGTCTCCCCCACAGCGAAGGCCCAACTTGGTGTAAGGACTGGAGCTCTGGCACCACCAACCGAGAACATTTCTGGAACTGCAGACATTCTACCAGGAAGTAGGATTGCTGTGCTGGTAGAGGGACTGCCACTTTGCTGAACTACTTTGTTGTGTTTTGGCCTGCTGCCTTCTGCCCTCTTACCCAGGAGTGAGAAGGACTGGACCTGCATCTCTACATCCCAGAACCTAAGTATCTCCAAGGGCTTGATGGCTTGCCTCCGGTTTTCTGAAGTCTCTGGGATATCAAAGCTTTCTCTCCTAAACCTGCAAATAGCACTTGGACTCTATCTGCTGTAAGTAATGCTCTGCCAAGTGGTGCCAAGCCAGTCCTCGGCCCTTGGAAGTGTGTTTAGAGTGCTGCATCTGTGAAAATCCACACAGAAGATGTTGCGCCGATCAGAAATGGTGCATCTCCCTTGACGCATCGCCGCTGCTGCATGGACCAAGAACCTTGCTTTGCCTCGAGGTTTCGATGCACATTCGATATTGCATGGTTCAGCGTTGACACATTGCTTTCAACCCAGAAGTCAATGCATTGTTTCAGTGCTTCTCGCCCTCGACGCACCTTCGAAGCTGCGCAGCTCAGAACACACGCATCGCCTTCCTCGTAAGGATAGACAATGACGTATCACCTCCAATGCTCCCCGCATCGTCCTTTGCGTCGACGCATTCAAAGTACTGTTTTAGTGGGCCAAGGATGGTCCCTGTATTCGACACGCATTCATCACGGTCGGCCTGAATATTTGAATTTGACCCGGTCAAGCACGACAAGATAGCCCCGGTTGCCAATATTTTTTTCTAAGCACTACAAAACAGTTTATTCTTTAGAAATTCATGTCTTGACTACTACTTATTGGAGTTTTGTCGTTTTGGTCTTAATTCTCTCATAAAAATATATGCTATCTTTCTAACCTTGTGTGGAGTGTTTTTGTGGTTTTACTGTTTTACTGTCTGAAGTGTTGCACACATACTTTACACATTGCCTCTTAAGAAAGCCTGACTGCTCTGTGCCAAGCCACCGGAGGGTGAGCGCAGATTAATTTAAAGTGTGTTTCTGACTTACCTTGACTCGGATTGTGCTTCCTGCTCCGACAGGGTGCAGACCTCTGCCAACCAGAAACCGAATATCTAACAAGCAAGAACTCCAAAATATTGTCATACGGTCAGAGGAGCTTTTATGAAACTTAAGTGGATATGTGTTTCCTATTCAAACTTTCAAATATTTCTTTAAATCACACTATTGTTTTCTCACAATAGCTAGAAGTATCGCACTTCTTAGATGCACAAATATATCATGGACCTATTTTTTTTATCTTAAAATTGAATAGGTATTTTTATATGTTTTCTGCCCCAGTAGCTTAATCATGTGTGCAAAACACTTTCACTATGAAAGGAATCTGGTTTTGCACTTGGAAACCTATTTACTCACACAGGGTTTTTTATGTAAGTAAACCTACTTCTGTAGGTGGGGAGTTCACATTCCATTTTAGGAATGTCCAGATTGGTAGTGACCACCCACAAACATTTATTTATGTTATTCACAAACCATTTTCGGACCTTTTCCTAACAGGCAAAAATTGCTGAAGGTTTACTCTTGTCAAAGCATGGAGTAAAAATCCCTTTCTAGGGTAGGGAAGAAACGCCACTAAATAAGGATTCGCAAAGCGAATAGGTCTCGTCTTTTGGCTGGCAATGCCGATCTATTGGTTTATACCTTCATCATCAAAAAAAACTAAGACAAAAAGCACAATGAGCTTTGTGAGTGCATGCCACATAATGTGTGTACATAAATCATGGTGCTGCAACCTTCCCCCCTTTATTTCCTGTTTCAATATGGCAGACACCAGTCTTGGACTAGCAAAAACAAAATACAAAAGAATATGTGTGCAAAAGAGCAGTTTGAAAAAGGAGCGGACTGGCAGAAAGGTTTTTATTTCTGCTTTAAAAGACTGCGACAAGAGGTGGGAATTAAGATGGGGATTTTGGAGGTGCAAAAAAACATACATTATAGGAAGACTGGGGAAGCAACACATTAGCCTTTCGGGAAAAAAATTCATTAAAACCACAAAAAAGCCAGAGAGAGGTGAGGTATGCAAAGGATGAATGTTGGAAGAGAAAATTACTCTGAGCAAGCAGATGGCTATTTGAGGAACGACGCAGCACATAAGAGTCAGAGCAAGAAAATATATGCACTCTTCCCTTGAAGTGCAGACACAAAAATAAACAGTCACTGGCAAAACCAACAGGTCTTGCCTATGCGAGAGCTATTGGCTTTGTCAATGTGTTTTAACCAAGTTGTACACCAGTGTAGCTTTTGTTCAGCTCAACTAAAAGTTAGTGGCATAGAGGGGCGTGGAGTGTTGTAGAGTGGAGCGTCACAGAGTGGAGTACAGTGTCATAGAATGGAATGGCATAGAGTGTTGTGGAGTGTCATGAAGGGAGTAGAATGTCAGGGTGGAGGGGTCTACAGTAGAGTAAAGTGGCATAGAGTGGAGTAGAGCATCGTAGAGTGGCGTAGGGCATCGTAAAGTAGAATGGCAGAGTGGAGTAGAGCATTGTAGAGTTGAGTGGAGTGGCACAAAGGGGAGAATGGTGTGGAGTGGCGTGGCAGAGTGTGGTCGAGTGGCGTGGCAGAGTGTGGTCGAGTGGCGTGGCAGAGTGTGGTCGAGTGGCGTGGCAGAGTGTGGTCGAGTGGCGTGGCAGAGTGTGGTCGAGTGGCGTGGCAGAGTGTGGTCGAGTGGCGTGGCAGAGTGTGGTCGAGTGGCGTGGCAGAGTGTGGTCGAGTGGCGTGGCAGAGTGTGGTCGAGTGGCGTGGCAGAGTGTGGTCGAGTGGCGTGGCAGAGTGTGGTCGAGTGGCGTGGCAGAGTGTGGTCGAGTGGCGAGGCAGAGTGTGGTCGAGTGGCGTGGCAGAGTGTGGTCGAGTGGCGTGGCAGAGTGTGGTCGAGTGGCGTGGCAGAGTGTGGTCGAGTGGCGTGGCAGAGTGTGGTCGAGTGGCGTGGCAGAGTGTGGTCGAGTGGCGTGGCAGAGTGTGGTCGAGTGGCTTGGCAGAGTGTGGTCGAGTGGCGTGGCAGAGTGTGGTCGAGTGGCGTGGCAGAGTGTGGTCGAGTGGCGTGGCAGAGTGTGGTCGAGTGGCGTGGCAGAGTGTGGTCGAGTGGCGTGGCAGAGTGTGGTCGAGTGGCGTGGCAGAGTGTGGTCGAGTGGCGTGGCAGAGTGTGGTCGAGTGGCGTGGCAGAGTGTGGTCGAGTGGCGTGGCAGAGTGTGGTCGAGGGGCGCGGCGTAGAGTGTGGTCGAGGGGCGCGGCGTAGAGTGTGGTCGAGGGGCGCGGCGTAGAGTGTGGTCGAGGGGCGCGGCGTAGAGTGTGGTCGAGGGGCGCGGCGTAGAGTGTGGTCGAGGGGCGCGGCGTAGAGAGTGGTCGAGGGGCGCGGCGTAGAGTGTGGTCGAGGGGCGCGGCGTAGAGTGTGGTCGAGGGGCGCGGCGTAGAGTGTGGTCGAGGGGCGCAGAGTAGAGTGTGGTCGAGTGGCGCAGAGTAGAGTGTGGTCGAGTGGCGCAGAGTGGAGTGGCGCAGAGTGGAGTGGCGCAGAGTGGAGTGGCGCAGAGTGGAGTGGCGCAGAGTGGAGTGGCGCAGAGTGGAGTGGCGCAGAGTGGAGTGGCGCAGAGTGGAGTGGCGCAGAGTGGAGTGTTGTGAAGTAGAGTGTTGCAGAGTGTTGAGTGGAGTGTTGCAGAGTGTTGAGTGGAGTGTTGCAGAGTGTTGTTGAGTGGAGTGTCGTAGAGTGTTGTTGAGAGGACTGCTGCAGAGTGGCACAGAGTGGAGTGGAGTGGCACAAAGTGGAGTGAAGTTGCAGAGTGGAGTGGAGTGGCGTGGAGTGGCGCAGAGTGGAGTGGCGCAGAGTGGAGTGGCGCAGAGTGGAGTGGCGCAGAGTGGAGTGGCGCAGAGTGGAGTGGCGCAGAGTGGAGTGGCGCAGAGTGGAGTGGCGCAGAGTGGAGTGGCGCAGAGTGGAGTGGCGCAGAGTGGAGTGGCGCAGAGTGGAGTGGCGCAGAGTGGAGTGGCGCAGAGTGTTGTGAAGTAGAGTGTTGCAGAGTGTTGTGAAGTAGAGTGTTGCAGAGTGTTGTGAAGTAGAGTGTTGCAGAGTGTTGTGAAGTAGAGTGTTGCAGAGTGTTGTGAAGTAGAGTGTTGCAGAGTGTTGTGGAGTGTTGCAGAGTGTTGTGGAGTGTTGCAGAGTGTTGTGGAGTGTTGCAGAGTGTTGTGGAGTGTTGCAGAGTGTTGTTGAGTGGAGTGTTGCAGAGTGTTGTTGAGTGGAGTGTTGCAGAGTGTTGTTGAGTGGACTGCTGCAGAGTGGCACAGAGTGGAGTGGAGTGGCACAAAGTGGAGTGAAGTTGCAGAGTGGAGTGGCGCAGAGTGGAGTGGCGCAGAGTGGAGTGGCGCAGAGTGGAGTGGCGCAGAGTGGAGTGGCGCAGAGTGGAGTGGCGCAGAGTGGAGTGGCGCAGAGTGGAGTGGCGCAGAGTGGAGTGGCGCAGAGTGGAGTGGCGTAGAGTGGAGTGGCGTAGAGTGGAGTGGAGTGGCGTAGAGTGGAGTGGCGCAGAGTGGAGTGGCGTAGAGTGGAGTGGCGTAGAGTGGAGTGGCGCAGAGTGGAGTGGCGCAGAGTGGAGTGGCGCAGAGTGGAGTGGCGCAGAGTGGAGTGGCGCAGAGTGGAGTGGCGCAGAGTGGAGTGGCGCAGAGTGGAGTGGCGCAGAGTGGAGTGGCGCAGAGTGGAGTGGCGCAGAGTGGAGTGGCGCAGAGTGGAGTGTTGTGAAGTAGAGTGTTGCAGAGTGTTGTGAAGTAGAGTGTTGCAGAGTGTTGTGAAGTAGAGTGTTGCAGAGTGTTGTGAAGTAGAGTGTTGTAGAGTGGTGTGGAGTGTTGTTGAGTGGAGTGTTGCAGAGTGTTGTTGAGTGGAGTGTTGCAGAGTGTTGTTGAGTGGAGTGTCATAGAGTGTTGTTGAGAGGACTGCTGCAGAGTGGCACAGAGTGGAGTGGAGTGGCACAAAGTGGAGTGAAGTTGCACAGTGGAGCGGCGCAGAGTGGAGCAGCACAAAGTGGAGTGGAGCGGCGCAGAGTGCAGTGAAGTGGCGCAGAGTGGAGTGAAGTGGCGCAGAGTGGAGTGAAGTGGCGCAGAGTGGAGTGAAGTGGCGCAGAGTGGAGTGAAGTGGCGCAGAGTGGAGTGAAGTGGCGCAGAGTGGAGTGAAGTGGCGCAGAGTGGAGTGAAGTGGCGCAGAGTGGAGTGAAGTGGCGCAGAGTGGAGTGAAGTGGCGCAGAGTGGAGTGAAGTGGCGCAGAGTGGAGTGAAGTGGCGCAGAGTGGAGTGAAGTGGCGCAGAGTGGAGTGGAGCGGCGCAGAGTGGAGCGGCGCAGAGTGGAGTGAAGTGGCGCAGAGTGGAGCGGCGCAGAGTGGAGTGAAGTGGCGCAGAGTGGAGCGTCGCAGAGTGGAGCGGCGCAGAGTGGAGCGACGCAGAGTGGAGCGGCGCAGAGTGGAGCGGCGCAGAGTGGTTTAGTGTGTACTGTCATGGAATGGAGTGAGTGTCGTAGAGAATTGTGGAGTGGCATAGAGTGGAGTACAGTAGAGTGATGTTGGGTGGATTTGAGTGTCAGAGTGTCGTAGTGTGGCGTGGCATAGAGTAGAGTAGCATAGAGTGGTGTAGAATGAAGTGGCGCAGAATGGAGCGGTGGAGTAGAGTGAAGAAGTGGGTCAGAAAGTAGAGTGGAGTAAAGTGCATAGAGGGAGTTGAGTAGAGTAAAGTGTTGTAAGGTTTCGCTTAGAGTAAAGTAGAGTGACACTGAGTGCAATAGAGTGGCATAGGCCTGAGTGGAGAGGCACAGAATGGAGAGGCATATCATAGAGTTGTGAGGCATAGTGGGTCTTAGAAAGGAGTGGGATAGTGTGGAGTAGATTGTTGTAGAGTGGCATAGTGTGGAGTAGATTGTTGTAGAGTGGCATAGTGTGGAGGGGCATAGAGTGGAGGGGCATAGAGTGGAGGGGCATAGAGTGGAGGGGCATAGAGTGGAGGGGCATAGAGTGGAGGGGCATAGAGTGGAGGGGCATAGAGTGGAGGGGCATAGAGTGGAGGGGCATAGAGTGGAGGGGCATAGAGTGGAGGGGCATAGAGTGGAGGGGCATAGAGTGGAGGGGCATAGAGTGGAGGGGCATAGAGTGGAGGGGCATAGAGTGGAGTGCTGGCCTCCCGGTTATGGAACTGCCTGCCTCTGCCTCTCAGGCAGATCCAAGATCTGCTCTCTTTTAGGAAACAGTTAAAAACCTGGCTGTTCCAGCAGTAACAGTCTACAGTGCTTGTTCGATACTGGCTGGTCTTCTGTCGTGTGGTCCTTAGCGCTGGGACACTCTGTGGAGTAGCCGTGCGCTTTACAAGTACCCATTTACATTACATAGAGTGGAGCGTGAACAGAGTGGAGCGTGAACAGAGTGGAGCGTGAACAGAGTGGAGCGTGAACAGAGTGGAGCGTGAACAGAGTGGAGCGTGAACAGAGTGGAGCGTGAACAGAGTGGAGCGTGAACAGAGTGGAGCGTGAACAGAGTGGAGCGTGAACAGAGTGGAGCGTGAACAGAGTGGAGCGTGAACAGAGTGGAGCGTGAACAGAGTGGAGCGTGAACAGAGTGGAGCGTGAACAGAGTGGAGCGTGAACAGAGTGGAGCGTGACCAGAGTGGAGCGTGACCAGAGTGGAGCGTGACCAGAGTGGAGCGTGACCAGAGTGGAGCGTGACCAGAGTGGAGCGTGACCAGAGTGGAGCGTGACCAGAGTGGAGCGTGACCAGAGTGGAGCGTGACCAGAGTGGAGCGTGACCAGAGTGGAGCGGGACCAGAGTGGAGCGTGACCAGAGTGGAGCGGGACCAGAGTGGAGCGGGACCAGAGTGGAGCGGGACCAGAGTGGAGCGGGACCAGAGTGGAGCGGGACCAGAGTGGAGCGGGACCAGAGTGGAGCGGGACCAGAGTGGAGCGGGACCAGAGTGGAGCGGGACCAGAGTGGAGAGGGACCAGAGTGGAGCGGGACCAGAGTGGAGCGGGACCAGAGTGGAGCGGGACCAGAGTGGAGCGGGACCAGAGTGGAGCGGGACCAGAGTGGAGAGGGACCAGAGTGGAGAGGGACCAGAGTGGAGAGGGACCAGAGTGGAGAGGGACCAGAGTGGAGAGGGACCAGAGTGGAGAGGGACCAGAGTGGAGAGGGACCAGAGTGGAGAGGGACCAGAGTGGAGAGGGACCAGAGTGGAGAGGGACCAGAGTGGAGAGGGACCAGAGTGGAGAGGGACCAGAGTGGAGAGGGACCAGAGTGGAGAGGGACCAGAGTGGAGAGGGACCAGAGTGGAGAGGGACCAGAGTGGAGAGGGACCAGAGTGGAGAGGGACCAGAGTGGAGAGGGACCAGAGTGGAGAGGGACCAGAGTGGAGAGGGACCAGAGTGGAGAGGGACCAGAGTGGAGAGGGACCAGAGTGGAGAGGGACCAGAGTGGAGAGGGACCAGAGTGGAGAGGGACCAGAGTGGAGAGGGACCAGAGTGGAGAGGGACCAGAGTGGAGAGGGACCAGAGTGGAGAGGGACCAGAGTGGAGAGGGACCAGAGTGGAGAGGGACCAGAGTGGAGAGGGACCAGAGTGGAGAGGGACCAGAGTGGAGAGGGACCAGAGTGGAGAGGGACCAGAGTGGAGAGGGACCAGAGTGGAGAGGGACCAGAGTGGAGAGGGACCAGAGTGGAGAGGGACCAGAGTGGAGAGGGACCAGAGTGGAGAGGGACCAGAGTGGAGAGGGACCAGAGTGGAGAGGGACCAGAGTGGAGAGGGACCAGAGTGGAGAGGGACCAGAGTGGAGAGGGACCAGAGTGGAGAGGGACCAGAGTGGAGAGGGACCAGAGTGGAGAGGGACCAGAGTGGAGAGGGACCAGAGTGGAGAGGGACCAGAGTGGAGAGGGACCAGAGTGGAGAGGGACCAGAGTGGAGAGGGACCAGAGTGGAGAGGGACCAGAGTGGAGAGGGACCAGAGTGGAGAGGGACCAGAGTGGAGAGGGACCAGAGTGGAGAGGGACCAGAGTGGAGAGGGACCAGAGTGGAGAGGGACCAGAGTGGAGAGGGACCAGAGTGGAGAGGGACCAGAGTGGAGAGGGACCAGAGTGGAGAGGGACCAGAGTGGAGAGGGACCAGAGTGGAGAGGGACCAGAGTGGAGAGGGACCAGAGTGGAGAGGGACCAGAGTGGAGAGGGACCAGAGTGGAGAGGGACCAGAGTGGAGAGGGACCAGAGTGGAGAGGGACCAGAGTGGAGAGGGACCAGAGTGGAGAGGGACCAGAGTGGAGAGGGACCAGAGTGGAGAGGGACCAGAGTGGAGAGGGACCAGAGTGGAGAGGGACCAGAGTGGAGAGGGACCAGAGTGGAGAGGGACCAGAGTGGAGAGGGACCAGAGTGGAGAGGGACCAGAGTGGAGAGGGACCAGAGTGGAGAGGGACCAGAGTGGAGAGGGACCAGAGTGGAGAGGGACCAGAGTGGAGAGGGACCAGAGTGGAGAGGGACCAGAGTGGAGAGGGACCAGAGTGGAGAGGGACCAGAGTGGAGAGGGACCAGAGTGGAGAGGGACCAGAGTGGAGAGGGACCAGAGTGGAGAGGGACCAGAGTGGAGAGGGACCAGAGTGGAGAGGGACCAGAGTGGAGAGGGACCAGAGTGGAGAGGGACCAGAGTGGAGAGGGACCAGAGTGGAGAGGGACCAGAGTGGAGAGGGACCAGAGTGGAGAGGGACCAGAGTGGAGAGGGACCAGAGTGGAGAGGGACCAGAGTGGAGAGGGACCAGAGTGGAGAGGGACCAGAGTGGAGAGGGACCAGAGTGGAGAGGGACCAGAGTGGAGAGGGACCAGAGTGGAGAGGGACCAGAGTGGAGAGGGACCAGAGTGGAGAGGGACCAGAGTGGAGAGGGACCAGAGTGGAGAGGGACCAGAGTGGAGAGGGACCAGAGTGGAGAGGGACCAGAGTGGAGAGGGACCAGAGTGGAGAGGGACCAGAGTGGAGAGGGACCAGAGTGGAGAGGGACCAGAGTGGAGAGGGACCAGAGTGGAGAGGGACCAGAGTGGAGAGGGACCAGAGTGGAGAGGGACCAGAGTGGAGAGGGACCAGAGTGGAGAGGGACCAGAGTGGAGTAGATTGTTGTAGAGTGGAGCAGTGTCAGAGTGGAGTGCAGTAGAGTTGACTGACGTGGAGTGTAAGAGTGGAGTGGAGTATAATGGAGTGGCGTGTCAGAGTGGAGGGGCGCTGAATGAAGTAGAGAGTTGTGGAGTGGTGTGGAGTAGAGTGGAGTGGTGTAGAGTTGGGTATGCATTGTGGTGGCATTGCGCTGTCATTACAGACAACACATTTTCAATTGAAGTGACCATTACATTGGCACAGACATACAGTTTTACTGATAAAAGTATACAGCACACAAACGATAATGTGTGGAAAAGTTATGACCTAGTGTATTGGTTGTTTTGATCATATTAAGATATGTTTACACCACACTTCAGAATTACAAAAATGTGCTTCATTTGTGCTTTCCTAATTCTAATATATTCTGAAATATCAGCAAAGTTCATTTGACAGAAAATTAATTTTGGACACTGTGCTAGAAAAAAGCCTTTCCCTTCACAGCAAGGTTGTCACATAAATCCTCCCACTTTGAAGTCTGAGAAAGAACAGTAAATACCAAACTCCCTCAGAAGACAAAGCCTGGCATGTGACCTCTGTCTTTGACTGCACAGCAAATGTGACAAGATAAGGACGCGATTTAAAGACCTGTTTACAGAAAAAGAAGCCCTCGAGGAAGAATACAGTAAATAGGCTATGGCCTACAGGAGGGACTAACTCAAGCAGGTCAGCCTAAAACAAATGAAGCCAGCAAATAGAAAGCAAGTTACTGTGAGTTACAAAACACAAAGCCAATGGCAAGCAGTGGGTGGAATGCATTCCCAGTGAAGCTTTCAGAATGTCCACAACAAGTCTTTAGCAAACCAGACAGCTGTACTGTCTGGTAGGCTTCAATCTAAAAAGTACTTCTTTGAATATGTGCAATGGGAAGATACAATTCATACAATCAAAAAACTGGTTAGGAAGCTAATTTCTATGTAGAGACAAGCACAAGAAGAGGAAGGAAAGCCACTGAATGAGAAGCAAGCAAATGACATTGACTAGAAAGGCATCCAGTGTTAAGCAACAGGCTGGACGAACGCCCACCACAATTATTAGTACGGTCCACAATAGGTCTTTCACAACTGACTGCTAAAAGCTGCGTGTAAGAGTGATCTAAAACCGGTAGAGGCATATAGAAAATGGACTTCTCCATAGGGTGAAAAATAATTCCCCCGACAGAGAAAAAAAAAAAATTGGGAAATGCATTTACTTGTTTTTTTCTTCTCTTTTCTACCCGAAAATGCCAGGTAGTAAAGCTGTAGGTGCAGATTTGCAACTTTAATTGAAAATGAGGTGTGTTTCCATGCAATTTTAAATCATGGAAACATTGGGCATTATTCTTGACTGCATAGCAAAAAACGTTTTACAGGAATGAGACTGATAATGCATATCCTTAAAGTAACATGGGCGATTGCTAAACATTTTGTTCATCTACCAAGTAGGACCATTTCCTTTACATGGTAGAATGTATACAGTAAACAATACCCAGATGAACGCAATATCTAAATAAAAGCGTGCACGCATCATTCAAGTGTAGCCCTGCAATTGCACAGTGAACCACAGTTAAAATATGTATATGCAAGATTTTTGCAATATGTTTGTATTATAGATTAAACCCTCAAAATAACATGAAAACGTACTGTATCTTTTTCCTCCAGGCTACAAATAACATGGTTCAGGAGCCAAGAAATAGATGTTGACATCTGGTGTGCTCTACAGTTCACAAGTTCGAATCCTGAGTAGGTAAATGCAGAGTTTTATTCGTTTAAGTTTGATCATTCAATGCCAGTACATTTAATAATCCAAGTGGGATACTTACATTTCAGTACTTTGGGAAAAAAAACAAGACTATGGTATGAAAAGCGGCCTAAAATCAAGGTATTATTTTATGGCGGCAACAATCTATTGTAGTTGGAAGATTTTCTTCAAAAAGAAATGCGCGATTGGTAATAAGGAGCATACACTCTAGCAACAAGATGATGTAGCGCATTTTTTTTTCTCCATTTCTGGACATATTGGATGTACATTGGGGACTCTAATACTTACATGAAAACATGGAAATAACCTCATCACCAGGGCAGGCAGCTCAACAACACAAAGTCTTTGGGGAACATTAGGGGCCTGAACATGCCTTTCTGAAGCATTTCTGAAGGAGGTACTGCTCCATCTGATTCCAAATGAACGAGTAGTTCTGAAATTACCTGGTCTACAAAAACCAGACCTGGAAATGTAGGGTTCGGAAATACCAGAACTTGCAGGTTCGCACCCAGAAAAAGAAACAAGCATTTGCAAGGCAATAGGTCTCACATTCACGTGAGTTTGAGCTATTGGCATTGTAAATGACAATGCCTTTTATTTATGTTTTGGGTTTTAAAACATAAATACAAGGCATTGTCATTTACAATACTAATAGCTTAAACTCTCGCGAATGGGAAACCTAATGCATTGCAATAAAGGGCCTTCTCGACTGCTTGTTAAGATTGTAAATATCATAGGAAGAGACCGGCCTGCGACATCTTCAAAGTAGTAATAAATAGTGCAGTGAAGAAGATGTGTAAGTGTTGTAAATTTCACAGACAAAAAGTGTGAATTGAGAGTTACATATGATCAGAATTCTAAACACTAACAAAGCGCTCCAACACCTTTCGCTCTGTGATTACACTGTTGCAGCTCAGGAGGAAGAGCGAGGGGGCTATTTCCTGCCCTCTACATGATTTGAATGTGCAGTGCGGCATTGCGTAATGTCATTGCTATCTTTGGCCTAATGAAAAACACTCCAGCTGTAGTAGGGCCCTGGCTTTACCTCCTGGTGCAGGGAGGGCTGTGCTTTATGGCAGGCATGGAGGGAGGGAAGGATGGTCTCGGCTGCAACTCAGGCCTCGTACAGTGCCCCTGCTATTACTGATGAGCAAGAGGTGCTGAGGTGGTGGTATTGGTATTGGTGGTGGCAGTATTGGAATTGGTGGTGGTATTTGGGATTGGTGGTGGCGGTATTGGTGGTGGTGGTGGTGGTACTGGTATTGGTTGTACTGGTATTGGTGGTTGCAGTATTGGTGGTGGTGATGGTATTGGTGGTGATGGTATTGTTAATTAAACAGGCTTTTGAAAACAACCCGTCAGGTGGCTTAGTGAAGATGACATGTAACACAGATGTGCTGTTGTCAGCTTCAGCCCATTAGCACACAATTATGTGCTAACTGGAATTCACAGGACTTAATTTGCTAATCATCAAACACTACGAGATAATGCTGGGTTAAAGTGATTGAAAGCGGCGCCCATGTTATGGGGGCGGTCGTGCTGCTTAAAAAACCAGAATTGGTTTCAGGTGAAGCAGCGCGTGTCCAGCCTGCAGTAAGAGAAACCCAATAAAGTAAATTAGTGCTTACAGACTAAATAACAGGTCCTGTGTAACAACCGAAGTAAAGGGGCCGGTAGCCATGGGAGGTTACAAATGAAGACAAGGCTGTACTAAGGAGGGACTAACAAGCCTATTAACGAATCCGAAGGTAGCATTTACGAAGGACAAAGACACAAGCCAATGAAAAATATGGGTGGAGTGGGCGCAGCTTCTCTCCCATACTCTACTGCAGTAGTCTCGCAGAGCGAACAGCGCATGCACACTGCGGCTAGGCTCCACCTAAAAACAAGCACTGTGGTCCTGCCATACCCTGCCTCCCAAGCCCTCACACATCTGCCCTGCCCCTCGGCAGCTCCTGGATTACAGTCTCCCTAACCTGCTGTGATCCTCTATACCACCTCCTGAGGCGGTAAATGGGAGGGTTAACCTTCAAGGAACTGTGTTATTTGACCAGGAACGAAAATTGAACAGCATAGTTATTCTGCACCGCGTACTCAAAATGCCAGGTATTGGTGAAATGTTTCCATGCAGTGTGTTTATGGGTGCAAAGTTTCCAACTTGCCAATGTGATCCAACTTGTAATTAAAACTCAAGTGGTGCCACCAATTAATAGTAGCAGACCTGAAAAATTGCCTTTTTCTGTGTATGGGAAGCACCCTAGAGGCAAGGTGGCATTTTATATGACGTGGTGAAAACCTTTGCACCATTCTCGATCATCACTTACAACCTAGGAAACTAAATTTTGCCCAACCAAATTTACCAAGGCTATCAAATCAGCACATTTCTGGCCCTACCGACAAGTTTTGAATGGAAGATTCCTCCCCAAAACACATTTGGATTAAAAAAAATGGCAAGCAATGCATTTACAGCACCATTTTCAAACCTTTTGGCTAGAAACCGTTGATTTTGTAGACAGGTTTGAAGGAAAAATATCTAAAAATTGCGAAGTTTACCCAAGGCACTTATCTTTCTAGAAGTAATTCACCCATGCACCTGCAAGGCAACTATCTACATGGTGCTGGAAACTGGCTACATTGCAGTTAAGCGCTTGAGCTACAGCAGAAGCAGTGTTGATCTGACACTGTGTACCAGTGGCAAACATTTCCATCAAAAATTGCATGCCAAGAGAAACAACAGCAGCTAGAAATCTTGACGATGCTGTTCAAGTTACTAGCCCAGGAAACAAAATACCATCAGAAACTGTACTATTATTTGCCAAGCGTGCTCTCGGAATGCCAGAGTACACTGATTAAGCAGCTCAGTTTGGCTCAAATATTTCGATGGTGGTGAATTCTATTAATGTGCTGATGCATTATATGATTAGAAATGTGATGAATAATTTATGATGCGCATATATGCCAGCAATGCACATGGGGTTTCCACTGTTTTCTAGGGCTCATCACTGTGACAAGGAGGTGCTGAGCGTTTCTTGGCTATTAAATGAAGGTGGTTGGACTGCCCCCTACATATCACCTTCAGGATACAGAATTAGCATGATCAGTGAACTCAGACAATTGTTACTGATTAGATACAGATACTCTCATAAACCAGTTCCTGAATTTCAACAGGAAGAAAATCCTACGCCCTCCAAACTAAGAGCAAGAGCAGCCCGCGCCATGGCTGTGCCATATGCACTGCAACCTTTTTGCACTCCTCCACATGAAGGAATGTGCTGCTAGGGTCTTTGGAGTGCTACGAGATCTAACAAGCATTAGAATAGCCAATAGGTCCCACCTTTTATACCTTATAAGTGCTTAGTGATGCCGTCATATCAACTGTGGATTCCCACTGAGGAAATTAAGTAAACGAGCTCTGCAAATGTGCAATACGTTTTTTTTTTTTGGTGAAACAGGTCTATGCAGAACCCCTAGGCAGGTGTCTTGTGGCTTAAAAAAAAAAAAAACGACTCGTGTGAACGATGGAAATGCATCGAACAGTGTTTCATATGTCTGGCATCTTGTGAACAGTATATCTGTTTCTCTCACTGGAAATGCAGCTGACACTTCTTTTGCTTGTACTTCCTCTTTCTTTCTTGCCCACCTAATCTTCCATTTGTCAATGTCTCCCCACTCTCGCAAAATATTCATCAACTCTTTTATCTGCAATCTTTTACCAGAAGCATTCATACTTTCTAAATCCTTTTCAGGAAACTCGATATAGTTTTTGCAATAATTTCGATTTTCGAATGTCTATTCCTATCTCTGAGGCCACTTCTGTTAATTTCTTATGAAATACTTTTGCTCTTCTGGTTATGCTCTTGCATAAAAATAGCAACTCTTCATCATCGTAGATGTTCAATCTTTCTGTACTCGCATTACCAGCTATCATTTCTAACAAATCCACTTTCAATCTGCCATATCTAGAATATTTGATTGTAAGCTTCGTTTTTTCTATTCCCTGTGCCCTTCTCTCTAAATCTTCAGGAGTAAACGTTGTTGAACCTCCTGTTCTTGTAGGGACCATAGTCCCTTTGTCTTTCAAAATCTCGGGTGAAACTCTTTGGGGTTTCTGCTAAAGGTTCCATAATTGGGAGATCCATTAATGAAATAGCTGAATCACTCTCACTAACCTGATCATCAGACATCACTACTTCTTTTCTAGGATTATTCATAGGAATTGTCACAACTTGAGGTTTCGGGCAAACCTTTTTATCTCCATATAACGGAATAACAGGACCAATAGTCACTGGTACTGTCAAGACTTCGGCATTTAAATTCCATTGGCTTATTTTCTGAACCAATTCTTCCCTAGTTTTATTCAAAGCGTCTCTCTCTTTATCTTGCAACACCCTATTAACTGATGTATCATGCAAAATTTGTGGAATTAAGGGCGTACCCATCATTGGTGCACTTGGGGTAACCCTACTAGGCTCTTCTTGGCACGGCGGAGGGTTCTTAATTAAAATATCCTCCAACAATTCATCATCTGATTCTCCATATCCTGTCGTATTCGTGTGTTTCGTTTTCTCCTTACACATATTTCCTGACTGCTCTTCAGCTATTAATATTGGATATAAACCTTCTGTCACTACAGCTCTTCTCCAACGCTTCAATTGATCTCCACACGACTCATACGGATATCTAGGCAAAATCCTCTAAATCTTCGACCACTTCTGAATTTTTCACGATCAAATGCCTCAATCTCCCATTCTTCCAAAGCTTCATACTGTGTCATTCTAGGATTTGGTTCTAACGTATTCATTCTATCTCTCAAATTCTGTAGTATCTTTAGGTTAAAAGTACTATGATCCGGAAAAGCCAAAACACTATCACCTTTCATATTCTCCACCCAATTCTCCAACCATACACAGTTGTGATATCCTTTCTCCATCATCATTAATGAAGCAGGTGTCTTAGGTGGCGGAATAGGAATTCCCTCTCTACTCATTAAAGGCTTGTCTTTCTTAAAGACATTTTTCATTTTCTTCATTAATGTGATTTTCTTTCGTCCTCCAAACATTTCAGACGGACGATATAGGAAAGAATCTTCCATATACCTTCGAACTCTATTACCTACGTCCCGTCCTATGTCAGCACGGCTCACACCCGCAGTCAAATCAGGGCTCAACATACAATTCTTTTCCCACCAATCCTAGCGCGGCTTCTATCAACTAATCAGACTCAGGCTCGCACTCGTGGTCTGACCAATGCCAGCGCGGCCTTTTGCAACATTCAGTATTGCTCCTCACTACTGACCCTCCCTTTACAATCTGCTTCTTCTCTCATGCCCGCATTTCCAACCAATCCCAGCGCGGCTCTTTGTGACATCAGTTCAACTCCTGCGACTGACCCCCCCGTTAGAAGGTAATACAATAACGTATTTAACTTTTCTCAAAATAAAACTTGTTAGTAACAACATAAAAACATTCACTACTCTGTATGTTCCACTAAACCAGGATAGATTACAATTTATTCAGAATTCTTTTACTTCGAGTAAAACCTCAGTTTACCCTTCATTCAAGCTCAGTAGAACCGGTTACTTCTTCAGTGTCACCCGTATTGGGAAATGAGACCAAAGTTTCACCAGCGAACTCATTTTGCTATCATTCGCACTTTTACACGATATAGTCCCTATTACAACACTGCCAGCCCTCCGTAGCTTCTCAGTGTTCTGACAACAGACTAGTAACCTCCTGCAGTGTGGCTTCTATCACCACCCGCTATTCCATTCCCGGGATGCCCAGGCAACCTCTGTACCTGTGCTTCTAGACAACATAAAACAAGACACTAACTCTTTTGTTAAACATAAATCAATAACAATATTTATCACCAAACTAGTCAATAATAACCATAGCTCTGCTACCAGAAAACTGATCCAGCGGTTCACCAACAACAGATACTCCACTACCATATACTCACCTGGGCCCATAAACTCACAAGTGGTAAAATCCGCTGGTCGGTTAAGGGGGTTTCCGTTTAATCTTCACAAACTGTTTAGGATTAGTTTATTCAATACTCTCATTCATCACTTAACTAACCCTTCACAGATCAACAAGTTCTTTCCTCTGGTCGATGGACCATTAGTTGAACTAGTTGATGGTGATAGTTAACATAACCTTAACTCTTATTGAAAGTAAATAACCACAGACTCAGGAAGTTTTAAATCTTTATTTTATTTAGAAATCTGTTTATTAAAGGTTTTTTGCAGGTAAAACCACACATTACACCATACTTCATCAAATAGCATTGTTACATAAATCAGTTAGCCAGGATCTGATGTACAACTGATACAATCATGTTGCGTTACACTAGATGTACGGTAAGTGGTTGTGTCCCAAAGTATAACCTGCGAGGTCATAAGTAAGTCCGCCTCCATTCGGGATGTTATGGCCCCATCCCTAGTGGAGAGCATCCGCGCACCACCTTTGGTGCCAATTGCGTGCTATTCTCAGTGCTTCCCCAAATAATTATACAAACAGTGCTATACTCCCCATTCTGTAACTGGGTAGCTGTCCCTCCAACAGTCTAACAACTAAAACAATTTACAACGGCAGCTCATATCTTCTAGTCTAATCGGCCCTACTCCGCTGACCCCTCTCCCATCAGGTTCCACCCTCTCCGGCCCCCACCACCCAAAACGGGTCAGGCGTTGATATCCAATCTGCGGCTCGCGCTATCCTCGCCATTAAGCCAGTCGCTCCCACCAGCGCGGCATCTCGACCAGGGGAACAGCGCCCGTCGCCTAATGCAGCTCATCGCTGCCCCCCCCCCCCCCGGGGCCACCTCCTCCGATTGCAACAGGGTCTACCTCATTTCCCCCCACTGGGTTGCGATGGGCGTCGCTCTAAGGCCCAGTGTCTCTTCCCGCCGAAGCGCCACCTCCTCTGCCTTCGCCCACACCATAAAAGAGCTATGCCACGCTCGCACATGTGGCGCAGTATCTGCATTCCAGAGCTTGGTGATGAGTCGCTTAGCCACTATTATTCCTAGATCGAGGAAACGAGAGGCCACCTTAGCCGGGGGCGGTCGGTGAAAGAGATGTAGCAAGTAGGTGGGCCACTCAGATGGAATCTCCCGGCCCGTACACCAGCGGAGCTCCCCATGTATCGCCTGCCAATATATCTGCAGCGTTGGGCAGCCCCACAGCATGTGGATCAGGTCGGCGTCAACCGTCGTACAACGAGGGCAGCACGCATCTGCTCGGTGAAAATACTTATTAATGGTGGCCGGCGTGAGGTAGGCCCTGTGTAGGACAAAAAACTGTATTTGACGGAATCTCATATTTCGAGGCACCCTCCTCGGCTCCCTCCCACTCCCGGTCTACCATAGGGCGGGCAAGATCCTCCTCCCACTTCTCGCGCAGTGCCCCCAGACTCGGCGCCGCATGGATCCGCAAGGCCCCAGCAAACCATTTGATCAGATGCCCTCCTCGGCCCATGACATGGAGATGTTGCAGTACTAAATGCTGCTCCGGTTCTACCCGCAAGTCCCCCCAGTGACCCACCAGTGTCTCTATCAGGGCCCAGTGACGGAGAAACTGGCCCTGTGCCAGCCCTGTCTCTTCTGCTAGGGTCGCGAACGACAAGAGGCCCCCCCTCGTGGTATAGGTCCTCCATTGTGTGAATATCCACCGCGTGCCAATCCCGCAACTCCGCAGCTCCCAGCGTGTCTCGCCCGCAAGGGGAACCCTCCAGTGGGATGGCCGGGGCATATGGGAGCGTGGCCCGCGTCAGCTGGAGACTTCTGCGATAGCTTTTACAGGCCACCACTAACAACAACGGTTCAGTGCTCCCGTCGTCGGATGAAAAATCCTGAGGAGCTCAGTTAATGACAGCGGCGGATTCTCCACCGTCGCCGTATCCTCTCGACACCTGTCAGCCAGCCAGCCAGCGGGCCACCCATTGCAGCTGTGCTGCCAGATAGTAATGCTCCAGGCAGGGCATCCCGAGCCCGCCCTGGCCCACGGGAAGGCACAGTTTCGGCAGCGCTACCCTGTGGCGCGCCGTTCCCCATATAAAGTCGCGGAGGGAGCGAGTGAGGGGCGCGAAGAAGGACACCGGTAGGTACACCGGCAAGTTGGCAAAATAGTATAGCAGACGGGGCAGTACAACCATTTTAACAAGCGCTATTCGGCCGGTCACCGAAAGGGTAAGCGTGCTCCAAAACGCCATCTGAGCCCGGATCGCGGTCACAGCGCGCCCTAGGTTACCCTCCACTAAATCCGCCAGGCGGCGATATATCTTGACACCCAGATAGCGAAAGGTGTCCGGCTGCCACTGTACCCGCACTCCACCAAGGCAGTAGCCGGGGTCCCGGACGTCGTCCCCGAAGGCGTACAGGCAGGATTTGGCCGCGTTCACCCCGAGGCCTGAGAGCCGTTCAAAGGTGTGTAGGATGCGGTCCAGCCCGCAGGGATGGAAGACATGTCCCTGACATATACTAGGAGGTCGTCCGCATAAAGGGACACCTGGTGAGTGGCTTCCCCCAGTGGGATGCCATCCGCAAGTTCCCCACGGAGCGTCGCCGCCAACGGCTCCATTGCAAGCGCAAACAGGAGGGGTGACAGCGGACACCCCTGCCTAGTGCCCCGGCCGACCACGATGGGGTCCGAAACATATGGGCCCGTGCGCACTCGCACCGTGGGTCCTTTGTACAGCAGAGCCGCAAGTTGTAGGAAGCCCGGCCCCAATCCGAACCGCGACAGCACCGACACCAGGTATCCCCATTCCAGGCAATCAAAGGCTTTCTCGAGGTCCAGGACCAGACAGCCCGCCCTGGGCCAGTGTCGGGTGCTCTCCCCCATCACCCGAAAGAACCGCCGTAAATTACGCTAAGTGCTGCGTTTGGGCACAAAACCATTTTGATCGCTGTGCACTAGTGTGGGCACCACCGGCGCCAATCTCTCCGCCAGCACCTTCGCCAATATTTTATAGTCCGTGTTAAGCAGGGCGAGCGGGCTATAGGACCCCAGCTGCGTGGCGTCCCGCCCCGGCTTAAGCAGGGAAATCAGGTAAGCCTCCTTCAGCGATGCTGGCAATGTGCCATCCTCCAGGGCAGCCAAGTAGAGACTGTGAAGTTTAGGGATCAGGGACTCACGGTAAGTTTTGTAGTATTCCGCCGGGAGTCCGTCCAGTCCCGGCGCTTTCCCTGAAGCTAAAGAGGAAATAGCGTCCCCTATCTCCTCCATCGTAGGGGGGCATTCCAGGGTCTCATGGTACTCCTCCGGAACCACAGGCAATTCCACCGCTTCCAGGAACTCATCCAGATCACACGCACTCCTCCTTCCCGTTGACCGGTACAGAGAGGTGTAATGGGCCGTGAACGCCTGGTGGATTTCCCACTGCGTGTGGACCAGCACTCCATCAGGTCCCGTGATCGCACCCACGGGGGTACGGGCCGTCTCCTGCCGGATGAGCCAGGCCAGGAGTCGCCCTGCCCTGTCCGACGTAGCGTGTACCCGGGTCGAGTGAGCCGCATAATTGAGGCAACGGAGCCTCTCAAGGAGGTCGGCATGTTGTGCCCGGAGGTCAGATAGGTGACTCGCGTCCGTGCCCCCCCCCTCACCACGTACCTCACACGAGAGGAGGCGAGATTCCACGGAGGCGAGAGCCCCCGCCAGCTGCTTCCGAATATTCCAGGTCGCACCCAGGCAGTGGCCCCTGATACACACCTTATGCACGTCCCATTCTATCAGCTCACTATCTGTGGAGCCCTCATTAAGATCAAAATACTGGTCGACCGCAGTGCCCAGGGAGGCCCGAAATTCCGGATCCTCCAACGCCGCTGTCTGGAGGCGCCATGTCGGCACCGGGGGCCTATCGGGCCGCCAGCGAAGCCCCAATATAAGGGGATTGTGGTCTGAGTGCGTCCGACCCATGTATTCCGCTCGGGTCACCCACGGAAGCACCGAATGGGTGCCCACCACCCTATCCAACCGAACATGGAGGCCGTGAACCGCAGAGTAATAGGAATACACGCGGTCGCCCGGATGGGCATTCCGCCACAGGTCAGTGAGCGTCCAGTGGGACAACCAGGCGGTGAGGGCCCTGGCGTTCGATCCCACCTGTGTGCCCCGCAGGGGCGGAAAGGACCGGTCCATGTGCACATCCAGCACGGAGTTAAAGTCTCCCCCCAAGAGCCAGGGGAGGCCGGCAAACGGCTCCAATACCGACGACAGGCTGGCCAGGTAGGATGGCTGCTCCACATTCGGCGCGTAAAGGGACCCCAGTAGCACCTGCTGTCCATCTAGTCTCCCATGAACTAAGGTGTACCTCCCACCAGGATCCACCAACACCTGCAGACAGACAAACGGGGTGCCCGCCCTTATCCATATCAGTGTGCCTCTAGCGTGCGCCGAGCACGTGGTGCCATGTACCTGCCCCCTCCAGCGCGCACGCAGCCTACCCAGCTGTCACGTGAGGGAAGTTTTAAATCTTTATCTAAAATAAATGTATGTGAACCATTCCAAAATACAGTGCAGTCACCGACACTCATAGGAGAGAAAATTCAATTCATAAACACCAAGCATATACTTCGGACTCATTCAATAATCAATGCTCAGAAAGGGAGAGGACAGAGAGAAAAGGACATCAACAAATAACAAGAAATTATATTTACCAAGGATGGTGTGGAAGACCAACCCCCTGGCCAAAGGGCTGGTAAGGGTCCCCCAGGATAGGTCAGGAGACAAAGACATCAGGACAGGATTCAGGACAGAATAGATGACCTCTCTAGAATACCGTAAATTGCGCCGCACCCCTCTCTGGCACTCTCCCTCCTCGAGATTCTTCCGCGATCTTCTGATCTAACCCAATTAAATTAGGATAGAAGGTTCGGCTTCAGGTTCTGCAATCGGTTCTTCATCAGCATCTCCCCCAGCAACATCTCCCGCAGCAAAAACAGCATCCACGACTCGCAGCATCTGTCTGTCTAACTAACTAGAGCTATCTTAATTATACCTTTCGTTCTTCATGTTCCACCCACTAAAGTTCAAATATTGTAAAAATACAAAATATGATTGGTCAGGCAACGGAAAGCTCCATCACACCATGCTTACATGTCATTAAAATCAGTTCAACTATTGTTCGCAAACCCATCCCCTTAATTTGTATTCATAAATTTGATTCTCATACGCTTTCACATTTCACTTTGAAACAATATAATAACATTTTGAATAAGAGTCTTCATCGTGGAACTCTTCACCATCTGTTCCCAGGGTGTAACACTTAATCTTGGCTCCCTTTCAAATGCACAGTCATGGCCTTCATGGCTTCACTCAGTGGGCATGCGCGGACTTCACGTCACTCCATTCAATCCGGTTATGCAAGAGAGGCACAAATACGCACTAGTGATAAAGTCAGAAAGACATTTTAGTTTCACAAATAAAGTGGTCGCACTGTATACCACCTACCTCTACTCTGTTCCCCTTTACTTATTAGTACTTTTCCCACATTAGCATTAGCAAAATAGCTTGTTTTCGTTTCAAGTAAGCAGATGCCATGCACGCGAGTCTTCAAGACTCCATTTTAGTGTCTTCTGCTCATGCACCAGAATTTCCCTCCAAGCATTAATACGTCATACTACGTAGATGCAGTGGACGCATGCGAACAACAGTTCCCCGTTTAAAGTGGTATTAGTCAGACTTCATGGTTATCCGCGTTAGTACACACATACGCATGCTTCACTAACCTGCGTGTTCATGTGGTGCGTATTAGTTATTCACAACACTTTGTTAATAGCTTCGTTAGTAAGTTAAACGAGTGGATTGCATCCAAGCAAGTCTCTTTTCCACTAAACCTTGCTCCATCACTTGCATCAAGAGAGCCAGTTGAGTTGGATTAGATCTGGAGTGATGTGATCACGTTTTCTTGATCCCGCGATGAGTCTGGTAGCAGAGTTCAAAGGGGCCAGTTTAGCTTAGGGTATCTTAGCCAGGGTCACAATTCCGTAGTCCAAACTGGAGATAACTAGGGGTTGGACAGCTAGTTTCATGTCCTCAGGCGCCAGGAACAGTTTGACTTTCCTTAATGTGTCGAGTTGGTGATTGGCTCCTCTCGTTGTTGTACTGATGTGGTCCTGCATATTTAGGCATTTGTCCAAGGTTTTGCCTAGGGATCTAGTTGAGTTAACATGTGGGATGCAATTGAGGGCCGTACGTTGTTTGAGCCAGTCCTGAATGGGGGCAGAATGATTGTGGGGGGGCAATCAGAAGGAATTCAGTCTTGACTGTATTTAACATAAGGTGGTTGAGAGATAACCAGCGTTGGGTTTTCAGAAGTTTACTGTTAAGAGTTTTGATGTCATCCGTTGAAGACATTTTTATGTACAATGGAGTATTGTCTGCGTACATGTGGTAGAGTATAATTTTGCTGTTCAGAATTTCGGTGAGAGGTTCCATGTACAAGTTGAAGAGTGTGGGTGAGAGTGCAGATCCTTGAGGCACTCCAATTGAGACAGGTTCACTGTTGGAAAGGTCATGGTTGACTTTGATTCTTTGTGTTCTATTATTAAGGAACAAAGCAAACCAGTATAACCCCATCCTTTTTTTACAAGCAAATCAATCAAGAGGTCATATTTGACCGCGTCAAACACTAAAGAGAGATCAAGCAATATAAGCAGACATGGTTCATTCTGGTTGAGTAGTCTTAGTGCATCAACAACAATGTGTGTTAGAGCAGTTTCCTTACTGTGACTGGATTTGAAGCCCGATTGGTACTGGTCGAGGACCTGAAACTGTTCGATGTGCTTGCAGAGTTGTGTGTGTACACATTTCACAAGTAATTTGGCTAGAGTCACAATACTGGAAATAGGTCGGAAGCTGTTAGGGTCAGATAAATCTATATTTGGTTTCTTCGCAATGGGGGTGACTTGCTCTATCTTGAGCCAATCTGGAACCAGGCCCTGCACAAGAGATTTGTGTACAATCTTAGACCAGAGGTGGAAAATGGAAGATGGAAGCTCTTTAATGGACTTGGTAGGCATTGAAATGATTTGAAGGTTTTAATGAAGTTATGTTGTTGAAAAGCTCGGCATCGTTTGGTGGTATAAAGGAATTCCATGATGCACCGTTTTTTGGAGTAAAATCCACCGAGCCTGCAGGAGTGGGATTCTCAAAGGGAAGTCGTGCAGAGGGAGTGGACTGAGACAGATAATGCATGTCAGATAAGGAGAGTTGCAGTTCTAGTTCAATCTTTCTTGTTTTTTCAGTGAAGTGTACTGAGAACTCCTCACCGTTAGGAAGTGAGTCATTGGGTGCCATGAGTTGATTGGGAGAGTGGTCAGTTCGTTGTTTGATGATTTCGAATAGTTTTTAGGTCGCTTTTTGGCACTGTCAAGCTGTGACCTAAAGCGATCTGTTTTGGTGCTGCAGATATGTTTGTTGTAAGCATTCCTTGCCATGCTTAACTGTTCGAGGTTTGATATAGAAGGACAGTATCTCCAAGATCTCTCTACAAGCCTTCGTTTATGTCATTCCTCGTTAAGGGAGCCATTAAACCAAGGTTTTGGATTTTTTCTAGGAATCCTTTTCAGATGAATTGGGGCAAGTGAGTCAAATATATCTGTGATCGTATGAATGTAGTGTTCAGTGAGATCATCCAAATTTGTCAAGTTGGAGGGTGGAGGCTGAAGATTATTGCTCCTGTACGCAAGATCATTTACGCTGATGTGCCTCAGATCTCGATACCATTATTTGGACTTACAAGGTTGTACTCGTCTAATCAATACCCTTTCCAGGTCTTGCATCTTGTCGAGCGGAGCGCCTTGTGGATGAGCACGTGAGCAGTAGCTGCGGCCGCGGTGAAGCAGCAGCGGGAGGCTAGGAGAACCCGCCAGGAGAAAACCACCAGGAGAACCGCGAGCCGTGACAGGAGGTTAAGGTTAAGGATCGCATCGGAAGCGGCACAGAAGCAGTGACGCTGCCTGCCTGCAGCGGTGTGGTGTCATGGGAAGCCGGGAGTCGCGGATCCTGTGTGTTATAGCAGGATTTGCGGGAGCCACATAGAGGCCACAGAGGCTGCAGCGTGGGAGTCACAGGAGGCTGTGAGGGGCGACAGCAGCCCCTGCCAGGACAGCAGAGTACCGCAGAGGATGCAGAGACTACAGAGATTGGAGGAGGCCGAGGTGAGCTGCGGGTTGCAAGCGGGTTGCAAGCGGACTTGGTATGGCCGTTCTGGGGCAGTGCTGGTAGCGGTGGAGACAGTGGAGACCGTGCGGGTATGGCAGCAGCATCTTCAGTGTGTCAGCACTTGTAGCCACTCCGATCCCGCCACCCTCTTTCACCGCAGAGGCTAAGAGGTCACAAGGGGGCCAAGGAGAGCAAAAATAGCAGCAGCAAAAGTAAAAGTAAAGCATAAGGAGTAAAGGGGGTGGGCAGGTGTTAGTTGTTGGCTAGCCTAATCCTCACAAACTCCTCGGGCACAGTAAATCGTGTGTCTCAGCAGTAACAACGTCCGAGAGCAAGCACCGGCAAAAGAGCCCGTCAGCAACAGCCACCAAGGGAGGCACGGAGGGTCAGCAGAATTGAACTTAGTAAGCGGCACACCGGAGCAAAGGAGCTCTCAGTGCACCAAAGAGGGAATAATACAGAATAACCCAGACCCCCCCAATAACTAAAACGGATTAAAAAAAATTAAAAAATCTTGTAACATCCAACTCAACTTTCCCACAAAGGAAATGAGTTCGGGGAAAGTTCATCAAGTGGCAATAGGCAAATAAACCAAATAAACCAAATCCAAACCTACAAAACCTATTGAAGAAGGCTCTCCATCAAGCCGAAAAGGAAAGGCTTCAAGACCGAAAGAGAGGTTGGTCTCAGCACAGACTACGGAAACAACTAAATCAGAGAAGCAAAACCAGGATTCATAAATTCTTCTTTTTAAAGGACCCAATGGCGGCGATTTATGCACCAACAGTTGAGGCTACCCAGCTGCCAATTCCAATTTTCCCAGATATTAGGACCAACAAGGGCCTCTTCGAGACAGGAACACCCGCTCAACAAACAAATAGCGACCCCATTCACGTCATATCAAGTGCTTCCTCCTTACAGGTACTGGCAAACACCAACAACGCACCAACAGGGGAACCAGCCCCAGAGAAATCAACGACAGATCTACCAGCATGTAAGCTGGTAACCGTAACTACACAGGTGCACCAGTTCAAGTCCACAACAAATGTAAAGTAAGCAACCAGAAGTGTAGTAATTGAGGGAAACAGAAAGGAATCGATGGAGGAAAAGTTAAAGTTAAACAAAATCAGCAGTGCGGGTAGTCCTTGCGGAAGAAGCCTGGTCAAACTCATTTTCCTTATCTAATGATTCCAACCTTTTAGAAATTCTGGAAACTAAAACACAGAAAAAAGAAACCCAAGGGAATCTCTTGCCACTGGAAACCCGCAGGGGAGCACAACAGAGTTGATTGGGAATGGCGGTATCCACTCCATTAAGCCCATCCCTCATTAATGACCAACTAGTGATCGTACCAGAGGATGGCAGTAGTTTTTCTACAAAAATAAACCAATTAATCCTCTCATCCCCAATAACAATTTCATCCGTTAGTAGGATCGATCACGGGTCAGGGGATTCGGGGAAGTGCCGTGAAGATTATCCAAACACATAATGGAGTCAAACCTTGTTAGGTACACTGGATTAAGCAATAAGGGTACTGAATTACCAATCAGATCAAATGGAAGTCCAAATAGACCTCATTAATTTAGGTTTAAATTGTTTTTATTGAAGAGTGTCAAGAGTGGCATTAGCATGTGGCGCCTACAACCCAACGGGCCGGCGAATGTTACAAAGTGATAGCAGCACGGTAGCAGCGTTGGGGACACATCAAACAGTATGAGCTATAACACAGCATGTCGCCTACAACCCTTCTGGGCCGGCCGCGTTTCTAACCTGGAGGATAAGGACACACTCACTCCCACGTAGTCTCTGCCTGAGGACTGTGCCTTCATGGGAAGCCTATAGTATAGAATAAGGGAGACCCCCTTCCTGAAGTCATTGGCCCAAGAGGTTGCAACGCTAGAAGGCCCGTGCGCTATGCCGAGTAGGGGGCTCGCTGGCTCCGCTGTCCCCCCGGAGCAGCCGCTCCTGACACTCAAATAGAGAAGAACACCCCCCACCCCCCCAACTCCCACACCCCCCCATCCCTCCCTCCGTCCAGTGCGTATGTAGGATCTCCCCGTCTCCTTCTGTCGCCTCCTCCCTCCAGGTCCCGGCTGTCAGGAACTATGTGAACGCCATGACTCTAAGTAATCACTCTCTGAAAAGACATCGAGTCATTGTGAAGCCTTCTCTTTGCAACTGTTGGTCTGCTGTTCCTTGTAGGTCGACCGTTACAAGATGGCCGCCTAGTTTACCCCAGTAATGAAGGGAGTTGGAAGTCTCGCGGGAAGTGAGATTTTGCGCGCCGTGGAAGAACGTTCCACTGCGCACTTCAATTCGCCTAAGTCTGAGAGAGGTTGTGTTTGCGGAAGGCTCTCAGGTATCCTAGCCAGAGCGTCTGTTTTTGTACCTTCGCGTGTAACCACGCGGTAGGAACTCTTGTCCCCAGACCTACACTCATGTAGTGGAAGGTCGTGAATGAGCACGTCAAGAGAAAAGAGTTTCCAGTCAGAGAACCCCGTTAGCTCCTCTAGCTGCAGAAGAGGTAGCGGAATCCAGAAATACAGAATATCGTCGAACTACTGAGAACAAGATATCTCGTGTCTCCTTTACTCCGGTAGGCTTACCGTCGAGAGAAGGAGACTGAAGTTTGTCAGCCAACCAGTTGTTACAAGAAGCAAGTAAGCACTAGACTGTTGTTGCCGCGCATTCCTAGTTCTTGACTGAAAAGTGCTACGCCTGCTGCACGGAATTCCTTGCCTCCCTTGCGCTTTCCCTATTCTTTCCTTACTGTTTTCCTTCCCTGTCCCTTTTTGCGCGATTTCAAGCCGTGAAGCAGAGCTACAGTGGAGCAGGGATAATCATTCAAAAGTGAAACCTTTCCTGAACTAAACTTTCATCTTTTGGACTACACCCAGCATTTACAGAAGGAGGTAACGATAGGAAGATCAGAGAATAGGTAAGAGAGAGAGAAGAGAAGGAAGCATACTGTAAGCAGAGAGCAATAGAGATTTAGAATAGGATCACTTAACCTGTATTTATCCCTCTGTGCATTAGGTCATCCACTTAGTCTATCAGAAGTGGACCTCTGGTCATAAGAAGAGAAGCAAAACTCCTGCAGACACCTGGTAGGCAAAGGGGGGGGAAAGAAAATAAACTGGAACCGTAGAGATTAGGGGGTAAGTCGAGGCATAAAATTGAAATGATGTTCCCATCTGTGCATTAGGAATCCTCCAGAAATCGTCACCAGACTGAGGAGGGAGTCCAGGCCAGCACGAGTGTCTCTTCTCTGTCCCATTCCCCTTTCCCCCCATCTGGAGCAGCTGCTCATACGCAGTGTGTTCCGGAGAAGGGGCAAGGGGAGCTAGCATCATTCTGCCTCCGTGAAGATAATTGGTGCCGCAGTCTTGACACCGGCTCTGCGTCCATTCCGAAGGCCTACTCTTCCGGCGAGGTGAGCCGCAGGAGCCGGAGGTATCTCGGGCATGTCAGTTCTCGAAACTCCGCAACCAGTATAGACTGAAACGGCTGCTAAATCTCAGGCAACTGCTCCACATCCCCCGCCACTGTAAGTGACATTTTCTCCATGCCCAAAACATGCCACAGTCTGTGGAGCCAACCCGTAACCGTGGGGAGTGTCGTGGTGCGCCAGTGTGCTAGGATGTTCTGTATCGCTGATCCTAATGCGATGGCTATCTGCCTACCTCTGCGGGATTTCAACGGGTACATCAGGCTGTTCGGGAGGCCCAATAAGACATAGGCGGGGAAACGTGGCAGCTCAATACTGAAATGACGGTCAACCTCATCTATCACCTCTTTCCAGTAGGAACCCAGGAACGGGCAATCCCACAGCATGTGTGTCAGTGTACCCACTCGTCCACACCCCCTCCAACAGCTGGCATCTTTACTGTGGTCCATGTCGTGTATGCGTTCCGGGGTATAATACCAATATGTGGAGACCTTCGTGAGGGTTTCAGTGAGGCCCGTGTGGTATGCCGAGTGTCTGGATCTATACGCTACTTGGTCCCACTCTTTAGTGCTCAAGGGCCTTCCCAACTCTCTCTCTCTCCCATCGTTCCCTCCCTGGGTTGTGATAGTGCGAGGCGGGAAGCTGGAGGAATCGATACAGGTCAGTTATGAGCTTTGCGTCGGTCGTGCGGGATAGGAGCCAGCGTTCGTAGGGAAGGAGTCTCCGATTCGCCGTTTCCCCGCACCGGAGGATTCATGGCCCAGTGGCGAACCTGCAAATAGCGTAGCCTCTCGGTCTCCGGAAAGGTGTATTCCTGTCGGAAGAGCGTGAAGGGGATAACCCCCTCCGGATCATACATGTGGCATAGGGCCCTGCAGCCCGCCTCACGCCAGTGACCAAAAGCTCTTCCGTCCATGCCCGGGGTGAAGTCGGGGTTGTCCAGCAAGGGAGTTAGCGGCGATGGGAAGGTCGTCAGACCGTGCAGGGCATAGGTAGCATCCCATACACGCAACGGCACCCTTGTGATATAAGAGGCGTAGAGGTTTGCCGGTCGGTGAGCCCTACGCAAGAACGGTATTTCCTGTAGTGGGCGACCGGCCACCGCCTGATCCTGGAAGAGCCAGTGCTTGTCCGATTCCCATCTGCTCCATTCTACCAGGTACCGTAGTTGTGCCGCTTGATAGTACTTACGGAGATCCGGAATTCCCAGACCCCCCGCCTCCGGCGCCAACATGGAGAGAGCTCTCCTCATCCTAGGGCGCTTGCCCTGCCAAATAAAACGCCCCATGTCTGATTGCATCTGCTGAAGCCAGCCGACTGGCGGCTGCACTGGGAGTGCTCGGAACAGGTATAGTATCTGGGGCAGGATCGTCATTTTGACGGCCGCTATTTTACCTAGCAACGAGAGGGTGCCGCGGCCCCATCGGCCCATCTCCTCCCGGACCTTCCTGCCCCAGGCGAGGTAATTAGCCGCCACCATCGCGGGGACCGTGGGGGCCAGTTGGATCCCCAAATACGGCACCAGGTCCGTTGACCAGACTATCGGGAACCGGTCCCGCAGGTGGGCGCGAGTTGCCGATTTAAGAGACAGGTCCAGTGCCACCGATTTCCCCATGTTCATTTTAAAGCCCGCCACCTCCGCAAAGGCGGTCAGCTCTGCAATACTGGCCGGGAGGGCCTGAAGCGGGTCCTCCAGGGACAAGATGACATCGTCAGCACACAGGCTAATAGCGTGGATAAAGCCCCCAAACTTCACCCCTCTCACAGCTGGGTTGTCACGTACCCGTTGAGCAAAAGGCTCCATGTACAGAGCGAAGAGGAGAGGGGACAACGGGCATCCCTGCCTCGTTCCTCTCTCGATGGCAAAGCTCCCGGAGCTGTAACCGTTCACCCGCACCACCGCCGTTGGGAGTTTATAGCAATTGAGGATGTGGCGTCGGAACCGGTCCCCCAGCCCCGCCTTCAATAACACCCGCTCCAAGTACAGCCAGTGGACTCGGTCGAACGCCTTTTCGGCATCTATCGAGAGAAGCATCCTCTCCCCCGGGATCCGAGACGCCTTCTCTATAAGATGAAAAATCCTCTTGGTATTGTCCACCGTCTGCCGACCCGGGACGAAGCCCGCCTGGTCTGGGTCCACGAGTCCCGGTAAGTGAGGGGCCAATCGGGATGCCAGGATCCCGGTATATAGTTTCAGATCTATATTTAGAAGAGAAATTGGCCGATAGGACCCACACTGCGCCCGATCCTTCCCCGGCTTGGGAATGACCGTGAGGGAGGCCCGCAGCAGGTCCGGTGGGATGGCGCCCGGCTCCGAGAACGAGTTAAAAAGGCGCGCGAGGAGTCGGGCCAACAACCCGCATAACGTTTTATAGAAAAGGGGCGTATAACCGTCCGGCCCAGGAGATTTGCCGTGCTTGAGGTTGGCAATGGCGGAGATCACTTCCTCCACCCGTATGTCCCGGTCTAGATCCGCCGCTTGTGTAGGGGACAAGGAAGGCAGTGAAACCGAGTCTAGGTACTGCGTCATCGCGGATTCGTCCGGGGGGTCCCCGGTGTAGAGGTCAGCGTAAAACCTCCGAAAAGTCTCCGCTATCTGCGCATCATCCGTGACCAACCGACCCGTAGGGTCGGAGATTTCTTTCACTATCTGTTTGTCGGGCCATCCGAAGTCTAGTCGCCAACAACCGCCCGCACTTGTCCCCCCCTGTGTAATAGGCGTGCCGTAGACGCAAGGCCGCGTATTCGGCGCGGTCCATGTCTAAGGCTGTCAGGAGTTTCCTCGCCGCCTTAAGCTGGCGCCATATCCTAGGAGCGCCTGTTCTACAGTGCATCTGTTCTAGCTCCCGTACCCTTTGAGTGAGTTCTTCCCGCTTATGCCGCCGGTCCTTGTTGTCCGCCGACGAGATAGCAATAAACTCCCCCCGGAGTACCGCCTTCAGAGCAGCCCAGTGGGTCGCTCGAGATGTGTCCGATTCATCATTATGGGATTGATATTCCCGAATCTTGTTGGAAATATCTGAGACGACCGCTCGCCTGTGTAGTAAGGCGTCACGCAGACGCCACACCCGTGGGGGGCAGGAAACCGGCGGTAGGCTAAGCGTAGCGCTAACCGGGGCGTGATCCGACAAGGAGATCACCCCTATCTCCGACCCGGTGGCCAGGGCGCGAACTGGCCCAGTGACCAGTAGGTGGTCCAGTCTCGCGTAAGTTTTGTGTGCGTGGGAATAGTAGGAGTACTCCCGCTCCGTGGGGTGCTGGCTGCGCCATAGATCATGAAGGTCCATGTCGGACAGGTGCACCTTGCACCCGGCCGAGAACTCACTGGCCTGAGGTGAACGGTGTGCTGATCTGTCAAGCTCCGAGCTAAAGACCATATTAAAGTCCCCCCCTATGATAATGTGCCTGTCTGGTGTGGCAGTGATCTCCCCCAGCGCCGCGCGGAGAAAGCGCTCCTGTTGATCGTTCGGGCTGTAGAGGGATCCTATCGTGAAGTGAAGATCCCCACTCTACACCGGTATGCCAACAGCCGGCCTTTTTGTTCCGCTACTTTGTGAAGGACCTCTCCCCTAAACGTCCTAGCTACCAGGATCGCAACCCCCGCTGTCTTAGTATTGCCTGATGAGAAGAACTGTGTCGGGAATTTATGTGAGCGCAGTCTGTGGCAATCTCTGGGCAGGAGGTGAGTCTCCTGGAGGTGACATATATCAGCCTGGGTGCCTTCTAACAGGGACAGTACCGCGCTGTTTCACTGGGTTATCGAGGCCCCGGACGTTAAGCGTCACAATCTTAAGAGTCACTGGAGGCATGTTGAGAAACTATAGGGATAGCATAGGTCACCTGTGGGCCAAGCAGCCGTATCGCAGAGGCCCTCCCTGCGGCTTGTGAGCCACTAACGCACTGGACTCCCTCCCTTCCCTCCCTCCCTGGACCCCCCCCCCCGACCCTCCCCACCCCCGGACCCCCTTCCCTCCCTCCCTCCTCCCGCTCCCCCTCAGAACACCCCGAAACTACCCCCAAACCCCAACCAGAACAACCCCCCAACACCCCTGAATCCCCCTCCTCTCACTCTCCACCCCCAATACCAAACCCCATCCCTCAATAGTCCAAGTCGAGTTCCCGAGGGAACCAGTCTATGGAGAAGTTCCGAAGTGGACGTCCAGCCACTGTCCCCTCCCCGCGGCCCCCCACCCCCCCAGCCCCCAAACCTGCATTAGTAGATGGCTATGGTGATCTCCCCCCGGAGCTTCCTTACGCCGTCAGCGCAACATCGCCAGAGCCCGTGGTCTCGGCCACCGCCGACACCGCGTGGGCCATACCTGCCCCCTGTGCGGGAGAGTCCGGCCAGGTTCGCCGATCCCGGGATCGCCGCCCGGCCACCCGCTGCCATCCGTCCTCTCCAGTGCGCCTCCGGTGTCGTGGGACAATGTCCTCCTCCCCAGCGGTGAGGCCCAGGACCCCACATGTTTCCTGAAGGGAGCGTAATTGATGCAGGGTTCCATTCCATCTGAAAATAAGTCTAAAGGGGTGGCCCCAGGCGTAAGGAGTCCGGTGTTCTCTCAGGAAGTCGGTGGCTACCTTAAATGTCTTCCGTTTCTGGAGCGTGATGGCCGATAAGTCCTGATATAATGCCACCGAGTGTCCCCGGAAAGTCAGGGTCTGCCGCTTCCGAGCCTCCGCCATGATACGCTCCTTGAGCGGGTAGTCCGGGAGGTAAGCCAGAATGTCCGGGGAAAGCATGGATGCTCTCCGCGGTGCTCCTACTCTGTGCGCCCTGTCTATGCGAATGGGAAAGTCCTCCAGCTCCCCCAGAACCTCTCGGAACAGGCTTCTCAAGTAACCTACCACGTCTGTACCCTCCTCTGCAGATGGGACTCCGCGAACCCGTATGTTGTTTCGCCGAGACCTATTCTCAAGGTCCTCGGTATGTGCTTGAAGGTCGATCTGCTGATCTCTGAGTCTCAGCACCTCCTGTTGGAGTTGTTCAACCTCCTCGTCCCTCCGTTGGCCTGCTTCTTCCGCCGTAGCCACCCGTTCGCCTAATCCGTCCACCTCTCGGCGGATCGCCCGTACTTCCCCGGCTACTTCTTTCTTTAGAGTTTGGAAATCCTCCCGCAGGGATCCGAAGAGGGACTCCATAAAGGACCTGATGAGTGGGGGTTCTCCCCCGTTGGGGTCCGGGGCACTCCCGGAAGCGTGGGGCGACTGCTGCCCTCTGTCCACTCTCTGCGGGTGGCGGTTCAACAGTTCGGGGAGGGTGCGTTCTCCTTTCTTCCCTCCTTTACTGCCTGCCATGTCCGCGCCGCTAGGCCCCTGCAGGGGTCCCTGCTCCGGCTCCGCGCGTCCGCGTGTTCTCCACCCACTCCTACTCTGCCGTCCACGTGGCCTTCTCCTCTTTCTAGCGTGGGTGCTGCGCTTCAGGCCCCGTCCCCCGGCCGTTGGAGGCGTTCCATGCTGTGGACCAGCTTCCCCTCGGCGGCCTCCTCCCGACCCGGCGCGTGGGGGAGCCCGGCTGTTGCAGAGTCCAGTCCTTCTACCCCGCCAGTCTTACTTGTCCACCGGGCCGCCCCGGCTCGTGCTCCACTCTGTGTTCCTCTGCTCTCGCCAGGACCTACCGAGGTCGGGGGGAATGGAAAGGAAAACGGGGGCCACCAGTCCACTCCTGCCCATCCTCCGCAGTGCACCGTATCACGGTCCGTCCGCCGCCAGTGTGGAGGGGTGTAGTCCCAGCTGGCCCGCTCTGTCGGGTCCGCTGGCTGCTCCGTGGAAGGCCGCCGTCCTGAAGGCTACTTGCCTGCCGCCCTCTGGGCGCTGGCCGTTGCTGCTCCGCACCTCACCGGTGCACCCCACTGCCTCTCGGGTCCCGCCGCGACCTTGGGGCTCTGTGGTCCGGCCGCCGCTCCACGTGCGGTCGTCCTCGTGGCGAGCCCAGATCTGAGCGCGCGGCCAGCGATGTCAGCTCGCCCCTCGATGTGCCGCTGTTGGTGTGCTCTCCTCACCCGGCCAATGCTGCCCTCCTCTGTCTGGCGTCGGCGGGCCTCGTCCCGAAGCTGGAGGCCGCGTCGCTGGGATCGGCGCTTCCGTAGTCTCGCGGCCGGGCACACTCTCCCGGGGCTCGGCCTGAAGCTCCGCCTCCCGTCGTAGATGCCGTCTCTGCCGCCCGGCGGGCGCCGCGTACATGTGTCGCGCCCTCCGGGTCCACCAAACAGCCTCCTTTCGTGCTCCGACGGCTCCCCTGCGCGTTCTCCCGGAGAATTGGGGGGAGAATCTGCGATTTAACTAGGTCCGGGGGCCTCTAGGAGCGGGAGCCGGTCGAGAAGACGTCCGCTCACCCCGCCATCTTGGCCACGCCCCCCCGACCTCATTAATTTAATCGCCGGCCACATCTCAGGCATAAACGTCAAGATGGACTTAATCATGTCCCTACTAACACTCAGGGGAAACTCGGAGCCTCAAACAAACAATGACAAACAACTGCCTAATTATGGCTGCGGCATTATAATTGAGAAATTCGCAAAATTGCCCGAAATTTTAAAGGACATTCTAGGGGTCGTAAAACAAACATGTAAAAACAAGCAGAACAGGGAAACTCAAAATAAGATTGAAACAAAGGGAATATCAAAAGGAAATAAATCAATAACAAAGTCAACTAGTAAAGCTAAGGGTGAAACAGAGCAAGAGGAATGTGATGACCAACCGGACATAACGAATTACCAAATGGAAGTAACACAGAGGATCCTTAAGACCTCGCCTAGTGTAAAACCAACAAAAAGGCAAAGAAACCGCGCAAGGAAGGCCAGGCTTAAATATAACAAACAACAAAGCTTAAGTCCGAAGAAAAACTTTCCAATATTTATCAAAATATCCCAAGGGGGAAAAAACGAATCCTTGAAAGTGTCCACTTGTGAGGCACCACTAACAGCTGCAGATCAATCGAAACGTATATTAGAACCCAAGCCAATGCAAGATACTTCGATCTCCATCGCCCCCACCATCCAAAAAAAGACGAATCAGGATCTCGAAATAGCTGCAGGATACTCTCCAGCAAAAGAAGCAGACCAAAATAATAGACAGGAAAAGTGGCAACCAGATCGAAACCAATTAATTGAGAAAGGAGCAGGGCGAGAAAAAACATCTCAAGTCCTAGAGAAAAATGCAGCTCGGAGTAATAGATGTCCAAGCGCAGATACAGGAGATAAATCATCTAATAGGAATGAGGAGAGTAAAAAATGGAGCGAACCAGGAAGCCGTGAAGATTCAACTGGTAAGAGGTTGCAGGAGAAAACAAACATCAAAGCTCAAAGCAATCATAAACCGATAAAAGTCAAATAATTGGAAAGGGCCGAAGTTGCAGGCTTCCTCTCATTGAACCAGAACCTGACCCAACAGGGACACCAACAACTAAAAACCCTGGAAAAGTAGAAGAAAAAGGATGAGGTGAAAGCAGAATTAATGGAGCAAGAATCCCACGCTGATCACAACATATCAGCACCTAAAAACCCTGCAGCAGGGAAAAATGTAACTACAATCTTCCAGTAGTTACCGAAACCAGTCGGAGGTGTTTGAATCAAAATTGACATTTGCGCCTGAATATTCAACCAAAGGAAGGCAAGACATTTTGAAATAGAGGGAACTTGTTAAAGCTGTTTAAAGAAATCCCAGAACTAAATGGAATAGCCTCACAAGATCTAATAGCTGTGGAATTTCAACAAATAACATCAACTCCAGACATTGAAGAATCTTTGACAACATGGTCCACAAAGGAATTAGTGGACAAGATATATGCTATGAGAGCAAGGTTTGGAGCCTGGGGAATCACGCTGAGGCTACATAAACGCCCAAAGTACCCCTACCCCCTCCTAAAAACTTAAAAAAGGAAGAGACATCTGGGAAAAGCCAAAAAACATGTGTACGCGGCGCCCGATCCACCACTCCCGTAAGACCTCCTAACGTAAACAGGGTCAACATAACAGCGAGTACACTAAATGCGGAGGGCCGAACATTGGATAGCATGGACTGGTCTTGGGTGCCGAAGGTGTTAAGTAACAAGCGTACCTAACGAAGAGCTTAAGTCAATTACGGAAGACAAGATGCAGGACCATAACTGGGGGGAGGTACGGCCAGACAGGATTATGATCTGCTCATGAAATGTCCATGGCTTTAAAGACATGGGTCAGGACCATGCAACTCTATCCTTTTTCTAACAACAAGACATAATCCTGCTCCAGGAAACTTGGAATATGAACCCAGTTTCAATATCAGGATGCATATAACACCACATTCTTGCAGAAAGATTTTCAATCTTCGGGCACCCGCGAGGCGGTTTATCGATATATGCTGCCCAAAAGAATGACTGGTCAACTGAGGAACTGGATGCTGGGGTTAACTGGATTCAAGTGATCAAAATGAATGGTAAGCTCCCGCCCAATAAATTAAATTGGCAATTACTGCTAGTTAAGGTTTACATTCACCCGGAGAGAAAGAATCAGAAAGAAAAATACACTACTTTAATGAATTTGATAAAAGCAATGCAAAGATCTCACGAGCGATGCCCTATGTTCATCTCAGGAGACTTCAACTGTAATCTCATAACCAAAAATCGGAATGAAAGAATGAGGTCGGAAAACTGGGGAACACGAATAATAACGAATGAATTAGAAAGCCTTGGTCTGACAATTTTGAACGGTAACACAAAGGGAGATATACCAGCGGCAATAACACACTTGAGTGGAAAAGTGCGTTCAACAATAGACTTCACCATTACCAGCAGTAAGTTAGTCCCACGCATGGTCACATTTCAAATCGACCCGCGAATAGAATGCGATCACCTTCCTCATATTACGAGAATTAACATTGCTCTCGCGCAGGCCCAAAAAACAAATTCCCTTATACGGACACGCAGAAAAGTTTAATCTATGAAAATTTAAATGGAGGGGAGCGGACTTGAAAATCACACAGGACACAGTCAAGGAACACTTGAGCAAACTGGGGCCGCCGACAGAGGAGGAGCGCGTAAAAAACTGGGAACAGTTGGCCCTAGTCCTCATCTGAAAATTTCCAGCCATTCTTGGAAGCAGAAAAAAGACCAGATACCAGGAGGGGGCCATGGTTTGATATTGAATTAAGAGACCAAAAGAGAAGGACCGCAAGAGAGGTGCGACTACAAACACGGGCGGCAAGAATGGGCAGTAAAATTGATAAAAGTAAACTGAAGGAAATAAGGAACACCTATAGGAAGATGTTGAGGGATTCGAAAACAGCGTATAAGGTAACCATCTGGACAAAACTACTGTGTGCAAGCAAACTCCCAAATAGTAGGGACTTTTGGGGCATTATAAATAATTTGACTAAAGGCTCAAGACTACAACAAGAAGCAGGAATCGGGGAGGAAATGTGGACTCAACACGTGCGAAACATGTACAACAGCACGGTATCAGGGGCCGTAGAAGGGTCGCGAGGGCCCTTCCTCGAACTGGAAAAAACACAAACAATACCCATTCAGGATTGGGCAGAAGGTAAAGACTTAGGACTAGAGATATGTAGTAATGAACAAAATAACTTGACCGATATTAAACAACTAAGAGGCATAATACAACAACTTAAGACCGAGGGGGCGGCAGGTCCAAACGGGCTCCCCAATGCACTTTTTTAAAATGACCCAGATCTCTGGTCGGACTATCTTACGCCGCTCTTCAATCAGATTTATACTCAGACCAACGTCCCCAATTCCTGGAAAGAGAACATAATCCATCCAATTTTTAAACATGGGGATCACTGTAAGCCTGGAAACTGCAGATTGATATCTCTGACTGATGCACAGGCCAAGCTTTACGCTTCTTGTCTCCTAGTCCAGCTTCGAGATTGGATGGATGAAAAGAACATAATTCCCAAGTTCCAAACGGGTTTTAGGCAAGGGATGGGCACTATAACAAATTTGGCCATCTTGGCGTTTTTAACGGAAAAAGCAGTAAAAACGAAAACACGGCTGTATGCATGTTTTGTCGATGTAAAATCCGCCTTTGACCGAGTGAGTAGAAACCGTCTCTGGAAAAAACTAAACGCATGTGAATTGCCGAGTTCATTACTGAATGCAAAAATTGCCTTATACAGTGATACCTGGGCAAGAGTGAAATTGGGCGATGGGTGCAGTACAACCTTGAGCATCCATACGCAGCAAGGTTTAAAACAAGGCTGCATCTTAGTGCCAAGCCTATTTAAATTGTTTCTCTCAGATATTAGTAAACAACGGTGGAAGAGCAAGTGTCCTACAAATATCTTGGCATAACAATAGGGCGGGGCATAACACACAAGGAACACAAATTGGCCATAAAAGCCAAAGCACAATCGTTAATCTCGGCATACAGATTACTGTATAAAAAAATTAGATTGCCCGAACCATAACCACCTCTTAAAAGTGATGGCTGCACAAATCCTGCCCACACTGTCATACGGTCTAGTCACTTTGCGCGGCAAGGAGGCTTATTTGTTAAACGAACTTCAGGCGAAGGTTTATAAGGCCGTCTTCAATCTGCCAAAGTCTGCCTACCCAGCTCAGGTCCGGCTGGAATTCGGCCTCCAGAATCAGAAATTCCGGGGTATGAGCAGCTTCGTTAAGCAATGTCATAAATTCCGCTCCTCCGATCCAGACACAATGAACAGTTTATGCCGGGACGAAATTAAAGATCAGATGGATCAAGAAACACCGAACTCATGGGGAAGTTACTTGATAACATCACTGGCTGAGCTGGAAATACAAACAGCATGGGAAAACATGGCAGATAGAGCAAGCATCAGTAAAGCTGTCAATGACGCAGCAAAAAAGAAAATCTTTTCTGGAAGATAAAAAAGCAATTTCCAAACGTCGGCATGGATGGACCGTCAACTATTTTTACAAATCTCTAAAGTCGCAAGCTTATTTAATAGCTAGAGCCTGCAGCTAAAAAAGAGCTTCACAGAATATCGGAGGGGCTTGCACGATTCAAAAGACCTACAGCCATCTTGGAAAAACACTCAACAAGCAGCGCATTGTCGATTATGTGGCTTTTACAAGGAATCTTTAACTCATCTGCTATGTGTATGCCCAGTAGTTAATGACCTGAGGAGACAGTATTTAAAATCCATGTTTAACTAATTGAATATTCGCACGTGCAGGCAAGCTCTGAAACACTGGTTGGAAGGTTCATCTATAATCTTGGCCTGCCGGGGAGTAAAATACCTGGCAGAAGTAAGGAAACTTTTACGGCAAGCTAATCTGGAGGAAAACAAAGAAGTATGACCAATGCCGGCATGGGCCTAGCTGACTCATTTATTTAATAAACGGACTGAATGTAAAATTAATTAAGAGACAACTTAATTAGCAGGACCTCAGAAGTTGGTTTTTAAAATACATTTTGCACTTTACTGTATAACCGCACCTTTTTCCAGGAACCTGGTATTTTAATCAGAGCTTCTAATTATCCAGCTTGTTGTTTTTAAAATACTGATCGTAAGGTCTAAAGCACTATCATGGTTCTAGCAATGAAAAATATGTATTCAGTAAATATCTCCATAATGCATTCATAATATATGCCGATGGGTAAGCACCTGCAATTTAGCTAATAACCAACGGGATCCCATTAATGTTGTCTGGTTTTAATCGTGAATGTAAAGATCTATTTTTAATTTTTTGGGAAATTTGTAAAGATTTGAATTAATCAGATACAATAAACTATGACTATGACAATACCCTTTCCAATATGAAAAAGATGTGGAAGTGATCTGACCAGTCACACGGTGCTATGGTATCCAGTTGAATGACATTATCTTTAGCTATGATTAGGACTAATGTGAAGCCTTTGTTTTGTGTAGGACTGTTGCATGATTGGGTGAAGGGAAGGTCGGAGATGAGACTTGAATGTGCATATTAATGGATAGTTTCAGCTTTCCAGTGTAAGTTGAAATTCCCAAGGAAGATATGATGATTCGGGAGTTGGTCAGAGTTAGCGGATACAGTCTCCATTTTTTCGATGAAAAGAAGATGGTCACCAGGGGGGATGATAGATCGTGTGGAGTGTACGTACTATCTTGCCATTGTTCAAGATTTCAACGGCCAAGTGTTCACAGAAGGACATCGGCGCCGATTGTGTATGTAAGGAGAGACTGGAATGGTAGATGCATGCAATTCCCCCATTGATTTTAACTGGTCTATCCAGTCTAATGAGGTCATACTCAGGGTGTTTGGGGGTGGGGGGGTTACTAAAATGTCCAAGATTGGTGTATAAGTGTTCTTGAACCAGGTTTTGGTTTATATCAGCAGGTCCAGTTCATGTGTAAGTATGAGGTGGACAATATCAGCTGCATGCCTTACCACTGACCGGTAGTTAATAAGGATTGATTTGATGTCAGATTTGGCTTATACAGTTTTGAAGTGTGATGTGTGGACATTTAATACCTTATCCTTGTTCAGAGATCTGAGATCAACACTAGATTTTCAATACGAGTTGGAGGGAATAGTTTGGATATTGAATGTAGAGGGAGCTGAGCGAATAAGATAGGCGTTGTAAGAGAGTAAAAGGGAGAGATTGTCAGCATCAGTCAAATGTTCGGCAACCCTATGAGGCCTGGGAAAGCGATTGGGGTATGGTCGAGATTTCCAGTTCAGATTCAAACAGAATTCCACGGACTAATTTTTCTCCGAAGTGTTTGACCCTTGTAGGAAGGCTAGGTTGATTAAATTCAGAAGTCATATTAAGATCCCAAAACTTCTCCATCTTCAAAGAGAAGTGTAATATGTTCAGAAGGCCTACGTTATCTAGATGAAGATCCTTCATGAGATCTGTCAGCTTATCCTCAATGGTGGGAGGGTTTAAAGTGTGTGTGGTTGGTATGGGGGGGGGGGGGGAGACAGTAAATGAGATTCCTCAGAGGAGTGACAAGTGATAGGCGTTGTGGATTTCTCATAGGTCAGAAGGTAAGTAGTAGGTGAAGTGATGGGCGGTTGTTTTTCGTGGAAAGTGTACTGTGGGAGGCGAGTGGAGGGGGTTAGACAGAGGTGTCAGATTATTTCCTTGTCTGGGTACCGTGTATTGTAGGTCAGGTGAGGTCTGTGGGTTTGGGCGCATGGTATTCAAGCAGTGCACACATCACAGTGAAGATGGTGTACACAAAGGGTGGTTGGAAAACCTGCAGTTCCCTAGCTGATTGTTGTTGAAAGCTATAGGGGGGGTGAGCATTGTCTTTCACTGTCATTTGAGAAGAGGGAGAGGCCGGTTTGACAAGTTGGTTCAGGCAGACTTTAGTTGTGATAAGAGGCCTAGGTTCAACCATAAAGATTTCTTTGTAAGGGGAATAGGTTAAGCTTAGTTTGAGTAAGTGAGAATAAGTGGGGGAGGTGATAGAGCTGGTAGCCGGGGAGTTAAGATTCAATGCAGAGGAAAGCCCTTGATTTGGTATTGCAAACAGAATATTGTTAGCCAGTGTATTTTTGATCCTCATGAAGACTATGTCAAACTATTCCAAGTTTGTCTGATACGTGAACAAGAATGTTCCCATTGTATTATAGGGAAATGGCAAGATCAGCTTTGAAGACTGGAGAGGGTATGATGGATAAACGGAAACAGTGAGGTGTTTTCTTCAATGGTTTTGATCTGAACATGGACGTAAGGCTCTCCTCCATTGGGCTCTCCTGTTAGTGAAGAAGATTAGGTTGTTGACAACGACCACCTTTAGATGTAACAAAGTAGACATCTAAGACAAGTGTTGTTGGGTGCCGTTTGAGAAGAATATATGTTTGAAGTTATTAGTAGCGTTTTAGATAGATTAGGGGGGGTACATAATATTATAAGCATTGTGACCCACCCGTGACAACAGATCCACATAGGGGCTATTATAATTTGGAGCCATGGTGGCTCATAAGTTGAGTCTGGGTATTGAGTTATCGGACGTCCTGATTCAAAATGTGAGATTTATTCCAACAAAGAATAGGCATGTTTGGCATGGAACTTAAAATAACCTCAAGGTATCAGGGAGACTGTGGACAGGTCGATGAAAAGCCAGATAAATGCTTGCCAGTGAAGAGGCACCATTACAAGATGTCCGCTCCTAAAACAAACCTTGTGATCGGTCCTACCTTTCTTTCATGTCTAGTCAACTTGGCCAGAGTCCCCCTTTACTTTTTGTGAATGAGATCGGATGATGGTCTTTTCTCCATTTCAAACACATTGGATGTGCCACCAACTTGTACCAAGGGACCCCAGGTCGGGGCGGATGAAAGACATTCCCAAAATGGAGAGCCATTTCCTGCCCAAGCAAAGCCAGATACCACGCTAGGCCCACAAAGTAAACAAAAAACAATCAGCAATGACCAGTAAGTTCCAGGCACATACTTGCGATCAAGCCAGCAGCACTGGAATCAGCCTCACCCTGTTAGTAGCCTTGGTTCCTTCTGCAGCAGCTTGCATCACGCTCACAGGATGGCGGGGGAGAGGGTGAGGTGGCTCAACATAACAGCCGATTCCCACTCAACATCACGGCACACTGGGCGAAGTTCGATTGGTTTCACTCAATAAGTACTCAATTACAATAAGCACGGCAGGAGGAGACGTCAGTTGTCTCAGATACCAAAGCACTCCCCAGTCGCCGCAGTGGAGCCTCCCCAGCTGTCCCACCCCAAGGCGCTCAAAATATTCCCCCCGTAAAGTGTTTGTACTCACTTCAATGTTGGTGCATGTTACTGAATTGAAGTGCTTTAAAATTAACCAATGGGAACTACTTTTCCGGGAAATTTTGAGGGGGGAGAACACCATCCCTCTTAATAAAGAGATACTTGCATTGTCAAAAGCTTTACTCATGCCAGTGGGATGTTATTTAAATACAGCATCTGTCTCTTTTTTCCAAATATGCCTTGGGGGAAATCTTTCAGACATCTTGTAAAGCATCCAGTACATCAGTATTTCTATACGTTTATAATAGACTAGAAGAAATGAGAAAAGAGGAGTTTAAACCGCGAGTAAAAATTCAGGCTGACCCCATCGTGAGAAGGCAATTTAACAAACATACATCGTAGTTAAAAGAAATACACTTACGTCGTTCTTCCTCATTATATGAAGGTACAACAACAGAGAGTTCCTTTGTGGGGGTATCGTGTATGGTCGGAAAAGCTTCCTTCTCCCCTCTGGAATTCTGAAAGTACTTCTCCTCTTTCTCACGATGAAGATTTGGCATTTTTGTTGCGGAAACATGGGCAACCATTACAACCTATATGAGAAATAATCAGATTAATTTCTTCATCGTAGGACAGGATTTTGTAAAAACACAAGAGAAGAATTTGAAAGAAAATGAAATCACCACCATATTATCTTGCTAACACAATCTATTTATATAAACTAGTTTTGCAGGTAAGCAAAAACATTTCTCTATCTCATCACTTAGAAATTCAAGACACAGTTTCTCTTTGTAGCAGCTTCTTTGCATTTCAAAGCTTGGTTTAATCGTGGAATCCTGCGAAAGGAAAAATCCTCTGATTCTAACCAATCTTATGGTTTTTTTTACCCGAGGTCCTGATGAAAGGCAAATTACCTTCACGATTAGCAGCATAAATAGATTACCAATTCCATGCCAAAATCAAAGATTGTATTCTATCTAGCTGAAGCATTCATGCTGATGGCACTATCAGAAGAGGTTGACCAGGAAAAATAAAATGATCTGTCAAAGTCCTGTAAAGAAACTGGAAAACAAAATAATGTTTCATGAACCAAATGTTGTAAGAGTAACTATCGATCAACACAAGCTCTCCACTATTGACTAATGTATGAATGACTTGTGGTGTACCATTAATATAGCAATTTGCTATGTTGCCAACATTCACATCAGATGGTAAACTCAGGCTTGGGTAAAGCCTACAAGGCACTATGGATTTAAAGTGAGTTCTGTATGGCACTGCGTCCATCCTGCAGCGCAGTCTGGTGCTGTCGTGCTCAGAGAGAGGTCTGTGAGCAGCAGGGCTGGTGTAGAAGTGATGTGTACTGTTGGTGAAGTAGGAGTGTTGTGGTGTGCATTCAATGCACAATGAGTTACGGTAGAATGCAGTGAGGCAGTTTTGGAGGAGCAGAATGACAAGTGTACTACAAATTCCATGCTGTGGTTGTGCACTAGAGCAGTGGCTCCCAAACTATTTAGAACCACGACCCACTTTTTAGAACAACAAACTTTTGCGACCCACCTACCTTTAATGGACAGTAGATGGGGAGATTTTTTTAAAGTAACAAAAGCATCGCGTGGTAGCGCACTGTCATTTACAGATAGCCCATTTCCTATTGCAATGGCTACTAAATTTGCACAGACATACAGGTTTACTGATAAAACTATATAGCACACAATTGATGTGTGGAAATCGTGCTTCTGTGAATACTTATCATTTATGCATAACCAAGCAAGTGTCTTGATTAGTTCTGATCGTATTAAAACCTTTTTCAAGCATACTTCAGAATTACAAAAACGTGCCTCATTTTCCTAACTGTTGGATGCATACAGTTCATTCACAAGTATTCCTATTTTGTAGTGTATTGCAAACTACAACATCCCACATTGTCACATAATTCACTTTAAAACTCCTCTTGTTTTATAGTCAGAGAAAGAAAGAGGATGAAAGAATAAAGCAGCCTGACATTTGACCTCTGTCTTTGAATCACTGGCAAATGTGACAAGTTAAACGCAGAATTTACAGGCACGATTAATCATTGCTGCGACTTTCGCGACCTACCAAAAGTCTGCTCACGACCCATAGTTTAGCAAACACTGCACTATAGCAATATTCTCTTTTCAATCCTCTGTTCCCAAAATATATATTCCACTACTTAACTCAAATGAAAAATACAGTGCTCCCCTTTTTGGGTGTCCAATCTTACTCTTGGATGTTCCCAAATACATTTTGGCGTGTATGTGAATGCCATGCTACCCAGTGTGTGCATACTGAGATACAGAATAAATGCAGTTCAGGGTTATGGGGTGCCAGGCAGCACACCACGCGTCTACTAAGGAGCTTCATTTAGAGTAGGTGCAGAGAGTGCTGTGGTATACTCTGAGTGCATAGGTGAGGTGTGGGAAGGAGGGATGCAGAGAGGTGCCAGAGAAGTACCAGTGAAGTGAGGTGGAGCTTTCGTACTGCAAAAGTGCAGTGTTAGTACTGGCTGGGGGTGATGAGAGACACGATGGTCTGCGAGTCAGAGTGGTTTTTGAGTACTAGTGACAGAGTGCTATGTGGGTACAGAATGGCCAGCGTAAATTACCAAATGTTGACAGGGAGCAGTACAAGGGCAGTAACAGATTATGATTGTGATAATGTGCAGTCCGGTGCCAGTGCAAGACTAAGCCTCATCTTATTGTGAGGAGAAAACTCAATTCCTCCAAGGTGTGTAACATGGAAATTATGTACTTTGGTCCTCACACCGATATGGCAAGCACCAAATAAATACAATAGGATTACACTGTTAACAGAAAGTGAGGCAGAATTCGTGTGGAGGGAGCATTTCATTGAGTTATTTGCCTACAGTGGTGCCGTCAGGGCAGCAGACACCGGGGAGGCCATTTTACTATTCTAAATATTTTGGAAAAACAGACTACAGCAATCGAGTCCAGAAGGCTAAATCAATATTTTAATTCCAGAGTAAGAATATCTTGGGGAAGGTTTCCCCAAGTAAAACACATTAATGCCATAAGGATGCAGAATAAGACAACAAATTAGGAATGCCGCCTGAAGAACACTCGCGTGCAAATGTACTCTGCATGAATGTTAACTAACACCTCTATGCCCTGCCAGTAGTAGAGAAGCAGTGAAACCTTTGGAATTGGACAGACATTTGAATGCAATGAACTACAGAGTCACTGCAGTGCACTATACAAGTTGTCTGCTGCATTGACTCTAGGAAACTCACATAGGGGCGCAACTATTGTAGTGTATAGCAGGTTGCAGCCAATGCTTGAAAAAATAATAATAAATAAGTGCAGAGATTCATCATGTTCAACTAGGTCTAGGGCAGTGCTTGATGGTTCAGAATTCTCATACGTGAACAGGACAATTACAATCAATAACCTATCTGCGGCTGTGACCTTCTGAAATATGTATGTAGCCCACTTCATTTAAAGGAACCGGTTAAGTTGGTCTATACATTTGTGCCACTGGATCCTCAGCACAAATGTGGTTATTTTAGATCTGTGCAGTATGGTAAGTACAGTGTGCTATTAGGCCTGCAGTGACCTTGGCCAAATGCGGTTTGATCTCAACCTCTTGCCTTTTGATCCTGGACCAACAGTGTTTGATTGTGTTGCAGTGCTGTGCAATTTGAAGCTAGGGTTCTGTGGTCTTGCAACAGTGTTAAATGATTTAGGGACAGTGCCAGGCAATAATGGGCAACACTGTGTCGACCTGTACCGGCTCTTTATCACTGTGGCTCCATAATGCATGATCTTGACTGTGATTTACCCACTTGATCGTGATCCTGGCTAAGTTCTGATGCTGATCAATCACTGGATGATATTGGGCCATGGCCTAGTTGATTATTAGTGTTCTACTGAGTCTGTCGGAGATATTTGCACACTCCATTGCTTTTAAACATAGAGGTCAATTATTATTAAGTGACCTCTACAATTATATGCAATGTTGGGACTATTTTTTTAAGTCCCTTACTCTTCAGTACAAATTGGATCTAGCAAAATCTATGCATATTGTTGGGTGTGGCTAAAAGTTGTCTGTCTAGCTCTTGTGATGTTCCTTCCAAGGCCCCAAACTTCCATGCAAGATTCACATGCTGCGGTAACGATACAGCAACACACTCTCATGAACACTTGGGACCTGGTGCAGTGGGCATCAGTTCTGCTTTGAAGGTGAAAGTGGGTCGCTTGGGCCTGGTGGGCCAGGAAACTTAGGCCAACAAAGCGGCGTGGCCAGCGAGAGCGGACTTTGTGGGCCTGGATCACGTGATAGGCAGTTGAGTGATCACTCGGGCTCTCGTCCCATTACACAGGGGTGAGGGGGCCGTCAGTGCCCCGAGTAGTGAGACCCCGGGCCATGAGCTGCAATGATCTTTCCAAAGAGAAAGCGCCCCTTGGGTACCTGGGCCTTGCCTGGATGTGACCAATAAGGCAGCTGCTCGTGCCACTCCCTCCGCATGAAAGGAAAGGTGGGCTGCGGGTGGATTTGGAGACTTGGTGGGGAGCCGATGGAAGCGCAGAGGACTGAGGTGAAGCTTTGAACACCGCAGGGGAGAGGTACTTACAAACCTCCCTGAGGCTGTGAGGTGTGCAGTGCCCAGACCCTGGGGGTAACATCGCGCACAGGGGTCCGAGGACAAAACGAGCCGAGTGGGTTGTGCACTGCCATACACCGCCATAATCCAGCAGCCAGGCCCCACACAAGGAGAGGTAGATGGAGACCCTGAGGAGGCACCCACAGGAGCACGGGAGTATCTCCTCTTCCCCAGGTTTTTGGTGGCTAACCCGGGTGACAAGGCCAAGCAGCACACCACTCAAGTTGGCAGGGGACTCAAAAGTTTAAATGTCTTTTTGTAATTGCAGGAAGGGGAGCCCAGCGGACCGCCAGTTGGCTACACCCTCCTGGACAGAGTAAATCGACCTGCAACTCTAATCATGGTGAAGGAAGGTGGAATATAGGCCTCCTCCTAAGGGAAGATTGATCACTTTACCAAACAGCGCACAGGTGCAGCGACCCTGCCACCAGAGGACAGCCCTAGAGAGGTGAAACAATGTGGGGAGGAGCTTGCATCCATGACGACCATACTGCAGGCCACAAGAGAATCGTGCGAGGCCCTGGAGGGGTGCATTGATGGAGCGGCCACCAAGATGTCCCTCTTGCGGCCCAATCTCCGTAAGGTGTCGGACCGTATGACGGAAGTGGAAACCAGGGTTTCCTCAGAAAAGGATGAGGTAAGATCCCTCAGACAGGATTTTACAAAGTTGCAGAAAATGGCACTACAGTTGGAGAAACAACAAGGATGATGAGGAGGAGGGTAGATCTTCGATTGATGGGCATCCTGGGGGTGGAGGGGGGGGGGGGAGGTCAAGGGCGGGCATCAAGAACAATTCTAGATACAGTGGTTCAATTTCTAAGTCCCGGCATATAAACTCTCGTCCTGCTTCATAACAGAGAGGGCCCACAGATTTCTCTCAACCGCCCGGCTCCTGGGTCGCTGCCTGGACAGGTTATTCTTTGGCTGCTCAACTACTCCGACAGGGACTCCATACTCTGGGCGCACATGACTGTCAGACAGTCCTAATGGACTCTGCTCGGGTCATGGTGTTCCCCAACTACACTCTACAAGTAAAGCAACAACGATGCACATTTAAAAGAGTGATGGCCAAACTCCGGGCGATGCAAATTAAATACATGCTCCCATATCCAGTCTGACTGAAGGACATCCACAAAGGGAGAGTTCACATCTTTGATAATACATATGAAGCTTGGCGCTGGGTGGAAGAGAGACCTACACTGAATGCCTCCAGGACCGACTGCTCCACACGGGAACCAGATACTTAGAACGTGGTCTCTTTGCCAAGACCCTGTGCTGTAGATGCCGAGCTGCATGGTTCCCAGGCAGGGCGGGGGTCTAGCAGAGACTCATCACTTTGATGGTGAGGTCACAGCTCAGCCTTGCCATCCAGAGACACTGCCCTGAGCCTATCCAAGCCTTCATAACTGGCGTAACCTTGGTGCTGTTGACCTTGGGTTGGCTTGGTCACCCCAGAGGATGGTGAAGTAGTTGCGTCTGACTCCCTAGAGTGCAGGTGGATGGCTGGGGCCGCCACACTGGGCGACAATCTCCATGATGGAGCTAGACACCTACCAAGGGCCTTGATGGCTGCACTACATCACCAGCAGTATTTGATAGTGTAAAAAAGGGTCGATGAATGGTGGTAGGACATTGCCTTGTGTTAATAATCTTGAGGAGTTCTGAGCTAGGGCAACAGATACCTCCTTCCAGAAGCGTAGGGCGGGGTTAATATAGGAGAGGACAGTGGCTTCTCCAAGATGGGGAGTTACCGTTTGAAGGTTCACCAGGGCATTAGCCAACTTGAAGGGCCAGGTCGCTAATATGGTGGAGAGGCAGGGACCCCAGCCACTTCTGGTTAGTAATGGTTACCGGGGGGCAGAGACCATATCCTATAGAGGTATGTGGGGGAACTGTTACACCCAAGGACGGGGCAGACTTCGGGAACAATAATTCATGATGTAGCCATACCAATAAGATGGATTACCTGGATACATGGCTGCCATGCATGAAGTGCCAGGAGTTGAGCTGCACAAATTGAAAGTCTTGAATTAGAACATGAGTGGCCTACCTAACAAGATCAAACATGGGATGGTGGTACAATAGATTAGGTGACGGCCCCAGACTTTACATACCCTCAAGAAATACACCTGGCAAGCAACAACATCCCTTGCCTTAATAGGGGGCAATACACAACACTGGCTCACTTGGAATACAACAGGGTGTCACGAGGGCGGCGATCCTTGTGAAATAAACCTTCCTACCGAATAGACAGGACCTGGCACTACATGTGGGTCCAGAGTACCAGAAGGAGAAGCCCTGAGCCTTGCCTTGAGTGTTTATGCACCCCATCACTATTCTTGGAGGCCAAGGGGCCTATCCTCCTAGAGGGGGGAAGCTAGTATGCACATAGTAGGAGGAAGAGATTTCAATGAGGAGATTGACAGATTGATGGAGAGATCACATACAAGCATGAACCTGACCCCTACAGAATCCCAACTGACAATTCACACAAGCATTGGGCCTCCTGGATGTCTGGAGAGTCAGTCACCCAAAAGACAGAGTACTCCTTCTCCAGGGCTCTCAGGACCTTTTCCCGACAGGACTACATTTATGTTCCAGCAGAGGAGTGCCCTACTCTTGGCAGAATACCTACTGAGGGGTATTTCAGATCACGCCCCACTGATAGTGTTGCTGAGGGCAAAGAACAGTGGCGGTAAGGGTAAGTGGCACCTTAGAAGTTCAGAGCTTCAAGACTGGGACATGGTGAATGAACTGCGGACGGCATTCTCTCAGTACATGACGAACTTAAAGACTCTGTGTCCTCCTCATGACTCAGTGGGAAGCATATCTAAAGTGCAAACAATGATCATCAAGGTATCAGAGCACTGTACAAAGAGAACTGATTAGGGTTGCTGTACAATACAGGGATGTGGAATTCCTATAGTCCGACGCCCAGGACATATTGTTTGGGGTCAAGGGCAACAAGTTTCCATGTGTATTTTGTCCTTGGGACAAGTAGGCCCAACCCCCTACATCACAAACCCTTTGACTGCCAGTTTATAATCCCTCATGATGAATCAGGGAAAGCATTGCCTGCAGTTAAGGTAATATTTGCTTCCATGTTTTAACACTGTTCAAACTTGTATTTATGGTTCATAAATGCAAAACCTTTATTATTAGGGTGAGCGTACATGTTGTAAGCTCAGACTACTACTGACAGTGGTTAAAGTATAAAAATGGGTGCACACGCTTTCATTGTTTAGCAATATGAGGCTATGCATACTGCTCCCAGAACGCTCTCTGATTAGATGCAAATATATGGAGACGCTTGAAAGCGAGATTGATTATTCTTTGTTATCAAGATAAAATGTTCACAAAAAAAAGCAACAACATTTAGCTAAACTACTGTAACATTTTAGGTAGAGTTTTTCTGCAGCATCATTTAGTAAAATGTGTTGATGCATGCTAGTATTTCCCAAAAATATTCATAATGGAAAATCACTGTAACCAGTTTAATTAAGATTATGGGAAACAGAAAAATAAACAAGCATTGGTAAAGCCAATTGGACTGAAATTGTTGGTCAGTCTTTTGGTTTTATCAATGTGTGACTTGTTTTGGCATGCTTTTTGTAAAACCTTATTGGTGTGGGTGCTGCTGGACCCTCATTATAACAAACATTGGCAAAAGCAAAAATTGTTTCGGTCTCAAAAAGCACACATTGCCACAGTAGTTCCTGGCACTGAACAAAACGACTGTCAATTATGCTTCTTGTGAAAGAACAGAATGCGGTCATTCACAGTGAAGCTAGCAAACTGACAGAGAGAGACATTTTAATAAACACAACATGTCATGGTTAACGTCAGACCTAATTAGGGGGCCAATTAGTAAGTAAAGTCACAAAAGTGCACTTATGTCCTTGCATTAAGTGCAGATTTACGACTTTCCTGAATTCACAAGACTTTACAGAAGTAGGCCAAGAAATAGTACTCCTAGAAAATATTTGTGAACTGCATTTTAGCATGAGCAAATATGCATGTGTAGATTTGCTCATGCGAAAATCCAAGCGTTTGCAAGTTTACTTCCCCTCCAACCACTTTTTTTCCAACCCCAGGAAGAAGTTTTATGTCTACCATTGTCAGGAGTAAATATCCAACCTTTCTCAGTATGGGAAAAGATTAGAGAAGAGTTGGTGAAAACCCTTAAAACATGCAAGTTAGTAGGTTTGCACAGACTCAAAAGGGCATTCCAACCCTGAAACTGTTGCTTAAGTTCAGCGCCAGTATGTAGATCTGCGGAAACGTGGCAACATAAGGGAATTGCTAGTATTCATACCCTGCTATGGAAGGAGCCCTGGCATATTCAGAGAGGCTATTTCGGAGTTCTTATATAAGGGTATTGCTGCCATAATTTGTCACCGCATTACATGGCACAAAAGGAACAAGTGGATTTTGTTACAGGACAAGTAGATTTATGAAGTAACCTGCCCCATGGACAAGTAGATATTTTATTAAATTCCACACCCCTGACAATAACACACCTAATTCTATGATACGATGTACACAGCAGACAATGATCATGGTACAAAACAATAGGATACAAAATAAAATAGAATGAATGACAGTTTCAAAAGAGTTCTTCGAATGACACGTTTTTCTAGTAGTAAGGCTTTAACTTTCTTCTTGAAAAACCCAAAAGAGGCAAATCGCTCTCGTTGAGGGTGGTAAGGCATTCCATATTTTTTGAGCAGATCCGGCATATAAAACATTCTTCAGAGACAAGGCACAAAACACAATAGGCCAAAAAAAAAAAAAAATAAACCTCCAATGGCATGCTCAGCTGGTACAACTGGAAACAGCCATACAAACACTGAACGGCTCTAGGTCAGGACTCACAACTAGATGATGCGGGCTTGCCTAAAAGCCATGTGGAAGGCCTACCACACACTGGCTCATGATTATACAAGGTGGGGGACATAATAGGCTGCCTTCTGGTCTCGTTGAGTAGATGGAAAGAACAGACAAGATGTGTGGGTGAACTCATGGATACAATTCAGGATCCTGTGTTGTCCAACAGAGGAACAACACATGCCTTCGCACATTACAACCGGGCATTATACAAGGGAAGGCGCACCTCTTCTGAGACTGACAGAGCAGCCTTCCTGGAGGTGCTACCGCTCTCACAACTCGACTCAGACGGACAGGTGTACCTCGACTAGGAAACCTCACAAGCAGTGGGGTTGTTGCAACCCAGGAAGACCCCTGGATCCAACGGGATACCACTGGAGTTCTATAAATACACCCATTTTATCCTGGGTCCTCACTTGTTGGCCATGTTTAACAAAGCACCAACTACAGGTGAGCTACCGCCAGACTTGAGACATGCAACAATAGTAGTAACTCCCAAACCAAGGAAATCTGGTACTGCATGCGCGTCCTACAGACTAATCTTACTATTACACATCAAGGCTCGAAAAATGTACTCGCCCACTCGCAATTGCGAGTCAATTTCTTTAAGGGCAAGCCGGTTTCAGGCCTACTTGACCAGCCTGGCGAGTGATCTCTGCAGCTAATGCAGTGCAAGGAGAAGGCTCCAGGGGGCAGCTAGGTGAACATAAAATGGGGGAAAAGCAAAGGTGTTGACTGGCGGACTGCAATGGGGGCTTGGCCTGCTGAGGCCTAATTACAATCAGATCATACCTCATTTGTGCTCCCCTCACGAATAATATACTGGGCATGTGTACGCGCTTCTCATTGGCTGATTACAATGAGCCACAGCAGGATCTACTGCCCTAGAAGCGTGTATGCTTCCTTTACCCCTGCATGGGTGCTTCGAACCGCACAGCAATGAAGGCTGGGCACGGTAGGACGTGAACAGGACTGGAGCCCGAGCAGTGCTGAAGCTCTCCTCCTGCACTCTGGGTGTTCAGCCATCCAGGGTCGAGCCCTGTGAGTGGAGCTCTGCCCTGCTCTGATGCAAGTCAGCACCTGCCAAGGACAGCTCAATCTTTCCGCAGAGGGGCCCGGTCAGTAGGTGCAGTTGGATGCATCATTTCCCTCAGCCGCAGGTTCAGGGGCTCTAGCTCCGGTATAAAGAGGAAACTTATAATGTGTACCTCCTTTGAGGGATCACTGTGGGCTGTGCTCTGGGTGCCCGCCAGCCTGAACCTTCTAGCACTGCTCATTTCGTCTTTGTTTTTCTTGTATTCAATAGGAGGAGGTGTCTGGCTCCAAAAACACCACTCTCTCTGGAGACGAGTCCATCATCACTTTTCATTATTACATTTTTAGGTCTCGCCTGCCGGTAGCAGCGCGCATGCGCTGCTCTCGCCATGCAAGGGCCTTTTGGAATCAATATGATTCCAGATGTATACTTGAAGCCCCGTCCCTCTCTCCATTGGCTCGCGTTATCGTTTATGTTAAACGACGCCGCGTGATTGGAAAGCGGGCTTCTCAGTTACCGCCTTGTCCACTTTAAGGACGGCCCATGTGGACAGGCCGACAGCATCTTTGTTTCGGGCACAGCGCACACTGCCATGCGCTTGTGAAGTCAGCCCTTCCTTCCTCTCCACGCCCACCCCGTGTCTCTCTGATCCTCCTCCACAAGCCCTCGCTCCTGACCGGCACAGCGCACACTGCCATGCGCTCGTGAAGTCAGCCCTCCCAGGACCGGCAGCCCCATGCACTACGGCGTTATTGTATGGCTACTGATAGTCTTACGTTGGCTTCTAATGGCTCTTATCACTCATTGCAGCTCGTGGCCGGTGCATCTCTGGTGTTTCTTTGGAGGTGAGAGATGTGTTAAGACTCTGGCTGTAACCCCACCTGAATCTTGCAGGTGCTCGGGTGGAGTACCTAGATATTTTAGCACCCAAGAAACCTTGGACTGTATTCAGCTCTCACCTAATGCTATTTATTGGCTATTGAGTGTATCCTTTTGCCTTTCTGGGATTGCTTGCATGGACCTTCACGGGCACTCTTATCTCTTACTGGCTCAGTCCCATGTGTCTCACTGTAGCACTAGAACATTACACTCTGCCCTAGTAGCTTTACCAGTGCGTGTTTTAAAATGTCTGTGGAGAAACAATTTGTTCCTATGAACAACAAACCCCGGGAACCAAGTGGTTGTCTAATCCAGTTGTACTAGAAAACTTCATAGAAGTCAGTTAGGTCGTCATGAAGTGTGTGTTTTGCTTTCTCCACACAAGAGCGACAAGCACCACTGCGATGAATGTTCCAGGGGCCGCTTGTGACATTTTTTACTTTCCTGTCTGAGAAACCGAGCCGCGGTCTCCATGCCTATGTCTTCTGCTTTTCAACTTCTTGTTCTCATTGTTATCGCACAATGAGGTGCCGTGAGCACCACTTCTACATCAGAGCCCTTACAAGCTGCTCCAAGCCTCTCTCTTGCACATAACCCACACCTCCGAATGTTACTAAGGGATGTACGACTGTGGGACACTTCAGGAATAAAACATGGATAAACGACACAGAATAAACACATACAAATAGGCTAGACCATCTGTGCCACCTTAACTTTGAGCTTGCTTCCCTCTCCTGGATTCAGACATTGCTTTTATCCTCTCTCTACTCTGCTCATTTGTGTGTTCAATTCCATGTGTGCCAAGTGAAAGTGCTCCAAAGCTGCGATCTGAGACAAGCATAAAAAATGCAATAGGTCTCGCCTTTCATTAAGTTAAAGCTATTTGCTTTGCTATACAAATACCATTAGCAAAGCAAATGGCTTTAACTTAATCAAAGGCGAGACCTATTGCATTTTTAATGCTTGTTACCTTTGTACTGTTATTTTAATTTGATTTCTTTGCCTGGCAGAGGAGTCTGTACAGAAACACAGGAGTTGCCAAATTCCAGTCCCTTTAATTTGGCCACATTGTACTTCAACCGCTCCAATTTCCAGTGACACGAATTAGTTTCCTGGCATGCCACCTCGGAGGGGCCCTGGACCGTAGGTGCATTGATGCATCATTTCCCTCAGCAGCGGGTTCAGGGGCTCTCGCTCCGGTTCTAGTGCTGGGGTGGGCCAGTTTTGGCAGGTGCAAGGGGCTGTCACGCGGTCTTGCTGATGCCCTCAAAGTCAGTTCAAACACCCTGCTCGGGTTGGTCTTCGATCTATATGCCACAACGAGAAAAGTTTGCAAAAGTGTCTCGTTTTCTGAAAGGGCTTCGTAGCTTTGACACATGCTTTTGATTCAAATGTTTCATCGTGCTTAAGGAGATTTTGTTGATTTTAAGTTAGCAAATGAATACAATTTAATGAAAATACATATATGTAAGTTGGAAGTGTCGAAGTGGTGGGAATGCAAATCTCTGCAGAGGTATCTAGATGTCGGTCGCGTCCCTCGAGGCTTGAGAATCCTAATCGCACCAACATATGAAAATCCAGACCCAGCCATGTTACAAATGTGGGCAGAAAATAGCGCTCAATCTTCAAAGAACATGCTACAAATTCTAATCAAGTTTGCAGCAAGCGACCGGACCAAGATCATGGAAAAAATGTATCTAATTTTGAAACAATTACAGGAGTTGACTAACCAGGATGAAGTTTCCAAACATCTAACGGACATAGAAAATAAAGTTTCAAAGCACGAACAGATTATAAAACAAAGGAAAGCGATGAAGTTTCAAAGAGATAGAAACGACTATCTCCAAGGACGTATTTACACGTTTTCTAAAAAATTTGATAACATCAGGAGGCAGCAATTATCTTCATCTGCGGGGCAAATCCCGAGAGTCAGTGATCCGAGCGAGTCAGAACTCAGCTCAGAACTGGAATCAGATTTAGAAGGGGCAACACCACAAGAACCGAGCTGCAGCGCACCTACACCTATCCAGGAGTTTGGTTTTTTACGTTTAGAAAGGATAATGAGCCTAAGACCCAGAACGTCAAAACCAGACCAAAAATCAACAGCTCAACAAAAAGAAGGAGCAGGAAAAACAGGAGGTGGGGCAAATGTGCAACAAAAGGCGGGCAGACCGTCACACAGAAAGAACAAGCGCAATTAAACCCTGTAGAAGAAGAGGACAAACACAGTAATCAACTTGTCTCAGATGGAGCTAACGAATAAAGAGAAAAATATTTTATCATTGGGACTTTCCTTTTGTACAGTCACTAACTTTGACTATACACAGACCAGAATAGACTTTTTTCAATACATTCGGAAACTTAAACTATGTAAATACTTCTACAATGTCAACAAAAAGTCAACCACCATGTCATCAATAGACAACACCAATGCCACTGCAAGCAATCTACGAGTAGCAGATATGTCTCTTTTACAGAATTTACAAGAATTGGATCAGGAAGTAAGCCAGATATCTCCTGCGGACGCAGCGATTAGCTCAGACATCAATATATTCCAACGGTCACAAAGCCCTTTCAGACCTAAATCCATTTTTTCTCCAGTGATGCCAAGGGATGGCATTGATATATTTTCGGACAATGTCATCAGAGACCTCAAAGAATTGGCTCTCAATAGTAATAAGAACTTTATCATGATCCACAACAATAGATCCTTTGAGTACAACACACTAATCAGAAAAATCAAATCAAGGAACGACATAATGGTCAGATGGTCTGATAAGGGGGGCAACATTGTCCTATGGCCTACGGACATGTACCATAAGGAAGCAATGTCACAACTGCAAGATGCTAACTGCTACAGCCGTATTAGCTCCACACACTCTACAGGGGTGAAAGAACGTTTCCACAGAGCCCTGTATGAATGGAAGGGAACTGGACTATTATCCAAAGAAGAGATGGATTTCCTCAAAAATGATTATCCTGTAACACCACAATTGTATCTTATCCCTAAGATTCATAAAAATCCTGTGTGTCCCCCTGGAAGACCTATTATTTCAGCTATTGGGGGTCTCTTCGAAAACACAAGTAGATACATCGATTTCTTTCTTCAACCCTTCGTTCGGAGTTTACCATCGTACATTGGAGATACTGGGGACTTTTTGAGAAAAATAGATAATCACCAATGGAATGACAATTCTGTTTTTTTGACACTTGATGTACAGAGTCTGTATACAAGCATTAAGCATGATGATGGTCTCAATGCCATGAAATTTTTTCTTAACAAAAGGCCATTGGAGCTCTACCAACACACAGCCATGCTATTAGACATGGCGAAATGGTGCTTACATAATAATGTTTTTTTGTATGACAGGCTACACTACCAGCAAATCCAAGGTACGGCCATGGGTACTTGCTTCGCCCCCAGCTATGCTAATTTGCATATGGGCTGGTGGGAGGAGCAGGTGCTCATGGCTGATTACCCTTTACAACTACAAGAGAACATAAAACTGTACACGAGATATATAGATGATATCTTCATATTGTGGGAAGGCACAGAAGAAACTGCCATAAAATGTTCTCAAGATCTCAACAACGAGTTGAATTTAAAATTTACTTGTACTGTCAGCAAAGAGTTAATCCACTTTTTAGATTTAGAACTGTACATCCATGATGGCAATATAGAAACAAGATCCTATAGAAAGAGCACCTCAGGGAACTCCATCCTACACGCCAGCAGTTTCCATCCCAGTAAACTTATTGAAAGCATCCCCTACGGGGAATGTCTGCGGATGAAACGAAACTGCAGCTCTCCAACTAGTTTCAATCAAGCCAAAAAAGAACTCTTTGATAGACTAAACAACAGAGGATACAAACCAGAGATCCTCCACAAGGCAGAAAACAAATGCGCCACAGTAGAAAGAGCAAAGCTACTCAAAAGAGACACAACCATTTCCATGTCACCACGCGACCCTCTAACTAGTACACCACCAAGACTAATCACTGGCTAGAACATCTATCACAACAACATACGCAGAATACTTACGAAACATTGGCCAGCGGTACGTAGTGATCCAACAATAGGAGAGATATGCGGCAAACCTCCACAAATCACATTTAGACTAGCGAAATCCATGAGGCAGGAGCTAGTTTGTAATTCACCCAGACTAGATACCAAAACAGAATGGCTCAAAGCAAGAAATGGATTTTACAAATGTGCCAAATGTAAGGCGTGCAAATTTGGGACTAATACCCGCAGCCTTAGTTTGCCATTCAAACACACTCCTTTTGAAATCCGCAGCAACTTTACCTGCAAGACAGAATTTGCAGTTTATGTTCTCAAGTGTACCTGCAACAAACTGTATGTGGGTAGCACTATCCACTAGGTACACGTACGAATTCTGCAGCACCTTCGTGCAATCAACAGTGACGATCCATCTTACCCTGTGGCACGTCACATAAACACCGTACACAGGGGTAGAAGTGAGGATCTCACATATTTTGTGATAGATAGTGTCCCCAAAAACATTCGAGGAGGGAACAGATTATTATCTCTTCGCAAACTCGAATCTAGATACATCCCTTTACTCGATAGCAAGATTCCGAATGGACTTAACGCGGATGAGGCCCTCAGTGTGCATCTGCAATAAAAACAGTACACACAGCACTGTAGTATTACCACATATTTCAAAGACTTCTTTTTGTGTGTTTTGCCCACTCTTCTAAAGCACAGGTTTTGACATTCAGTTTAGCTAAGATTAACTTTAGCTTGTTTTTCCTTTAGGTGTTCTGAATCCTTATATCGGAGTCACATGCAGCCACTACCCACTAGGGTTTAATTGCTTTCTTTCAGCGAGTCAATTTAATAACATTGAGGCATATATTTGCAATGTTTATGTTTTACGATGGAAGTCAATATTTATGTGATTACCGTTTCCTTTAATACTCGCTGATGCAGTAGTGACTCTTTCTATGTTTATGAGTAACCTCTATAGGTTAACTAGCCAAGAGTGTATTTAAACGTAGTGATTACGTCTTACCTGTGTTCAGTGACCAAGGCGGCAAGTCCGTCGAAACGCGTTTGGCTTTTGGTGTGAATAAAGCATTTTTCTTGATGAAATCTCCCACGGAGTCAGCGCCTTTTCAGTATCGTTTGGATTGGATTGTAGTGATCCAAATTTTACTGATAAAAAAACCAATGAAATTCCCCCGTTATAGTTAGTGCAGGCAACTATAACTCACGCGACCACAATCCTCTGCTGATGACATATGTGTCTTTATGAAAAAAAAATATTTGTAATATATGTATAGCTAAAATTTTATGGAAGACGACATGGGCAAATAAGTGTCTAAATACAGTATTAGCATCAGCAGAAGATTGCGGTCGCGTGAGTTATAGTTGCCTGCACTAACTATAACGGGGGAATTTCATTGGTTTTTTATCAGTAAAATTTCCAGCTAACTATAACATGTGTGAAACCTATGGTTTTTTCACTGAATTTGCAAGGTTTTGTAAATGCTAATTCCTAACTATAACGTGTGTGAAACCTATGGTTTTTTCAGTGAATTTGTACGTTTTTTTAAATGCTAAGTTACTTTACGCCATTCGTGGCGTGCGCGCCCACTTAACGCAGTTCGTTCCGTGCGCGCACGGTGCGCCTCGCGCACCGTGCGCGCACAGTGAGCACACGGTGCGCTTCGCGCACCGCGCGCCCACGTTACGCTAGATGGGCCATGTACGCACGATGCGCTTCGCGCACCGTGCGCACATGGAGGACATATGATGCGCTTCGTTGTGAAAGGTAATATTTTAATTTTTCACATCTGTAATATGCCATGCACAACTGGTGCACTTCGGGCACCATTTACACATGGGGTGGGGAAAGTATGGACATTTTTTTTTTATTATTATTTTTTACCGTACGCGTACGGTAAGCGTAATCGGCGAAATTTTCGAAAAAATTAAAATTCCGTTTTTGGCCTTGGCGGATCTTTGAGGACTCCCTCAACATGGCTAGGTGCTTAGGAGCTGTCTAAACAGCCCCTTTACATGTTTTTGGCCTTTGTTTTTTAACCCCCTCTCAGACTGTGAGAGAGAAAATGGCGGCCGCCGCTTCCTGGTTTCGACCGATTCGAATGTTTACTAAGATTCAACAGCCAATCAGAATCGCGCTCGCGCACGGCGGCGTGCGCGTACGGTAAGCGCACCGTAAGCGCACCGTAAGCTGGCTCAGATATATATATTGATTTAAAGGCTATTTTCTCAGAATCTACTGAACAGATTTACACCAAACCTACAAAAGGCACTTCCTTGACCTGTAGACTACCTCTCTGCCAAATTTCAAGGAACTCTGTTCAGCCGTTCGGGCTGTAGCTGTGTCTAAAGGTCCTATGGAAAAATGCATGGGAAAAACGCGTTTTTGGACCCCCCTTTTATCTCAGCCCCCGCTTGACGAATCCCCCCCGAGACTTTCAGGGTAGGAGCGGAGCGTAGCGCCCCATTAGTTTTGAAAATTTCGCGAGGATTCGTCGACCGGCGCCAAAGTTATTCCAAATAGAATGTTGCGGTTTTCCTATGGAAACAGGGTCCCAACTATAACTACCTACTGGCGACCGCCAGTAGGTAATTATATATATATATATAACAGAATGCTAGAAACAATGATGCTTTTCTGCCTCCAAAATAATATCTTCCTTTTTGAGAAATCACTGTACCGACAGCGGTCTGGTACCGCGATGGGTACTTGCTTTGCCCCTAGTCTAGCTAATCTGTTTTTGGGGTGGTGGGAGGAGCAAGTGGTATGGACACAGCATCTATAAAAATACACTGATCACATACTAGTATGGATCAGATACATAGATGACCTGTTCCTTATATGGAACGGTTCAAAGAATCTAGCCAAGGAATTCATTGAGCAATTAGGAATCAATGACCTAAACCTACAATTCACACATACCATAAGTACAACTTACTGTGAATTCCTGGACATTGCGGTAGAGATAAAGGAGGAACGGATTACCACCCGCCTTTTTCGTAAACAAACCGCTGGAAATACACTATTACACGCTGTGAGCCACCACCCAGTACCATTGAAAAGCAGCATACCATATGGGGAGCTGCTGAGAGCCCGCCGTGCATGTAGCACTGATGATGATTTTCTGCAGGAACAACAGACCATGTTGACCCGCTTTAAATCAAGGGGATACAAGGAACAAACCCTAACAATAGCTAAAAATAAGGTCAACGATCTGAAACAACACGACCTACTATTTAAACCATCGAGAACCAGTACTAGGAAAAAAGAGGATGAGGAGACCAAGTCTAATGCACCTAGAATGATAACACAGTACAGTAGGGGTGCATGGACATTAGAGAGGATCATGAGCAGGCATTGGAATCTATTAACTGCAGATCCAATTATTGGTGATCGTATAGGATCAAGACCACAGATAACCTACAAAAAGGCAAGATCACTGAGAGACAGACTAGTCCACAGCTTTCAGAATGAGGATATGAGATCACAGTGGTTGAAAATGCCTAATGGCTTCACCACGTGTGGTATGTGTAAAGCTGATCGAAATGGCAAGAATTGCAAAGAATATATTACGGGCTCTGGACAAATACGTCCAATCAAACACATCATTAACTGCACCAGCGATTTTACTGTCTACGTCCTGGAATGCCCCTGTGGCCTCCAGTATGTGGGCAGTACAAAGCTGCCCTTAAAACTAAGAATTCTACAGCATTTACGTGCCATTAAGAATTGTGATCACAATTATCCTGTGGCACGTCACTATTCAGAACTCCACAACAGTGACAACAGCAGTTTAAGATTCTATGGAGTTGAGCGAATTTTGAAACATACACGGGGAGGTGACCGAGAAAAAAATCTAAGAGTACTTGAGTCCAAATTCATTATCGATCTGGACTGCAAGGTACCCAAGGAACTCAATAGTGGGGAAGAACTTGCGACCCACATAGGGCTATAGCCTGCCACTTTCGCCGTATTCTGCAATCTCGTAATCAGTAATGTGTTTTCTCCCAACCTGTGTGGGCTGGGATTTTAATGGTAATGGTATTTTATTTCTTATTTCACACATTTTATTTAGTTAGGGTATTAGGATACCGATGGACTATGTTATCAACCCCAATAGGGGTAACATGCATTACTAACCGCAATTGTGGCAGATGTTGTCCATAGTATGTCCTGTCACCCTTTCTTGTGTCACGTGTAATTATGCACTTCACTCCCACACTTCCTCATCACTTCCCCTATCTAGCACTTAATAAAGGCTTGTTCCTGCTTTCCCCGCGGTAGAGACTATTGCAGGGCACTCACCTACATAAACTATCATACACGAACGGGGTTAAGATAATGGCGCAATTGCGCCCTTACCCCGTTATCGAGATTTATGCTCTATTTTATTTTCACTGGTGATGTACTTTGCCACGCAGATATCACTAACCATGATACCTTATGTCATAAAAGTAAATGAATGCATAATAATCCTTAAAAATGACAGAAGCAAGACAAAAGCAGCATATGTATTCATGTTGAAATCGAGTTTGATTGAATTTGTATAACTTTATTGTACAGAAATTGTCAAAAACGGTCACCAGATGGGGCATAGCTTACAATTATATTGCCATTTCCCGTCGAATACACTTGCATGAGTCACTAATGTAATTTTATATTAGGCCATGTCACGATCATGAGGGACTCTATACTTTGTCTATTTTTACAGTACATGATCGCATTGAATTACGACAATATTTTGGTATCATTGGAATAATTTCAGTCTATGAATTTGTAAATAGATTGCGACTGTCACTGATGGATGTGAATTGAATTACGGAATTAATTTATGCAATTCTTACGCTATGCTTGAATCAATAGCAGTATTTCTTTTATGTCTATCAACCATGTCCGTGTATTTCTACGGCCTGTGGGTAAACAGGAAGTTACTTGACAAAGGCTAACGCCGAAACGCGTCGTCCTGAATTAAGCTAGTGCACAAATAAAGTTATTTTGTGCTGTTTCCTGGTGTGCTGTCCCTTTTTCCTCTGGATTTATACTTTGAGGATAGGATCGTAATCATTTGGAGTGGTTACTGCTACCACTGACGGCACCAGCGTCGTAGGCATGGGGAATGCTTTAGCAGTGAAACGATGAAATATATATATATATATATATATATATATATATATATATATATATATATTGAACATTTTATTTAAGGAAAACTTACATTGCTTTTAACATTATAGTTTATTGCATTTGACTGCTTGCCTATGTCCCAGCATGTCCTCTGGTTGATTAATCGGTCTGCATATTTTCAAAATGTTCTAGACCCTTCGTTAAAATTGTCGTGGCAATGTATGCATTACCAGGTCTGCAGGTCCACAACAATAAACAGCAGATGGCGCAGTCAGATTGTTGGCTCACTGATATTTGTGCCTATCGCCTTGAACATGTTGGTGGCTCATTTTATTCTGCCTTTGCAAGTGCTCCGTGCACAAATGTGTGTTTCTTGCTGAGCAAGCTCTATGGAGAGAAAATAAGCATGCACTTGGACTTCCGGCTGCTTGCAACATTTTTTTTTGTGGTATGTTTTGGCATCTCCTTCTAGAAAGTACCGGCACAAAACTAAAGCCCACCAATGGGAATAAAACATACACCATGACACGTGCTTTAGGAAACAATTTGAATCACCATCAGAATCGTTTCCTAAAGCATGTGTTATGGCGTAGGTTTTATTCTCATTACTGGACTGTAGTTTTGTGAAATCATTATGAGATCTGTACATTTGTGGGACCTCGGAGACTGTTTCAAGCTAACACACAAAACACAACAGCAACAGTAATATCAACAAAGCCGGTCCCTAAAAACGAATCTGTTTTTATAAATTCCAAATCTCGACAGCAATCTCATTTATTTCAAACCGTGTATATATTTTCCATGTAAAAAATAGCTACTAACACTTCTTGTGCACATTTGCAAAGACGTGGTCTTGTGTACAGTCTCATCCCTTTTAACAAGTGACTTGAGCAAACGGAAAGACTCACTTCCAGGAAATCTGTAATTCTAGACCAGGCATCCTTAGGGTGGCCCTCCCCTAAACGTTTTGCCGCCAGTTTTTACTGAATCATTTTGGCCTTAGGACTCTGAGCACTTTACCACAGCTGATCAAGTGCATGTGCTGCCTTCTTCCTAAAACGTGTGTAATTTGGTGCATAAGTGATTGGCATATTTAATTTCATTTGTTGTAAAGGGGATATATCAAATTATACCCAGGGCCAATAAGTTATAAGATACGATTGGGCTGCAGCACTTATTGTGCCACTACCTGGAAAAGTAGCCTTAAACCAGTGTCTCATGCCTGCCACTGCAGACCTGTGTGTGCAATTTACTGCTACTTCGACTTGGCATTTAAAACTACTTAGCAAGCCTCAAACTTCCCTTTTATTAAATGTAAGCCACACAACGTTGGGTACAGGTTACAGCCCTCAGGGCAGGGTGGTAAACAAGTGAAAGGTATGTCAATGTACTATGATACTTTGCATGTCCTGATAGTGACAAGCAGCTACATTCATTTTTCACTACTGTGGCCTACCTCCTCTCATAGATTAGCATAGGGAATTCCTTAATACACTTTTAAGCTGCAATTATTCCTGATCAGAGAGGAAAAGCTTTTTCCAGGTTTAATATCTTTGGAATAGTAATGATAAATCCTCCTTAATGGAAAAGGTGGATTTAACATTAATATTTTAGAAAATGCCACTTTTGGAAAGTGGACATTTCTACACTTACTGCTCTGTGCAGCTGACAGCCTTTAAAGTTAGTAGTTTGTACACAGTTCCTGTTATTTTAAATTAGTTACAGTTATTGTTTTTTCTTTTGAAGATTCTAGCTTGGAAGACAGAAGCAGTGCTGGCTATTTAGTGAGGAGAAGGCAGACATCAGGCCGAGAGTGCAGCAACAATGGCAGACATCAGGTTGTGGATGGGGAAAACCACTGGAGCAACGCGAATGAATAATGCAGGAGAGAGTGCAGCAGGTGGGAAAAGGAAGTCATTAAAAGAAATCCACCAAAAGCAAAGGGAGTATGATCAAACAAAAAGACAGAGTTGTACAACAGAAATGGCTTGAAGATTTTAAGTGGGCAGTGACTGAAGAAAAGGAAACTAGCGGAGCGGTCCTAGAAGAGACCAGTTTAAAAAAGTCTCAAGTTTTGTATGGTGGAGTTTGCAGGAAGTTTCCTCATCTTGCAGATACTATCTAGTCTATATGTTGGTGTGACAGAAAAAAATCAAAAGGGAGACCATAGAATGGCACAACAAGAGCAAATCCCATGAAAAATGCAAATCCCATGAAGCTGCAATTCAAAACCCACAAGAGACCTGTATAGCCAAATCGATCACAAAAATGCATGAAAAAATTTTCGGGCACTCAAACAGCCTATTATCTTGCAAAAGAAGGTGAGGCCTTTATTAAGTTCCCAAAACTCTGCACACTGCAGAAAAAGAACAATCCTGACTGGAATTTGGAAAATTATACCAATGATCATGTATGCCGTAACTTTGTAATACCAATTTCAGAAACCATAAAAATGACAATCCGATCACAGATAGAAAATGCTAGGTTCCTCAGAGTTATGTCAGATGGGTCAACTGATAAAGGAATACAGGAACAGGAACTGATTTATGTACGATTCGTTTGTGAAGGTACCCTTGTTACCCATGTCTGTGACATTGTCAGCATGAAAAGCTCCACTGCATCCGGAGTGAAAAATGCACTATTACTTGGCCTGCAAAGCATGGGCATATCTCTGGATATTCTGAGCCAGAAATGCATTGGTCTGAATACAGATGGAGCTGCTGTGAACCTTGGCAGTAAATCTGCTGCTGTGAAGCAGCTACTGGACGAAATCTCTGCACATCAAGGATGGGACAGTTGCGATCACATTGCAGTTGTGCACTGTGTTACTCACAATCTAGAACTTGCTGTGTGTGATGTTAAAACAAGTTCATACTTATCCAAATTTGAAGAGGTGCTCAAAAGGATGTTTCAAACTATATTATTATTCACCTAAGCAGAGAAGGGAACTTAAAAGCTAGCTGAGAATCAGGAAGAGCAATTAAAACATTTTGGTGGATTGCAGCAAATCAGATGGGTAGCAAGTCCGCACAGGGCAGTAACAACGCTTAAGACAAACTGGGAGTCTACAGTACTTCATCTTGAGCACCTTGCTACTGGTAGTGATGAATATTCAAACAAAGTTAAAGGATTACTTCATGGCATGAAATCAGAGAAGTTTCTTTATTTCTTGCACTTCATGATAAGACTTCACAGAGCTGCTTCAGCAAGCGTCTAAGGCATTTCAACAACAAGACAGTCTTATTTCTGAAATTGCAAGAAAGATTGAGGTGCTTCAATAGAAGCTAATACAGCGGGAAACAAAGCCAGGAAAAAAACTAACACAATTTCAATTGCTTTTTAAAGACAATACTTTTGCAGGGGTCCCATAACTAAACACTGGCAAACCCTGCTAGAAAAGGCAGCTCTCATGAAACTAGTGTCAAGGAAGACACTACTGAGTTAATAGAGAGCGTTTCTTTTATAAATGACCGGTTTCTGAAGCACATCTCTGGCAAGCCGCATTCTTGGTTTAACATTTTTGAGTTTACTTTGTGGCCAGACTCTGTTTAAAAGATTAGAGGTTTTGGGGATCAAGAATTTGAGGAGCTTGTTCCGTACTACAAAAAGGTACTTACTGATGATGAAATACAGTCTGCCCCTGGAGAGTGGCTAGATTTCAAACTGTACATCTTTCATCGGAGGACGCATAAGCCAGTCTTCCCTCTTCACTCAGCGATTGAAAAAACACCCAGAATAAGTTAAACATGTCCTTCCAATTTTAGAAATCATGCTTTCCATCAGTCCAACAACAGCAATATGTGAACAGCGGTTTAGCAGAATGAACTGAATAACAAAAAGAGCTCCGTACGGATTTCGCTGAGAGCAAACTCCGAACAAAGACATTACTGGACACAGCCTTCCAGGTCCAATATGCAAAACTGTCCTTATTTTGAAAAGGTCTGGCTATACTGAAGTCTATTGGCTCAGTCTGTTTCAACTTCTTCATTGATAAAAGTATGGTTCTGTTGCACAACGTTATTTAAAGATAGAAAGTATTCCAAAGACAGCAGGCAGCGTTGCATCTGAGCGCAACCCTTACATCTTTGGTTAGCTCAGAGGATCAGCATCTACAGTAACAAGCAAGTGCCTGATATGTTGTTCATGGATATTTTTTCAGTGACATGTTAAGGTTTATGGGGTATTTGTTGCCCTATTTAATAGGTTCGTAAATGATCACCACCTCTGATACACACATCTTAGGAAGGTACTTGAGTGATAAATTAAAATTTGCTGTTTACAAATTTGGTTGGTCAAAGTTTTCTTAGGTTCTTGGCGCTGCAAATGGTTTAAAGAAAATTTGTATGCAACAAATTTGTGGGTCAAGTGCATTGATGTTAGGTCGAGTAGATAATTCTAGTCACTAGACCTGCAGGTCAAGTAAGATTTTTAAGATGTCGAGCCCTGCACATGGAAGTTACGATCCTGCCGAAGGGCCGGTCTCTCAGTTTAGTGAGAATCATAACCCCCCTTATCCACAAAGACCAGACAGGCTTTATGCCCAACCTGGACACAAGAGAAAATCTGACGGCTACGTAACTGGCTAAACTACATGAAGGACAGGCTGGAGCCGAAAGCTCTCCTGGACTTAAATGTCAAGAAGGCGTTTTGACTCCATAGACTGGGTGTTCCTTTTTTCAAGTCCTGCGGAAGTTGGGTTTTGGTCCGGTGTCTTGTCACTAGATGGAGTCACATTACAAAAACCCGACCGCAAGGGTGAAGGTTAATGGCACATTGTCACATGCATTCCCTCTGGTTAGAGGGACCCAGGAGGGATACCCTTTGTTGCCCCTCCTGTTTGCCCTTTGTATGAAACCGTTGGCATCCTGTGTGCATGTGAGAGGTGATATAGTGGGGTTCCTGAAAGACGTGGGCGAACCAGAGTGTCACAGTACGCTGACGACATACGGTCATATCTGTCTGACCTCACAATGTCACTGCAGAGGGTTCTAGCCATCCTTACTGAGTTTGAAAGTTATGCTGGACAACAACATCAACTGTGACAAGTCTATGGATATCTGATGTATTATCTGACTTGTTTGTTTTGTACCTCAAAAGAGCTTTTAGCTTTTTTTAATCTCATTTTATGACTATTTTTAACTCTTACGTGTGTTTACAGATAAGTGCATTTTTTTTTTTTATGTACTTTTATGGTCCATTGCTTTTCGAAAGACCAAATAAAGTTTCTTAATTAAATTGACAAGTCGATCATATACCTCAGGATTCAAATTTAATAATGTCATAGAAAAAAAACAAAGAAATTCACTGGAAAAAAAAATAAAAATAAAAGGAAAGGAGTAATGTTTCTGGATCAAATGCATAAAACCAGTGAAATTTGCCAGTAATGTTTATGAACACACACAGGGTATGTAACTCATGCTCACCCACCATGCACAAAAAAACCTATTTGGCAACAATACGTAGACACAATAACAGTTACCAGGGCAACAGCATGGCGGATAACCATGAGTTATGCCACATCAAGTGTTATGTCTTTGTGCTCTTAAACGTAACTGACAAATTTCAGTGGTTTACGGCTTGACCCAGAAACATACCTCAATCTAACTGTATTTTTTTCAGTGACTAGATTTTAATATATTAGAGACAAAAGGCCAACATACAGGTGTAATTGGAATTAAACTTAGTGGTTCCCAGGAATTTAGTTCTCAAATTGTAACTTTTAGTGTGGCATTGCAGCTGCTGAGATTGGATGTTGCAATGCGTGTGCATTAACCTAATGGAAATATATTAAATCCCTTGTGCTTTCAACAAGAAAATATACCCTGCAATACTGTGCTTCTTGTCAAAGAGGGAGCTTTACAATATATATGAATTCTATGCTAGACATATATTTTTTTTTAATGGGCACTATTTGTTCACTCCAGTGACGTTTTGCCTATTTCATACTTTATCATGACATTTCCCATCAGAAAAAAAAGCACAGACTGGCAAATGAAATATAACTGTCATTTTTTTTGTAATGTATGTTTTGGGTAATGGACACCTGCACACAAAGAGCAACGCACACAAACAAAATACATCTACATATGGACACAAGACAGGCACACACATACACAGGCAACTCAAACTGCAGACAATGGTGCTGCCCACCATGACGTTTCACACCCAATACTACCCGCTGATGCTGCATTCACAAACCTGCCTAATGAGACTCTCTCACTGCAGCACTTAATGTCTATATGTAAATGCCTGGTCCTCCTTGACCATTACCTCCAGGGAAATCAACATCCTAACACTGCACACCCAGACACTGTGCCCAAAGATCTTGGAATTGAGGACAGGAACAAAGCCGTACCAACCAGACACTGTCCACAAACACTTTCCCACAGCCCTACAGGGCCCCAGCACAGCTCTCTCATACATTCACCTAATACTGCATACCAAAACACTATAGACATTAGCAGCACCAAATAATACTGCACACCAGGACAGTTCTCTCAACTGGTGCTGCAGTCATGTATGTACCATTCTGCCACTATCCACCCTGTCCCAGCGGAGCTTAACACTGTCGATAAGTAACTGAACAGAATGACACCTCCCATATAGATTTTGCTTTTTATACTGTAAAGAGTTAGTGAAGTGAATGAAGGTCACTGCCCTTTTTTGGAACATCATATTCTTTACATGCAAAATACTGATAATGTGCAGCAACATAGCCTTTGATGTCATTTACAATGTAAAGAAAAGTCTGGAAACTAAGGAATGTTTATGGTGAGGCAGCAGGGGTGAAATGTAGAGTTTAAATGAACCTACATGTCTATCTGTCTCTCATATCAATTTATTTTTCTTTTGTCTACATAATGTGACTAAACTGTGGATGCAATGACAGGCCTTGAAAACAGGGATTTTTCATGAAGCAAGAGTAAATCTACAAATTGTAAATGTTCTTCTCTGATTTTCATAGAATTACTCTTGCTTTGTGACTCACAAAACACCCAATAAGTATTATAAGAAACTTACGAAAAACAGACATCTGGGTTTTCGTCCATTTCTAATACCGCTATTCCTGCAGACTGTGTGCCAACAACGAAAGTCTGCTTGTTAAAGTTGGGAGCATTTGCACAATCACAACTCCTGGACTCCCCCCCCCCCCCCAACTTAAAACTGTTTTCCTATGTTTAGACATCCCTTTCCCTGCACTCCCAGATAAAATTGGTATGTTTATGGTACGCTCCCACCTTAAAAGAATATAAACCGTAATCTTTTGGCAACAGTTTCACACATGCATATGTGAGCTATTGGGGCAGATTGTGAATACTCACAAAGTTCCAACGTTGTTGATGTTCTCTATGCCCACCAAACTATTAACACCTATCTCCCCACCCATTTTCAAAATTTAGCAGAGCAGAAAGTCTAATAGCATTACAATTTTTCCACTGTCTTAAATAGAATTTAAAAGGGTGTTCGGACAGGAAATTCCTTGGTTGACTGACAGTCACGTTTCCCTGCCCTGGGTGCCCAAATGAATGCATCTGGTATTCTGATTTTTTATTTTTAACCTTTCCTCACACTAATCAAGTGTGAGCGCACAGGCCTAGGCCTGTCCCTTTGAGGTAGAATACCGTCTTTTGTGAATCTATAGTCGTGACCAGATCTTTTCTTCTGTGTGACTGAAGAGGGAGCCAACTGGCTCACTTGTGTAAAGTTCTGCTTTCCTGTGCTAACTCAAAACCTTTGGCTAACATCCTAAGAGACTGTTGTGCCGTTTATGTATATACATTCACTGTGTGTATGAGTGAGACAGAGTAATGTAGGCCTGTGAGTTCCATTTTGTAAGCCTGTGGACTCATTCTGTGCACAAGATGGAGGTGAGGTTGGTTTCCCCAGACAGTGGAAGTGTATTGCTGACATTTCTGAAGCTAGAGGGAGGAGACCTAGAGCGTGAAGTGTGGACAGAGGAAACTAGGCTCCTTTAGAAAGTCAATTAGGCCTTCTTCTGAGAGGAGCAGCTGATTAGGTTTCCTGTAGCACTGCCATTTGGGAGATGGTGGGGGTAAAGGTTTGGATTGATGGCTCTGTCATTAAGATGAAGGAAACCTAAGGTGAAGCCAGTTATTTGTCTCTTTCCTAATCACTGTTCAGGGTGACTGTTCATAGTCCGGTGCAGAAAGTTCACACCTCTTTGTGCCTCTATTGTGGTTGCTCCAGGCTGGAGACTACCTGACACAAGGGCTGTGCCTAGGGAGGACATTTGAATGAACCACCCAAACCGGTTCTGAAGATGCAGACAGAGAATCCACACCTCCTGTCTGCTTTGACTGTATAAAAATGAGCGCCATTGACCCATTTGTTGCATCAGTTCAACTTTCTGTTTGATCAAGGAAACAAATGCTCCACAGGGTACTCAGAGGACTGCTGTGCAACCAGAACTACTGTTGGCATGACAACCAGCTTCCCAAAGGTGAGGGGATATTACCTTGACTCTTGCCTTTCTGAAGGTCTGTACCCCTGAACTGAACTGCCTGGGCCCCAGTCTGCCTTCTGAAAGACGGAAAGAGCCAGCCATCCCCGCAGGGGGGTGACTGTCCAGGGAGTGCCAAAAGCAGCCAGATTCTGGTGCTGTGGATCTATCAAGCCAAGAATAACTGCAGACAGTGATCTATCATCCCTAGAAACGTGAATGAAGTCTTTTCAGTAGTGCAGTTCGGATTGGGAATCATAGATTGATAGCCGACTGCTCCATCGTACCAAGAAGACAGAGCGCAGCTGTTCATATCACTGACACCAAGAGTATCACATACAGTGGAAGTTGCCACTGAAGACCAGGGCTGTTCCCATGTTGGACATGGTCACAGAGAACCAACAGTTGTGCCCGTAGTGAGCATCACCACCAGAATCAAAAACTGCGTCCACGACGGTTGTTGCCACAGACACCAACTGTATGCCTGTGGCGGTCACCACTGCCTTATCTGAGAAACGTGCCCCTATCTGAGAAACTGTGTACATGATGGTTGTTGCCACAAACACCAGCAGTATGCCTGTTGTGGTCACCACAGCCTTAAATGAGAAGCATGCCCAACAGTAGTCATTGTGCTACTGTGACCCACCTACCTGCACACCTACAGTCTGTTGTCGAGTACACAGCAGTTCTGATGTCTGCCCAGGGCACCTGCTTGCAGCCAGCACCTAGAGACGCCAAAGGACTCTAGATGGCAATTCCATCTGCTACAGCCTACTGTGGTCTACCTGAAGTGAAAGCTGCATCTGCCGCAGAGGTGTCTACTCTCAGAAGCGGGAGACATCCAAGATGTGTAGCCGCTTTCCCACCAGCAGCTAAAATGAACATGGAGACTTGCAGGTTGTGATACTGTTTAAAAGAGGACACACTGAACTAAGCAAACTTGTTATTAAACTGCACCCTTGCCTTTAACAGGAAACCTGCCTAGAGATACAAGAGGGAGGCAACCTGAGAAGGAGGGAAATAAAGGCGGCAGCCAAGGTGCAGTAAACTAAGTCCAGCATAAATTTGTCTCTGCTGACATTTTCTTGTGTGGTATTCCATTTTAAGTGTGTATATTAAAGTAATTTTCTTATCTAAGTAGAGCTGGACATTCAGTTATTCTGCTGCTGGGTGGCTGTTGAGTCTTTAATTTGTGCACCCTCATCCCTGAGAAGCCTCTGATTGCTCGCCATCGCTACCATTACGAGTCAGGAGTTGACAGGGTTGTACTTGAACAATCTTGCGGAGCCATAGAAGCAGGGACCCCAATACATTACAGGCAAACGACCACAGTTGAAGACCAGCGCCCCTGCTGCGCCCCCGAACAGGGTCTGACAGGAGTCATATGGTGAATGATGCCACAAAATACATCAGAATCCCAGCTAACAGCATGAAACGTACAAACATTCTAGAATGCCTTCTGTTGATGGTGGTTAGAGATACAGGGATGGGGGAAGAAATGTTATTTTCTCAAGACTGGATGGCTCCTTTAAGGCTGAAAATGTACACAAATACCAAGTTTGTGAAACAGAACTTCAAAATTCAGACTGCTAGATTCGCAACCATAAGTCAGAACAACGGTAGGAGAACACTGTTGTGAATCATTCTCTATGCTGGTTCTATGGCACTGCAGCAGAAGTGGAATTATCAGATTAATCAGTACAGGTAGTCTTGAGCTGCCCTCAATATCATTTTGCATGAATGTCCATATACCTATATAAAATATTTGTGTGTCTGATACCCAATTAGACCGGAGACTAAATAGATTCTATAGTGTTGCAGCCGGAGGGGTAATAGGATTACGGAATTGGATCTGTGATCTGATTTTGCCTCAATTTCTTATTCATCTTTACATATATATATTGCCATAGTGCGAGAGCACTGGCAGTCCTAAAAGCCATGTTGAGCAAGTGTTGCAGTTGGCATGGAACTAAGAACATTCATTTAGCCAGGATGTCTCTATATGACTTCCATATCTATGTATTCATTTATTCATAATTCAGTTGTAATATAACTGCTTAAACGTATCTGGAAACGAAGTAGAATCAATGATCTTTCCTCAGACACAGGCAAAGACAGGCTAAGTTGCCACATAAAAACAAAACTTCCTGGTGACACATCACCTTGGTCGATACTGCTTTGAGGAAGGGCCCGTGGTCTAGCACCTATCACACTGATCCTTAGAAAGGAAGGCTTTTTAAATACAAATGCATTGCATGAATTAGAAGCGAACCATTCGCTCAAAAAAGTTTATAATATTTAATGTATGTTAGTACTAATACAGTGCAAACGTTATGAGCTTTTAAAGAATATTTCAAGAAGCTGCTTTTTTGCAGCATTTGACTGCTCTCTACTATGCACGTTCCTGGAGCATAGGATTCGCAAGCCCAGAACCACTATGTGCATGTGCTACGTTACCCAGTCTGAGAATGGTGCAGATGAACGTGAATACGGATGTGCATTTCTGTGAATCTATTATGCTTGAAGCTGCAGTGTGCAATTTGAGTACCTCAGGGGCAGTGTAAAGAGCACAGGGAGGGTTTGTGTTGTTGCAGTGAGCAATGAAATGTACTGGGGTGTGTGCTGGTGATGCCACAAAGTTGGGAATTAGCCCGAGGTTACACGAGACCCCATTAGACAGAGCTACGTTTTATTTATGCAATGGTTACATGTGCCAAACATGGGTCAGGCAATTTGGAAGTTATATTGCTGTGCACGGAGTTCAACAGGAATTAGTGCAAACGTCCAGTCTAAAAGGGGGTGTGGGCACTACAAAGGGTATTGAAAAATAGGTCTAGGGATTCGTGTAGATCTCGCTTAAGGTGGTAGACTGTAAAGTGGATGAATGGATGCAAAGGAACGGCTGCGCATTATGGTAACCAAATAAGATAGATGTTTTCTAGGTATCAATATCGCTAAATAGCACAATAATGGCATCGCTAGAAATAAGATCACATTAGCTGTAGTAGGACAATGACATCACCTCAAATCATTATATGAATTCGGATCCATGGTTGGAGAAATGAATGCGCGGTTTTAAACCCTGTAGTAACCTTCAGTGAAGCAATTCAGATTAAATCCATGAAATAGAACATAGAATCGAAAACACATTTAAAAAGCTACAATACATTAAAGATGCACACAATCATTTAAAGAGATACACTTACCAATTACAGTACATACTAGAAGCCCACATGACATATTGACTTACAAAGGACGTGGTGTGAATACATTGCCTTTATTCACAGTGGCGAGCCCCAAATATACATTTGAAGACACTGCGGTCTTAAGAGGGATTTTAGTTGTGTTCTACCTCTAACTCAATAGGGGTGGCAGTGACAACCATTACGCTGCCTTATGGGAGCGTTTATGTTTAAAGCCCAGCACCCAGAGAGCCCAGCATTACACTATTCATGCATGGAGGTCAGTTGTGACTAAGTCAGGGACGTTAACGTGAGTGCTTACGGTGAGCTTACCATGTTTTAGTGAATGAGAGTATGATGATGCAATGTAAGTACTGGTTGTTCAGTATATCTGTGCTTGGTGTTGTCTTGTAATAAGTTGTTACATGTTCTGCAATGTAGCAACATGTTGCTAGTGGGAGATATGATCATTACCCAACAGAGGCATAGGTTCACTACAAATGCCACCGCAGACCTGCTCTAAAGCGCAGCACTTATGTCGATTTGTGCATTTTGATTGCACGGATAGGCAGCCTGGTAGCAAACACGTGCATTGAAAGTGCCGAGAAGCAGTGCGAGCACAACCACGTTACAATGAGTGTGCGGAGTTTCACTGAATTGAAATACAACGAGCAAGCTAGCGTGAAAAATGTGCAGTAGGGTCGAAAGTGAATGGTAGTCTGTACTTACCAAGCTGAGCAGAGAAGAAACCAGTGCCGCCAGGACCTGCAGAGCATCGCACAGTTCCATGGCGTTGTCTTATGACAGTACTAGCCCATGGCGGAACAGGTGAGTCCGGAAGCATGAACTCAAGCACGAACCAACAGCTCACATCCACCGATGCGGAAGTGTTGCAGCCACCAGTATTGCATGGCTCCGCCTCCATTAGCGCTGTCACTTGATCCATCCTACTACGGTAGCCGATGAGACTTCCCCACGTTAAGCGTCCTGACGTTACGCCGTAAGGTCGTAGTGACGCGTCATTACTTTTGGAGGGTTGCACTTGCAACGCAGCAGAATATAGTCATAAACTTGTTTCCGAACAAATTAGATATGGGATTCTTTTGTTTTGCAGCAAAAATTGATGTGTTTATTTGCGAATAATGACTGTACACGATGATGGGACACGGACATATAGTTAAAATCCTTGTCATTGTATTTTTTCCAGACTGTACAATAGTTTTATAGCTGACAAGGTTGTGGTGTCCATGTCTGAACACCAGTTCCAGGCCAGGTGTTACTTTAAATTTTACGACTGTTTTAACTGGATAAGTAATCCCGGGTCCGGCATGCAGATCTAGGGGCCTGAAGATAACGAGCACTCAATTCCATAGTGCCAGGTGTAGCAAAAGACAGTGCGTCAGGCAAGTAGAGATCCGTGGATTATTGGTGAACAGGTAGATAGGGACCCTACAGTACCGAGGTAGCCACCAACTGACCAATGGCCCTACTCTGGGTCCCTTATTGAACCCTTATTGACTCCCTCAACTGGCTTCCCATGGAAGGGAGGTGTATTTACAAACTGGCCTGCATCACACACAAAACTCTTCACTGTCCGGCCCCTAACTACCTGAACAACAAACTGGTAAGAGCAGGTCAATCCAGATCGCTGAGAAGCTCCAACTCACTCCTTATTCCTCCGAAACTGAAAAAGAAAACCACACAATACCGATCGTTCTCTGGCAACGCTCCCAGGATGTGGAATGCTCTCCCTAGAGCAGGGGTCTTCAAAGTGTGGGGCGCGACCCCCAGGGGGGCCGTGAAGTGATAGAAAGGGGGTCGCGCATTCCCGGTCACACTTCTGCCCAGGCACAACAAGGGATTCAGCCCCCCTCCCCCGTAGTGTGTCTCTGCTCGAGCTGCTGTGGGCTCTGCTGGGCTGTCTCCAGTCTTATCCAGTTTTTCACAGGTCATTAAGGACCATTTGCAGATTAACATACCTTTTGTAAAGTGGTTACTGAGGCTTAGTTTTTTTGTCTAGTTCCAGTACCCCCTGGGCCCCAACTCTGCCTTTTCCTTACATTTGTATTTTACAGTTACTGCAGTAGTGTGAGAATGCATTTCATGAAAATAAATATAAAGTAGGGTTGCAAGAAGAAAAATACCAGCCATTTGATGTTAAAAGAGCCTGCAAAGGCCTCCTCTTGACACTAAATGGGATTGTAAATAAAATCATATGCATTCATTCGTAATGTGACTTTTCTGTCTTGTTCCCTTTAATTATCAGTCATGGATCATTGAGGCAGCCCTAGAACACAATTAAAAGTGCTTTCTATTTATATTTGCTGTTCCAAGTACGCACAGATGAGTGCTGAAATATACAGCTTTAGGGGACTGCTTATTTTTGTACCGTCTGGGACATCAAAATAATGAGCAGGCAACCCTAACCATAGGTCTGGAAGTGTGTTGCAGGATCAGCATATTATTTATTTCCTCCACCCTCGATCCCTGATTAATGTCATAATAGCAATAGTTTAACTTATATCTTAAAACCCTACGCTGCCGTCAATAATATGCTGAGTTACTTCAAGTGTTTGGGAATGCACCCTACATTCAGAGAACTCACTTCTCATTCTCGCACTTCACTTTCACGCTCACCCTGCACTCACTGCGATCGCAATGCACTCACACTGATCACCATGCACTCACATCATTCACCCTCTCACACTGCACTCACAGTGATCACTCTGCAATCACAATGCACTTGCGTTGTTCACCCTGTACCTCAGGCTGCAGTCACACCACTAATCTGCACTCATGTGACACCTCATTCACCTGTCCCCTCACTGCTCAATTTGCAACTTGCTCAAACAAACCCATCATTAACCATGCATTCATTCGTCCCACTCCGCACTTACATCCGCACCTAAATTCATGGTCACCTCACTCACCCCGCAGTCACTCCTCTTTCACTACTCTCACACTGTCGCATCACTCACCGTGCACTCACATGGGCACACTTCTCATCCACAGAGTGCAGAGGGTTAATGTGCCTGCTACAAAGAACATGTACTATGCAGATCACAGAACTGTGAGTAAACTGAGTAGCACTATAAAAAAAAAAATGTTTGTCAGAAAGGTGCTACAGAGAGATAAGGTGCTTTGTTGGTGAGTGGTAGTGATGGAATTTATGGAGAAGGAGGAAACGGGGATGGGGCACCAAAAAAGACTGTTGCGCCGTGTGTGGCCAGTGCTATGGCCAGCCCTGCCTGGGAGTGTAGGCCCCCTCGCGAAGTTTGGGTCTAGTCGCTCCCATGCTTCTGCCTACTACTATTATTATTTACATTTGTAGTGTGCTGCTATTACCAAAAGGTGTTCTGGGGCTAATAGCCATCTGCTGCCTGAAGGCAAATGAGAAACATACAAAAGGGGAAGGAGAACCAGCCAAATGGGGTGACCTACAGAGCATAGAGCCAGGTTTTTATATCTTCCTAAAGGATAATAGTCTTGGTGGAGCGAAGCAAAGGAGGGTGGATGTTCCATAACTGTATGGCCTGCACCAAAACAGCAAAACAATTTGTGCCTTCCTGAATTAGGGAACAATAAGCAGAGTGGCACAGGCCAAGAGGAGCATACGGGTCCATCCCGTGTGCTCGGTGAGGAGAGATGAGAGGATGAGAAAGGACAGCAAGACAGTGAGGGAATTTGATTGAAGAGGTCAGGGATGAGGAGAAATGTGAAGTGCCGAAGGGAAGTGCGGACACGCAAGAAGTGAGTGTGAGGGAAAGTTGAGGGCACAGAGGAGGGCTACTGTCAAACTGTGAGAGAAGATAGCTGAGAGAAGATCTGTGACCTAAAAAGTAATTTGATGAGACATTGGTGAGGGACAGCAGCGATAGGGGAAGAGAGGGAGTACTGGGGTGGGTGCTGAGCAGTGATTAATTTGTAATTAAACATGTACCAGGAACCTCACCAGTAGGCCACTGCAACTTTAACCACCCACCGCCTTGCATGTGCGGCCAATGTCAATACCTATGCAACTACCAACCATAACACTGTACAAGTGTGACTATTTCAAGCCCCCAAAGCTATGAGAATGGCATGGATGTCAGGAGTTTATCGTTTTTAATGTATATTGAATTAATAAACAGCTGTTCTGCTCATCTCTAAATTACACAGACAGAGCCATCAAGTGGCATGTGGCAGACGGTCATATTGCCAGTGTGCACAATTAGGTGCCAGTGCGGAGCAACGGAAACCACCTGCTCAAATTAAGCACTGGTGCTGAGGTAACAGGGGAGAGGGACATTGGTTCAAGAAGGTGTGAAAAAACAAAGGATAAATGTGGAAGATGAATGGGGGACTGGAGAGGTGTAAGATACAAATAGGCAACAATTTGAACGGAGAGACTTGAGATGAATGAGAAGTGCAGATGGGCACGGGAGGTGACAGGGCCAGAGAGGCCATGAGATAAATGCGAGAAACTGTTAGAGATGAGGGCAGTGAAAAGGCAGAATGGCAAGAGGTGATTAAGGGTGAAGTGAGAAGTTGAATGGGGAGAGTTTAGAAGTTGTAAGAAGGGGTGAAAGAAAATGGCCTGCAAAGTGAGAGAGGGATCCAGGATTGGGAGAGGAGAGAAGAGAGGGATGGAAGGGAGGGGTGAGAGGAAAGTGGCATGGGTAAATTGCTTAACTCTGCACAAGACCACCAGGGTTTTAAGGGACCCCTGCTGCTCCCGGCCAGGGCCAGGTGAGCTTCTAATGTGGCAGCACGTATTCCTGCGGAGTGGAAGGCCCATCACAAAGGTTGACTAGACATTTTTCTGATGTTAATTGCTGTATTTTGGTTATAAACTGGCACTGATGGGGTGAAATCTTTCCTCAGTGTTACTGTGTGCAAAAAAATTCAAAATAATGAAGCAATTCTATCCCAAAATAACGATGCATCACATAACATTATTTAAATTTTCTTCCCACACAATTTAGTCAAGCCTGTCGTGTAATTTGGTCCTCACCTGCCTCGTAATTCCAGAAGCCCTGCCTACAGGTTTAGAAATGTTTATCAGGAGGGGGTCCTTACGACTGAAAATGTTGACAGGGGGGTCTCGGCACCCAAAAGTAAGAAGACCTCTGCCCTAGAGTCCTCAGATGCAACCCCTCCTTCTCCTGTTTCAAAAGGGACCTGAAAATCCATCTCCTTAACAAATACTTTCCTGACCAACGTCAACTAACCTAGACTTTAATATCCGAGTTTACTCCTCTCTCTTGACATTCAAGGATAGTTGGCGACCGGACTGTGTTAACCACCTTATCTTCCATGCTGTATTTTTTTTATCCCTGGTTTTGCTTCTTTACTGCCTGCCTACTATGTAATGCAATTTCTGTCTGTTTTTCTTTACAGTATGTATGTAAAGCGCTCTGAAACCTACGGGTCAAGCTAGTGCTATATAAAACTTTAAAAACTTAAACTTAAAATGTAGATAAAGTGAATCTACAAGTAATTACAGATATCCACAATTTCGTTAAGGCAACCTGTAAAGTATGGATTTCTAGACTTTGAAGTGAGTTTTTAGAAGATTTATTAAACAAAGCAGGAGCCCCTCCGGCCGCGGTCCAACTCCATGAAAATCACAACCGTATCTACTGTGCGGCCATGGAAACTATGGTGAAAAAACATGGCTGTTAGACTCGCAAAACATTGCGCATAGATCTGGTTTCAGCTAGTCCATCTACATCAGGAACATTAGAGGCCGTGTCGTCTTGAGGAAACAATTTACTAAATTCAGTACCAGACACATCCACCTATGCCAGATTATCACCAGAGTGGCCTGCTGGCATCAAGGACTGCGAACTGCTTGTAGAAGGCATGTCTGAAGAAGTAACGTAATTTTCCAAATCAAACCAACTCCTAGCTTCACTCCTCTTATGCTTACCAATGTGAAATGCTGGCTCCTGAGATAACTTAACCAGATCTCTATTACACCACCACCCCTTGCCATGTAAAAACACTGCACCATTTGGAACTTTTTCTATCCTGGTTGGGTTTGAATATATAGATTCTCCTTTCTTGGCATTGTGAGGAAGTTTAAGCAAAACCCAATCATTTACCTGAAAATCAATACATTTTGTAGCATGGGATGCGTCATAATGTGATTTTTGTTTGATTTGTGCCTCTTTCACTCTCTTTGACCAACTCACAAATAGTACAAAATCAATGATTATCCAAAGGCAAGGTGTCCCTTAATCATTCTGGACAGAGTTCTGCTCTGGGATTTCTCTTTCTCAACAAAATAAAAGGAGGTACACCTGTAGTGGAATGTGGAGTAAGGTGATAGTTCCAAACCTTTTCTTTTAGAAAATCTTCAACTTGAGCCCTGGTGGCAATTGCTGTTTGGACCCCTTCCTTCAAAAATGGATTCACCCTTTCAACCAGACTGTTTGATGTTGGGGAAAACAATGCTACTTTGAGGTGTTTAATCTGGCATTTGGCAACAAAATCTTTCATTTGAGAGGAGGTAAAGTGTATACCATTGACTGTTACAAGCTCCCTTGGAAGACCTTCACAACTAAAAATGTTGTCCAAAAATGTGATCACTGAGGCAGTGCTTGCACTGGAAACAAATAAAAAATCAATTTTGAGAAATAGTCAATTAAGACTATCAAACATTTCTTATCTGATGGTAATTAGTGAAATGGACCTGAAAAATCAAGGGTAACTTTGGACCAAGGTTCTTCTGGCAAGGGTACTGTATGCAATAGTGTTTTGTGAGTACGCCAGTGTTTGTCAGATAATAAACATGTACTGCAGAATGATATCCAAGCAGTGATTTTAGAATCCATTGAAGGCCACCAAAAATATTGTTTGAGATGTTTGGTGATGGTTCCCATCCCTAAGTGACCAGAGTGATCTGCTTGGAAAAGTTTGGACCTGATTGACATTGGGGAAACAACCATATCATTACGAGGCAGTAGACCATTCACTATGGATATTCACTAGAGACTTGAGAAAAGGGTGTCATGGAAGAAGGAAGACACCTCTCTTTGGGCCACCCTTGAGTGATAAACTTCATGCCTTGAGACAAATTGTTATTTTCTGCAACAGCAGTAATCCACTCGTCACGAGAAATTAAGCAATGTGCGTTCAAGATGTCATCTAAAGGTGCCACCACTGACTCAACTTCTTTGTGTTCTTAATCTTTACAATTATCTTGAATAGGCAGGCATTCTTGACAAGAAGTCACCTCTGGTATTCCTGCTTCCTGGAATGAATTCTATTTTAAAATTGTATACATGTAAACGAGACAAAAATCTTCCCAACCAAGAAGAAGCTTTGCTAGATCCATCACCACTGAGCAGATGAATAAGTGGTTTATGGTTAGTAAAGAGGGAAAACTTAATTCCCCAGAGATATGTTCTAAATTTCTCAATGGCCCAAGAACAGGCCAAAGCCTCTCTTTCAATTGGACTGTACCGGGATTCTGTTAACTTTAAAGACCTAGAAGTAAAAGCCACAGTGTGTTCACTGTTCTTGTAGGACTGTGAAAGTACAGCTCCTATGCCCTTGTGACTAGCATCCACAGTCACCAAACATCTTGCACCCAGCTTAAAGGCTGACAAAGCTGGGGCATCAGTGATGACATTCTTTACAAAACTAAAAGCATGTTCAGCAACATGTTATGTTTTGTTATTTTATATGATTTATAAAGCGCAACAACTGCCCCAGCAAAGGTGTGTACCGGCGCTGAAACTGCAAACTGTTAAAAACACCGTAGGACAGGCACCGGAGACCCATTAAGCTGGGAAGAGATGTGTTTTAATGGCTTTACGGAACTGAGCATGGTTATTAATGCTTCTGATGCTCACAGGGAGAGAGTTCCAGAGCTTCGAAGTGAGGAAACGAAAGGAGCGTCCTCCTGCTCGGGTTTTTCTCACCCGGGGGACAACGGCCAAGTGTTGGCCCATTGAGCGTAAGTGGCGGGTGGGTATGTAGGGTGTGAGAAGATTTGCCAAGATATCCGGGGCATGAAGGTTCAGAATTCTGTGGGTGATCCAGAGAGTTTTAAACTCAATATGTTTTGCCACCGGTAGCCAATGCGGATGTCGTTGGTTGTAGGACAGGTTCTTGGCAGACCGAGTAGTGTCCAGGCAGCAGCATTTTGTGCCCTTTGTAAGCGGAGAATCTCAGCTTTATTTGACCCTTACTCCCAGATTTTTGACTGCCTGTTTAGGGACGGGTGGGCAGCCTAGAGTAGATGGCCACCACCGCTCACTCCACAGTTCAGTGTCTCTCCCCACCAACAAGATCTCAGATACGCCAGGTTCATAGACAGTGATCTAGAAGAGGAAGGAGAATAGAGTGCAGAGAAAAAAGTGACTAACCTTTATTAGGTTCGTCACTGCCAAAAAAAGTGCAATGCATCATCCCAAATGAATTCAATTTTTTTAAACAGATTTCTGAGTGTTTGAACAATGATTGAGTATCCTTGAATAAATTTGGAATAACATTTACTCATCCCCAAGAAAGATCTGAGGGAATCTCTGTCTTTGGGAGGGGGAACATCTTGAAACGCCTTTACCGAAGAAAATTTAGGACGTATTCCTGTATTGGAAATGCAATGACCAATATAATCTAGTTCTGTCTTACACATTTTACATTTGTCAGCTTTGAGAGTTATTCCCACCTTTATGAAGATTTCCAAAACTTTTGTCAAAATAGACTTGTGTTCCTCTTGTTTTTGAAACAATAAGAACATCATCTTGATATGCTTGTGTCCCCAGGATTCCAGACAATATGGAGTCCATGAATTTCTGAAATACACTAGCTGCAGAAGCCAGGCCAAAGGGAAGTTTCAAAAATGTGTAAGCCCCAAAGGGAGTGATAAATGTTGTGAGATCTTGGGATTCTGCAGCGAGTGGAATGTACTCATCATGGGCCCAAACCCCGACGCATGGAACGACACTTGGTGGCCCCCCGTCCTCGGAAGCCCGCCCACCCCCACGGACCATACAAGCAACCTGGGAATCATCCTGGACTCCAAGCTCAAGATGGACCACCAGATCAACTCCGTCTCATCCTCCTACTTCCACACCCTGCACCTCCTACGTAAGACCTTCAAATGGATCCCCCTCGAACATAGAAAGACCGTCACTCACACCCTGGTCACCAGCAGACTCGACTACGGCAACGCACTCTACGCCGGAATAAACAAAAACCTCACCCGCAAGCTACAGAACATCCAAAACGCCGCCGCAAGACTGTCCTTGACCTGCCAAGACACTACCACATCTCCCAGCACCTGCGCACACTCCACTGGCTCCCCATCGAAGCTAGAGTCACCTTCAAGATGCTCACCCACGCCCACAAGGCCCTCCACGACACCGTACCAGCATACCTGAACAGCCGACTCAAATTTCACGCACCCCAGAGGACCCTACGATCTGCCCAGCTCTCCTACGCTGTAGTCCCCCGCACCAGAAAGACCAGATCGGGAGGCTGCTCCTTCTCCTTCCTCGCGGCCCAAGCCTGGAACGCCCTGCCGCTTCACCTCAGACAGACAACATCACTCCCCATCTTCGCAAGAAACCTCAAAACCTGGCTCTTCGACAGATACGCCCCTTGATGGACTAAAGCCTGCTAACCCCACCTGCCCCCCCAGCGCCTTGAGACCCTTACGGGTGAGTAGTCGCACTTAACAAACGCCTGATTGATTGATTGAATGTAATGATAGGTAGAACAAAGGTCCAGGAGTGATTTTTTTTAGCTGCATTAATGTTTGAGAGGAGTTCACTAATCTTGGGCATGAGATGACAATCAATGAGGATATTCTTATTTAAAGTGCGCAAGTCGGCACATAGTCTAATAGTATTCTTCTTCTTCCGAACTATAACAATAGGACTGATCCAATCGGATGAGTCAGTCTGGATGATTACCTTTTCTCTCACGAGAGTGTCCAGCAAGGTTTTGAGATCAGATTTAACAGACAGGGAAACAGGTCTGAGTTTGTGGCAAACAGGCATAGCATCTTTTTAAACTTAATTCTATGTTCACATTTATCGATTATGCCTATCTTATTTGTAAACACCTCTGGATAAACATTTACCATTTCTGCAAGGGTATCATATTCAGAGTCCTGTGTGGATGCCAAGTTAATATCACTCACCCTGACACGATTAGGCGAACCGGGAACTAACATTAGTCCCAGTTTTGCTAAATCACGCCAACCCAAAATTAACTTCCCTTTCTTTGCAACATAGATCTTGGTAATCGCTTCTCTGCCCAAACACCTTACTTTCTCCATAAAGAAGCCAACCATATCAATGTCCTTTCTCCATAAGCTTTTGGAAAGACATCAGGAGTATCTAATGGTTTAGAAGTTGAACAAACTCATTCATACAATGTGTCTGAAATTATTGTGATCAGAGCCCCTGAGTCCGCCATTATGCCAGGTTTTATGTCACCAATGTACACATCACAAATGGGACCCTTAGTTGGAGTGGAATCAATTGTGTCCACTTCAAAGGTGAGGACTACTTTAGAGAAATCATGTGACAATGAACATTCCTCAGAAACAGATGAAATTTCGACAGAACCAACCCTGGTGACATTACCCGAACTTCTGAACACCCCTGAAAAGTACCCATCTTATGGCATTTGGTGCATTTTTTTAACAATGGCAGGGCAAACAGGGTTATTACTCACATGATTTTTAGATCCACACCTGAAACAAAAGGTAATTTTTTTGCTCATAGTCGTTTTAGTCTTAGATCTGTAAGATACAGCATTAATGGATTCTGTCACTTGAACAGAATAGTTTGACAGTTTACTTCAGAAGAAATACATTTGGGGGAAAAATGGAGCGTTCAGTTGCTTTCGCCATGTCAATTACTTCTGAAAGGGTTGGATCTCTATAAGAAAGTAGACGTTCTTAGAGTTACACCCGAAGACAAACTGTTCCCTGATCGAGGTTTCAATAGATAATCCCAAGTTGTATTTTGTTGCCAAGATCCTAAGCGCTGAAAAATATTCTTCCACCGACTCATCCATTAACTGATATCTCATGTTGAAGTTGAACCTTTCAAATAAAACACTAGGTTGTTCTGAGAATTTGTTTTTTAATCTAGTTACTGCTTCTAGGGATTCATTCCATCCGTCACCTTGTCCTACTGAAGATATTGAAGGAAGACTGTTAAAAACTTCTTGTCCCTCAAGACCAAGATTGCTGTATAAAATGTCTCTCTTCTTTTTTGCGTTGAATTTATCTGCATCAATAACAATAACAATGTTTTTGAAGGAATTATGCCATTTATCCCATGGCTGTGCAGGTTTGCCTGTATTCTGCCGAAACGGATGAATCTGAACAAACTGTTGAAGATTAGCATTTAAAAAATAAATAAATAATGTCTTTTAAATTCTACAGATTTGTTGAAACACAAATATTTGAGAGTTTCTATTTAAAGTTTGAATTATATGAAGAAATCAGCAAAACAAAGCTTCCCAAAGCAAGATGTCTGCCAAATCTTGTAAAAACATGCAAATGTTTCAAAGGGGGTTAGAAGCAACTATATGTATTCTGTTAAAACCAGGGAAAGACCCAAAGAGGTGCAAATCATACAGGCCTCTATCATTGCTAAATAGCGATTATAAAATCTATACTCAAATATTGGCCAATAGATTGGGTATGGTCACTGATCAACTAATTCATGAGTACCAGAAAGGTTTTTTCAGGGACAGACAAATTCAAGAACTGACACGTGAATTGGTGGGAGCAATAGATGTGGCTAGCCAGGATAAGTGTAACGCCCTGAACGTCTCAGGATCGTTTAACAGACACGACAATGAGGACGCAACCACTTGTGAAGGGTTAGTTCTTTTAATGAAGGCAAATAAAATACAAAGAACAAACAAAAGTTATAGTCACTGGAATCCTCCAGGCTAAGTACGTTACCAGCCCACAGCACGGATGGTCCTAACCGTCCTCTGCATATACGCCGATCCCGGCGTATGCCAACAGAGGGCAGAAATGAAATGGCCGACAATGCCAATCGGTAGGCTGTGAGGGGCACGAAGAGTGTTGGGGAGAATCGAGGAGTCAGGGAAACACCCAGCCGGGGTCTCTACCTGAAGGGAGCAGCCGCTCAACCTCTTCCTCAGACTGCACCGGGACGCGGAGTCACCTCCTGGTGATGCGTCACCGATACCCCAATCACAAGCAAGAAGACTGAACCGAGAGCAGCCGCTCGATCGATCCTGTGGACTTCCAAGTCTGTAACGCGGCAAACACCTCCTGGTGTGCGTTACAGCTGGCAGTCCCTGTGTCTCTGGTCGGGCTGGGAGTTAGTACTCCAACCAGCAAAAGCGCCACTGCGCTTGGACTCAGCCGAGTCAAAAAGCGAAGCTCAATGGTTGACCGGTAGAGCTTCCGGGTCCTTCACAGGTGACGATGGGGCAAGACACGGCCCAGGGAGTAACGACTCGACCTACCTCCGTTCTTGCCTTACTGGAGCACCACTCCGGAACACTGCTCTTCACGAAGCAGGTACGTCGGTGTAAACACAATATCCGACAGCCTTGTACCTCCCGGTTCCTCCCTTTATAGGGCGTGTTTTCCTTGAGTTATGTAACAGCTCTCCTGTTTACATAAGGGCGTGTTTCCCTTGAGTTATGTAACAGCTCTCCTGTTTACATAAGGGCGTGTTTCCCTTGAGTTATGTAACAGCTCTCCTGTTTACATAAGGGCGTGTTTCCCTTGAGTTATGTAACAGCTCTCCTGTTTACATAAGGGCGTGTTTCCCTTGTATGACAGGAATTCTTGACAGTACATCCTCCCTCTCAGCGGCTCCCCACGGGTCCAGCGCTGGCAGGAAAACGCCGATGGAACAAGGAGACCAAGCGCGGAGCATGAACCCCTTCAGCCGGTTCCCATGAATGCTCCTCCGGGCCATAGCCTTTCCACGCAACCAGGTACCACAGCTTCCCCCGGCGCCATTTGGACGCCCGTATGCCCGACACTTCATACTCCACCTCCGACTCCACGCATACCGGCCTAGGTGTCCCAGACGGCTTGGAGGGTGCTGGTTTGAGCAATGATACATGAAAGACAGGGTGTATCCGCAATGACTGGGGCAAGCACACCTTCACGTTCACGGGACCCATACACTTGGTAATTCGATAGGGGCCCATGTACTTGGGATGGAACACACTGTTCTTTCGAAACCTCATGTTTCTTGTGGATATCCAGACGTAGTCTCCAGTGCGGTACAGTGGCCCGGGCCTTCTCTTCCTATCTGCCGCAGCCTTGTACCTTCTCTTGGCCTCTATTAGGACAGCCCTTGAGCGCATCAACGTGTCTTTTATGTGTGCCACCCTGTCCGCTGTGGCGGGAATCCTGTCCTCTCTGAACGGATGTAGAAATGGCAAGAACCTGGGATGTTGGCCATAGTTGCTATAGAACGGAGATGACTGTGTGGAGCTGTGAGTGGCGTTGTTATAGGCTATCTCTGCAACCCATAGCAAGTCGACCCATTCTTCCCTGCCCTGGTCCACAAAACATCGCAGATACTGTTTGAGCGTTTGGTTCAGGCGCTCGGTTTGGCCGTCCGTTTGAGGGTGGTAGCTGGTGGACAGGGCGGTCTTAACATGCAGCGCAGTGCACCAAGTCTTCCAGAATTGCGCAGTAAACTGCGACCCCCGGTCCGACACGATCACCCCAGGTAATCCATGCAGTCGTACCACATTCTTTAGGAGTAGTGACGCCAATTCCCCGGCCGTAGGGACTCTCTTGCAGGGGATGAAGTGCCCCATTTTCGTCAAGTAATCCACCACCACCAGTATTGCCGTCATCCCCTGGTCTACCGGTAGGCCCACCACGAAGTCCAGTGATATGCTATCCCATGGTCTATCCGGGGTCGGAAGTGGATGTAAGAGCCCTTGGGTTCGGCCATGGTCGGCCTTCATGGTAGCACACGTAGGACACTCCTGTCCCCACCTCCTGACATCCACTCTCATGGTTGGCCACCAGAAATGCCGTCCCATGCTAGCCACCGTTTTTTCAAAGCCCAAATGACCTGCGCATGGAGAGTCATGGCACCAGATGAATGCTTGTTTCCTTAGCCTAGGCGTGGGTATCAATAGGCACCTGCCCTTCAGGGGTATCCCGTCCTTCAGCTGCCATTCTCTGTGACTGAGGAGCCACCTCCGCCATGCGAATGACCTGATCCCTCTCTTTATTCCCCTCAGGAAAGTATCCGGTTGGATAACCCCCAATACCATCCTCGGGGAAATGATGGAACGCTCGGTTGCAGGCAATGGTTCCTTAACTGCAGATTGACGGGACAGGGCGTCCGCCTTCCGGTTTTCCATCCCCGGCCGATATGTGATGCGGAAGTTGAACCCCGCAAAGAAGATCATCCACCGCAGCTGCCTGGGAGAAAGGTGTCTAGTGGCCGTCATGAACTGTAGGTTCCGATGGTCCGTGTACACCGATACCACATGTCTTGCCCCCATCAACCAATGCCTCCATTCGGTGAAGGCGTCCTTGATTGCGAGAAGCTCCTTCTCCGCAATATGGTAGTTGCGTTCGGCGTCGTTGAGTTTGCGGGACATGTACGCAACGGGATGAAGCACCCCTGTGTCGTGGTTGCGTTGGGACAAGATAGCCCCCAGCGCCACATCCGACGCGTCCGCTTCCACCACGTAGGGGAGATCCGGATCGAGGTGAGCCAACACCGGCGCCTTACCAAAGGCGCTTTTCAGGGCCTCAAAGGCTTTGTTCGCTTCAGGGGACCAGACAAACTCCTTGGACTTCCTCAGTAGCTGTGTGATTGGGGCCACCACTCCTGAAAATCCATCTATAAACCGCCTGTAAAAGTTGGCGAAGCCAATGAAACTTTGGACGTCCTTCACGCTTTGGGGCACCGGCCATTCTTTCACCGCCTTGATCTTTCGTTCTGCCATCTCCTGTCCCTCTGGACTCAGCATCACTCCGAGGAATTCCACGGATGTGACGTGGAAGTCACACTTGCTGAGTTTACAAAACAGCATGTTTTCCCTCAGCTTTTGGAGCCCAGCTTTGACATGGTGTACGTGCTCCTCCACACTGGACGAATAGATGAGGATGTCGTCGATATATACGACCACGTAGATATCCAACTCCTCTCTGAATACCTCATTCAAAAAGTACTGAAAGGCTGCCGGGGCGTTGCACAGACCGAACGGCATGACGAGGTACTCAAAAAGGCCGAACCTGGTCTTAAAGGCGGTCTTCCACTCGTCTCCGTCCCTCATGCGCACCAGATGGTATGCCCCTTTCAAATCCAACTTGGTGTAGATACGAGCTTTCTTGACCTGTTCCAGAAGTACACTGATGAGAGGCAAGAGGTACCGATTTTTTATGGTTATCGCATTCAATGCCCTAAAGTCCACACAGGCTCTCAGCTCCCCATTAGCCTTCGGGATGAAGAAGAGTGGCGAGGCGGCCGGAGACTTGGACGGGCGGATGAATCCTAGCTTGAGGAGTTTATCCAGGTACCCCCGGAGATGCACGTTTTCAGGCTCCGTCAGGGCATACAGCCTGCCGCTGGGAACGCTGGCCCCTGGCACCATGTCGATCTGGCAGTCAAACTGTCTATGTGGTGGTAGCACTTCCGCCTTCACCTCATCAAATACATCCTCAAAACTGTGATAAGCCTGGGGGAGAGCCACATCTTTTTCTGCCGCTGTAGCCACCGTCTGACTCCCGCTCTCATCTGCGTCAAGGGATTCCGTTCTTATTCCACAATGCAGGATGCAATACGGTGACGTCATTTCGATGCGATGTGTTGGCCAATCCACAAAGGGGTTGTGTTTCTGTAGCCACGGCAATCCCAATATGACGCCATATTGGGGCGCTCGGATGATGTTAAAATCGATTTGTTCCAAATGGTTCCTCCCATATCTCATCGGAAGGACCCCCGTGTGCTGTCCGATGGGCCCCGTCACCAATCGCCTTCCGTCTACCGCATAGACGTCTTCGGGTACTGCTTTGGGAAGAAGCACTAGCCCTAGCCTGCATGCCTCGTTGTGGTCCATAAACATGCCAGTGGCCCCTGAATCCACCATGGCCACAACGGGTATCCACTGGTCATGCACTCCCACGTGCACCGTGATAAACAGGTGTCGTTGTCCCTTAGTGACCGAGTTGGAAAGTGAAGGGATGGATGAGTGACTCCGAGATGCCCCTTCTCTGGTCTTGGAGTCCTCTAGTTTTCCGCCGGTATGTCCACCACGGCTGTTACCGACCGGTTGGCCCGATAACGTGACGTCTTCGGTTTGGCAGGGCATTCACGTACGTAGTGGCCTTTTTTGCCACAATATAGGCACAATCCTTGTTTACGGCGTGACTCTTTCTCCGTGGCTGTGAGGCTCGCTCGTATTGCGCTGATGTCCATGGGTTCTCCCTTGGATGCGGTGGAAGTTTCAGGACTTCCCACCGTCACATAGGATGGAAGGGATTTTCCTTTTCTCCCATGATCCCCCTTTCTTTCACTTAGCCTATGTTCCAGCCGTAATACCAGGTTGATAAGGCCCTCACATGTCTTGGGTTGAGGGTCAATATGAGCCACGGCGTCCTTGAGCTCATCGCACAGCCCTTGATGGAAGAGCGCCGTCTGTTTAGCAACAGGCCACTTGGTTTCCGCAACCAGCCTTCGGAACGCGTTGAGATACTGCACCAGGTCGTTGGATCCCTGTCTCAACTCAAGCATTTCACGGTCCGCCGTGTACGAGTCAGCCCTTCTGTCGAATACCTTCAGGAATTCCTCGCGAAAAGCACCCCAATCACATAAGAGGGGGTCGTCCCTGCTCACCAGAGGTACGGCCCATTGTGCCGCGTTTCCAGCCAAATAGGATATAAGGAAAGCCACACGAGCCTGACTCGTGGGGAACGCCTTTGGTTTGCACGATAAATGTAGCGCCACTTGTGTGAGGAATACCTGCACTGTGTTAGGATCCCCACTGTACCTCTCTGGTGTTGCCAAGGGGATGGCTACCGGCATTTCCACTACTACCGCAGGGGTCTGGTTCGTGAGGGAGGTGCTGGGCGTGAGCGGGTCCAATTGGATAGCATCCAGTCTGGCTTTTACATCGGCTGTTTCTTGCCTAGAGGCAGCCACTTCAACTTGCATGGCCGCTAAAGCAGCCAGCACATCATCAAGTGTTGCCATGTCTGTTATCGACCGGGAGACAGTTAGTGTTATTAAGGTCGGATATTTTGTAACGCCCTGAACGTCTCAGGATCGTTTAACAGACACGACAATGAGGACGCAACCACTTGTGAAGGGTTAGTTCTTTTAATGAAGGCAAATAAAATACAAAGAACAAACAAAAGTTATAGTCACTGGAATCCTCCAGGCTAAGTACGTTACCAGCCCACAGCACGGATGGTCCTAACCGTCCTCTGCATATACGCCGATCCCGGCGTATGCCAACAGAGGGCAGAAATGAAATGGCCGACAATGCCAATCGGTAGGCTGTGAGGGGCACGAAGAGTGTTGGGGAGAATCGAGGAGTCAGGGAAACACCCAGCCGGGGTCTCTACCTGAAGGGAGCAGCCGCTCAACCTCTCCCTCAGACTGCACCGGGACGCGGAGTCACCTCCTGGTGATGCGTCACCGATACCCCAATCACAAGCAAGAAGACTGAACCGAGAGCAGCCGCTCGATCGATCCTGTGGACTTCCAAGTCTGTAACGCGGCAAACACCTCCTGGTGTGCGTTACAGCTGGCAGTCCCTGTGTCTCTGGTCGGGCTGGGAGTTACGACTCCAACCAGCAAAAGCGCCACTGCGCTTGGACTCAGCCGAGTCAAAAAGCGAAGCTCAATGGTTGACCGGTAGAGCTTCCGGGTCCTTCACAGGTGACGATGGGGCAAGACACGGCCCAGGGAGTAACGACTCGACCTACCTCCGTTCTTGCCTTACTGGAGCACCACTCCGGAACACTGCTCTTCACGAAGCAGGTACGTCGGTGTAAACACAATATCCGACAGCCTTGTACCTCCCGGTTCCTCCCTTTATAGGGCGTGTTTTCCTTGAGTTATGTAACAGCTCTCCTGTTTACATAAGGGCGTGTTTCCCTTGAGTTATGTAACAGCTCTCCTGTTTACATAAGGGCGTGTTTCCCTTGAGTTATATAACAGCTCTCCTGTTTACATAAGGGCGTGTTTCCCTTGAGTTATGTAACAGCTCTCCTGTTTACATAAGGGCGTGTTTCCCTTGTATGACAGGAATTCTTGACAATAAGATCCCCCTGTTTCGGATCACATTCGACGCCGCAAAGACCTTTGACAGGGTTAGCTGGCCTTTCTTACATAAAGTAATTGAAATATGTAACATGGGGAGTATATTCGCAGGAGCAGTAAAATCTCTGTATAAAAACCCTATGGCTAGAGTTTTGGTCAACGGGAACCTTACGGAGAAGATAATTATTAGAAGGAGTACCAGGGAGGGGTGCCCACTCTTATTCAATCTATATATCAAGCCTTTAGCCAATGTCCTTCGGTCCAACCACATGATAACTCCCTTTAAGTATAGGGGATGGGAGAAGAAGGTAGCCCTCTATGCAGACGACTTAATGGTATTTACTGATGACCTGACAGGCTCGCTCCCGAAAGTAACAGAGACACTGGAGCATTTTGGAAAAGTCTCGGGCTACCAGGTAAACCAACAAAAAATGGAAATCATGGAGTGGAACTCCCAGAGCAATAACCCCCTGGTGAAGGAGCAGATAAGATATCTGGGTTTACAGATAGTGGGAGATATAGGGAAAATTGCCCATTTAAATTTCAACAAAGTGTTATCAGAAACCAGAAAGCTCCTAAAGGTGTGTAAAAGTCTTCTGTTATCTTTTTTGGGTCGCTCTAATGTTGACGGTGATTCTCCCGAACTTCACGTACATTTTTAATACCATACCTTTAGAATTTAGGAGAGAATGGTTTAACAAGTTACAAGGAGACATGCACAGCTTCATATGGGCTTCAAAAGGGGTTAGAATAGCCTGGAAAAAGATAAGAAGGAAGAAAGAACATGGGGAATTGCCAGCCCAAACCTGTTCCAGTACTATAGAGTTTTTCACTTTAAAAATATTAGAGCACTATTTAAAGAATATTGGGCCTATCCATTATCTCTGCAGGCCATGACATGTACGGAAGGACGTTTTTTCCTGTATAAATTCGGACACCCAAAATTTAAAAAAAAAGTGAAAGTAAAGATGCTATGGTCCCCCGCCAGGCTATGGTACCAAATCAGGCACCTGTTGAAAATTCCATACTACAGTGAATATGCCCCAATTTGGAACTCCTCAGAAACCCCGGAATGTTTGAAAGATAGGCTATCAGCACCCCTGAGAGATGAAGGGATAATGAAGTGGGGCCAGTTAATAATAGAAAATACAATAATAGGATGGGACCAGTTGTCAATATTAACTAATGGGACACTTTCTAAGTTTAAGTACTATCAATTGGTGAGTTGGACAAGGTCCCTGGGGAAGAATGGTGCAGGAAATAGTGACATTGAGAGGACAATACAAGGGGAAGCCATAATAAAGAAAGAAGTATCAAATTGGTATTGGTCGCTCATATCAGCAGGAGAAGAGGATTTCATATTACCCACCGAGATCTGGGGGAAGGATCTGCCGATGCTGGATGTACAAAATTATGGCAAGTATCAATGTCATTATGTTGATATATTATTAAATCTGCACCTCTCAGAAAGAACCATTTGTTTACAATGCATAGAGCATATTGGACGCCGAAGAAGTTGTCAAAGCTGAACAGGTGAGAGGTGAAATGCTGCCCCAAGTGCGGAGAAGAAAGGGCAGATGACATCCATATGTTTTGGCAGTGCACCCCAGCTACAGGGATTTTGGAACAACATGGGCAAGATCCTCTCGGAAGTACTGTGCCAAAACATCGAGGTAATCCTAGAGTTAGTTATGTTCAGGGTGTGAAACGGTAACATGGGAGGACCTTAACTAAGTAAAAAGCAGAGTAACTTACTTTTTGTACTAATGTTATTATTCTAGACGGGAGATCTGCATTAAATGGATACGCCATATCCCGCCAACACAGGCGGAATGGCTAGCATCAGCCCAAAGGGTTAATAAGTTAGATCGGGCTGGGGTACAAAGTAAGAGAACAGGGTTTTGGGATATATGAGGACAACAGCAAAAATCATGAGATGGCGGAACAGAAGGTGTTCAGAAAAACCGAAAGTCCAATGATTAAGCAAAACAGCAATGACACAAGAAAATGGGAACTGCGCTGGTGTCCCCAGAAATGCAGTTTCACCCCGCATGGGAAGAGTGGGATGGGGTGCTGAGGGGGCCTAGAGGCCGAAAGGACACCCCCATAGACCCTATTCACATCCCACCTGAAGGTGTATGTCCTGGGGCAGAGCCATGTCAGAACAGAAAAAAGGGGATATAGCCTGAACTTGTTCCACGATGATCAAATAAAGTTCTTAATGAGTATCAACACCGGTAATCTTCTTTATCTTCTTTATTTCTTTATAACAACACGTGTTTCGTCTCTTTGTGGTGTAAGCCACAGACTTCCTCAGGGTCAAAATCTCACAATGTTCCAAAGTGAATGGCAATATTCGTAGTTTTAAAGAGTATTCATTTATCGTGTTTCCAAGAGCTTATAAATGTCCCGATCCACGAGACAAAAGTGAAATCTATCCAACTTCTCTTGTGTATCAAGTATCCATCTGATAACCAATGTAAAAAGCAGCGTGGTCAAAGTCAATTCCTTGGAAAATATGCCCCCCCCCCACAGCAACCCGATATCTCATCTCAACCTGTTTCTTGCACAATGAGGGAAAAAAAAAATGAAAAGGTTTCCAATCCAAGATGGCCCCCAAAATTTACTTAAAGAAAATCCCTTCAATATGGCCACTGTATCCGGATGACAGTGTAAGTGACATTGACCAATTCAAGATGGCCGCCACATTAATGTGCGGTTGTACGTGGGTTTGACCAAGCCAAAATGGCTGCCACATTCATATGCTGCAGAGCGTCTATGTGACCAATTCAAGATGGCCGCCACGTGACGTCAAGTATGACGTGCACGTCTAAGGAGTTGGAATTTGAGAAGATAAACAAAACTCACGAAAGTCCTTGCGCGCTGTGGTGGTCTCTGATGGTCGTCAAATATTCTGAAAGGCAACCCCCATGCAGGGATTGTGGAGTTTAGTCCAAACAATGAAGGATTTGAATGTGAGGGTTTGTGAATCCGATGTGGTGCGGGGAGCACCTGCTTGTTGCAGCTCGTTGCCAAATGTAAAGTATGGATTTCCAGACTTTGAAGTGAGTTTTGGGAAGATTTATTAAACAAAGCGGGAGTCCCTCCGGCTGTGGCCCAACTCCATGAAGATCACAACCGCATCTACTGTGCAGCTGTGGAAACCATGGTGAAGGAACACAACCATGAGACTCGCGAAACAACAACATGTTTAAACAAAAACAAGGCGCGTGATCATGCTTGCGATGGACACATCATCACTCACATGATCATGCTTGTGTAGCATTCTACACATCCCCTCCCTTTCAAAAGAACAGAACCTTTACTAACCTGCTCAATTTTACTAGGAGAGAAGTAAACAGACTCCCCTTTTGTGACCTTTAATAGGTTTGTTGATGAGAACCCAAGATCCAATCTGAAATTCTCTTTTAGATACATGCTTAGTAAAATCAAACTAGAGTTCCTGTTGTTTTTGCTTTAACAAAGCATTTTCTTTAACCGCTAAAGTATCATGTGTTTTCATACCAGCCTGAAAATCAAGCCATGTAGGTAACATTTTGGATCTGCTCTTCCTTCCTCGTAACAGTTCAAAAGGGGTGAACCCAGTGGTTGAATGGCGAATAGTATGATAAGCATTAATTTTGTCTCATAGGAAACTGTACACATCAAGACCTGAGGATAAGAGCAGATTGAATACCATCTTTCATAAAATGGTTAGCTCTTTCTACTAATCCATTAGCCGAAGGACTACAAATGGCAACTTGGAGATGCTTAATGTCTGGATCAATGAGAAATGTTTTCATGAGAGTTGAAGTAAAATGCATCCCGTTGTCCGTCAATTTCTTTAGGCGTACCTGCAAGAGAAAAAACATGTTGGAGGAAATTTAAAACAGACTGGGTGGAAGCTGACTCAACAAAAGTGAAATACATCCACTTAGTCATTGAGGACTATAAGGAATCTATTCCATGAAGGAAGAAGAGTGAATGGACCAGCAAAATCCAAAGCTACCTTCATCCAAGGTCCATCAGGTAAGGATACAGGATGTAACGGTTTATCTGCAGTTTTCCATTGCTTATCAGACATAATGCACTGAGGACACAATTCAACGAAAGAGGTGACTTGCACATTCATGGCAGGCCACCAATAATGCTCCTTTAACTTTTTGCTAGTGATTCTGATACCCAAGTGTTCCTCATGTGCCATTTTCACTAAGCGTAGCCTACGAGAAACAGGAGGTACATACTTGATTTTCAATAGAGAGCTCAGGAGAGACTTGAGCAAAGGCTTTTAATTCATCAGGAAGATTGCTCAAGGAAGGCCAACCATGCCTAATGTGCTCCATGACTCTCTTGAGAACCTCGTCTTGGGAGACAGCTTCCAACCAGTTGTTTTAAAAAAAGACCTCACCACAAGAAGACACCGCTGACAAGGCAGTAACCGCACAGTCACAATCTTCTTTGATGTCATCATCAAGAGTCAGATGTAAATGTGAAAAGCAATCAGCCCGAAAATTCCTTCCACCCTGCATATACTTTATACCATACCATACCATACCAAGCAATTTATAGTGCGCTCGACAACCACCAACGGCAGTGTCCCGGTGCTAAGTGGTCAGAAAGGAAGGGAAGGGACACACTAGGGCAATTAAAAAAGCCATGTTTTCAACGCCTTCCTATAAGTAGGTTCTGATTCTGCTTTGCGCAGATGGTAAGGCATAGCATTCCAGAGAGCGGCAGTTCTTACTGCAAAGGCTAGCCCACCAATCCTGGCTTTAGAGAATCGAGGGATATGGAGAAGCATCTGAGAGTCAGAACGCAAGGTCCTGGACTGATGGTATTTCTGAAGTCTCTGTTTCAAGTATCCTGGACCTCTATCTCTTGTGGCTCTAAAAGCAAGGGACAGTGCCTTAAATTCAATTCTCCTTTTCACTTTATAACAAAGTGGTATTCTTGCAATTTTGAAAAGCAAACATACCAGGCGGGATTATGCTTTACCTAGACCATTACCATGTAGCAGAAACACAAGTGGCTTGTGATCAGTCAAAATCTCAAATGAGCAGCCCCACAAATATGTGTTACATTTTTGGACAGCCCAGACACAAGCTAAAGCTTCCCTTTTTATGGTGCTGTAGTGTGATTCAGCCTCTGAAAGAGCATTAGAGGCAAAGGCTATGGTGATATCCTTCCCATTGACTTTTTGCCCAAATACTGCACCAATGCTCTCCATGCTAACATCCACAGAGATAATGCATTTTTGGCCCGCAATAAAAGGACTAAGAGCAGGAGCAGTCACCACCATTTGTTTAAGATTAGTAAAAGATTAATTGGTTTCATCAGTCCAAATTAACTTGACCCCTTTTTTCAGAAGATGTCTCAAAGGTTGAACAAAACGTGCATAATATTCACAGAGACAAGACATGATCTCAATGAATCTATGTCAGCAGGTACAGGTGCTTTCAAAATGGCTTCAATATTTCCAAATTTTGGTTTGATTCCATCAGGCATGATAGTGTGACCTAGGCCATCCAACTTTTGAACTAAAAATGTAAATGTTTCTGACAGTATAGTTATACCTCTTGAATTGAGAATGTTTAATACTCTGTCCAAGAGCCACAAATGTTCCTGTCTAGCCTCTGTAAACACAAGAATATCATATTGGAAGTCTTGGACATTCTTGAGATCTTTAAACAAAATGTCCATACCTTTTGAAAAATGCTGGCCGCCTGTGGGAGGGAAGAAACAAAGAAAAATCCACAGACAGCTGAATAAAGTTAAAGGCAGCATCCGGATGCTTCAAGAAACACAGCAGACTCCATGAAGATCAGCTGAAGTTCCAAGAACCATTCAGCCCATTCCAAAGAATGCAGAACATATGTCAAAAGAAAACACCATGAAGAAAACTATAGAACAAACTCCCTCGTAACCTCTATTTCTTTGACTATCTAGAAATAATCTAATATGGGCTAAATACAACACTTCAACAGAATATTTTGTTTATATTTTTTTTATTATTCAAAATACTTATTTCAAAATTCATTTCATTTTTCCTTTTTTTTTTTAAATATGTAAAACACCAGAGACATAAACTTCTATTTGCAATTGATTTATTTTTCTATACATAGTTCCATGCTATCAACACATGGTAGATAAAGGTAGCATCTGACTCTGGACCCCTAAATAATTTAATAATACAAAACAGTTTTCATTGTGTCAAGTCTCAAACACATTCGATCGCAGCCACACGCATTCATACATCACCCAAAACCAATGTTCCTATCTGGGTCAGTTGGAGACTATGAACTAATTAGTCTCCACGACCCTGTCAAAGATGCTGGTACAACAGGGTCTGACAATAAGGTCGACGCGCTTTTCGGTGGGTTGGAAACAGATTGAAACCACCTTTTTCAGGACCTTGCCAAATAGAATGTTTTATAGCAACCAACCAGGAGGTACCTAGAGGATATAAACAATGATTTGTGGTTATGTTAGCCCATACTCTATGGAACATATATAAATATTGGTTGGACTGGAGTAAAACCCTCAAATAATTGATTTTGCCCCTGTTAATCATGAGGCCTCCACCAAAGAAAGATCCAACATTAAGATAACCCTGTGCATGCAATACCTGAGGTTTCCCATACTCACATTGAGAGACCTCAGATATGAATAGTGCAAGTAATAAAATATAACATATGCCAAACTAACCACACTAGAATAAAGTTGTTTACAGTAGAGAGTCAGACTTTATAGACAAATAACAGAAGAAAAAAAGAAAAGAAAAAGACTCATGCTATAAAATTATAGTATACTGTTTACATGTCAAATGTCTCTTTATGTGATATCTCCTAAAGACTGTACTGTATGTTAGAGGCATTGATACTCACAGAGGGTACAAGTGAACACCTACAATCTTGAAAAATGCCGGCACTGGAGGGACCGGTCACTGTGCCATGGTACTTCAACAGGCTGAAGCAATGACAATAGATGAAATATATTAATGATTTTGAAGTCTTTAGATTGTAAGACCGAAAGGAGTATGTTCAACAGAGTCCAAGGCCTTACTTACTATGTCCTATTTTGATTCTATGTTGCCATAGTGGAAGCTCCAGACATCTGAATCAAATTATCACAAAAGGTTTCCTATAATGGAATTGAGACCTATAAGCACCTGACAATGTGTTAAACTGTAAAAAATCCAACATTGCCAACCACTTATATAGGGGGGCATACACACCTAACTAGATGTGCCATATTCGCTCCGTAGATGGAGTCCTTAACGTTGATTTTCTTTTGTCAATATGAGATAGTAGATAATTCTTAGAACTTTCAGTTCCACCAGAGGTGTCCCTATAATGAAAAAGTTTTTAGTTGTATAAGGCACCTTTTACTGGGGTCCCTGCACCATATGCTGTAGCGATAGTAGATTGGTCTATATCTGAAAGAAGTTAACGTGGGGTATACACAAGCTGCATGTAATGAACGTAATGCTGGCCATGAACTGCTCTCTCAATATCCATTAGTGAGAATTGCTGAATCAAAGTTATTGCAATGTTTTTGAAGCACAGCGATTAACTCCATAGACATTATAAAAATAGAGCCCTGCACCTGAATTAAAATGAAATAAAAAACAATTCTGCTTGTATGACTATCAACGTTATGCGCGCTAAGGCATGCAGCCAATATGTTTAAGTGCCGGTGCTGTGTGTGTGACAGTCGATCTGATAACATACCCGAAATATGAATACAGAACATTACGTGAAGCTAAAAACCAATAATGCATATCACTGGCATTATTTGTAATCGGTCACAGCTCGTATGTTCACAAAGGCTCCAGATTTAAAAAGGGAAGAAAAAGGGAAGAGGGGGCTACTCTAAAGGTTCATAATGATAAGAACCATAATACAGACTATCGAGTAAAGAGTGCAATATGGGGTACGACCTGGCTTCGTGGCTTTAGTTTAACCATCCCGGCACAGAATCGATCCTTTGCCAAAGGACGCTGTTTGTAGAGGCAATTGCGTGGTGCCGTCGGCCGACGTGGTGGCCGTGTCATCACGTGTGCGGTAGTCACGTGAGGATATGTCAAAAGAAAACACCATGTCCACACTATATAATAAAGTAATACACATTTGAATAAAGAGGAAATATGTGTTGAATTAGCATACTATATCACCTTTCCTCCATAAAATAAAAAAATAAAAATAATACAATAACCTTAGAGACAGAAAAATGTCAATACAATTCATATTCTTTATATTTTTCGGGTACCTTAACTACTCCAGAAGAACGAGTAACTGCACCACCTTGAATAGGCGGTTCACCTGATCTTGCCATTGAGTGTTCAAATACACTGGAACTAGACTTATTAAGATCAGCATGATCATTTACATCAGAAGAGATAACATCTGTGGACAGCATGGAATCAAAGTTCTCTGTAGAACAGCACGTCTGATTATAAATGACTGCTTGATCCCTAGAAATAGGAATCAAACTATTTTTGTTCCTCCAGCCTCTTCCCTGTAGCAAAACTGAAGCAGCTTCAGTTTTGATTACTTTCACTGGTGAAGTATCTTGAGATTCACCTTTCAATACCCTGTGTGGTTTCCCAAGAGAACAAAATCATTTACCTTGATATCAACATCACGTACCCTAAATCTTTTGTCATACCAACTCTTTTGTTTGTCTTGTTTGTTCAACACTCTTTCTCTCGTATCCAAAGAGGTAACTTTACTTCTACTTGACTCCTGGCCAGACATTAGTTGAAGCCACCCTGGGAAAAATTTAGATTTGGCATCTCTACCTCTTAAGCAGATGAAAGGAGCCACCCCAGTGGTCATATGAGTGGTAGTTAAGTAACTCCAAATCTTGTCTTCTAAAAATTCCATAGCATTCAGTCTTGCTGAAAGAGCTGTTTGGATACCCTCCTTGAGAATACGAATGGCCCGTTCTACTAAACCATTGGAAGATGGGCTATAAAGAGCTACTTGTAAATGAGTACTATCTAAGCTGGTTATAACGTTGTTCATTTCTTTGGACACAGAGTGAGTGTCATTGTCAGTAACCAAAGACTATGGGCATCCTTCAACTAAATATACTCTCTTTAGAAAATCAATAGCAGACTTTGTGCTTGGTGTATTCACAAATGAATAGTATATCCATTTGGAAAAATAATCTACTAGAACAATACGAAATCTCTGGTCAGCAGGTAACAAACCGAAAGGCCCAGACTAATCTAATGCTACCTTGACCCAAGGACCTGATGGTAAAGAAACAGGATGAAGTGGTTTAACATTGGGAATCCAATGTTTGTCCGAAACCAAGCACTGAGGACATTTATCAGCAAAGATGGCAACCATTTTATCCATACCTGGCCACCAAATGAACTGTATCAGTTTTTTACAAGTGGAAGAGATACCTAAGTGAGCACTGTGTGCTAACGAAATAATGCGATCACGTAAACCAGAAGGTGGAATAAACAAGCTACCACGCATAAAAATTTGTTCTGTTCACCAGATCTCCGCAGCCACACTGGCAAAACTGCGTAATTCTTCTGATTGCAATTTTCCAGAAGGCCAACCAGGCTTACTGAAATTGACAACTGTTTGGAAATGTTCATCCTTTATAGAAGCAGAATTCCATTCTTCTTCTCATATAACTCCTTCACATGCATTCCCCACATCCACCATGGCCACAATACATTCCTTATCCCCTCCAATGTCAGCTTCACAACCTAATTGCATGTGGGATAAACAGTCCGCTGTAAAATGTTTACCACCTTGTATATATTTTACTGACATGTGAAATTCTTGCAGCTTAGACAGTAATCTCACTAAACATGAAGACGCTTTGCCCAGACCGTTGCCACTTAACAGATATACTAATGGTTTGTGGTCCGTGAACTAGTCAAAAGATGTTCCCCAAATGTAAGTCTTAAACCACCCAGACACAAGCAAGCGCCTCCCTGCTCAATAGTACTGTAATGCATGGTAAATAACCTCCGCAGGAGAGAGTGTTCTCATATTCACCAACCAGTTGTCTAAACACTGCTCCTATACCCTTAATACTAGCATCAACCATGATGAGTGATTTACCTTTTGGATTAAAGGACTGTAGGCCAGGAGCATTAGTTACCAATGCTTTGATTTCTTGAAATACGTGGTCAGTTTGTGGAGTCCACACTAACTTGACTCCTTTTTTTAATTGTGATTGTAATGGTAGTACCTGTAAAGCACATCCGGAATAAAGCGTGCATAATATTCACACAACCCTAGGAAAGATCTCTGTGTGTCTTTGTCTTTTGGAGCTGGTTCATCTCTAATGGCTTCCACATTACATGCTTTTGGTTTGATTCCCTTGCCGAGATTGTGTGTCCTAAATATTCTACTTGTTGTACAAACAATTTACATTTATTCATCTTCACTGTCATACCATGCTTTCCTAAAGTCTGAAATACCTTGTTTAAAACAAGCATGTGTTCTTCTTCAGTTTTAGTATAGACCAAGATGTTGTCTTGAAACACTTGAATATGAGGTACATCACTAAATAAGGTGCCCATCAATCTCTTGAAACACTTGCAGCTGATACAAGGCCAAACGGTAGTCTTAAATACTTAAACGCTCCAAAAGGAGTAACAAAAATAGTTAAAGATTGCGATTCCGGACTAATAGGTACCTGATGGTATGTGGAATGAAGGTCAATTGTCGGAAAAAACTTTGCCCCAGTAATGTTTGCCATAATTTCCTGTATGCGTGGAAGAGGGTGACAGTCCACCAAAATATTTTGGTTGAGTGACCTCAAGTCCACACATAGCCTCGGATCTCCTGAGCGTTTTCTGGTCAAAACTAACATAGAAAACCACTCAGAAGAATCTGTTTTGGCAATAACTCCCCGAGAGATGAGTGTCTCTAACACAACTTTTAAATCATCTCTTGTACTTATTGGTTCGAAACGCACCTTGTGTATGACCCGGACAAATTAAAAAAAAAAGCTTTATCATGTGTTTAAAACCTTTCACATTGCCTATGGTGTCATTGAACACATTGGGAAACTTTCCCGCCATGTAATGTGTTACGGTTTCATGGTTCTCTATAGCTAGAACTGGCATGTCTCCTAAAACTATAGGATCTTCTTGCCCAGGACGCAAATAAATACCCAATTTGCCGAGATTCATCCATCCAATAATGTCCCTGCCTTTAACTGCAACATTAGTGTCAATCTGCCTGCCTAAGACTTCGAGTGCAGCAGCTATATAACCATTGAGCTCGATATACTGTCCCCCAAATGCCTTTGGGCAAATGTCAGGTATACTCAAAACAGTATTACCAGGCCAATGCTTATAGAATGTCAAATCAGCTAGTATGGTGACTGGAGCTCCCAAATCTGCCATCATAGTGAAAACCTTGCCATCTACAGAAGCCTGACAGAAAGGACCTCTGACGGCTTGTACCTGTTTACAAGAAGGGGTGTTAACAGTAAGAACAGCATTTGAAAATCTCTCACTGCACTCATTCGAGTCTTCTGAGTCAATAGGAACATCCACATGACTAATTCTGACCCTATCAGAATTGACTGGTACACTTCTACATAGTACTTGTAAGTGCCCCCTTTACGGCACACAATACATCTCATGCCCAAAGCAGGGCACGTGGGATGATTACCTAAATGATTTCTGCACCCACACCTGTAGCAAACTCCCGTCTTAGGCTTTGAAACTTTGTTAATGGCCGCCACCACTGAATCATTAGTGACCACATTAATGGGAGATGTGGTATGAAACCCATTGGTTTGCGCACTAACTTGAGTATTCATAACCTGAGAAGTTATTATAGATCTTTCTATACTCCTAGCTATGTCAACTGTCTCACTCAAAGTAGGATTTTCTGAACTTTCTTAGAGTAGCAATTGAAAACAAATTGGTCTCTTATATAAATATCCACATTGTTTTCAAATTCACATTTGGAAGCCAACGCACGTAAGGTAGCTATATACTCCTCCACAGTTTCATCTGCCGCCTGTTTACACTTTGAAAAGTTATGTCTCTCAAATAGCACACTTGACCCATCAGTATATTGCTTCTGCATCCTCTGCTTTGCCTCCAAGTACACATTACAGGTGGTATCCTCCCCAACTGGTGCAGTAACCACAGGCAAGTTATCAAAAGCCCTTTGACCTGCAATGCTCAGGTGATTAAAAAAAAGCTTTGCTTTTCTGACAGGAGAATAAGCCACAGCATCTATAGCAGTGATATAATTTTGAAATATGCATAGCCATTCCCTCTATTTTATGTCTGGCCAGCCTGGTTTCCGTAAGAAAGGTAGAGGTTGCACAGCTCCTTGTACAGTTACCATTACTTGTAAGCGAAGTAACAAAATGTTATGAGAAATACATTTGCTTAAAGTCAAAATCCTCACGAGTCCAGCAAAGTAATAAATGAAAAGGAACTCCTCACCTGAGAAAAGTTTAGCAGTTTAGGTATAAGTAGAATGGTAAACTCTTTAACTCTGTTAGAAGGCGTGTTCACCCGATTAAGCGCTTCCGTATAACAGCGTTTGTACTGCTGCTGAACGCGTCATCCGACTAAACAAAGATGGCCACCTACGTCGAGTATATACGTGACAACGCTCAAGATGCAGGTTCAAGGGTGAAGCTTGCGTCACAAGAAATCCAAGATGCATCAGAATGCAATAGGAGCAAGCATGGAGAAGACGCCAAGATACTTAGAATGATGCCGGCAACCGCTGCACGGAATCCTTCCGGTGTTTAAATGACGCCGCGGACTCTCAACGGCATATCAAATGCTCCAAGTAAGAAATTACTCACTTCTTTTTTAAATTCTTTGACGAGCATACTCCTTCATGCCCAACAACATCTGAGTAAGATGTTCAGTCGGTGGGTCTTTCGATGTGCCGAGATGCGTGGACTGCATATATTCCACTCGAGGAAAAAAAGAGGAGAACCCCACTCCTGGTACCAAAATGTGGGAGGGAAGAAATGAAGAAAAATCCAGAGGCAGCTAAATAAAGTTGAAGGAAAGTTTATTCCTTAAGTAACGACCCACGACTCAAGGAACACAGCAGACTCCACGAAGCTCAGCTGAAGTTCCAAGAACCATCCAGCCCATTCCAAAGAAGGTGGAACATATGTCAAAAGAAAACACCATGTACACACAATATAATAAAGAAATACACATTTGAATGAAGAGGAAATATGTGTTGAATTAGCATACTATTCTGCCGAAGCAAGACAAAAAAGGTAGCCTTGAGTACTTAAAAATGCCAAAGGTAGTTATAAAGGTGGTAAGTTCTTGGGACTCAGTAGATAAGGCTATCTGATGGTAAGCAGAGTGCGAAACTATGGTTGAAAAATACTTGGCTTGCCCTATATTGGACAACATTTCTCAGATGTGCGGTAGTGGGTGACAGTCAACAATAATATTACGATTAAGGGAGCTCAAGTCCACACACAGGCGAAGATTCCCATTTTTCTTGGCCAAAATGATGGGAGCGCCCATCATTTTGACGTCTGCGCCCGTCCGCGCCCAGACGGGCCCAGGGGCCTCAACCAACATCAATACTATCAAATATTCCTCCACAGAACTTAGACTTTTAGCCCACCCCTACGCCCCCCTCAAACCTGCCGTCCATAAGAGTATAATGAAAAACAACATCTTCCAAAAACTAAGCTGTTCGACTTCCCTGCCCCTCCATTCCCCCCACCCCTAGATCTTCTACAGCTACTTATCCTGCCTGGCACATTTCCTATCTCAGCACCCGCTCTCCGGTCAAGCACCAGCTTGACGTATTCCTGCTGCTGACATCCGAAAAACCAGATATCCTTCTGGTCACCGAAACATGGCTAACCGAGGACTCTGCCCCAGACATCTTAGCATCACTCCCCTCTGACTATTACAACTTGCACGCCAACCGGTCCCCAGGAAAGAGTGGTGGTGGGGTAGCTGCTATCATACATAAAAACCTCAAGTTTATTACTCTCACTTCCCTTGTCCTCCCGGAAGTTGAGAACATTGTTCTCAAACTCGACACCAGCAATGGCTCTCTTGTCTTTGTGCTCATCTATCGCTCCCTCAGGCAATGCCTACTTTTCCCCTATCACTGAGCGAACAAATGGCAAACCTCGTCACTAATTACCCTATGTTTTACTCATAGGAGATCTGAATTACTGATTTCAGGATGCCTGGGGCAGACACCACGCCACAGAACTCTCTGAGTTGCTCTCAAACCTGAATATGATCCAACATGTACTAGCACCTACCCATGAAAAGGGACACATTCTGGACCAAATCTGGTCCTCCAACATCATTCTATCAGTGCCCTCAATCTCACCATGCATCTGGTCACACCATCATCTACTGAAATTCACGGCCTCCATAAACGCCAGGGTCAAAGCCCCCACTGCTGCAGGAGGGGTGACTAGAAAGTGGAGGACACTTAACGAATCAGATTTCGTTAACACGCTGGCCAGCTCAGCTCCCACCTTCAACCCCGATGTCAACATCATGGAAAAGAACATATCGAATTGGCTACTGCTGGCCTCCAATACTCATGCTCCCCTCATCAAATTCTCCCGCGCCCGTCATTCGGACGCTCACAAATGGTTCTCTGTTGAGTTAAAAAAACAAAAACTTAAGCTCCGCCAAAAAGAGAGGAAATGGAGGTCCAGATACTCAACAGAAGATAAACTGCAGTTTGTACAGGCTCGTAAAGAGTATAAAAAAGTAGTACTAGAAACAAAGGCGGCCTATTTCTCAGCCAGAGTTCTCAACGCTCAGAATAAGTCTAAAGAAATTTTCATGATACTAAACGACCTCTGCAACTCTGAGAGAACACTTCCCAGTCAGTCTCCGACTCAAGAGCTATGTAACTCCCTGAATAATTTTTTTCAGGATAAAATCTCCACCATCAAAGCTAGCATCTCTACTAGTACTCATATAGAACCCCTGACCAGCTGGCCTACTAACTCTGCAACTCTATCTCACTTTCCGATTATCTGCCCCCTGGTATTTTCAGAACTAATGACCCGTGTCAAATCTGGGTATCTAAACGACTATTGCCCTCCCCACGTTATGAGGCTTGCCCTTGCTAACCTCTCTCAGCATGTGCTTCCCTTCCTTAATCAATCTCTAGCGCAAGGCTCGGTCCCTACAGCCTTTAAGAACGCTATAGTGGTCCCTCTGTTGAAAAAGCCAGGGGCTGATCCTTTACATCGCTCTCCTGCCTTTCTTGGCTAAAATCTTAGAAACCCATGTTGCAGGCTGCCTTTCTGGCTTTATTGAACAAACGGACTACCTAGAGCCTCGCCAAGCTGGCTTTTGGCCTGCTCACTCCACGGAGTCGGTGATCGTTGCAGCACTGGACACCCTGAGAGCTAACTCAGACAAGAACATCCCTCAGGCCCTGGTGCTCTTAGATCTGTCAGCCGCTTTTGACACGGTCGATCACAAAATCTTGATGGACCGTGTCACGCAGGCCGGCATACAGGGCCCCGCATTCAATTGGATAAAGTCCTTTCTCGAAGACAGGACACAGGCGGTCCGTCTCGGTCCTTTTACAGCCCCCAAGCTCTCCACCACTTGTGGGGTGCCGCAGGGCTCGTCCCTGTCTTCACTCCAACCTCTATCTAAAACCTCTGATCCACTCACTAAAAGATAGAAAGGTAACGACTTTTAACTATGCTGACGATCTTCAGCTGGTGTTCACCTTGGACTCGGTCGTCTCGGCCGCTGAATTTCAAGCCACCATGCTTCACATCCAGCGCTGGATGGACCTCAATCACCTCAAACTGAACCCGGGCAAGACTGAACTAGTTCTACCTGGGAAGAGTGAGACCCTGTGGGGCCACCATTATTGGCCTTCCGAACTAGGCACCCCCCCAACCCTTCATCCGCTGTGAAGAGTTTGGGGGTTACCATTAACTCTGACCTATCACTCAAAGGACAAGTCGGTGCAGTGGTCTCTTCTTGTTTCTTCCAACTGCGTAAAATTCGCAAGATCGCTCACCTGCTATCTCACTCAGCACTTATACGGATGTATGTTGATGTATGTTGATACATCGCGCACCATTACATCTCGCGATTTTACCACGCGTTAAATACATCGCAAAGTCCACAACATCGTCAATTTTAACATCGCACGTTGTTGCAACGCCAATGCGTTGATTGCTATTGGCAAGTGCATAACATCGCAGAGTACGAAACCGCACGTCATCACAACGCGTTCTTTGTGTCCTACCACAGTTTTTGCATTATTGTGGCCCAATGCGTGATCCCGCCTCTAACCCCTGGCCCCCACTGCCCCCCCACCCCCACAACGCTAATTCTTTCCTTTCTATTTTTCCCAATTTCTATTTTTTGTTTTTTTTAGTTTTTGTCAATACATAGTGCAAAATGCCTGACCCCACCTATTCATGCACGCGACATGAGAGGGTTAACCCCTCTCCCACACTGTGGCGCACTCGGAAGTAGTGGGACCAGCCAGGTGAGTGCCTTTCCCATGCACTTGCGAGCAGCAGACCAGGGGGGGAGTGCCTGTGCCATACTGTCACTGAGACTTTTTCAGATCCTGCTGCGAGGGAGAGGCACTCAGCTGCTACTGAGTGATATTTGCATTTCGAAATTCCTAATCCCGATGAGCAGGGTACAGCGTTTCAGCTGTTTCTAATATTCAAATCTTGTGTTCCCAGCACTCGGCTCTAGCCAAAAACACGGCAGACTGCGTTTATAGTATCTGCCACTTGGTGGCAGCGGAGTCAGATTTTGCAAGAACTGCTTGTGACATTTTTATGTGCAAAATTGTAAGGATGACGTATTTGTGTGAATCCAGCAATTAATGGATTGGACAGCCCACCACAAACCCATAAGGGTTTACAGATCCTTCATGAACTAATGTGACGCTCTGGTCGCCATGTAACAGAATGGTAAAATCAGAGGTGTGCAAATTAGCGCAACTCTATTTCGCCAACATTACGAACCTCAAAAAGCTGACAAATTAAAAAGAAAGTTAGGGGGAACGTTAGTACTTCAAAAAGTTGCATCTTGCTGTATCTTGCAAAATCTTTTCACAACCGTGGCAACTTTTGAATGTTATAAATCTGCGTACTTCAATCAATTTTGCCTTCAGATTTAAAGTATGAAGAGCCCTAAAATCAAGGTTAGTTTAGAGCCCTGGTGCCTTGTTCATTCATCCACCCACCCTTCCATCCATCCATCCACCCATCATTCATCCATCCACCCTTTCATCCAGCCATCCACCCATCCACTTCATCCATCCATCCACCCATCATTCATCCATCCACCCATCCACTTCATCCATCCATCCACCCATCATTCATCCATCCACCCTTTCATCCATCCATCCATCCATCCATCCATCCATCCATCCATCCATCCATCCATCCATCCATCCACCCATCATTCATCCATCCACCCTTTCATCCATCCATCCACCCATCATCCATCCACCCACCCATCATTCATCCATCCACCCTTTCATCCATCCATCATTCATCCACCCACCCTTTCATCCATCCATCCATCCACCCATCATTCATCCACCACCTTTTCATCCATCCATCCATCCATCCATCCACCCATCATTCATCCACCCACCTTTTCACACATCCATCCACCCATCCACTTCATCCATCCACCCATCATCCATCCATCCACCCTTTCATCCATCCATCCACCCATCATTCATCCACCCACCCTTTCATCCATCCATCCACCCATCATTCATCCATCCACCCTTTCATCCATTCATCCATCCACCCATCATTCATCCACCCACCCTTTCATCCTTCCACCCAGCCATCATTCATCCATCCACCCATCCATCCACCCATCCATCCATCCACCCATCATTCATCCATCCACCCTTTCATTCATCCATCCATCCACCCATCATTCATCCACCCACCTTTTCATCCATCCATCATTCATCCACCCACCTTTTCACACATCCATCCATCCACCCATCATTCATCCATCCATCCACCCATTCATCCATCCATCCATCCACCCATCATTCATCCACCCACCCTTTCATCCATCCATCGACCCATCATTCATCCACCCACCCTTTCATCCATCCATCATTCATCCACCCACCCTTTCATCCATCCATCCAACCATTATTCATCCAGCCAGCTTTTCACACATCCATCCTTTTGTTCCGGACATTTTTCCCTAGAGAAACAGTGTTTGATGGGCTTCACGAAAAATGATGTGTGCCGAATACCAAGCAATGATGACATCGCGACAACGATATAATCACATCATAGTAACATCGCGTGACTGCAATAACATCGCGTCTACAAATGAAGCGTGCCAATGTTTAAATAACAAACAATGCTATTATAATAAGCAATGCTATTATAACATCATTAATTATTAATTTAATTATTAATGTATTTTTGTAGTTTTTTTTCGCATTAACGTTTACATCGTCTACTTTCCCATCTGTGCATGCTATTATAACATCATAATAATGATGCGTGCCAATGTCTAAATAATAAACAGTGCTATTATAATAAGCAATGCTATTATCACCAAACACCAATGACTGCAATAACATCGCGTCTACATGCTATTATAACATCTCGCGTGACTGTATACATTTTTTTTTGTAGTTTTGTTTCGCACTAACGTTTGCGTGATGCGTGCCAATGTCTTAAATAATAAACAATGCAATTATAATAAGCAATGCTATTATAACATCTTTCCCGTCTGTGCATGCTATTCGCGTGACTGCTATTGTAACATCATAATAACATCGCGTGACTGTGCCGGACAGTTGTAGAGGAACAGTGCTTACTGTGCCGGACAATTGTAGAGGAACAGTGCTTAAGCAGTCAATTTGAACATCGCATTAACGTTTACATCGTTTACATCGTAAAGGTGCGTTGTTCTGGCTTACGTTGGTATGCCTTACGATGTAAACGTTTAAGCGTTGCTGTGCCTTACGATGTAAATGTTATCGCGATGTTCTAATTGCGTTGTAACGTCCTCGCGAAGTGATCACTTCGTTGCGATGGTTGTTCGCTACTTATACAAGTCGTTATCGCCTTGGTCCTCTCACGTCTCGACTTCTCTAACTCCATTTATCTTGGCCTGCCCCTGTTCCTACTTAACCGTCTCCAACTGGTGCAGAACCAGGCCGCAAGATTAATCTTTAAACAACCTAACTGGCAATCTGCTAGACCTTCACTGGCTCCCAATAGCCCAACGTACAGCATTTAAGACAAGCTGTCTGATCTTCAAAGCACTACATTGCAGGAGTCCTAAATTCATCAGCTGCATGATTTCTAAACATATCCCACGGCGTAACCTGCGCTCTGCCCATCTCCATCTACTAACTCTCCCCCTCTTCAAGCGCAAACGTCAAGGTGGCTGCAGGTTCTCCTACCTCGCCCCTAAATTCTGGAACACTCTACCTCTAGCAATCAGGAGTTGCGATAATCTGTTAGGTTTCAGAAAGGTACTCAAAACTTGGTTATTTAAGCAAGCTTATGCATAGGTCCTCACGCTGCCAACATTACTCAAGTCTAGCGCCATGAAACCTCTTGGTGTCCGTGCGCTTTTACAAGTTCCTTATAACATAACTTAACATAACATAACATGGGAGATAACCATTCTGCCTAGTCTGTGGGAATAACAATACCTTCCTCTTTAAGCTTTTCAAGTAATATTCTCAATTCAGAGCGAACACCAATAGGAACAGGTCTGACTTTATGAATGATAGGTATAGCATTGTTCTTTAATCTGATCTCATGCTCAAAACCATTGACAGTTCCAATCTCATCCTTACAAACTGTCGGAAATTTGTGCATAAGACTCACCACAATATTACCCATTGAATCATCAGAAAGAGACAGCAAAGGCATATCTCCCAGGACAATGGTATGTTTGTGATCCGGGTTAAGGTATATGCCCAACTTAGCTAGATCCATCCAGCCAACAAGGTGTTTACTATTAACAGCTACATAAATGTTAGTATGTACCACTCTGCCTAAGATTCTTAAATCATCTAAGAAAAAACCAAGGAGATCAATTTCCTTATCCCCAAACGCTTTGGCACAAATGTCAGGTGCATTTAGTTCAAGTGTAATAGGCCATAACGAATGAGAAGTAGTGTCAGCTAAAACTGTAATGAGCGCTCCTGAATCAGCCATATCTTTCAGAGATTTCTCTCCAATTAAAGCTTGACAAAACAGACCCTCTCTCTATTTTTCCTAAATCCTGTCGATTATTAATAGTGAGTACAAATTAGACATATTGTATGTGCAATCACAAAAAGTATTTTCAGAATTGTCCTGACCTGATCCGTGTTGTAAGTCAACACTATGTATACTTGTTTTACGAACAATGCCCTGTGACCTTCAAACCGCGTGAAAATGTCCAAATATTGGCGATCAACGTCAATCTCCTTCGATGTGACTTGCGCAAGGTCCCTGACAGAGTCAGTACGGCCGAACAGCATATGGAAACCCTCCAGATGAACATTAAGTCACTCAGGGAAACGGTCATGGAGATACAAAAAAAAGACGATTAAACTTGATGAACGGGCCGAAGATCAGGAAGGGTGCTCGAGAAGGAACAACCTCCGGTTTATGGGATTCCCGGAGCGGGCGGAGGGTCCCTCAGCAGAGCTATTTTTTGGAGGACTGGATCGTGAAAGTACTTGCACCCGAGAGAATGTCCAAGTTTTTCAACATCGAAAGGGCCCACAGAGCACTGCTCCCCCCGCCGCGACCCGGGGCTCCACTGATGGCCATCATAGCCTGATTGTTTAATTACGGGAAGTGATCCTGCAAGCTACTCGTACAAAGGATGCCATGCATTTTGAGGGTCATCCGATTGCAATTTACCCGGATTATACACACCGGGTGCAAGACCACCGATGCACCTTTTTGGTGGCGAAAAGGCGGATTAGGGATGCCGGGATGAAGTAAAGCCTTCTGTCAGGATCCCTAACGTGAGTTCCAAGACGAAGCGCAAGGGATTAAGTTCAAGAGGCGCTTCGGTGTGGAATAAGCTTCAATGGTCGAGTTGGTGGCATGCCCGCAATTCCAAGATGGCCGCTAAGGCGCTGGGGTCTGCGGTCTAGTTGTTAGGAAATTCAGAGAGACTGTGTGACGCGCGCACGCCTGAAGTATTGCGCACTTCACTAAGACATTCCCTCAGAGAAGTCAGGTTCCGCGAGTGTTCCCAGTTTTGAAGTGAATTCTTTTAGAGTAGAAGTTTTTCTTGAGAGCAACCCTTGGTGAACCATTCTTAGACAAGAATCCGAAACTTACCGAAGAAGAAAGGAAGACGCTTGGAATCCGAGAAGGACTACATACGGGAGTCGAGTACGGAGTTACCTCGTCTCTTCAGAAAACGAGTGAAGACTTCAGCCGCGCCCTGAAAAGTAGAAAGCTAAGTGAATTATAGGAAGAATTTACAGGCACATTAATGTCAAATAATGTTTAGTGATGAAGAACCGCTAATAATAATTAAAGACTTACTGTCGTGAGCAGCGATAAGCGTTCAGAGTCCTGTAAGAGAAAAACAGAACATTTATGAATATTGTGAAAAGGCCTAGAGAGATGAAAAGACAACAAACAGACTAAGAAAAGTAAACTAGAGAAGAAACGAGGTAGACTCACCTGAGTTAACCCAACACAGTGATAACCTGAGGAGAGAAGACACAAGAAGAGATTATCAAAAAGGCGACAGCTTAGAATATAAAAGAAAAAGCAGAATAAAGAAAAAACTACGAGAGGAAAGAGAAAGCTACCACTAAATTAAAACTACTGGTAGGTTTTTAAAAAGAGAAAGAGTAGAAGCATAACACATAAAAGATTGAAAAGGTTGACTAATAGATACATATTTTACAGATAAGTAGCAACAGCAATAACAAGAAAAGAAGAAGTCAGAGTCTGACAGGAAGAGCAGCACAGAGTTCAGGATTCTGGGTAGGTAGCGAACACAAGAGAAAAGAAAGGAAAAAGATACGATAGAGTAGAGAGGGAGAAATAATAAATTGTTGTGTGTTTAGTTACCTTTAGGAGTCTTCAGTAGCAGACCGAAAGCAGAAGAAGAATTCCAGATAGGAAACCAGAAGGTCCAGAACCAGTCTCTTCTTATTGTTTATTATTTTATCCACTTTCCCCCTTCCCCCTCACTAATCAGTTGGCGCCAAAGCATATCTTGGGGCGAAGTGGTTGGTAGGTGGAGTTGGGAAGCTAGCGACTTCTGTTCATGTGCAAGACAACAGTAATCAGCGAGTAGCTGAAGGTGAGCTCTGACACCTTCTCTTCCCAGTCAAACTACGAATTGAACATAAAGGCAAAGCTCTGTTTTTCTTCTCAGTGGCGAAGGCCTCTGAAAGGATGGATACTATAGGGGAACATGGCGACCATCGGAACTCACAGCCCAACTCGAGGAAGGCAACGGACTCGTCGGATCCTACTACGAGACAGCGGCAACTGTCCGGAGGGAAGCTGCAAAAGGACACCGGTAATTCTGGAAGGGTCAAGGTGTGCAGAGATGGCACCCTGCAAGTGACAGGACTGTCGGACTCAGATATGACCTCATCAGACATTGTTCCTGAGTCTAATGTTTCCTGAGCTCCCGCTACGTGGAAGATGTGTAGGTTTACTGATCAGAACACTCAGATAAGTAGACGTTGGCGGGCCCACATTAAACGATTCTTTTTTCTGTGGGGGGAAGTAATGTATGTAAACCCTGTGACCAGGGAGGACCACGCCCCTCAGTAGAGGCTGGTGCCTGATCGGGGAGCTTGTCGAGTGCCTAGCCACTCGCAATGCACTTCTTTAAAGGAGAAATTACTACTGCTCATTAAATGATCTTTGAAGATGTAGCGTACAGCTGTGGTTCATGTTGCAGTGGATAGGTATCTTGTTTGAGAAATTTGTGGGGGGTGGAATGGGGCAGGAGATGGGGATACTCGCTCTCTACGGTGTCAAGAGGGACGGATCTATTTCACTGCCCAGAGGGTGGGGAAATGGGGGAGTCAATCAGTTCTGCTTGTTGTGCAATGTGTTTGGGAGGGTTTAAGGGATCCATGTCTGGGATGTAACTTATTGATGTGTGACCAATCTTGGTCGAGGATGGATGGGTGGGAACCCAGGGGTAATGCCAACGCCGAATCACCATGGTTTCCCCCATTATGAAATTGCTTACCTGGAATGTACGAGGTATAGCAATGCTCAAAAAACAGAGGAGGGTGTATGCATATAGAATCACGATAGCAGGCCTCCAGGAAACACATATCTGGGGTGACACACTGCCTTATCTAAGGCATAGATGGAGAGGACTGCTGTCTGCCATTTCATATTCGGGATTTGCCCGGGGGTCTCTCATTTGGGTAGCCCTAGGGACCCCCTTTCAACACATGCATCATGTGATTTACCCTGAGGGGGCTTTATGTGATTTTATATGGGAGGCTGGATGGACAAGAGATCTGTTTTATTAATGTATACACTCCTAATTCAGATAACCCGGACTTCTTCCCTGACGTGGTGGCCACAGCGGCTCCATATCTGGGGGGGGAATAATTATGCTGGGGGATGTTAACAGTGTGCTGGATGGGACATTGGACCAGGAGCCCCCTCGGGCAAATACTAAACCGGGGATGACCGAGGCCCTGGGGGACGCCCAGGAGGGATTAGGACTGTTGGACGTGTGGAGGATGAGACATCCAGGCAGTAGGGACTTCTCTTGTCATACCCCAGCAACGGATACATTTAGCAGGCTGGACCAATTTTTTGGATCAGCGGACCTGGTCTCTAGGGTGGGGGAAATAGTATACCTCCTGAGGTATATCTTGGACCATTCCCCCTTGATGCTATCTTTAGGTACTGAAAGGCCCAGATCTGAGATCCCTACATGGAGGTTCCAGGATGAGGCGCTCACGGATCCACCCTTTGCTAACATGGTAGAAGAAGAGCTCTTTAGATATTTTGAAACAAATTGGGATTCAGCGTCCTCAAGAGCAATGGAATGGGAGGCCATGAAGGTGGTGATCTGGAGGGTCTGCATTAATACAACTTATGGCATCCGCCGGCAGCTTGAACGGGACATTAAAGTGCAGGAAGGGAAGCTAGCGGAGATAGAGGCGTCGCTTCTCACGGCTCCCCGTCGTTTGAATGAGTGGCGTACAGCCTGGGAGCAGCTGTTGGCGGCATTATATCATCTAGAAAAGTTCCACTACACAGCGTACCAACAGCGTCTGCATATGAAGGGTGACCGGTCAGGAGCCCTGCTCGCCAAGTTAATCAAGAGTGAGACACGTGTACCCCATAGTGCAGATGCAGTCCAGGGAGGGAAACACAGTATATAACCAACGGAAAATCCTGGACATCTTGTCCGATTATAAAATGAGGTGCGCCAGATGTTGGATGACCCGATATCTAAAGAAGAAATACTGGGAGCCATACAAGCTGTAAAGCAATCTAAAAGCCCTGGGAGTGACAGTCCGAGTTCTATAAGAGGTTCGCACCCGTGTTGGTGGACCGCCTTTTAGAGGTATATAACAAAGCGCTGCAGAAGCAAACACTGACAACTCCTATGAGAGAAGCGTTAGTAGATATGATACCCAAGCAGACGGTGATACCTGGCTGCCGGGTTCATATAGATCAATTTCCCTATTGAATATAGATATAAAAATCCTGAGCGGAATCTTGGCGGCCCGGCTTTAGCCGCATATGCACCACTTAATTCATCCTGATCAGGCAGGCTTCATTCCTAAACGTGGTACTACCCATAATCTGCGGAGGCTCGGCCATGTATGGCATTTTCCCACTCTGGGTCAGGATGATTACGCCTTGGCGTTACTAGGTATAGAGCAGGCTTTTGATTCGGTCAAGTGGTCGTACATTTGGGAGGTCCTGCGAATAATGGGGGTGGGTGTACAATTTCTTAAATGGATTCAGTTACTCTACTCAGCCCCCCATGCTAGAATATGAATGTAGAGACTGGTCTCGAGGGCGTTTACACTGCAACGCGGAACCGGGCATGGATGCCCATTGTCGCTGCTCCTTTTTGCGACAGCGATGGAGCCGCTGGCGGCGGCTCTGAGAAAGGAACTGGCTGTATGGGGATCCCATTAGGAGTGACTAGTCATGTGGTATCCATGTACGTGGAGGATACTCTTGTGTGCATTCAACAACCTGCTCAAGCAATTCCTATTCTATTGGATGTACTCTAGAGGTTCGTGAATATTTCTGGGCTGCAAAGCTGGAAACAAAACTGCTCCCAATGGGAAGGTTAACATTACAGCCAGATGAGGTGGTGCCAGAAGTGGGACTCCCATGGGTGGAGACTGAACCCAGGTACCTAGAAATTAAACTGGCAGCTATGGCCGAGCAATATCTGACGCTTAATATAGGAAAAGTAATTGAGGGAATACACGATTCGGTGCGCTTTTGGCAGGGATTACCTCTGTCCCTTATGGGAAGGATAGCTATAGCAAAAATGATCATCCTACCGTGATGTCTTTATGCGATGCAGCACTCCCTCTACAGAATACCTCGACGACTTTTTGTAATCCTAGATAGCCTATTGCTAGATCTATGATGGGGCGCTAAACGTAAAAGGGTTAGTCTGGCCACATTGCAGATAACGTGGCAGACCAGGGGACTGGAGGTGCCCTGCTTGGAATTTTATTATATGGCCTCTCAGTTGCAGCACGCAGTCCACTGGGTGGATGAAGCCGAAAACTGCGAGAAGAATCTGCTGGCTGGAACCCTCGGGTACCGGTCACTGCCTGAATTACTGATGATGAGGAAAGGCGTACCCCGGCGTGCCCCTCCATAGTCCGACACGTGGCAGAAGTATGGGACCTTACGGTTAGGAAGGTGTTGAGACAAGCTCTGTATGCCCCGGACAAGCCCCTATGGGTGGTACAACCCTTCTCTAAAATTCTCTAAAACAATATATTACACGAGAAGAGGCGGTGAACATTTTTCATTTGGACAACGGACAGTTTCTGCAATATGAGAAGTTAGCCTAGGTGACTAGGGAGCTGTGGCCCTCATTCCCCGAGGAACCCCCTGTTGCAAATGTGTTGCAAGTGCTGCTATATATGGCCCAGGGACGAAGATTTATATTGCATTTGTACCGGGCAATCCAGGAGGATAAGGTGATTCAGACACTCCCTGTACAGGCACGATGGTCTACAATAGGGGACGACCCCATAACAGCTAAGGATTGGATCAAAATTCATGTGGTGGTGAAGCAAGTGAGCTCGAATACCCGTTTTAAACTGATACAATACAATTTTGTCCTCCAAACCTACCTTACTCCCAGGCGGACGCGGACTTCATACATATGTCATGGTCCTCTTCGAACATACGCTCTTACTGGACCGGTATCCTAACTACTTTACAGGAGGCTACGGGCAGGGTGATACTTCAGGAGATCCGCACAGTCCTGCTGGGTTTACCGGCCTAAAAATAAGAACCTCAGTAGGAAATTCGTGCTCTCGGGCTGGTGTTGGCATAACAACGGGAGGCCATGTTGTGGCTGAGCCACATTCCACCAAAAGAGTTTCTATGGGTGCAGGATGTGAATGAATGGGCTACGCTGAGGCAGTCCAATTGCAGAGGATCAGACGTGACAAAAAAGTGGAAGATGATTTATGGGCTTGGAGGGCAATGCTAAGAGATATGAAGGCAGAGCAGACACCTGGCGCTTCCCAGTCCAACAACTCAGAAACTGAGCTGCATCAAAAACGCTAGGATGACAACCATAGGGGGTAGGATGATACATGACTACGACATGAGAGATGGCACACAGAGGAGGATCGGAAGGAGAAATGTGCACACATGACATGGAGGGCGTGGTACGGGTATGGGTAGGTAGGGGAAGTTTAACCAAAAGGGTTATTTTGCCAAAATACATTAGTTAAGAATGTATGTTATATAAGATGAGGGGGTAAAGTGAAGCAATAACATGTTAGGTGCTGCTCATATGATGGATATGGCACTGTATGTATATATTTTTTCCCTCTTCTTTTTTGTTTTTTGTTTACCTTGCTGTAAGGTTTCAGAATATGTCTAAAAATGATGTACCCTCTGCTCTTGTTTCAAATGCCAATAAAGATATATAAAAAAATAAAATAAAACAATAATACACAGTCTGTTTCTTTCTATCCTTACTAAACGTGATGACAGAGATGGTACTGTCATCAGTTACAAGTGCAACAGAAGGATGTCCCTCTTGAGAAGCTAGGGCTTGAGTAGACCAGATGGAACATTCAATACTTTTAGCAATATCAATCACTTCAGAAAGTGAAGGATTGGGGCATGTAAGTAATCTCTCCTGCATTTGTTTGGAGAAATAATCAACTAATTGATCTCTAATATACGTGTCAACTGAATCTCAAACTCACAAGAAGCAGCTAAGGCATTCAACGCAGCTTCATACTCTTCTACGGTTTCATCGCTAGCCTGTTTGAGCATAACAAAACTATGCCTCTCTAACAATACACTGGGTTCTTCGGAATATTGTTTTTTAAGTCTTTAGTCTTAATATACACATTCCATACAGAATCACCCGCAGGACGAGGTTTAACAGGAAGATTGTAAAAAAACATTCTGTCCTGCAATACCCAGATGACTAAAATCAATGCGAGTTTCCTGTCAGGTGTGTAATCATGACCATCTATAGCAACCTGGTAACTTTCAAAATTGCGAAGCCATTGCTTCCATTTGATCTCTGGTTTGCCAGGTTTCTATAAAAAAGGAGGAGGATGTAAAACATTCTGAGAAGAGGCCATCCCTGAAAAAGAAAGTAGTTAAAGCAGAAAATAAATGAAAATGAATAAATAGAACAAATGGCTGAAAAACAAATGTGTCAGGCTTCTGTGCGATGTGCGCAGAAGAGAACTCCTCAGGATTCGAACGATGCACACATTGGTCCACCTCTCAATACCCCCAATTCCTTTTTCTTGAGTTTGACAATGTCTAGTTGCCCTTCATGACTGATCTCTAATATTTGTTTCCTCAAGTTTTTGGGCGGCAAAACACGATCACCCAGAGAATATACCCTGCATCACTTAAGGATAATTCCTCTTTGATTTACCACATTATCTTACACTCCTCTCCCAATTTGTTTTTGTCTGACCATCCCTCAATGATGAGTTTTTTCACTGTTACCAAATCTTCATCTTCTTGGTAGCCAGTCTCCCATTCTTCTTTTGATATAGTTACATCCCTCTCATTGATTACAGCCACACTATATTCATCCCATGTTGTTATTCACATGCTCACATAAAGGTAAGGGAGAATGACTCAAGTAATCGGCCACCTTATTCTTATTGCCAGGCAAGTATTCCACATCATAAACAAAATCTAGGAATCTGTGTGTCATTCTTGTTATGCGTGGAGTGACTCTGACTATTCCCTGGGACTTGAGGACCTTCACAAGAGGTTTATGATCTGTGCGTAATTTGAATCTGGTGCCCCACAGATACTGTATGGAATTCCTCTAAGCCCCACACTGCAGCTATCAAGTCCTTCTTGATTACCATGACTTTTTCCCCCACTGGGGACAAGGAACGAGAAGCACTTTTTCTTAGCCTTACTCCCTACATCTAAGACAGCATCCTCAAAACTTAAAATTCCATCATCACTCTGTGATCCACGTTCTCTTAACTGTTCCTCATCCTTATTCTTCTCCATTATACAATTGACTGAAGTTTTACTGTCTTTCTTTTTGCTACATACTTTGGCCCAATAATTCCACAGAACGAGCATTTGAATTTGATGGCCGGACAATTCTTGTAAGGTAACAGTTCCTAAAGAAATATATATGCCAGTATGGTCTACTATGCAAGAGAAAAGGGGAAAAAGGGGGGATGACAAAGTGTCACAGACAGGGTTCGAAAGAGGTAGTGTAATGGAGACTAGAGACTCCTGGATGGTACTAGAAGTGCCCTCACACACCCTTGCGGGTGCAAAGCATCATCATCGGGCTGTGCTCCTCGTGGGGGTGGCGCTGCAGTCCCTCACGGGCCCTAAAAAGGGCTCTCTATCGGAGATCTTTTGGTGGAGTCGCCGTAGTTGTGCGTGTGGGTGTGTGGGGAGGGGGGTGGTGGTGAGGCTAAAAAGACCTAATGGTGCCCTAACTATTTATTGGTGGGCCCAGGAGGTCTGCTAAAAATAACGGGGGATAATGTTATATAAACATTCTGAGTGGGGGGAAAAAAAAGCTGTAAATACGTCCCACTGCTCTCGACCCGTAAGAGTGAGGGTTTAAAGTGAGAGAGAGGGGGTACAGGTGGTGGTCAGCATGTTTCGCGCTGTTGCCGGTCCCTAATGGATCCTAGCGCTTCGTCAGGACCAAGGTGGTGATTAAAAAGAAGGGGGTGGGATTCAGAAACAAAAAGGGAGAGTATTCTGTAATCCCAGAGTCACAAAAAAGTTGTGGGAGGAGCACGGATTATTCGTGTCCTTGACGTCGAACCTGTGGGGGAGAGGGAGAGAATAAAACATAAAGAAATAATGTGGGGCTTCCTACGAAAGAGGGCTCGAAAAGCATGCACCAGAGAGAAGAGTATTCCAGCCGTAGTCGTGCTAGGAATAGGTGCTCGTGCCCTGTGTGACGTCGATGGAAGTGCCCAACAAAGGGGATTAAAACAAGACAGACGCAAACTGCAAGTGAGGTATCTCAGGTTGCCAGTATATAGTCCCTTCAAAGAAGAACAGGCTAAGTGTGATGGTGGGGTTTAAGAGACTCAGTGACAGCGGTGTGCGAGATGACGGGAGTTTACTCACACCAGTGGGCGATGGCTGACTCGTCTACAAGTGAGGCGGGAGGTACTAAGAAAGTTAAAATGACTCCCTGGCAGTAATTAAATAACATAGCCCAGACATTGGAGGGTGAATACTTATGAGTATGGCATAGACGTGGTGGGATCATGCCATGAGTTGCAAGTGCTGGGTATGTAAGAGTACAAATAACGAGTGTGGACGTGACAAAGAAGCTGAAAATAAATACATGCTTATAGACAATGATTGGATAGACAATCCTACCCGCAAGAAGTCAGGGTCCACGCAGTGCCGGATCTTGACCAACTGGGGCGGGGGCTACAGCTGTGAAGGTAATGGGTTAAGGATGGAAAAACAGGCAGCATAAGTTATGGGGGGGGGTTGTTGTTGTACAGTGGCTCGCACACGGGGCTGATAAGTGTAGACACGCCGTCTATCACAAAAGGCACAAAGACTGTATGAAGGTCGCTAAAGAGCATAGGACGTACTTACATCTGCCCCGGGAAATCGCCTCGACAACCTAAGGTGCCTCCAGGGTCGCCGGTACTGCTGTACGGCGGCGCAGTGTCTTAAATGTACGCTCAAAGATTGGTGGTCGAAGAGGTAGGGTAGATACTGAGGAGGGACTCAGCTACGTCTCAAAAGGGTAGCGGCCATCTTGGAACGGCAAAAAAGTCCGAACCTATTCCTATTGCTGTATGGCAATGGCTAGTATCGTAGGGGTTGGGGTTAGGGAGAGTGTGGGTATAGGTATCCCATATAGCCATATGCAGTGGTTGCGGAATGCGTATGGCTGTGTATCCAGTGTTGTTATGTTTTGGACTCAGCTACGTCTCAAAAAAGTGGCGGCCATCTTGGAACGGTAAAGCGTCCGAACCTTTGTCTATTGCTATATGGCCGGTGCTAGTATCATGAGTGGTGGGGTTGGGGAAAAGTGTGCGTATAGGTATACCATATAGCCATATGCAATGGCTGCTGACTGCATATGGTTTGATGATCCAGAATCGTTATGTTAGGACCATTGGAATGTATGTCATAAGTGTCAGTATGTCATAACATATAGAGGGCCAGTGTTATGCTTGTAAATGGAAAAAGTCTACGGGTTCCCCAAGGGGGCGGGTGCCAGGGGGTTTGGTATATATGGCAAATTGGCAGCAGTATATGCCAGGAGTTCAGTATACCAAGGGGGGATAGGGTGCCGCCATCTAAGTATGCTCTGTTATGATGGCACGGCAGGTGGAAGGTGTATTACATTGTTTCCAAATAGGTAATGTATCAGGCGTGGAGTGTACTCCACGGAATGTCGTCATTAAGGCCAGATACATTAGACTTGAGTCTAAAGACCCATCGCTGTTCGGTTTTGAAGAGGGTCCCAGCTGACCAGGAAGGGTTGTGATCAATGACAACCCAGCGTAAGCTCTCAGGGGGATGGTTGAGTTCGAGAAAATGGTTCTGCAACCTCGTTTGGGTTCGTTTGCATCTTATTGTGCTCTTGTGTTCCCCAATGCGTGTTTTGACGGGTCTTGACGTCATCCCGATATAGTGGAGTCCGCACGGGCATGTTAGTAAATAGATGCAGTTCTTGGAGTTGCAGTTAGTATGGCATTTTAATTGCCATGGTCTAGACATGCCTAGATCAACCTCCTTCGTAGATCTTGTTTGAGAACAGCACGAACACGACCCACAGGGGAAATGGCCAGAGATGGGAGGTAGGTGCCAAAGGGTTGGAGACGGTTTAGGAATGGTTCTGGGGCGTGTGTGTACAAGGATGTCCCTCAGGTTTTGAGTGCGTTTGAAGGCAAACAGGGGGGGAGGTCCCGGATCAAACGTCCCAGTACTTAGTATTCGCCAGTGTCTTTTCACTATTTTTTGGATAGTGTTGGAGCGGGGGGTGAACGAAGTCACGCAGGTCAGTGCGGAGTTCTCTGGTCTTGTTCTTGTTTCCAACAGGGACTCGCGATGGTTGTTTCTTGCCCTCTTATGAGCTGTTTTGATGATGTTGGTGGGGTAGTTCCTAGCAGTGAGGTTTTTACTCAGTATGGTTGCTTGTATCTCGAACTCGGTGAGGGTGTTACAATTTCTTCTTAGGCGGAGGAACTGGCCCACAGGGAGGTTATCCCTAAGTGATTTGGGGTGGTGGCTCTGATAAAGTAAGAGGCTATTTCTGTCCGTGGGTTTTTTGTAGTTGGTTGTGTAAAGCCCACCCTCTTTGAGTGTGATGAGGAGGTCCAGAAATGGTATGGATTCGGGGGAGTGGGTTCCTGTGAATCTGAGGAAAGGGTCAATTGTATTCATCCAAGTGAAAAAGGCGGTACATTCCTCTACACTGCCTCTCCAGAAGATGAGGATGTCGTCGATGTATCGGCGCCAGAGGAGGATGTTATCATGGAATGGGTTGGAGGGTGTCCTGATTTTTGCTTCCTCCAAGTCGGCCATATAGAGACATGCCAGGCTCGGCGCAAAGGTGCTGCCCATGCATGTACCTTGGATTTGGTGGTAAAGTTTATTGTTGAATGCGAAGAAATTTTCTTTAAGTGCAAGATGAGCACAGTTGCAGATGAAGGGTATCGGAGTGATGTATGGCCATGGGTCCACATTCTGTAGGGCACGTTCAAGGACTGCCAAGGTGGCGTCCTGCGGGATGTTCGTGTATAGTGCCTCAACGTCCATTGTCACGAGCAAGTCAATCGTCTCTGGGGAGTCAAATAGTTGTATCAAATTGAGTACCTCCATAGTGTCTCTCAGGTAAGTGGGTGTCTTGCTGACTAAAGGTCGCAAGAAGAAGTCGCAGAACCAGACGATCATCCTCAAACCAGCTGATAAGGGCGGCGCGATCGTCATCCTCGACAAAGGGATCTATGAAGCGGAATGTGAAAGACAACTTTCAGATACCAAATACTACCAACTCATTGAAACGGACCCAACGTCACGCCTTGTGAACAAGATACAGAGCCTGACCACAGAAGCTGAGGCTGAGGATTGGATCTCGCATGATGAGGCCCTTTTCCTGAACCAAACCAACCCACGGACACCGTATTTTTACTGCCTTCCAAAAATTCATAAAGGCATGAATCCTCCTCCGGGACGCCCCATAGTCTCAGGTATTGACTCCTTACTTGAACCTCTGAGTAAGTTCTGCGACTTCTTCTTGCGACCTTTAGTCAGCAAGACACCCACTTACCTGAGAGACACTATGGAGGTACTCAATTTGATACAACTATTTGACTCCCCAGAGACGATTGACTTGCTCGTGACAATGGACGTTGAGGCACTATACACGAACATCCCGCAGGACGCCACCTTGGCAGTCCTTGAACGTGCCCTACAGTATGTGGACCCATGGCCATACATCACTCCGATACCCTTCATCTGCAACTGTGCTCATCTTGCACTTAAAGAAAATTTCTTCGCATTCAACAATAAACTTTACCACCAAATCCAAGGTACATGCATGGGCAGCACCTTTGCGCCGATCCTGGCATGTCTCTATATGGCCGACTTGGAGGAAGCAAAAATCAGGACACCCTCCAACCCATTCCATGATAACATCCTCTTCTGGCGCCGATACATCGACGACATCCTCATCTTCTGGAGAGGCAGTGTAGAGGAATGTACCGCCTTTTTCACTTGGATGAATACAATTGACCCTTTCCTCAGATTCACAGGAACCCACTCCCCCGAATCCATACCATTTCTGGACCTCCTCATCACACTCAAAGAGGGTGGGCTTTACACAACCAACTACAAAAAACCCACGGACAGAAATAGCCTCTTACTTTATCAGAGCCACCACCCCAAATCACTTAGGGATAACCTCCCTGTGGGCCAGTTCCTCCGCCTAAGAAGAAATTGTAACACCCTCACCGAGTTCAAGACACAAGCAACCATACTGAGTAAAAACCTCACTGCTAGGAACTACCCCACCAACATCATCAAAACAGCTCATAAGAGGGCAAGAAACAACCATCGCGAGTCCCTGTTGGAAACAAGAACAAGACCAGAGAACTCCGCACTGACCTGCGTGACTTCGTTCACCCCCCGCTCCAACACTATCCAAAAAATAGTGAAAAGACACTGGCGAATACTAAGTACTGGGACGTTTGATCCGGGACCTCCCCCCCTGTTTGCCTTCAAACGCACTCAAAACCTGAGGGACATCCTTGTACACACACGCCCCAGAACCATTCCTAAACCGTCTCCAACCCTTTGGCACCTACCTCCCATCTCTGGCCATTTCCCCTGTGGGTCGTGTTCGTGCTGTTCTCAAACAAGATCTACGAAGGAGGTTGATCTAGGCATGTCTAGACCATGGCAATTAAAACGCCATACTAACTGCAACTCCAAGAACTGCATCTATTTACTAACATGCCCGTGCGGACTCCACTATATCGGGATGACGTCAAGACCCGTCAAAACACGCATTGGGGAACACAAGAGCACAATAAGATGCAAACGAACCCAAACGAGGTTGCAGAACCATTTTCTCGAACTCAACCATCCCCCTGAGAGCTTACGCTGGGTTGTCATTGGTCACAACCCTTCCTGGTCAGCTGGGACCCTCTTCAAAACCGAACAGCGATGGGTCTTTAGACTCAAGTCTAATGTATCTGGCCTTAATTACGACATTCCGTGGAGTACACTCCACGCCTGATACATTACCTATTTGGAAACAATGTAATACACCTTCCAACTGCCGTGCCATCATAACAGAGCATACTTAGATGGCGGCACCCTATCCCCCCTTGGTATACTGAACTCCTGGCATATACTGCTGCCAATTTGCCATATATTCCAAACCCCCTGGCACCCGCCCCCTTGGGGAACCCGTAGACTTTTTCCATTTACAAGCATAACACTGGCCCTCTATGTGTTATGACATACTGACACTTATGACATACATTCCAATGGTCCTAACATAACGATTCTGGATCATCAAACCATATGCAGTCAGCAGCCATTGCATATGGCTATATGGTATACCTATACGCACACTTTTCCCCAACCCCACCACTCATGATACTAGCACCGGCCATATAGCAATAGACAAAGGTTCGGACGCTTTACCGTTCCAAGATGGCCGCCACTTTTTTGAGACGTAGCTGAGTCCAAAACATAACAACACTGGATACACAGCCATACGCATTCCGCAACCACTGCATATGGCTATATGGGATACCTATACCCACACTCTCCCTAACCCCAACCCCTACGATACTAGCCATTGCCATACAGCAATAGGAATAGGTTCGGACTTTTTTGCCGTTCCAAGATGGCCGCTACCCTTTTGAGACGTAGCTGAGTCCCTCCTCAGTATCTACCCTACCTCTTCGACCACCAATCTTTGAGCGTACATTTAAGACGCTGCGCCGCCGTACAGCAGTACCGGCGACCCTGGAGGCACCTTAGGTTGTCGAGGCGATTTCCCGGGGCAGATGTAAGTACGTCCTATGCTCTTTAGCGACCTTCATACAGTCTTTGTGCCTTTTGTGATAGACGGCGTGTCTACACTTATCAGCCCCGTGTGCGAGCCACTGTACAACAACAACCCCCCCCCCATAACTTATGCTGCCTGTTTTTCCATCCTTAACCCATTACCTTCACAGCTGTAGCCCCCGCCCCAGTTGGTCAAGATCCGGCACTGCGTGGACCCTGACTTCTTGCGGGTAGGATTGTCTATCCAATCATTGTCTATAAGCATGTATTTATTTTCAGCTTCTTTGTCACGTCCACACTCGTTATTTGTACTCTTACATACCCAGCACTTGCAACTCATGGCATGATCCCACCACGTCTATGCCATACTCATAAGTATTCACCCTCCAAGGTCTGGGCTATGTTATTTAATTACTGCCAGGGAGTCATTTTAACTTTCTTAGTACCTCCCGCCTCACTTGTAGACGAGTCAGCCATCGCCCACTGGTGTGAGTAAACTCCCGTCATCTCGCACACCGCTGTCACTGAGTCTCTTAAACCCCACCATCACACTTAGCCTGTTTTTCTTTGAAGGGACTATATACTGGCAACCTGAGATACCTCACTTGCAGTTTGCGTCTGTCTTGTTTTAATCCCCTTTGTTGGGCACTTCCATCGACGTCACACAGGGCACGAGCACCTATTCCTAGCACGACTACGGCTGGAATACTCTTCTCTCTGGTGCATGCTTTTCGAGCCCTCTTTCGTAGGTAGCCCCACATTATTTCTTTATGTTTTATTCTCTCCCTCTCCCCCACAGGTTCGACGTCAAGGACACGAATAATCCGTGCTCCTCCCACAACTTTTTTGTGACTCTGGGATTACAGAATACTCTCCCTTTTTGTTTCTGAATCCCACCCCCTTCTTTTTAATCACCACCTTGGTCCTGACGAAGCGCTAGGATCCATTAGGGACCGGCAACAGCGCGAAACATGTTGACCACCACCTGTACCCCCTCTCTCTCACTTTAAACCCTCACTCTTACGGGTCGAGAGCAGTGGGACGTATTTACAGCTTTTTTTTCCCCCCACTCAGAATGTTTATATAACATTATCCCCCGTTATTTTTAGCAGACCTCCTGGGCCCACCAATAAATAGTTAGGGCACCATTAGGTCTTTTTAGCCTCACCACCACCCCCCTCCCCACACACCCACACGCACAACTACGGCGACTCCACCAAAAGATCTCCGATAGAGAGCCCTTTTTAGGGCCCGTGAGGGACTGCAGCGCCACCCCCACGAGGAGCACAGCCCGATGATGATGCTTTGCACCCGCAAGGGTGTGTGAGGGCACTTCTAGTACCATCCAGGAGTCTCTAGTCTCCATTACACTACCTCTTTCGAACCCTGTCTGTGACACTTTGTCATCCCCCCCTTTTTCCCCTTTTCTCTTGCATAGTAGACCATACTGGCATATATATTTCTTTAGGAACTGTTACCTTACTTTGTATGTGGTTTAACTTCAGGAGCACTGGTACAGGACCTTTTCCCTTTCCTACTCATCCGCTCCTTGTCCCCCCATTCTCTTTGAAGTGTGTATACGGACAATTCTTGTCCCTGGCCATGTAACCTCTGTTCCCACACCTAAAACACACTGGACGTCTATCATCCTTTTCATATTGTTTGCTGTACTGTGGCTTTCCCTCCTTTTTTCAATCTTTTTGTTGCCTTCTTTTGTAGTAACAACTTTACACACTGCTTCATTCTCTCCTACACTTTTTAGTGCAGCCTCCGCACATCTTTTAGTTAATTCTCTATTTTTCACTATGGTGATAACCTCATTCAAGAGTGCTTCTCCGCATACCCACAATTTTCCCTGAATATTGGTATCATTGGAATGCATCACAATTTGGTCCCTTATTAAGTCATCATGCAATGACCCAATTTTGCATGTTAATGCTAATTTCTTCAATTTCTGTACATAATCTTGTACAGATTCAGTTTTATTTTGCTTCTGCTGGAAAAAATTGAATCTGTCAAAGGCCATGCATACCATGGGTTGGTAGTAAGCATCTAAATCCTCCATACCCTGCTTAAACACATCTGTGCTCCCTCCAGCTCTTGTCTTCTTTTCTATTTGATTATACATTCTTTGGCCTTTAGGTCCCAGGTTGTGCAACAGTAGTCTTTATTCCTTCTTACCAAGATGTCCTCATCATTCTCTTCCTCAATGGCTAAGATATAATTAAGAAAGAAGTCTTTCTAATCTGACCAAATCATCTGAGGTTCTCCTGCCTTAGGAAGAAATGGTCTAAGAGGGGTCAATCCATTGTTCTGCAAACTCATGTTGGAACTGGTATATGTATTTTTTCCTTATAGTGAAAAAAGGAAAAAAATATACTTCCTTACAGACACTACAATGCATGTTACTGTTACAAGAATAATTCATAATTCTAACTCCAATTATAGGATTAGTTATAATGAGTACTGTCCAGGTGTGTGAATTACAAGAGCACACAATAAAAATGTTGAGTTGACTTCAAATGATTGACACTGCAGGTGTGCACATCATCGATACACACAAGGTATACAGTTTCTTAATATTGGATAAAGTGTGCGCATCACCGATACACATGATGAAAATTGACTGAATATATTTCTGGTGTTTGACAATGCAGTTGTGAAAATTCCTTTTTATTTTCCCTGGTATAAAACTAACATGGTGTGTACGTCAAATGTGCACAAGCGTGAACCAATTTACTGCCTTCAACTTCACCTGCTGTCTCTGCATAATGCTGATGCATACATTGCTGTATTGTATTGGACGCTGGTGTGTGCATCACCAATGCACACAAAGGCCAAAAGCACATTGTGCTACTACGTAGAGTTGTGCTGGGAGCTGGTGTGCATATCACTGTTGCAAATAAAGGCCAGAGAGTGTCTTTAAGATGGCGTCCTCATGTCGCGTATTGACGTCACTACTCAACTTGCCGTCACGCGATTACTCCTCTTGCGCCACTCACCTCTCTCTCACCTGGACACACTAACACAGCGCACTCTCGTCTCACCTGCCTCGAAAGTTGGTGAAAAGGACCTGTGCATTTCACCACACCAAGGTCCCAACATGGCTCTCATAAGCCCTCACTCCGCTGCTCTGATTCGTTTCTGTAATCTCCGCTGTCCACACTTCTTTCCCTCGCAGCACTGCCGCATATTGTCTGCCTGTTCCCCGACCTCGTCCTATACATGCATGGGCTGTTTGGATCCTACCCTTGTCGCCAAATTGTACTAAGACACTACGTGTCAGGTAAGGAAAGATACATAGTTTAAAGAGGAACAGGTAGATAGCAACCATACAGTGCCATGGTCACCACCAACTGACCAATGGTCTTCCCTGGGTTCCTTAGGGGAACCCCCAGGTATCCTGTAATGACATTATGATGTCATTAGTTCTAAAACTAAGTCAGTGGACTATTAAACGTCAGGTCCCTGCCGAAACATGCCACTGAAATACAGCTTTTGGTCGAGTCCAACCATTTGGACATTTTATTTCTGACTGAGACATGGACGGCTGCGGGAATGGAATTAGAGCTAGGGCTGGCCTGCCCGCCAGGATACAAGATCATTCATAAACCTAGGACCATAGGACGAGGAGGAGGAACAGGGATCATCTTTAAAGAGGAGCTAAATATTGCTACCTTAGATGTCGACACGGTTTCATGTGCTGAAATACTTGGGATATCGATCAGACATGACTCAGGCCACTGCCTCACGAGCCTAATCTGCTACAGGACTCCGGGACATATCAACGCAACACAACAGCAGGAATTGATTGCCGTCATCAACAACATATCAATCTCACACAGCAAACTACTGGTACTAGGAGATTTCAATCTTTGGGATAATGACCAACTACACACGGCCTTCCACAATATCACCCACTCTTGGGAAAATTTAGGGCTGAAACAGTGGATAACTACCCCCACACATAAACAGGGAAATACACTGGATCTAATATTTGCTGCAGAGGATCTTATTACAATGAGAACAACGCTCCCAGTAGATTGGTCAGACCATCACCTCCTACTTTTCAACATTCACACCTTGACTAATACAGGACCTACTAATACACAGAGCAGATCCTTTATTGGACGCGATTGGAAAGGCCTGCTAAAAAGGAAAGAGAAAGGAAAGTTCAATCTCCATCACATTGGGATTTCGTTCAACCCAGAGAACGACTCAGATCACTCCCCGCTCCTGTTGCACTTTGGTGTCCTCCCGAGGGGGGAGGGCAGGGTAGCTCCAATCAATGCCTGGTATCTGCGCGACCCCACTATTCGCGCTGACCTGATTAAATCCTTGCAGCCGTATTTCGAGGAGAATGTGGGGTCTGTCCCTTCGGCTATCTCCCTTTGGGAGGCCTTTAAGACAGTTATTAGGGGGGAGGCCCTCTCCTTCATATCCCATGCCCGGAGGCGCGAGCAGGAGGAGGTGACCCGAGTGGAGGCCGAAATTACTGAACTGGAGGGTGATTTGGGGAGTGGGGTGACGGATGCTGCACTGCATGTTTTGCATCTTAAGCAAGCGGCCTATAGGGCCCTCGTCACGGAGGCAGCCAGGGGCCTCAGCAGAGAGCAACAGGGGCGACTGTATGATGTGGGTGATAAGGCTGGTAAATTGATTGCGTGGTTGGACAAAAAGGAGAGAGCGAGTCGTGTGGTTCCGCTGATTGAGAGGATGGATGGTGTACGTGTCACCGAGCCAGAAGACATTGTCTCTTGCTTCGCGGATTATTTCCGCGAGGTGTATTCCCCGGTCTCTCCCTGCTCGGAGGCGGATTCTCATGCCCTGCTTCGAGATATCGCGCTGCCCTCCCTTTCGGTGGAGAATAGGGAGTCTTTGGATGCTGCTCCTACCTCGGACGAAATTGCCCTCGCTATACGCTCGGTTGCATCTGGCAAGGCCATGGGCCCGAACGGCATCCCTATCGAGTTGTATAAGCTGCGACCGGACGTACTGGCACCCCACATCCGCGCGATGTTCCTTGCGGCCCACTCGCGGGGTTCCCTCCCGCAGGACCAACGTCTGGCTACAATCGTGGTGATCCACAAGGAGGGGAAACCCCGAGACCGGGTTACCTCCTATCGGCCTATCTCGCTCTTGAATGCGGAGCCCAAAATCCTTGCCAAGGTGCTTGCCAACCGGCTGGTCGGTGTAGTGGGCGATTTGGTCCACCAAGACCAGTCTGGCTTTATCCCCCATCGCAACACGGCCCTCAATCTGCGGCGCTTGCACGGGGTGCTCGCGCGTGTTCCGTTTGTGCGGGAGCCGGCCATCTTGGCGTCCTTAGACGCCACCATGGCGTTTGACACGCTCGAATGGCCATACATTTGGGCGATGCTGGCGAAATTCGGATTTGGACCGGGATTCATCAGCTGGGTCAAATTGTTGCGCTGGGACGGGGCACGCGACAGGGTTGTCCCTTGTCGCCGCTCCTGTTTGCATTGGCCTTGGAACCCCTGGCGGAGTGGCTACGGTGGCACCCTTCCATCCGTGGTCTCCGTTGGACCCCTGAGTATGAGGACCGCGTGTCCCTCTACGCTGACGATATCCTTTTGTACCTAGCCTCCCCGCGCAAATCACTGATTGTCCTGGTTGATGTCCTGCGCTCCTTTGGCCGTAACTCAGGCCTCGTCATCAACTGGGCTAAATCGTGTGTCTATGTGCTTTCCGGGGAGGCTCCCGTCCTCCCGCGGGGATGTCCGATCCAGATTGCCTCGCAGGGGTTTCGGTACCTGGGTGTCTATATCACGCTGGACCCGGCGGCCCGCTACGAGCGAAACTTGCTTCCCCCCCTCCAGCGCTTGAAGGAGGACGTCGCGCGCTGGCGGCACCTGCCGCTTTCGCCGCCCGGCCGGGCGGCATTGTTTAAGATGATGTCGTTGCCGCGCTTCCTGTACGCTCTCCAGAACACTATGGACCTAGTCCCGGCGCGCTACTTCCGTGAGGTGGAGAGTCTACAGCGCCCTGGCGAAGTTGACGCTCCCGTGGTATGACGGGGGGATTGCCCTCCCGGACATTAAGCGGTATTACTGGGCTTCCCAGCTAGCTGCAATTAATCACGGCCTCTATGGGCCCGCCTTGAACCCGGCATTTGAAATGGACAAGATGCTCCTGCCCGGTGGCGACTACAATCGAGCACTCTACTCTGGCGCGCCGGATCCCCGCTTGACGGGGCCCACGCGTGTCATGGTGCGGGTGTGGCACGCGGCCAATGCAGCTATGGGGTGGAAGGACCGTTTGACCCGGGCGTCGCCGTTGTATGCGCCTCAGCGGTTGGGCTCCCTGTGGACCTCGAAGGGCTTCGAGAAGTGGGACACGATTGGCATTAGTAAAGTGGGGGACCTCTGGACGAGAGGGGGATTTAAAACATTCGAGACGCTGCAGACGGAGTTTCAGCTGCAGGGCAGTGAATACTTTCGGTACTTGCAGGTCCGTCATGCGCTGGGCTCCGTCTTCCCAGACGCCGCCTCCATCCCGGAGTCTTCCCCCCTGGAGGATAGAGTGCTGGATGGCCACGTTCCGGATAGCACGATCTCCCTCATTTACAAAAAACTGATTAATGACCGCTCGGGCCTGCTGACCGGCCTCCGTGAGGCGTGGGTTGCCGACGGGCTGGAGTTGGACGACGAGGACTGGATTTCCGCGGTGGCCTCCCCGAAGGAGGTGGCCATACCGGCTCGCCTTCGCTTCGTCCAGCTTAAGATACTCCACCGGGTTTACATGACGGGGCCAAGGCTTCTGCGTATGGGTTATGCTGAGGATGGGTTGTGTAAGCGTGGGTGTGGTGCTTTGGCGACTTTTTTGCATATTCTGTGGGAATGCCCGAAGGTGGAGCGATTCTGGCGTGGTGTGCATGAGGTCCTGCGTCTGGTTACACATGTCGCACTGTTGCCTGAAGCGAGGAGATGCTTGCTGAATGTGTGGGAACCAACTGATTACTCGGTTCCGCAGACGCGATGGGTGACTCTGGGATATATGATAGCTAAGCGTGACATCGCTCAACTGTGGGGATCCCAGCGGCCCCCGGCGGTGTCGGCCTGGAAAGAACATATGGATTGGTGCATGTTCCGAGAAAAGGTGGTGTATGTGGCGAGGGGCAAGCCTGGGGCGTGGGTGAAAATATGGGGCCCCTGGAACGCCTACCGCGGGGGTATTTGCGAGCCACCACTGCTGCCTGCTGCCTCACCGGCTCCGTCCCCCTAGTTGACCCCCTCCCCCAGTCCCGGGCACAGAGTTCCCCCAGTCCTGGACTTGTTTCCCTTCCCCCTCTTCAGATTCCTGTGGATGGTCGGGGTCCCTCATTCGAGGAGCACGTGTGATTACCTTCGATTGCGGGTTGCCTTGCGGGTGTGTTTTTTTATGTTGTTGCGTGTGTATAAAATGAAACCGTATTGTGGGCTTAGAGTCATGTGGCCCACGTCGTTGATGTCTCCTGATTTGCTTCTCTGTAACGCCAAGTGCCCTGTTGTAAGTTTGTCAGGTGCTCCTGTCACTCTAGCGGCCGGCCGGAAGGTTGTAGGCCCATACTTGTATATACTTGAGATTGCAATAAACGGTTTCAAAAAAAAAAAAAAAAAAAAAAAACCCAGAGAACGACATCACCACTAACTATCTCACGCTGTGTAAAGAAGTAACCAAAAAGCTCGACGATACTGTACCCCTGAAAGAAATCAGGAAAAGAGGAAGACCCTCCGCGCCCTGGTACACGGATAACCTGAAGGCACTGAAAAGAGCCTGTAAAAACGCCGAAAGGATGTGGAGAAAAAATTACTCGGAGCCGGAGAAACTGATATGGAGACAAACCATTGTAAGATATAAAAAAGATATCATCGCAGCCAAAGCTAACTATTTCGCCGACTTACTACTCCACAGCTCTAATAAGTCCCGTGACACTTTCAGGATAATCAGAGAGTTATCCAATCCGGATTGTGCGAACAGTCAAATTAAGCCCTCACAAGAATTATGCGATGACTTAGCTTCCTTCTTTCAGGAAAAAATCACTAAAATCATTGAGGGAATGAAGGGTGTTTCCATCTCCTCTGAGCAGGATATTAGTAACCCCGAGAATAGGGAAAAGAGCGAAGACAACGCAGGACGACCCAACCCAAAGGCTACTTTAGAACATTTTAAAGTCCTTACAGAACAAGACTTCACAAAAACTGCTCTTAATACAACCTCAGGGTCCCCTCTGGACCCTTTGCCTCACAAAATAGTAAAGGAGTTCAGGGATGACCTTTTCCCAATATTGCAACAGCTTTGCAATCAATCCCTCATTTCTGGCACAGTACCAAAAGAATGGAAATTGGCGGTTGTTACCCCCCTATTAAAGAAACCTAATCTAGACCCGAACTGCAAAAAAAACTACCGTCCTATATCGCTCCTGCCATACCCTATAAAGATCATAGAGCGATGGGTCAGCAGATCCCTTGCCCTCTTCCTAGAAACCAACAACATCCTGGAAGAGGAGCAATTCGGTTTCAGACCAGCTCACGGAACCGAGTCAGCTCTGCTGACAGTTCTGGATGACCTGCGAATGAGGGCGGACAGGGGGGAATCAGCAATCCTGATTCTGCTGGACCTGTCCGCCGCTTTCGATACGGTGAGCCACGACATTCTGCTGACAAGACTAAAAAACATTGGAATCGGCGGAGTGGCGCTCGATTGGTTTCACTCCTATTTAAAAGACAGATGGCAGGCAGTAGCCATCCCCCCTTATCAGTCGGAATTTGTTAAAGTCCCACATGGCGTCCCACAAGGGTCCGCAATCAGTCCGATACTTTTTAATATATATATGCAACCCCTGTTGGGCATTATCAAGGCCCACGGTATTAGCGTGATCAACTATGCGGACGACACGCAGCTGATGATTTCCCTTGATGGTGCCCAGGCCAACTCACTCACGGCTTTCCATACCTGTATGGCAGAAATGACACTCTGGCTAAACCAGAACTCACTACAATTTAATAGTGATAAAACGGAAATAATGCACTGCGCAGTTGGCAGAATTACCAGAAGTCTACCCACCGATTTCTGGCCCTTGGACTCGGGGGAGTCATTAGCCCCAGTGAAATCAGTGAAGAATCTCGGAGTCAGCTTTAACAACTGTCTGAGCTTAGAGACCAATGTCAACAAGCAGATGAGTAGCTGCTTTGCTTTAATGAGAGGACTGCGAAAGCTGCTACCCCTCCTACCAGCGCAGGTCAGAACCACCATAGTTAGGAGCACCATTCTCAGCCGCCTGGATTACTGTAATGCTCTGCTTCTGGAATCCCCGGCCTATTTGATCTCCAGATTGCAAAGCATCCAGGCGGCAGCAGCGAAGCTGGCACTCTCCCGAGAGCGAAGATCCTCTACCACCCTCGCTCTAGCCGATCTTCACTGGCTACCTGTACATCAAAGGATCTGCTTTAAATCCCTCTGCATTGTCTTTAGGGCAGTACACGAAATGGGCCCCCGACCACTTCAAAAGAAATTCAAATGGTATATACCCACACGGTCCCTCCGTTCCTCATCTTCCAACCTGATAAGCATACCCAGGATCAGGAAAGCCACTTATGGTGGCAGAGCTTTCAGCATAGCTGCAGCCCATCTGTGGAACAAATTGCCTATCGACATCAGGAAAACAGACGAACTGATGGCTTTCCGTAAAAAGGTGAAAACATGGCTCTTCCCCAAAGTTTAATCTCACCAGAACTTTATACTATCCCCCTCCTCTGATGCACAGTATTTTCAGCAATATGTACACAGCGCCAGGATGCCCGTAGGGTTGCAGAAGCGCTATACAAATGCTATAAATAAATAAATAAATAAAAGAATGTTAAGTCTTAAGAAATGCACAAGGGGCATTCAACTGATATACTAAGATGACTATGAAAGCTGACTTACAAGCTCCATTAAAGGTGTTGGACTTGGCCCTTTTTCCCTCATTTTTTTCGTTTTTGCAGTGTTAAGGTGCAGGTGCTCCCTTCTCCCAAGATGGCTGCCACAGACCCCTGCTACTGCAGGGTGGTCGTTTTTCATAGTAGCACCCTAGCTGCCAGGAGCTGGCTGGGAACCACAACAATGTTGCGATACCAGCCCGCCTTTTTGTCCCATAGTTAGAGTGGGGAAGCTCCTGGAAGAAGCTGGAACCTTCTAGAAGGGAGGTGGGGTTTTACTTTTGCCGCCTTGGCTAGAGGTCACCTGACCTAGGGCTACTTAAGAGTGGGAGGGAAGCTTTTGTGGTGAGTTGGCCATTGGGGTGAAGCAGAGCTGGAAGAATCCACCAGGAGTGTAGGCGGTAGGGCCTAGCCAGGGACTTATGCCTCTGAGAGTGACAGGATTTAGGTACTGCCTCTTAAGTGAGTGAGGTGCCCTGTGAATCCCACTGATCTTGCCCAGTAGTAGGAGGACCCAGAGACTCTCTGCCAGCCTGACTAGGAAGGACCTAGTCGCCCTCTCCATCCCTACCCCTGTAACAGAACCCCTTAAGGGCGCCAGATACATCTGCGCCAAAAAGACTTCATCTGTCAACTGAGAACTGAAACCTAACTTTAAGAACTGAGACTGCATGACAAGAGCGAGCTGTAAGCCTTGAATGCCAGAGCTGAGACTGCGTGTCCAAGCTACCCTAGTGAACTAAATACTAAGCCGATTGCCAAGTCACCGGGGATCGACCAGGTACTAGCGCTGTGACCCCCGCGCTCCCTGCCCTGGTCTGGGACCCCCGGCAGCGTGCTCCGCTGAGCACCATATCCCCATCCTTAATTTGAGCCCCCCCCCCTGCGACGACGAAGCCAGCGCGCTCACCGCCGCGGCCTGGAGGCCTGGGAGAGTGCTCTGCTGTGTCGCGAGGCCCAGGCGAAGTCCGGGGCCCCGTCGCGGCCGTCGCAGCCGTGTGAGGAGAAGCGCAAGGTCGGGGCCGAGTTCCCCCAACGTCGTGAGGACGGACGCCTGCTGACGCCGAGACGGAGGTAAGCCCGGAGGCCGAGATCCCCCCTGGTGCGCCCCCTGCTGGTCTGGAAACCACACCGCACTTGGCCCGGGTTGTCCCCTCCGTGGGAATCCCCTCCCCTGCCTGCGCGACGGAGAGACCCCGCCGAGGGATCCTGTCCGTGTCCCCCCTCCTGTGTTACTGAGCGCGGTGCTCTGTGAACTGCACCGGAGCATAGGGACTCGCTCCTCGAGTCCAGTAATCTTCCCCGCTGGAAGCCGTTCAAAGTACTGACTAACATTACTCTTGTGTGGCGCTTCACGCCACCGACTCTGCTTCCTCAGCCGGAGAGACCGGGACGGCGAGTAACCGCATGTGCTATATGCTCTGCTCGAAAGTAATTACATGCCAAGGAATGCGAGTAGCGCACTGTGTTACATGTTCTGCTCGAAAGTAACTATATGCCAAGGAATGCGAGTAGCGCATTGTGTTATATGCTCTGCTCGAAAGTAATTACATGCCAAGGAATGCGAGTAGCGCACTGTGTTACATGTTCTGCTCGGAAGTAATTACATGCCAAGGAATGAGAGTAGCGCATGGTGTTATTGAAGTAATCACAGGATTCACATCAGGTGGATTCCAGGTAGATTTATTACCATCAGAGAGGACAACTTATACAACCACACAGGACAGACTCTAACTGCTAATGAGCTGTCAACCCATCATGGAACCTAGAACCCTAGTGATACAATAACACTCCATCATAGAACATGACCACAGATAACATGGACACTACACACCTTCCCCCCCCCAAAAAACAAAAAAAAACACAAAAAAAAACTAAAACATAACAAAATCATTCATTTTAACGGGTGGTTTCCTCACCCGAGAACTTTTCCTTGGAACTGGTGGAATGGAAACCTCAACAGGAGAACTAGCAAGTTGGTTCTCAACAGGGACCACATTAGATGTTGCAGAGGAACATTGAGTCAAACAAGGTTCAACAGCATTCCCAACATTATCCAAATTGGCAATATTTGAAGAAGGAAACACCCCTTCAAACTCAGAATTAGAACCATTCAATGTATCCAGAAAATTTTGATAGTCCCCATTCTCCTCAGTGTTCAAAGACTTCTTTACTGGAGAGACAGGTGAATCATCACAAAAATTTTTGGATCTAAATATGGATATCCGTCTGAAATTCCATATTTTGCCACCATGTACCCTAACAGCTCTGCTGAAAACCTCAATTACTTTCACCGGGTCAGACCATTTAGACCATCGTTTGTCAATGCCACCCAATTTAACACGAACTAAATCACCCACTTTGATTTTACAAACTTTTGAAGAGTTGTTGTTCTTCGCATTTAGCATCTTATCTTGGTATCTATGAATCCGCTCTCTAACCATTTTGAGATCCACCATGGAATCAGGACACTTGTTATTCTTCAACCAACATGGCATGAGCTTTGAGGACGGCTTCCTTCCTCTTAACATCTCAAATGGAGAACAACCTGTAACAGAATGAGGGGACATGCGATATGTGTGCAAAGTGGCCCGTAAAGCCTTCCTCCAATCAATATTACTTTTAATAGCTAGCTGTATAGATTCCTTCACAACCCTATTGAAACGCTCAACCTGACCATTAGCCATTGGATTATAGTTAGAAACTCTTTTATGCGTGACCCCGCATTTGTTTAGAAATATTTCAAATTCATGACTGATAAATTGTAGCCCATTATCAGAAACCAATTCAGATGGAATACCTTCTCTACTAAAAATGTTGTCCAAAAATTCTATGACATGGTTAGAGGTTATTTTGTCTACCACCTTGACTTCTGGCCATTTCGAAAAATAATCCACTAAAACCACCGCAAAGACCTGTTTAGCAGAAGAAAAATTCAAAGGCCCAATAATATCAATCCCTAATTTACTCCAGGGACGCAAGGAATACTCAATAGGTGAGGTCCCCACAGATAAAGGTTTGACCGATTTGTCACTCTTAGAACATTGAATACAATCTCTAACCCACCTGTCCACCATACCATCCATGCTTGGCCACCAATAGAACTCTCTCAAACGACGTTTGGTGGAAGACATTCCTAAATGTCCTTCATGTGACAACTTTACTAACTGTTCTCTAACACTTTGAGGTGGAACAATCTTATCGCCTCTAATTACAAATCCATGCAAAAACATAAGTTCATCATTTACTTTCCAAAACGAACTCAACTCACCACTCAACTTCCTTTCTTCCGGCCATCCTCCTTGTAAGTACTTTACAACATTTTGTAAAACGTCATCTTCCAACATTGCCTTAATCCAAATCTCCTCCGAGATGGCACTCGAACTTACACTTTCCCTCACATCTTCCATAGTATAAGCTACGTCACATTCCTCAGAGGTAATACTTACACCAGAACTCTCATCTAAAGACAATAGAAACATGCAATCCGCATGAACATTCAAACGGCCAGGAATATACACAACTGAACACTGGTATTCCTGCAGTTTAGCAGCTAACCTGGCTAATCGAGCAGTCAAAGTTCTACCACCACCAGCCGCTAACATGTTTATCAGAGGTTTATGGTCAGTCCTTAATTGAAACTTTGTCCCCCATAAAAATTGCCTAAAATGCTGCGCAGCCCAGGTACACGCAAGTAATTCCTTTTCAATGGTGGAGTAATTAACCTCCGCTCCTTTTAAAGTTCTTGAGGCATACGAAACAACATACTCCTCCCCAAATTTCTTTTGTAAAAGCACAGCGCCTAAACCAGTGTTGCTAGCGTCTACCGCTACCATACATTCCCCACCAATAGTAAAAGGTCTCAAAAACGGAGCCACACAAATCTCATTTTTAAGTGTTTCAAAAGCTAACTTTTGCTCACTTCCCCAGACAAATTTAGCGTTTTTCTTCAGTAGATTGCGCAACGGAAACACTTTTGAGGCATAGTTCTTAACAAACTTACTGTAAAATTCCGTTAAACCTAAGAATGACAACAATTGGTCTTTAGAAGTAGGAGACGGAGCCTTAGTAATACTAGCTACATGATCCATTTTTGGTTTGATACCCTCTCTTGAAATCTCGTGGCCTAAATATTCCACATTATCTTTTCTGAATTTGCATTTGGAAAGCTTAAGCGTTAAACCTTTGCACTGTATGTTATTCAACACCTTTTTTAGATTACAATCATGGTCTTCAAAGTCTTTCCCAAAAATCAGAATATCATCCTGAAAGGCTATGGCACCAGGACAACCTTCCAGGACATCCTTCATGATTCTCTGAAAGACCGAAGCGGCACTAGCCAAACCAAATGGCATCCTCTTATATTGATACATGCCCTCCGGAGTAATGAAAGCTGTCAAGCATTTGGATTGTTCATGTAACATAATCTGGTGGTATGCACTCGCCAAATCAACTGTGGAAAACACACACGCACCAGATAAAGTTGATATCAATTCATGAATGTTGGGTAAAGGATTGAGGTTCCGTGTGGGACGGAACGACACTTTTGAGTGGTGACGAATATGGATGAGTTGGGTATCTACGAACCGCAAATGACGAGTATAGTGGGTGTACGCAGTTTCGCTACGCAACCACGTATGGTTCGTCTTATTTTTGGGTTTATTCATCAGAACCCTCGGGTTCCATTTTAGATACGGCATCCATTTTGTTTCTTGCCCTCAAGTAGCCAGCGAACGGACTTTTGTCCGCTTCGTGACCCTGGGACTCTCAAGCTTACGCGAGAGACACGTGTTCCCTTGAGTATGACTTTTATGATGAGGGAAACGACACGACGAAGGCAGATGGCCCCGCTCGAGGTTCATCTTGCCGTGCCGGTCTATTGTTTCAGCCATGCATACATTAGACACGGTATCTCTGATCCCGTTATCAAGTTTCCTTTATTACTCCTAACACTCTTCTTTAACCTGTTGTGCATCCTTGTTCTCCCTTTGCATCTGTTTTTGTCCCTTCTCCTAATGGGTTTACGATCAGGATGGAATGTGTTTTATATGCTTTTACAGTTGGGAACTGGCAATACTGTGGTAATCATGTTCCGGCCTCTTGAAACATGAACGCGACCCTTTTTGAAGTTTATTGTGGGAACTGAGTTGTAATCTTTGTTCACTATATTGGGCTATGGGAAAAATGTGTATAAAAGGAGCGATCCACTTTTTGTAAATTGAAGCAGTCTCCGAGAACCTACACGCTGTGTACTTCTTGTGCCCTCTGTATCCCTGCAGTAAAATAAACGCTGATCTCTGACGCCGCTGGAAGTGTCCCGTGTCTCTGTGTTTGGTACGCCAGAACAGGTAACCCACGAAGGTTTCAGGTGTTGTTCCCTGGCACCGCTGGGTCTTAGAAAAACCCAGTCCTTCAGTTGGCGCCCAACGTTGGGCGACATCAGCGGTACCGGTCCAAAGCCCGACGATCGTGAGGAACTTCGTGTGAAATCTCCGAGGGAAGGTGCACCCCGCTTCATCGATCCAGTTGTCGAAATAAGTGGCCCGACGTCTTTTCCCGCGAAGATCCCCGCCTCCTGACGGCTGCGACGGACTGATGCCCTGACTGTCGACCTGTTTTTGGCGCCTGGCGTAGTCCTTTGTACGGCGAGACGATAGACGGGCCTTCCTGGTGACGCCATTGTTCTTTCAGTTAAGTATTTGTGGGTCGCTCCCTGTGTTCCTTTGTTGTTTACATGGTACCATAGCATTTGTGGTTCTTAGTTGTTGGGTTTTATTTGACGATTGCAATTGCCAAAAACCGAGGGTCTCGCAAACTTTTTGCGAAGATATCGTAAATTCGATAGCCCTTGAAGTTTGTAAACTCGGTTAATGTGCGCGATGCCTAGCCGTAGTACTTTGTTTGGGTTTCTTAAATGTTGCAGAATGGATTCCCGGCTGGAGGATTCATGCCCGATACCTCCGGTTGGAACTCCGATTTATGAGCTCTATAGTCGCCATGGCGTAGGTCCTATCGTGTATAATGAATATTGGGTCCGCTACACTAAAAATGATGGCGTTCTTAGTTGGCCATCTCATGGTAGTTTTGAAACTGCCGTTTTAGATAATTTGGAAGCTAAACTGTTTAAAAAGAAGGCTAGGCCGGCCATGTTTGATTCCTTCCGGTTGTGGCGGAAAGAGGCCAAGCAGAAAGAAATCAAACAGAGTAAGAAAAGTAAAAGAGAAGGCGTTATCGCGGTGATGCGAGATGCTGAACAGTATCAGCGAGACAAAGATGAGAAAGAGCAGGAAGTTAGTGCTCGACTTCATCATATGGCGGTGGATAAGTGTTATCCGGTGCTACCGCCTAACAATGATAAGTCAGGAGAAGAAGCGGTAGAGGATTCGCTATTGTCTTATCTGTTGAAATCACCACCCCCCTATGCTCCTGATACTCTGGGTCCTGTGATTCTACCTCTTCCTCCACCTGCTGTTTTGGCGGCTGCTGGTCAGCCCGCTGTTCCTCCCGCTCTCCCGAATCCCCTTGTGCCACAGATCGTTCCTCCTCTTTTACCGGCTTCTCTTCCTACTGCGCCTTTTCAAGTCCGTCCTCAGTCTGTTGTTCCTGCTACTCCTGGTGCCGCGTCAACTTCTATTGCCTCTACCCCTACTGTTGCCGCGCCTGGATCTTCTTCCTCTTCTCCTTCTGTTCGTAGTCATCTCTTGACTGCTGTTGCTTCTCTTTATTCTCCGCTTTTTGGGCCAATACTCGGCTCGACTCTTTCAGATGTCGCTCAGAGGCGCAGCCAGCTTCATGACGATAGAGAACGCGAATCGCTGGTAAAAATGGCACGTAAATGGATTCGTAATCCTGTTAAATATCCTTCGCGTGTAGTGTTTGACACATTTTCTCAGTTTAATGCGCCCACTCAACGATTCGTGTTTGAGGAATTGTGTAAATCATTGAGGGAAGAGTGGGATCACGATGTGGTAGATACTGTACCGTCTGAGGTTTCTGAGCTCCAGCATCGGTTCACAACTGGTGTGATTGTAGGTGACAAAGTTCGGGAAGCTCTAGAACGTTTATTATCCTTTCGATGTACAGTGCAACCTCGAGCATTGTTTAAGGAGGAGACGGCAGCATGGATGGCGCAACCTGGTCAATATCCGATGCGGGAAGTTCCCCCAGTATGGATGCCAGGCGATCCTAATGCTAACCCTGCTGTCCCAGGCCGTTTTCAGAGAGTGTGGATACACCTCCCTTGGAAAAGATCGGAAGTCTTACAGGTGAAGCAAACTTTGCCTGATCCCCGTAAAAATCCAGCAGGTTATTATAAGGAGTTATCCCAATTGGTGGATGCTACTGTTATGAATCTAGCTGATATTGATATGTTGTTTGGCAATGTAGTGCCTCAGCCGATTTGGGCGAAAATTCGTCACGAGAATCACGCGGCTGAGTTAGGCGGTGACTGGGCTGCCCTTACAGCGGCAGACGCTCAGCAAGTCGGTGGGGCTAAGCCTGAGCAGCTTATTGTGGCAGTGCCCCAGAGGATTATTACCCTCATGAAAACGCTTATGCCAGCGATGCGTGTTAATTGGGACAAGCTGTCCGCGTGCAAGCAAAAGAGGGATGAAAGCGTCTCCGACTTCTTTACGAGATTTGAGGAAGCATTTGTCGATCATAGTGGTCAGGACATGGGCTCGGAGGGTGGTCAGCGGCTGTTTGTTGATAAGTTTGTGTCGAACTTGTTGCCCGAACTTAGTAATAAATTGAAAAATTCTGAGAGTTCGTGGGCCGTTTCTACCACTGCTCAAATATTGGCTACGGCCCAATATTACGAAAATAGGGAAAAGGAGGAAAGTGAACGTGCAGATAAGAAAACAAAGGATATTAAAACTAAGGTCTTATTGCAGCAAGCGTATCCTCCGCGCTCGAATTTTAATGATTCGCAACAGCCAAATAGATCGCAATCACAGTTCTCTAGATCGCAGATGCGAAATGACTCTCCTGCACCCCGTTTTGCGTTGGGATACAATCAATGTGCGTACTGTCGAGGGGAGGGCCATTTGAAGTTTAATTGTCCGGTTCTCCGTGATAGGAATAATGGTGTGTCAGCTCGAGGAGGACGTGGTGGTCCTCAACAAGCTTCACGTGGTAGAGGTCGTGGAGTTACTCAGAGTCAGGCCGAGCGTTTTGCCACTTCCTCAGACTCACAGAATTGTTTCGATCGACGTGAACCATCGTCCGGTAGATCTGCACAGTATCATGTGGATGACTGTTACGTTGAGCGTGATGTTGATATGGATGGTATCTACTAGGACAGCCATAGACGAAGGAAGGGAGAAGTATCAGTTCCGGTTGATCAGAGAGGGCCTTATGTTGACGTAGCTACATTGGGTATCGTTGAGCCTTTTCTGTTGGACACTGGTGCAGCAAAAAGTTCCATTATGCATTCGAAACTCCCTGGCGCGCCTTTGTCTGGCTTAACGAATGTTTCCGTTGGATTCTCTGGCGCCCCCGTTAGCAATCCAGTTTCTAGCCCCTTGCCACTTACGATTGGGTCTCATGAGCTCGAAGCTCCTTTGATTTCGACTACTGGTTGTGGTGAGAATCTTTTGGGTTTGGATTTGTTGAAGAGGTTACATGCGACTTTGTACTGCTCTCCTATGGGTGTGGAGCTTACGTTTGGTGAGAATGTGATTTCCCCTATGTATCTATCGATCGATAAGCTCCCACCGGAATTGAGTTCTCTTCCAGCTTCTTTGTGGGCAACAGGTCCCAATGATGTGGGCCTGTTGGATATCCCACCTTATGTTGTTCAATTGAAAGTTGATGCGCGCTTACCACGCATACCACAGTATCGAATTTCTCTTGATGGTGAACGGGCACTATTAGCGATCATTTACGATCTGATCGGTAAAGATGTTATCGAGGAGACACGAGGTAACGTGTGTAATAGTCCCGTGTTGCCTATTCTGAAACGAACTGATCCGTCCAAGCCTCCCGTGTACCGTCTAGTTATCGACTTACGGGAAGTCAATAAAATTGTTGTCCCACAGTTTCCTGTGGTTCCAGATATTACAGCTTTACTGACTCTGATTCCAGCCTCTGCATCATGGTTCTCGGTAATAGATCTGAAGAATGCGTTCTTTAGTATTCCGATTGCTGAGGAAAGTCGTGATTTGTTCGGATTTTCGTTAGGAGGTCGCAGTTTCCGGTTCAAACGCGCACCTCAAGGCTATTGTGAGAGTCCATCGATCTACAGCCAAGCTCTTAAAAGTCAACTAGATGCATTTGTGCTACCGACTGGTGCGGCTTTGATTCAGTACGTTGACGATCTGTTGGTAGCCGCAGATACTGAACAAATTTGCAAGACTGCTACTGTGTCACTGTTGCAGCACCTCTGTGACTTACACCACAAAGTGTCACCTTCTAAATTGCAATATTGTTGTCAAGAAGTTACCTACTTAGGTCACTTATTGTCAAAGGCAGGAAGAAGGTTGACCCCTGAAAGAATCGCAGCAATTGCTCGAATGACTGTGCCAACAACTCAGAGAGATGTGCGTGCCTTTTTGGGTATCACGTCGTACTGCAGACAGTGGATTCCGAACTTTTCACTGTTAGCGAAGCCATTGATAGCTCTCACGTGCAAGGATGTTTCGACTCCTGTGCCGTGGACGGAGGAATGTCAGAAAAGTTTTTCTGAACTACGTGACGCACTGTGTTCGGCTCCTGTGTTAGGTACTCCTGATTATAGTAAGCCATTCACATTATACGTTCACGAGAGGGAAGGTTGTGCGTTGAGTGTTTTAACGCAACAATTTGGCGACAAGCAGCGCCCGTGTGCATATTTTTCCTCGACCTTAGACCCGGTAGCTAGAGCGTTGCCAAGTTGCTTGAGGGCGACAGCGGCAGCAGCGGCGTCTATACGACAGTCCGCAGGTCTTGTTATGGATAATATGCTCATGGTGATGGTTCCGCATGCAGTTGATACTCTCTTGAATCGGACAAAGACTCAACATCTGACGAGTGCAAGGTTGTCTGGGTACGAGCTGACCCTTTTGGCAAGTCATATACAGATCAAACGTTGTAATGTACTGAATCCAGCAACACTGTTGCCGATTAATGTGGAATCAGATGATGTGCCACCACATGATTGTTATTTACGAACTGAGGAGGAAACAAAAGGTCGTGTGGACCTGAAAAACACTCCCTTGCCAGATCCCGATGGTACCTTGTATGTGGATGGGTCGTGCTTTAAATTGCCGAATGGTGATGTGACGACTGCGTATGCTGTAGTAACGTTGAGCACGATTGTGGAAACTGCGAGATTGAATCAGAATTCAGCACAAGCTGCAGAGTTGATCGCTTTGACAAGAGCGTGCGTTTTGTCTAAAGGAAAGCGAGTGAATGTGTTTACCGACAGTCAATATGCATTCGGTGTTGCGCATAACTTTGGAAGATTGTGGAGAGAAAGAGGATTTATGACATCGCATGGTACGAAGATCCAGCATGGACAGCTCGTGAATGACCTTTTGGATGCACTTACACTGCCTAAACAAGTGGCAATTGTTAAATGTAGTGCACATCGGAAAGTGACGGACGATGTCGGTCGTGGTAATGCATTTGCGGATGAGATTGCTAAGGAAACGGCTAAGGATCTTGCGACCCGAATGTATGTCACGAGTTCAGTAAGGTGGCCGACAGAGACTGGTATGTGTGAAAATACTATTGAGAGTGTCAAAGCAATTCAGAACGAGGCTACCAAGGCTGAGAAGACTAAGTGGAAAGAAAGTACGGGAAAGTTGGATATGTATGGATGTTGGGTTGACCTGACGGAATGTCAGAGGTGGATGTTACCAGATGCGTATGTATTAGCTGTTGTGACGATGGCTCATGGGTTGGCACATATCAGTGCGAAAGGCATATGTAGGTTCTTGTCCCCTGTATGGAGAAATGAGGGTATTGCAAAATGTGCCGAGAGAGTGGTTAAGAATTGTATGGTGTGTTTGATGCACAATCCTGGCAAGGGTACCCCCACTCCACCTGGTCATTTTGCTCCTCCTGTTTGTCCCTTTGAGGTTATCCAGCTGGACTTTATCCATATGGAGAGATGCAATAACCTAAAGTATGTTTTGGTTGTGGTTTGTGCGTTTTCCAGATGGATTGAGGCCTATCCTCTTAAGGATAACACTGCCCTGTCCACAGCAAAAATCCTGCTGAAGGAATACTTTCCTCGGTACGGAATGCCACGGATTGTATGGTCGGATAATGGGAGTGAGTTTGTGGGAAGTGTAATGCAGAGTGTGTGTAAGGGCCTTGGAATTTGTCAGAAATTTCATAGTGCTAATCATCCTCAGGCAGCGGGTTTGGTTGAAGGGTACAATGGTACCCTGAAACTGAAACTCGCCAAGATTCAAGCTACGACTGCTTTACCGTGGCCTGATGCCTTGCCTCTGGCCCTCCTATCGACCAGAGCGACCGTACACTCTCGAGTAGGGCTTAGCCCATATGAGATTGTGTTCGGCCGCCCTGCGAATATTTGGGGGGTTCCGAGACCAAGGGCCTTTGATAGTCTTGAGTATCCAATGTTAATTGATTACTTGCATGATTTGACCACTAAACTACGGTTAATCCATCAACAGGTCTTTGAAGCTCTACCGGCGCAGACAGAGGGTCCTGGACACCAGCTCCGGCCAGGGGACTGGGTCGTTACCCGAAACTTTGGTCGAAAGCGTAACTTGGAGCCAAGATTTGTCGGACCCTTCCAAGTCTTATTGACGACGAGGACTGCGGTTAGACTGGAGGGCAGGAAGAATTGGGTACACGCCAGTCACACGAAGAAGGTGCCGATCCCCTTACCAACGGATGCTTGGGTGAGGACTGGGATTTCGGCAACAGAAACTGAGACTCCTTTGCACTTTGTGCCGTTTAGCGACGCTCAACCGGTGGGGAGTGATTTGTCACTGCCAAACCCACATGAAGAGTCATCGGTAGCAGAGAACCAAAGGTCTGACTCGTTGTCCATTTCATCGAACACTGTTGCGCCAGCTGAACAATTGTTTGTAGAGCAAACTCAACCTGGAAGAAGCCGATATTTTCTTCGTTCAAGGACTAATAAAAATTAGTTATATATATTTGTTTTTTTTGATGTTATGAACATTATGGACAATTATATCCTTTCTTTTTGAGTTTTTTTTGTGCTGTCCTGCGGCTAAGAGATTTGTGATTTGAGTTTTTTGCGAGGAAACCTCTCCATCCGGGTCACCGTAGGGTCGTGCGGGTACTCCTTTCTGTTTAGCAGGTTTCTGACGCTAGGTCGATTACCTTTGTCGATTCCTGGGAACTCCTGGGGATTGATAATCGCTTCTCAGAACGAAGTGCGTCAAGTACGTCACGGACGGTTTGTAGAGGATGGCATTCTCTAAGCTATTGGAAGCAGAAAGGATGTCGGCGCAGAGATCAGAATTAAGAAAAGTTGTATGTACAAAATGTTTTTTGTTTCAGGTGTTCCTACTGTTCCTGACCGTATCTATGTTATTGGTGGGTGGAGTATATTTTGGAGTACAGTTGTTATTACCCTCTGTTTCACCTACCCTTTCTCCTAAACTAAGCTCCCTCACCACTGTTTCTCCACATTCTTTTCATCCTCTGCCTCAACATGAACAGGTTAGACGTGCGGAGTTCATGAACAACTCCTTTGTTCAACTTCTACATCAGCATCAGTTGGTGATGAACACTACCAATTGTTGGGTGTGTGGGTTAATGCCACATACCATGGATAGGGGTATTCCGTATTTGGTTTTTCCCTACAGCTCCCAGGGTTCGGCTCGAGCATTCCAAACTATGTTCCGTAGTGCACTAGATTCTTACCCCAGTCGAGAGCCACGTTCTGCCAATTTTGGTCCTGGGCCGTATCACAAACCTTTGGCGATAGCGATAGCGGATTTAGATAGAGATGTTTTTGATGCGTCGCTTATCCCAAGTGAGGAGGTACAGGCTTACAAGGATCTGAGCGAGGCTGAGTATAGTACGTCAGTGGGTGATAGACAGCTTAAGAGCTCGTCCCCAATATGGATTGTACCACACCTCGGTAATTTCTGCTTGAAAGGTTTGGGTCGAAATCCGAGAGCACAACTTGGGAACAGTGCTTGCACCGACACGTATGTTCTGCCGATGCTCTCTTCCCCTGTTTTTCTGACCGCCAAGGGCACTTATTTTGTATGTTATGAACGCGCATATACATGGTTACCCCGTGATTTTTCGGGTACCTGTTATATTGCGAATCTTCTACCACCGACTTTCACTGTCGCCTCAGATTATCACAAAACTAGAGTTGTGAGAGGTGTTATTAGCAAAGAGGATACTGCCGGTCAAGAAGCAGGAGACTTCTTTAAGGGTTTCTTGCCGTTTTGGGGACCTATGGTTAATAGTAGGAACTTAAGACAACTGACACGTGTAGTAGAGTCGACTGCTAATATTACTGCAAGTGCCCTTGGTAATCTCACAGCTGAACTTCAGGCGGATAGACTCATGACGTTACAGAACCGTATGGTTCTAGATGTTGTTCTCGCAGATAGAGGTGGTGTGTGTAAAGTTATCCATTCGAGTTGTTGCATTTATATTCCTGACAATGCTCCAACTGTTTACCAAGCCATCTCGAAGTTGCACAAGATCTCCGAGTCCATACACGTGGCCTAGGTAATTGGACGCTCCTAGGATGGTTTTGGGGCCTGATGTCAACTTGGGGTTGGAAGATTCTGATGATCGTAGGGGTTGTTGTAACGTTTCTGTTCACGTGTTGTCTTTGTGTACAGTGTGGTCCTGCCTTATGTGGCCTATGTGCTACAACGTGTATAAGACGACCATCTGTTACCAAGGAGACGTTGATGAATAGAATGATGTTCCAGCAGCAACTGAACGACCTGATGAGTATTGAAGTAGATTCTGATCTTGACTAGTGCTTGCCTACATGAGGGCAAAAGGAGCGTCTGAGGTTCCGTGTGGGACGGAACGACACTTTTGAGTGGTGACGAATATGGATGAGTTGGGTATCTACAAACCGCAAATGACGAGTATAGTGGGTGTACGCAGTTTCGCTACGCAACCACGTATGGTTCGTCTTATTTTTGGGTTTATTCATCTGAACCCTCGGGTTCCATTTTAGATACGGCATCCATTTTGTTTCTTGCCCTCAAGTAGCCAGCGAACGGACTTTTGTCCGCTTCGTGACCCTGGGACTCTCAAGCTTACGCGAGAGACACGTGTTCCCTTGAGTATGACTTTTATGATGAGGGAAACGACACGACGAAGGCAGATGGCCCCGCTCGAGGTTCATCTTGCCGTGCCGGTCTATTGTTTCAGCCATGCATACATTAGACACGGTATCTCTGATCCCGTTATCAAGTTTCCTTTATTACTCCTAACACTCTTCTTTAACCTGTTGTGCATCCTTGTTCTCCCTTTGCATCTGTTTTTGTCCCTTCTCCTAATGGGTTTACGATCAGGATGGAATGTGTTTTATATGCTTTTACAGTTGGGAACTGGCAATACTGTGGTAATCATGTTCCGGCCTCTTGAAACATGAACGCGACCCTTTTTGAAGTTTATTGTGGGAACTGAGTTGTAATCTTTGTTCACTATATTGGGCTATGGGAAAAATGTGTATAAAAGGAGCGATCCACTTTTTGTAAATTGAAGCAGTCTCCGAGAACCTACACGCTGTGTACTTCTTGTGACCTCTGTATCCCTGCAGTAAAATAAACGCTGATCTCTGACGCCGCTGGAAGTGTCCCGTGTCTCTGTGTTTGGTACGCCAGAACAGGTAACCCACGAAGGTTTCAGGTGTTGTTCCCTGGCACCGCTGGGTCTTAGAAAAACCCAGTCCTTCAGGATGTCTATCAATCCAAATCTCCTTATTTAAGCTACGGAGATCAACACACAACCTAAGATCTCCGTTGCCTTTAAGGGAAAGAACCACCGGAGAAACCCATGGGGATGATTCTATAGGTTCTATAACATCCCTTGAAACTAGATCCTTCAACATGTCTTTCAACTTGTCACGATATGCTAAGGGAACATTACGAACCCTATGTCTTACAGGAATAGCAGAGTCCTTTAGTATTATTTTATGTTTAAAGTTTGCATATTCCCCAAGCTGATTACTGAATACTTTAGGAAACATTTTTTTAATGTCATCCACACAATCCCCACTAAGAATACTGTATACCGGTGGAGATGCATTGGGATCTAATTTTATGCCCAATTCTTGTTGATGGGGCCACCCAAGTATAGATACCCCTTTGGTTGCTGCATATAGTTTCCCTTTAGTAGACTTCCCTTTAAAAGACAAATCTGTCCAAAAATAACCTTCCAGTGCAATTTTGTGCCCTGAGTAACTACCAGGTTTAATGTCCGGAGGTAATAATTCTCTGTTCTCCCATAGTTTTATGAAAAGATCCCTACCTATAATGGAGTACCACGCACACGAATCTATCATCATCATGACTTCTTTTCCATCTATTAGTATGGAACCAGATGGAAACCCTTTACAATTGTTTTCAGAAACACAAGCAATGCAATTAAATTCATTAAACTCTGTAGCAATCTCCTCTTCATCACAGGTAATACAATTGACTTTTTGTTGAGACCTGCACATTTTTCCAAAATGACCTGGCTTTTTACATTTAATACAAATTTTAGTCCATGCTGGACATCCCTTATAGTTACCAACATGTTCAAAACTGCCACACCTATAGCAGATCACAGGATTTCTCCTGTTGCTAAATTTATTGTCCTTGAAACTTGGATCTCTTCTAATAAAAACTGAAGGAGTTTTCTTCTGAAAAACATGAGGCTTCACTACTGAAACTTCAGCTACAGGATCTTGTGCTTTAACGTTGACAATTGAAGGTTGACCTCTGATCTCACTTACAAACTTTTCTGATTGTTCTATGCCTTTAGCGATATTGACCACGGCATTCAAAGAAGATTCAGTGCCCAACCATAACCTCTCTTGTATCTTTTTACTTTTAGTTTTCATCATTATTTGGTCTCTAAGCACTTGCTCGTAATTGATGGTATCAAATGCACAAGAACCAGCAAGAGAACGTAAAGCTGACACATAGTTTTCAATGGATTCATCCTCTTTTTGAGCACGGGAATAAAATTTAAATCTTTCCATCACAATGTTTATTTTCTTCCCGAATCTGGTGCTCATCTTTTTAACTGCTACCTCAAACACATTTACACCTTCAGTGCTCTCGAGAGGAGGCAAATTATCAAATTCTTTGATCCCTTGACCACCTAAACAATGTCTTAACAAATCCAATTTCCTTTTTGGGGAACAGCCTTCCTCCTCTAAAACCTCAACATAAGCTAGAAACATGGGATACCATAAATCCCATTCCATTTTAGGTTCCCCAGCTGCAGGCAAGAAATGTGGTGGTGCCGAAATGTTAGACATTTTAATAAAAACTTTTAGTTGCCTTTACACAAAAAAAAAATATATAGGCGTAATAAAATTGCTTAGAGTCTTGGTTTTTAAAAAAAAAAAAAAATAATAATAATTTGATTGAAGAAAAGAAAAAAAAATGAAGAATAAAAATTTGAATGAAAATGAGAAACGTGACTTCTCTCTTTTTTTAAAAAAAAAATTAAGCAAAATTGTATAAGGCAGGTAATGTTGCTTGCCACACGAATAAAGTTGTCAGTATTAATCACTGTATCCGAAACTAGACCAATCCAAGATGGCGGCTAAAACGCGTGACATCATCACGCTCCCAGCATGCTTTGCTGACTTGGAATCTTCCGTGAGAAGGAAAGCGCGTAATCAAGATAATGCAGAAGATGGTTCCAGACAAGAACGCTGCGGCTAGGGCTAGCTCGAGCGGGTGAGTGTGGCTTTATTTTTTTTTAAACATAACCACATAACCGCTACAATCTCCCCAGGATACACACGCCAGTATTTCCGTCTAAAATTTCCGATTTTGGTGAAACGCACTGCCGCAGGCGCGATCAAAGCGCAGGACGATTCCACACACTGCCGCAGGCGCGATCAAAGCGCAAGACGATTTCACACACTACCGCAGGCGCAATCAAAGCGCAAAACAGTTTCACACCGTGCAGACCACAAAGAAAGTGTGATAGGCACAAGTATCGACCACTCCAAAACGCCACTTCAAAAACGATCAAACAGCCGCAGGTGCAATCAGAAGCACATACCATTAAAACCTTGAAGGCGTCTTCACTAGTGAACGCTGTCCTCCTCTGACTCCCAGTCGTCGCCAGTGTGAAGTAATCACAGGATTCACATCAGGTGGATTCCAGGTAGATTTATTACCATCAGAGAGGACAACTTATACAACCACACAGGACAGACTCTAACTGCTAATGAGCTGTCAACCCATCATGGAACCTAGAACCCTAGTGATACAATAACACTCCATCATAGAACATGACCACAGATAACATGGACACTACAGTTATATGCTCTGCTCGAAAGTAGTCACATGCCCAGGAATGCGAGTAGCGCACTGTGTTATATGCTCTGCTCAAGGGTAATGACATGCGACTGATTACGAGTCACGCGATGTATTAAATGTTCTACGCAAACGTATCCACATGCAACTGATTGCGCGTAGCGCTATGTTTATATGCCTTGCTTCACAGTACTAGGGGCCCTTGATCACGAGGAGCGCTCAGTTCTACAGGCGCCATGTTAAGTGAACCCAATGTGTCCCTTTTCAAGTATTACGCTTAGTTAGACGGCCGGTTCAGGGAAAGACTTTACGTAAGCGCGCACGGCGCTAGAACAAGGTTAGGCACTGCATAGATATCACCCAGAGTGTCGAATTTAATGTCACAATGGTATTATGATTCATGTATTACCTTGTTATTTCCTGAACTGCATCTGACCAGCTATACTTGGATAAACTTGAAGTATTTGCATAATTTAAACGGTGTGGCGTCCCTTATTGTGTGTGACTCTAGTCCATGAGAAGCGTGTGGTGTATGGTCGCTTAACACATAGCCCTCTGATTGCCTGACCGGCTCGCGCCACGCTACCGCCTATAGGGCCTGGTGACCCCAGGTTCCTACATTGTTGGCCAGCGGTGGGATCCTTGGGACTTGTGACCATACAGCACCCTGCCGTGAGGCGAAGGGCGCCACAATTAAACGCCTATCCTACATTTTTTTTGTTCCACAGCTCAGAAACCATTGTTGCTGTATCATTAGTTCCACTGTCCAGGTAGAGAGTGCAAGAAGCCTGGTTAGCTATTGACTGTTGCCTACACCCTAGGAATTTTCTCCTTAGTGTCTAGGTCCCCACCTGCCAGAATGGAATCCCGGTTAGCTGACCTCGAGGGGTACACAGCGAAGCAACTAAGGGAGTTCGCGCAGGAGTTGGGGGTGCCTGGGATGCGGAGGGCCAAAGGGCCGGAACTCCGTACCGCCATTAGGGCATGGGTAGAAGCCCACCCAGACGGGAGAGGGGATGAGGGACAGGAAGCGCCAGAGGCACCTCAGGGGGAGAGCGCCCAGGAAGTCCTAGACATCTTGAATGTGGACATGTCTGAGAATGTGCCCCCAGGAAGACGTTCTGGGGCCAGTAGTAGGACAGGGTCCAGGAGGAGTGCGTCTCCACAAGAGTACGAGGACAGGAGGGAAGAGAGGCAATTAAAATGGGAGCTGGCCAAATTAGAGCAGGAAAAAGAAAGGGAAAGGGCCAGACTGGAACAAGAAAGGGAGAATAAGAAATGGGCAATGGAGGAGAGGAGGATGGCGCACGAGCTTCGGATGAAGGAGTTGGAGCTGCGTGCCCTCCAGATGAGTGTGTCCAGTGAGGACACTGGTGGCAGCATACCGGAAGCTCCACAGGAGCTAGAAGTTTATTTACCCCAGGATGACATCACCAGGGTGTCTGAGGAGGCATTGGGGTGTGAACCTGAAGGGGGTGGTGCAGGGATCTCCCAACCCAGCGAGGTGGGAGAAGTGACAGATAGCCCAGCTAGGTCCCAGGGAGAGAGGGTTGTAGGGCCTCACGACCTATCTGTAGGAAGGCGTGAGACGGGGAGGTGTCCCGAGGTGCCCCAACCGAAGTCTCAGGGCCTGGAGAGTTCCGCAAGGGAGCCCCAGGTTGGGAGCCTAGGCTGTCCCGATGTGCCATCCAGTGCAGGGGAGCCCCTAGTGTCAGGAGGACCCAGGGCGACTGTAACCAGCGCGCCTGAGGTTCTGGGGTTGGCCCAGTCGCAGGGTTTAGATCCTGTGCTGGGATGCCAGGCTCAGGGGTTGCCTGACCTGGCGGGTGGGGCCTCTGCTAACAGGGTCCCCCCGAAATTGACTTCCAGGGGTACCTTTCCCGGTGGGAGGGTGCGGAACTCTGGGAGGGGGTGCAGAGGGAGGAAGGTCTCGCCTCGGGCACCGACTCAGCCTAAGGGTTTAGACCCTAGGTTGAGGAATCAGTTGAAGGGTCAAGGCCCTGTACTGAAGAGACAGTGGTGGTCTGAGGGTGCCTCGCAGGGTAGGGTGAGGAACCCCAGAAGGAGAGTTAGGGGGAGGAGAGCCTCGCCCCTGAAGGCTGGTCAGCCTAAGGGTGTGAACCCCAGGAGGAAGGACCAGGAGCAGTTTAGGACTGCAAGGAGGAGGACCGGAGTGGTCAACGGGCACTACAGGCCTTGGGCTACTGCCCCCCACTCCGCGAGATCACCCGGGCCAGAGACATCTGGACGGCCCAGGGGCCAGTCCTGGCCACAACTAGCTAGGGAGCCCCAGTGGGGTGGTTTCGTTGGTCCAGGGAGGTTTGTTAGGGAACCATTGGGTTCCAGAGCGGAGGAGAACTTGCGGGTGCTCCTGCCGTTGCGGGCCTGCGTCCACCTTTTCTCGCCCCAAGCAGGGAAGACCATCAAGGCATTGATCGGTCTACCCTGGCTTTTGGCTGGAAGGGGGTTATGTTGGACTTGGCCCTTTTTCCCTCATTTTTTTCGTTTTTGCAGTGTTAAGGTGCAGGTGCTCCCTTCTCCCAAGATGGCTGCCACAGACCCCTGCTACTGCAGGGTGGTCGTTTTTCATAGTAGCACCCTAGCTGCCAGGAGCTGGCTGGGAACCACAACAATGTTGCGATACCAGCCCGCCTTTTTGTCCCATAGTTAGAGTGGGGAAGCTCCTGGAAGAAGCTGGAACCTTCTAGAAGGGAGGTGGGGTTTTACTTTTGCCGCCTTGGCTAGAGGTCACCTGACCTAGGGCTACTTAAGAGTGGGAGGGAAGCTTTTGTAGTGAGTTGGCCATTGGGGTGAAGCAGAGCTGGAAGAATCCACCAGGAGTGTAGGCGGTAGGGCCTAGCCAGGGACTTATGCCTCTGAGAGTGACAGGATTTAGGTACTGCCTCTTAAGTGAGTGAGGTGCCCTGTGAATCCCACTGATCTTGCCCAGTAGTAGGAGGACCCAGAGACTCTCTGCCAGCCTGACTAGGAAGGACCTAGTCGCCCTCTCCATCCCTACCCCTGTAACAGAACCCCTTAAGGGCGCCAGATACATCTGCGCAAAAAAGACTTCATCTGTCAACTGAGAACTGAAACCTAACTTTAAGAACTGAGACTGCATGACAAGAGCGAGCTGTAAGCCTTGAATGCCAGAGCTGAGACTGCGTGTCCAAGCTACCCTAGTGAACTAAATACTAAGCCGATTGCCAAGTCACCGGGGATCGACCAGGTACTAGCGCTGTGACCCCCGCGCTCCCTGCCCTGGTCTGGGACCCCCGGCAGCGTGCTCCGCTGAGCACCATATCCCCATCCTTAATTTGAGCCCCCCCCCCCTGCGACGACGAAGCCAGCGCGCTCACCGCCGCGGCCTGGAGGCCTGGGAGAGTGCTCTGCTGTGTTGCGAGGCCCAGGCGAAGTCCGGGGCCCCGTCGCGGCCGTCGCAGCCGTGTGAGGAGAAGCGCAAGGTCGGGGCCGAGTTCCCCCAACGTCGTGAGGACGGACGCCTGCTGACGCCGAGACGGAGGTAAGCCCGGAGGCCGAGATCCCCCCTGGTGCGCCCCCTGCTGGTCTGGAAACCACACCGCACTTGGCCCGGGTTGTCCCCTCCGTGGGAATCCCCTCCCCTGCCTGCGCGACGGAGAGACCCCGCCGAGGGATCCTGTCCGTGTCCCCCCTCCTGTGTTACTGAGCGCGGTGCTCTGTGAACTGCACCGGAGCATAGGGACTCGCTCCTCGAGTCCAGTAATCTTCCCCGCTGGAAGCCGTTCAAAGTACTGACTAACATTACTCTCGTGTGGCGCTTCACGCCACCGACTCTGCTTCCTCAGCCGGAGAGACCGGGACGGCGAGTAACCGCATGTGCTATATGCTCTGCTCGAAAGTAATTACATGCCAAGGAATGCGAGTAGCGCACTGTGTTACATGTTCTGCTCGAAAGTAACTATATGCCAAGGAATGCGAGTAGCGCATTGTGTTATATGCTCTGCTCGAAAGTAATTACATGCCAAGGAATGCGAGTAGCGCACTGTGTTACATGTTCTGCTCGGAAGTAATTACATGCCAAGGAATGAGAGTAGCGCATGGTGTTATATGCTCTGCTCGAAAGTAGTCACATGCCCAGGAATGCGAGTAGCGCACTGTGTTATATGCTCTGCTCAAGGGTAATGACATGCGACTGATTACGAGTCACGCGATGTATTAAATGTTCTACGCAAACGTATCCACATGCAACTGATTGCGCGTAGCGCTATGTTTATATGCCTTGCTTCACAGTACTAGGGGCCCTTGATCACGAGGAGCGCTCAGTTCTACAGGCGCCATGTTAAGTGAACCCAATGTGTCCCTTTTCAAGTATTACGCTTAGTTAGACGGCCGGTTCAGGGAAAGACTTTACGTAAGCGCGCACGGCGCTAGAACAAGGTTAGGCACTGCATAGATATCACCCAGAGTGTCGAATTTAATGTCACAATGGTATTATGATTCATGTATTACCTTGTTATTTCCTGAACTGCATCTGACCAGCTATACTTGGATAAACTTGAAGTATTTGCATAATTTAAACGGTGTGGCGTCCCTTATTGTGTGTGACTCTAGTCCATGAGAAGCGTGTGGTGTATGGTCGCTTAACACATAGCCCTCTGATTGCCTGACCGGCTCGCGCCACGCTACCGCCTATAGGGCCTGGTGACCCCAGGTTCCTACAAAAGGATACTATTAAATTATATTCATTGTGTCTGGAGAACTCTTTTACATATCCTAGATACCACACCAGCATTTTCTGACAAATAAAAGATAGATTTTTTTCTAGTCTCAAACCCATTCGGACCCAACGGAACCTATTGACCCAATATCAAAGATAGGTTTTCTCTGGACTCGGTTTTAATGACTCACCTGCCTAGCTGCCGAGTCTCCAGTTTGTTTATGAGGGACATTTCCAAGCTTTCTGTGGACTTATGTGTGACACTATGAGTGACGCTTATTTTACCAGGAAAGCAAAGTAGAAATGTCAGAAATGACAAATTTGTTCCCAAAAATGTTATGGTTCTTTTTATTTCCGGTGGGAATTGGAAGACAAACAATTATATTATGGTGCACACTTGCAAACTCAAGATTATTTTGTTCACTGCTCCCTTAGTCCTCACCTCCCCTACTCTTTGAAAAGTACACTCCTTAAATTTTCAATCCAGATTTGTCAATCAATCCAGGTTTGTATAGCGCGGCTTATCACCCACGAGGGTATCCAGGTGCTGGGCTCTAACTCCTGAGGATGGTGTTAGTCGAAGAGCTAGGTCTTGAGTCCCTTTCTGAATTCCGGGAAGGAGGCAGAAGTTTGGAGGTGAAGGGGAAGGTTATTCCAGAACTTAGTGTCTAGTTAGGAGAAGGAGCGTCCTCCACTGTAGCTTCGCCAGATGCAGGGTTTGAGGGCGAGGGAGTAGAATCTCAGGTGTCTGGAGGGTCGGTGGAAGAGCAGGTGGTGGTTGATGTATGCTGGCCCCTGGTCATGGAGGGCTCTGTAGGCTTGTTTTAGCATGTTGAAGTGGCATCTCTTCATGGAGAGCCAGTGGAGATTCTTGAGGTGGGGGAGATGTGGACCCATTTGAGGGAGGTCAAGGTTGAGTCTGTCAGCAGTGTTTTGTATCGTCTGGAGTTTCTTCAGGAGTTGGCTGTTGATTCCTATGTGGAGTGCGTTGCCGTACTCCAGGTGGCTGGTGACTAGGGCTTGCGTGACCGTTTTCCTGGTATTGACGGAGAGTCATCTGAAGATTTTCTGGAGCATGCGGAGGGGGAGGAAACAACTTTTACAGGTGACACTAGGTGTTCTATCTTGGAAAGCGATTTCAGCAAGAGAAAAGATGGATGAAAAAAAAGAATGTTCTTTTCACACTTTTTAACTTTAAAATACTCATAAAGAAACACCATTGTGACCTGGAAATATATTTATATTCAATGACCTTCATGCATCTCGTAATGAAGCTCGCAATGTTAGAAAAGTTTATTGTTAAAGCTGTCTGAGCATGTCTTTTGTAAACACACTGACAACAGGAGCAGTAAAGTGAAGAGCACACTTCCACCTGTACAGCGTGTCATGATTACTTTGGTGGCTGCTTGCATAGTCTTCACTGCCGGAGCTCTCAATAATAGGTGAGAGGGGGTTTGCCTTGGAGCTTTAAATCACCAGAAAGAAGCATTTAGACACCCAGGACAGGACTTCAACATTTGTGGTTTAGAAGCGAGGAGTCAGACACAACCAGTCTGCTGTTGGGGCAGGACAGAGTCAGATGGGACTATGGAGGGGGTTCCATAGCTCTCTTCAGGAGTCTCAGAGCCTCTACTGAGGGAAGGCAGCAGGTAGGCTGCGCAGCACACATGGGTGCCAATAAATAACAAATTACTTTTTTGCTAGCAAAGGGAAGGTCACTAGCCCAGTTTCCAGGGGAAAAGTGCTCTCCAATGGGACAGAGAGTCTGTCTGATTCATCCCTGGTGAAACCAAAATACCTCGGCCTGTCATTTGCAAGCAGCAGAGGAAGAAATAACTTTACTTAGAGAGATTTATTTGCTCAGCTTAGTCCTGCCAACTCCCATGCATATGTGTGATAATGGCCATTCCTTGCGGGGTTGTGCATATATTGCTAGTATGCGGTAGACTAGCCCGAGATGCGTGGCACTTGGCAGGGCTGCACCAGGAAGATGCGCGCCTGATTAATGTAACTGTGCCCCCCTAATCATGACATTATTGTTTTTAAGACTGTGGCTTGCCATGCTTGTGTTGACGCTCCAACAGGATTAGCTTCAAAGAGGGTCAATTTGCAGGAAAGGGAGAATCCTGTGCTCAAATAATCAGCTAATACAACAACTGAAACATGCACAACTAGGCTTCGTACAGTTCTCAGTTTATAGATTTATTTAAATGTCAAATGAATCATTACAGAAAGTAAAAGTTAGAATCAGAAGCCAATTCATTATTAAATGCAATAATGCATTGTACCTTTAAGAAATCAAATAGTTATTAGCATACAAGGGAAAGCCCAAGAATCACTAGGTACCTGGGGTACGTACCAAATCAAATCAATAGTGGTCCCTTATCTGAGAAATTTCAGCAGGCAATAATCATAGCAAAATAGCAGATTTAATAAAAATATAAATGAAAAGAAAATAAGCAATGAAGTGGGTGTATGCAATAAATGTATTTTGTGCTCTGGTGTGAAACACACGTGAAAAATGTGATCAATGTGCGTATCATATAAATAACAGCACGGCCCACTGGTTATAACATACAGTTCCATGGGCCTGCGTGCAAGCCAAGGGTTCGATTCTAGTACAGATGTAGGATCATCATCAGGACTCAGAGCTCAAGAAATAGTGCTGAAAATAACAAAGAAAGGGGAGTCAGCGTTAGACAAGACATTAACAGTACAAGACGCAGTGCAAACAGTCAGAATACCAGCTTCCAGGATCAATCAGAGACCCGGTAAAGCAGAAAGAGAGCATAAAATATATCAGACTTGTCACTCTAATCTCAAAGGGTGGCAGGGTAAAAGCTTAAGTGCTAGGGATCACCTTGGGAGCAATTGGGAATGACATGAATAGAAAAAAGATGGATGCTGTAATAGCACAGTGGTGATATGGTGTCTACGGGGAGCGGTGGAACACCTGAGGGAAGGTCGAAATGGTTAGGTAATGGATAATAAAACTGATAGTGAGCAGCCGTTAGCACTTATTCGGTTAGGTGCCTGTTGGTCTCCTGAAAGTGAAATATTAGAGTGCCCAAATTTGGTGGTGAACAACCATGAAACTATGTCCCATAATTCAAAATGAAGAGTGGTACAACTTGTAAGACAGCATGATGAAATCAACCTGTGTGATCAGGATAGGGTCGCGTTCACCGTGGGGTCAGTGTAAAATCCATCCAAAATAAAACATCCATGGCAAATTATGATGAGATATGAGTTTAATGCAAAGGCAGAAAGATCCAATCCATCAGGCAGCATCAGTCAAGAGCATTCCATCACCATGGAGCTGCTTTGATGAACAACAACATATCCATTACATGAATCTTAAAGGGATACAACACTATGTACAAAATACTTAAATAAATAACATTCACGCTACTACACATCCTCTTCCTTTACACAGGAAGTGAAACAAAGAGAAAAAAGAAGCATAAGAACAGAGACAAAATTATTAAACTTGTACATAGTTCTTAAATTTCTCTGGAACCTTTGTAAGTCTTTTACTCTTTTCTCTCAAATACCCTGAAGGGCACTTTATATCAGAGCTCCCACCTGTAATATCAAAATCACCCTTTACAAAGGGGTTATTAACCACGATGACTCTGTTGAGATTCCAAATTCTAGAATCTTCAGTTTTAATTGCATTCGTAAAAACTTTTTTAACCTTATGTACCATTTTAAATATTTCAGAAGATTTCTTTCCTGGTGGTGCCCTAATCATAACAGAATCCCCAACATTAACAAAAGTTTTCTTTGCAGCTTTCCTCTTATCAAAATACAATTTACGTACCCTAACTTTATTAGTCTCTCTTTCTCTCCATGATTTCAGACAAGGTTTATTTCCACTCTCCTTGACCACTCTTTTATTGACCCAGAAGGGCGTGATGGAAGTATTTGGATGTCTGTTTTTAAGAAGGAGAAAAGGTGTACAACCAGTGGTAGAATGTGGGGTGACTCTATACATCTACACAGTTTTACTAACACCCTCCTTCCAATCCACATTGTTTTGCTTAGAGAGAGAAATGGATTCTTTGAGAACTCTAACAAATCTTTCCACCATTCCATTGCTTTCCGGGTGATATAATGAAAAAAGCTTATGCTTAATAGAACATTTTCCTAAAAAGTCCTCTATTTCATTAGAAACAAATTGTACCCCATTATCAGTAAGGAGATATCCAGGAAGCCCTTCTCTCGAGAACACATCCATGAGAAAAGAGATGACATGTTTAGAGTCGATGGACCTTGTGATCTTAATTTCAGGCCACCTAGAAAACATATCTATTAGAACAAATACAAATAAATCACCATCTTTGCATCTAACCGGACCTAAACTGTCCAATGCCAATTCCTCCCAAGGCCCTTTAGGTCTATCTCTAATGACCATTGGTTGTACTCTTGGTTTAAAATTTTTTTCACTCAACGTGTATGGAATACATTCCCGCACTAACCTCTCAACATCTAAGTCCATCCCAGCCCACCAATAATTAAGTCTAATACTCTCTTTGGTCTTAGAGATACCTTGATGACTTTGATGGGCTAAACTAATTAATTCTTCACGAGTGTCGCGAAACAACAACCCATCAGACATAGATAATTCACCCCTCACATACCAGTACTTCTCAGATACGCCTTCCTTTTTTTTAACCCAACCATCTCTGAGAAAAGAAGATAACTCTAAGAGTTCTTCATCAGTTTTAGACTCTTCTCTCCGTTTCTCTTCCTTTATGCCACCACACTCAATGTTACACACCCATTCAAGCTCTTCTTTTTCATCTTGGTCAGCACAATCCTCATTAAGAGTCACCAGTCTGGACAAAGCATCCGCTGTGTAATTACGTACCCCAGGAAGATATTCCACCTTAAAATTTCATCCTTGTAAGTCAACAACCCATCTCGAAATCCTACTCGAAATTGCATCTGTTCCCTTCTTATTGAAAACTTCAACAATAGGTTTATGATCAGTCCTAACCGTAAATTTGGTACCCCAGAGTAGATTCTCTAACTTTTTCATGGCCCAATGGACAGCCAACGCCTCTTTTTCTATCACAGAGTATCGGATTTCAGCTCCTCTAAGACTCCGTGACAGAAAAAGGATAACATCAGTTTTGCCTTTACTTTCTTGTTGCAAAACCGCGCCGAGTCCTTTCATACTAGCATCAGTGACCTAAACTGACTTCCAGCAGGATCAAAACTCCTTAATTTAGGTGTCTCTCTAAGAAATCCTTTAATCTTGTTAAATTCTGTCTCACACTCCTTACTCCATATAAACTCTACCCCTTTGCAGAGAAGAGTACGCATGTTAACACATTTTCCTGCAAACCCTTTAACAAACTTGCTGTAATACTCAGCCATACCCAAAAATGTAATCAGTTCCTCTTTATTTTTAGGAGACGCTAGATTTTCTATGGATTTAACCAAATCACTCTTCGGCTCAATCCCCTTGCCTGAAATAGTGTGTCCCAAGTAATCAATTGAAGATTTATTGAACTTGCACTTATCAATCCTCACCGTGAGATTGTGTTAACAGAATTTTTCCAAAACTTCCTTCACTCTTAAATCATGCTCACGTTCATCTCTACCATAAATCAACACATCATCTTGGTAGATTTTAACACCCTTCTGACCTTTCAAGACTCGTTCAAGTGCCCTTTGAAAGACCGAGGCTGCAGACACGAGACCAAACGGCAAGCGTTTGAATCTAAATGTTCCAAACGGAGTAATGAAAGAGGTGTAATCTTTAGATTCCTCATCCAATTTGATCTGGTGGTAGGCCGATTTGAGATCTACTGTTGAAAAAACACTTGCTCCCTTAATAAGCATTAGCATGTCTGAAATTTTTGGGAGGGTATATTTGTCAATCACCACCTGTTTATTAAGCTCTCTGAGATCAATGCAAAGACAGAGACTTCCGTCAGATTTTCGTGCGGCCACTACCGGAGCCAACCACTGTGTCCCCTCTACTTCCTCAATAATACCTTCTAGTTTGAGTTTCTCCAATTAACTTTTCATTTATTCTCTCACCGACAACGGAACCCCTCGCTAGCAAAAGGAATAGCTCCTGGTTTTAACGTTATCTTGTAAACATATTCATTCAAGCAGCCAAGTTCTTCTTTAAAGTCTCTTGGAAACACATTTTTCAACTTCATGGTGTACTCATCACCAAAGGATTGCACACAATTTATGTTAAAGTTCTCTTTCAAAATTATAGGTGGATCACTATTGGGGTCCAGCATTACCCCAAGATCCCTTTGATGCAACCAGCTCAATAGACTGTCTCCTTTATAAGAAACATAGACCTTTCCCGAGATGTATCTACCTTTATATTTAACAGGACCATTAAAGTACCCCAATAACTTTATCGGCTCACCCCCATTAGAATAAGGATTTATATCTGCCTTATGTAGGTGTACTTTGTTCATTAGATATTGTTCATAGAATTTTTTTGAAATAATCGTAATCTTTGCACCAGAATCAAAAAGCACCCTTGTACTACAATGTTCTACCATTACTTCATCTATAGGACCTTTTTTCGTATCACTGGATACTTGTGAAATGACTTGTCCGCAATCTGCATCGGAGTCAGACGTACTGTCATTTTCAACATTCTTGTATATCATGTTTACCTTAGAACCTGTTTTTTTAAACCTACAAGAGGTTGAGTAGTGTCCAAGCTGTTTACACTTATCACATTGTGCTTTGAGTGCAGGACACTTCCTATCATTTGCTAGGTGGTTGGGGCTCCCACACCTAAAACATTTTAAATTTGACTGACAGTCTTTAGGAGCCAACACAGGTTTCCTTTCTGTCTTGAAAGCTTTATGTTTCTTATCAATCTTTCCTTTATTCTCACTAACCTCTTGTCCATGTGCCTTAACTACTTGGACTTTCTCACTTTTATTCTCATTTTTAGTTATCACTTCCACGCACTTGAGGGAATGTTCTATCTGTTTAGCAATAACCAGAACTTCTTCAAGAGTAGGGTCATCTTTCTGCCATATGTCATCTCTTACTTTTTGAACATTACATCCTAGCATGAACTGATCCCTTATTCTCTCTTCTAATAGACCTCCAAATTTACATGCCGACCCTAATTTTCTCAGAGCAGTGACATCATTTTCTACCGATTCCCCCTCATTCTGAGAACGTCTCCCAAAATGATAGCGCTCAAGTATAGTGCTCACTTTTGGTAAATAATGCAGATCCAGTTTTAGTATGCAGATTTCATATTCATTTAAGCCACCATCATCTATTTCAGGTAAATGGTCAAAAACCTCTTGACCCTCTGAGCCCAAACAGTGTAAGAGTAACGCAGTTCTTCTTTCTGCGCTTAAATTAGTTCCGCATATTCTTGCATACCTCTCAAATACCTTCTTCCATTTTTGCCACCGGATGGGTGGATCACCAGGGTTGGATAAAAAGAAAGGAGGGGTCGCTACGTTCTGCATATTACTTAAATACTAAAACAATAATAATACCAAAGAAGAGTACAGTAATAAACTTTCACTTTTCAGAGAAACTAACACCACATGAGAGTAGTAAACGAATCAATGCTTATATGCCATTTCTTCACAGGGCTAAGATTGTAAGCAGCACTAGAATAAAACAGGCATAAATCTACACACACAGTAAAAGCAATACGATGCAAATAAAAAAAATTGCAGGAGAATGACGATTCTCCAATTATTATGCAGAGAGAATCTTGATTTCATTAAAGACAAACGGAGGCTAACATTATGCAAATACTTTTATTTGCTGCCCAAACATGCAGCCCTTTAAAGAATGTAAATACATCATAATAAGTAGAACGTTGACAATATGATGAGTGGACTGAGTAGGCTCTCATCTTCCTCGTGGGCTGCGATGACACAGCTGAACAACTTGAAACTCCAGAAGAATCTAAAGGAAAGACCCAAGTCAAAGAGGTGAGCAAGATAGTTAGCTATTTGTTGAAGAGAGCAAAGTACGGGATCCAAACCCCTCTCCAGGCACCAACAAGACCATTTTCTCCATATGCCCTTGTATCTTTTCCTTGTACCTGGAGCCCATGAATCTTCCAATAGGCTTTTAGCTTCTCTTGAAAGATCAGAATATCTTTCTGAATTCCTGATATCCTCCAAGCAAGAAGGTTCAAATTCCCTTCTAAGACCAAGGGGTGTTCTTCTCCGTCTGGTCCCTTGAGAAGGCCCGGGGATGAGGGAATCAGAAGAGGAAAGTCTACTGCCAACTCCATCACCTCCGGGAACCAAACCTGCGATTTCCAGAAGGGGGTTATCAGAATGATTGAGTAAGATTCGAGTTTGACTTTCCATAATAGTCTCTGAATCATTGAGAAGGGGGGAAAAGCGTAGGCTTTGAACCCTGCCCAAGATTGTAGAAAGGCATCCACTCCTGATGCATATGGGTCCGGTCTCCAACTGAAGTATCTCGTTACTTGGAGGGTCAGCCTGCTGGCAAAGAGGTCTAATTATATCGGGCCCCAAATCACTTGAATCTGAGAGAAGATCTCCTTCCTCAATTTCCAATCGCTTGCATCGTGGAGGAAACGATAGTTCCAATCTGCTCTCACATTCTGAGACCCAGGGATGAATTCTGCTCCTATCGTAATCATGTGTTCCCAACAAAAATACCATATTCTTTGGGCAAGATCCGATAGAATTTTTGATTTCGCTCCCCCAAGGCGATTTATATAGGAGACAGCTGAGAAGTTGTCTATCCGTATGAGTATGTTTGAGTTTTTTAACATTTCCTTGAAACTCATAATTGCATTGAGAGCTGCAAGCATTTCCAAAGAATTTATGTGAAGGAGTTTTTCTTCCAGAGACCACCTTCCACCTGTCTCTAAGTCTTTTAAGCGGGCTCCCCATCCCTGGTTGCTCGCGTCTGATTCTAAGGTAAAGTCTGGTAGATTGCCGAAGATAGCTTTCCCGTTCCAGGCTTGGAGGTTTTTCAACCACCAATGAACCACCAATGAAGATCTTCTCGGGCATCCTGAGAGAGAGGAACGGAGTCTTGGTACCAGAGCCCCTTCCTCAGGCCTAAAGCCTTTAATCTTTGTAGGCCCCTGTAATGGAGCGGACCCAGTGATATTGCTTGGATGGAAGAAGAAAGGAGTCCTAATATCCTGGCCAGGTCTTTTAAACGGATAGACTCTTTGGAAAGAGTATGAGAAACATTTTTCCTTATTTTGGCAACCTTCTTGTGAGGGAGGGTTAGATTGGAAAGAACGGTATTCACGTTGAAGCCCAGGAACTCTAGACTTTGAGAGGGAATCAAGATAGACTTTTCCATATTTATGATGAATCCCAAATCTTGAAGGAGATTCATGGTTGTGTTTAAATGTTTCGTAATTTCCAGTTTGTCTTGAGACATGATAAGGATATAGTCTAAATAAATAATAAGACGAATCCCTCTTTCTCGGAGAAAGCTGACTACTGGACGTAGGACCTTGGTGAAGCACCAAGGGGCTGATGATAGGCCGAAAGGAAGGCATTGGAATTGGTAAAGGGTACCTTTCCAGGTGAAACGAAGGTACTTGCGATATCCCTCGTGCATGGGAATGGTAAAATAGGCATCCTTCAGGTCTAACTTTACTAACCAGTCCCTGTTCTGAAGGATGTCCCTCAAAAGATGGATACCTTCCATCTTGAAATGTCTGTATATTAGAAAATTGTTTAATAACTTGAGATTTATGACGGGACGCCAGCCCTTGTCCTTCTTTTTGACGAGGAAAATGGTGCTTAAGAAACTCTTTGCAGTTTGTGAATGTGGGATTAGAATTATGGCTCCTTTGTCTAACATTTGAGAAATTTCTATTTCTATTAATTTTGAATTTTCCTTGTCTAGAATGATTTCCTTTGGGATTTTCTTCTGGAAGGGTTCCTTCCAAAAATCTATCTTGAACCCAGTTACGGTTTCTAAAACCCATGGGTCTTGAGTGATTCTGAGCCAATTGTTCGCAAAATGTTTGAGTCTCCTAGCCACTTGCAAAGGAGGGGAGGAATTCACACTTACCTTGGAAGGATTGGTACCTAGGTCTTCCACCACGGGACCTTGAACCTCTTCCTCTTTGGGGGTAGAAGTTCGATCTAGTTCCTCTGTAGGGACGAGTGTCTCTTCCTTCTTGAGGGTAAAATTGGGACTTAAAGTAGCCTCGGCTGACAGATTGTTCCCTTCTGTCAGCCCTTCCGAAAAGTGGTCTTCCACCGAAAACTCTGCGCATGTTGGACTGCGCCTTACTGAATGCGTTAAAGGTGGAGACATATTTACCCAGAGATTTTACGAAATTGTCACCAAGCAACAAGCTTTTCGCATCACACATGTCCTCTTTCGCTGAAAGATCCGCGAGTTTTGGGTTCATTCTAAGAAGGACGGCCTTCCTCCGTTCAGTGATTAAATTTGCGTTAGCATTTCCAATGAAACAAATTGAGTGTTGAGCCCATCCCCTCAAAGTTTCAATGTCAATGGGAGTACCATTGGATCGAGCTTGTTCGGTCATATCAAGAATTCTTGAAAGTGGGCCCAGAACATCAAGAAGTTTATCTTGGCATTGTTTCAGGCATCTTTCAATACCTTTTCTTGGGTCTCTGCCTGACTTAAAGAGGAAGGTGATTAGTTCTGGGTCAAGATAGGGTGTATTGCAAATCTTGTCCTCCGAAGAGGGGCGAGGGCATTCATTACGCAATAAATTGCGTGTATCTCTGTCCAGTGGTTTTCTTACCCATTTTGATAAATATTTACCCACGTGAGGCATAGGCCACCACTCTTTGCTGCTAGGGTGTCTAATGGCAGTGGGGTTGAACATGTCGTGACCAAAAGAATCTTTAACAGTGAGTGAGGAAGTTGAGGGTAGATCCAAGTCTTCATCAAGATCCTCAGGGGTATCTTGTGGATCAAAAATAAATTCATCCTCCTCTCGGTCGGACTCATTCATAAAATCATTGGTGTTATATAAAATACCATTATCTATAATGCCGCTAAGGGCACCTCTTCTCCCAGTCCCAGGAAACTGGGATCTCTCTATTGTGCTGCTATGAGCACCAACATCTATTGTAGCGCGGGGGCTACCAAATCCAAAAGCATGGGTGGATGCCTCGTTCATGTGTTTTTTCTTCATAAGTACTTTACCCCTAATCTTGGGTGAACTGCCAGAGGGAGAATCCCCATCTGAAAGAGAGAAGTACGTCTCTTGCGGAGGTGAAATTCTTTTCCTTTTTAATAGGGCAGCATTAACTGCTTCTTTAATTGATATTTTAACCTCCTCATCTATCGATTTCTTTAAATTGTCCCCTAGGGGTTCTTTATTTGTCTGGTTAGCGTCAATATTCATTTTTTCCTAAGTTTATTAAAGCAGAAGTCTTTTGAAAAAAAGGATGCAAGCCTGTGATAATCAGATTACTCACAGTTGCTGCCAGCGTTGAAAGGAATTATTGGCAATCTAAACGGAGGGTTTAGAAATCCTTGGTAAATTGTTATGAGAGAAAGCCACCGGGTGGCGATCTTGTCTCATTCAATAACTTGTACTCCTTTCAAGGACACCGGTTTCCGATCGATCCGTAGCAGGCGACTGAGTCAGTTAAGCTCATACGCTCGTGAAAGCAGCGTAGCCATAGAAACTGACAAATAGGATGAGACGCGCTTCCTGTTGAAGTGCGTCTCGATCCTCTCCGTGTTGCTAAGACACGGAGTCAACAAGGGGTAGCTGATGTTGGAAACGGGATGCGACTTCCTGTTGAAGCGCGTCTCGTTTCCAAGCATTTGTAAGGAAACAGTGCTCCGTTTAGGAGGATTAGATCGACTTATTTCCAAATGTTCTACGCTAATTTCTCTGATCCCTCAAAATAATATTAGCACTCGTATTGATATGTGTAGGAACAGTTGAACAAAAGACTACGAGGCAACAACATCGTAATGTTTGTAAGAGTTTAGGATTACTCCGCTTGCCATAAATTGGACAAGGGGGTGAATGTGAAACCTGAAATAAAGGTTTAATTAAAACATAAACAGATTCTAAAATGAACAAATGTCATTTGAATACAAGATAGCAATATAACAGCTAGTTATAAGGTAGTATTACAACAACAAGTATACAATGAGATCACAATATTGATAAAGGTTACAGAGGGGGTACAAGAAACACCTTTTGGCAAAACAAATGTGGAAAACGATATTCCCAAGTTCAAGAATATGCGTAAGGTCTCTCCAATGAATCACAAGGTTATTTCTCTCAAATTTATCCCAAGAGAAACATGTGTTCCCAAGAGAGTTTAAGAATATTATGAATCCCACATCGATTTTCTCCCAGCCCTCTATAAATGAAAACTTTCCAAGTTTGAGAGAGCGAGAAATGTGGAGAAGCTTGATACTTGTAATCATGAGGAAAAGCACTTACAGAAAAAAAACTTAAGGTCCAGACTGAACTCAATTTCACATGTTGGGATCTCCTTTAGAGTTCAAAGCTCCTCATGCAAATAAAAAATGTTCTCACAGCTTTGCACAGATGATGTTATCCCACGCTCGTCGCCAGTGTAAAATCCATCCAAAATAAAACATCAATGGCAAATTATGATGAGATATGAGTTTAATGCAAAGGAAGAAAGATCCCATCCATCAGGCAGCATCAGTCAGGTGCAACTGACCAAACTCACAGTCAGAGCATTCCATCACCATGGAGCTGCTTTGATGAACAACAACATATCCATTACATGAATCTTAAAGGGATACAACACTATGTACAAAATACTTAAATAAATAACATTCACGCTACTACAGTCAGCCAAGCAGAAATAGAGGCAAAATCTTCACCAGTGAGATCTAGGAGCATGGGGATATAAAGACGGGACCATTCCACTGGTGCGGGTTGGGCATGTCAATAAGGCCAATATGTATGAAAGCAAAAATTAGTCGCAAACGCTGCGAATCGCAAAAAGCAGCGTTTGCGACTGATTTTTCGCTATTCCACATGTATGACACACATCTTTAGAGAAAACATAGAAATCGCTAAATTAGCGATTTCTTAGGCTGCGAAACCAGATTTTTGCGATTTTCCTTGCGATTTCTTAAATTGCGATTTCTCAACCTAGCGAAATTCGCTAAAAGGATACCGCAAAATAAAAATTCGCTGACACATGTATGAAAAAATCGCAAATTGCGAATTCACGAAATTCGCTAATTAAGAAATCGCTATTAACACCAATTGCATGCAGGTGGTAAACTGGTGCAAGGTACTTAAACCACCCCACAATGCAACAGACACACCCACAATGGCAGCAATGTTCGTGATAGCCAGGAGGCTGCGTATTCGGGCTCTTGCACAGAGGAGAATGAGACAGGAACGTATATTCAGGCAGCGCATCACTCTGTTCCAGCACACTGAAGAGGACATCTATGACAAGTACAGGCTGCACCCGCAGACCATAATGGACCTGATTGAGGAGCTGAAACCCTACTTGGAACACCCTACACGCAGGACACAGCCAATTCCCACACATGTGCAGGTCCTGTGCTCCCTGCACCTCCTGGCGTCAGGGAGTTTCCAACGGGTAATAGCGGAGGTTGGTGGGGTGTCACAGAGTGCACTTTCGCGCTTTCTCCATGCCTTTCTAGATGCAATGCTACAGAGGCTATCACATCACATATACTTCCCCACCACCCAACAGGCATTACAGCAAACAAAACTGGACTTCTACCAGATTGCACGTTTCCCCCACGTCATTGGCTGCAACGATGGGGCCCATGTGGCCATCACACCCCCATCAGCAACTGAATATGTCTACAGAAATCGGAAATGCTACCATTCCCTCAATATACAGATTGTGTGCAAAGTATATCATCACAGACATCGTACCCAAATACCCCGGCAGTACACATGACTCTTTCATCTTCAGACACAGTGGAATACACAGACGTCTGAGTGCTGGAGAGTTTGGGGAGGGGTACCTGCTAGGTAAATTCATGGCACACATCAATACATCCACTACATCACTTGAGGGGGGGGACATTGACTTACCTATTGTGTTTGTCCATGCAGGTGACAGTGCCTATGCAGTGCACAACTTCATCCTGACCCCATATCTGGATCCTGCAAATGCAAGTGAGAGGAGCTACATCACGGCACACAGATCTACACGCTGCGTCATTGAGCGTACCTTTGGAATCCTGAAGAGCTGCTTCATGTGCCTGCATAAAAGTGGAGGCGCACTGCAATACAGCCCTGAGACCTGCTGTAAAATCGTGGCAAGCTGTGCAATGCTACATAACATGGCAATGAGGAAAGGCACCACAATTGATGTGACCGATACAGACACATCGAATGACGAGCGCCCTGCTCCCCCTGCCAGACCTGCAGCAGGAGTTGGGGCAGCTGCTGGACGCCAGAGACGGACAGAGATCACACAACACTACTTCTAGGTGAGTAATGATGAAATGAGACAACAAAGCTTGATGATGTGTGAAGTGTTTATTCACACTTCACATTAAAGAAATAGTAGCTGTCCCCAGCACATGTTGTGCACACAGTGCAGGTAAGGCACAAGTAACTGTGCAAACAGCATTGTAGGGTTCATTCACCCGTGTTGCAGTAAGTGTCACCGCACATGTTCACCTCCTTCGGTGACGTCCAGGCTGAGTGCCCCCCATGGTGTTCCCTTGTCCTGTGCCCTGTCTGGCACTGCGTCGTCTTTCCCCTGGCAAGGTGGGAGTGATGCTGCTCCGACTTGAGGTGTCCTCACTCTCGGCAGAGGCCATGAGTGTGCTGCCACCAGCATTGGCCGTCTGCAGCTGCTCCACAGCAGTGGTTACCTGCGCAAGTCCTCGGGCAATATCCTGACAGCAGTGCGCCATCTCGACCTGCATAGTTACGCTTCTGCATGTGAGGGTGCTGGTGGTGGTGCAGAGGCGGTTCACGGCCTTCGTGTAGTTGTGGAGGCGTGCACTGGCACGTCGGCCAGTCCTGTCATTGGCGGCTTGGTTTTGCCTCAAAGTGTCACAGAGTTCACGGATCGCCCCTGCCATGGCCATGAAGCCCTCCCCCATGTTCTTATGCTCAATGTGTATGCGGCATAGCTGCCTATTTATTGATCTCAGTGCTTGCTTTGCAGGCGCTGTTCCTGCAGCATGCTCTGTTCCAGGCCTGAGAACACCGATCCTTCTGCTTCAGTCGCAGTGCTGCTCCTGGGCCTTGATCTGCGTGTGTCCTGTGGTCTACTCCTTGGCCTTTGTGTGTCATGAATGGGCATGTGTGACACACCCTGACTCCCCTCTCTCCTGTCGCTGTCATCCCCTGTGGCAGGTAATTCGTCCTCAAATGGAGGCAGTGGGGGCACATGTGCACGCTTCCTGCGCTGGATTGGCTGCTGCTCAGTCTCGTCACTGGAGTCCGCAGGGTGTGCAGGCTCCTCTCCCTCTGCGCTGTCTTCTTGTGCCCTGGAATGTGCTATGGATGTAAAGGGGACTACATGAGTTTGTGTTATTGTCTGCATGTGGCAATCAATAAAGTTCCTACAGTTTTTTTTGGCTAACCTCTGACACTGTATCATTCACTTATCCCCAACCCACATGTTGCATTAAATTTCCTTTGTCTCATGGACACACTGTCAGAGATAGTACTACGAGTCCCATGATGCATTGCTGGGTGTGCTGTAAGACTTGGGCTGGAATGACATTTTGGGAGTTTACTATGCGCATTTGGGGAAGTGTGCATGGGATGGGGAGCAGTGCAGATTGATTTTGCATGCATCTTACCTTGACTGCTGGATGCAGGGTCGGAGTTGTCTATGTCAGCCACACCACCAACGCTCTCAGGCAGGAGAGTTGACTCCACAAGCTCCTCATGAGGTGTTGGCTGCTCTGCAGTGGATGGTCCTCCTCCAGTCTGATTTGCGTCCTTCAGTCTGGCTGCCACCCTGTCCTTTGACCTCTGGCGCATGTCGTACCACCGCTTGCGCAGCTCTTTGATGGTACGATTGGTGACTCCCACTGCATTCACCTTATTTTGTATTTCAAGCCAAATTTTCCTCTTCCTCGCCAATGGGACACGCAGTGCCTTCTTGCCGAAGAGGAGCTCATGGCTGCAGACCATCTCCTCAATGAGGACCTCCTGCTCCTTTTCTGAGAACTTATGCTTTCTCTTCCTCTTCTCAGCATCCTTGCCCTCCTGTTGTTTGGTGGAATCCATTGTTGGTTGCACTCTCCTGGGATGCCTCCTCACACTCCCCAAGCAGCCTCTGGGTGTGGCTCAAGTGAGCCGGTGCAGGAAATCACTCCAGTTTCCTGTTTGTGATGTCATCAGGCTGCACCTGGATTGCAGATTCCCGTTTTTGCGATTTCTTAATTTGCGAATTTCGCTATTAAGAAATCGCAAAACGGGTGTCTGAGAATATTTTGCGATTTTTAAGAAATCGCAATATATTTGCGATTAATTTTTTACATCCCGCTTAGCGAATCTCAATTTTGCGAATCGCAAAATATCGCAAATTAGGATTCACTAAACGGGAGTTTGATACATATGCCCCCAGGTGATTACTGAATTACTGAATTATGTTTAAGTTATCTTAAAAATAGGACCGCGACGTTAACGTATGCTCCATCTTTCTAGCTTTCGCTACATAGGAGGTTTCTGGAAGTGACTGATATACTACAAGTTCTCCTTTTTTCTGAAAATTGAAACAGACACATTGAGAAAATACTGGGTAAGCGTACTCTTAGCAACTTTGGGTAGAAAAGAAAAAAAATTGGTATGAATTATATGATCTATGTATCATATCAATTTTAAAGATCACAGAGATGACGAAATTCTCGAAATATTTAATGATGACAGATATCCCTCAGGATAGAGGGTGATGATGTTTTAAACAGTGTGCTTTGCCCATCTTACGTGTTTAGCTATCAATGTTATTGAAAATTAAATTGCTTCTGATACCTGAATGGTAAAATAGGAATCTGACCCTCAATATGATTCATCAAACAGGATGTAATTTAGATATGTGTTTGCCAGCAGGTCATGTTTTGCATAGTACGTACTAAGGGAATTTTAATGTTTTCCAAGTTTCGTGATGTTTCTCAAAATGTAATTGGTTGGTGTCTATATCCATTGAAAATACATATGAATGGATAGGAAACTAGTCTGTATTGAATGTAAGTTAAACAAAATTCACTTCCTTTTTAAGATAAAGCTGTATTATAATTGGTGATTTTTAATTTGTACATACATATTTGTAAATAATATTGCACATATTTTCTAAAATTACTTTCACATATGTTTGTTTGTAGCCCTGAAGAAGTCCTAAGGGACGAAACGCGCTGGCTACTGTCATTTCCTTTTAAAGAAGATTTTGAATAAAGAGAAGGTATACAAAGACCTGCTGACTGGATCTGAAATTTTGTTATTTACTATATGTTCTATTACTGAGTGGAGTGCCGGATCTCTTTGTTTGTTTAAATTATTCTGTGGAGTTTTCCATAGGGGGCGTAGGGGTATTGGGCTTCAGGTCCTTGGCACCAGAAGAAGAATTTCCTTAACCCAATTAGTGGATAGGTGCAGTCACCGATGCCCCATACCCTTTATTTCTTGTGTTAACATACTTAAATTGCCAATTCGACCTGGTAAAGTAAACCTTTTGGCAGGTCTAAACTCCCCTTGTTTTTTATTTTTTTAACACAGATTTTATTGAGTTTTCAGTTTTGTTGAGAGTCACATTCCATTCCATCATGTACATGTTAAACAGATTGGCACCATATACGTCTGGTAATGACGCTGTCATCGCACCCCACCTGCGGGACATCATCAACACCTCATTCGACACCGCCACCTTCCCCGAGAGCTGGAAGCACGCCGAACTCAGCGCTCTACTCAAGAAACCTACAGCAGACCCCACCGAACTCAAGAATTACCGCCCCATCTCTCTACTCCCGTTTCCAGCCAAAGTCATCGAGAAAACCGTCAACAAACAGCTGGCCGCCTTCCTCGAGACGAATGGATCCCTCGACCCATCGCAGTCCGGATTCCGTGCCAACCACAGCACCGAGACCGCCCTCATCGCCGCCACTGACGACATCCGAGCCCTGATGGACAACGGGGAAACAGCGGCCCTCATCCTCCTAGACCTCTCCGCGGCTTTCGACACGGTCTGCCACCACACCCTAGTACAGCGCCTCAGCAATGTCGGAATCCAGGAGAAGGCGCTGAAATGGATCGTCTCCTTTCTCGACGGAAGAACACAAAGAGTCCGCCTACCACCGTACAAGTCAGAGGCCACCGAAGTCATCTGCGGCGTCCCTCAGGGATCCTCACTGAGCCCGACTCTCTTCAACGTCTACATGAGCCCTCTCGCGGCCATCGCACGCCAACACAACCTCAACATAATCTCCTACGCCGACGACACCCAGCTGATCCTCTCCCTGACCAACGACGACCCCGCCGCCTCCAGAGCCAACCTGCACGAAGGGATGAGAGAGGTAGCCGAGTGGATGACGACGAGCCGCCTGAAGCTGAACTCAGATAAGACGGAGGTCCTCATCCTGGGCTCCTCGCCCTCCGCCTGGGACGACTCCTGGTGGCCCCCCGCCCTGGGCACCGCACCCAAACCGACAGACCACGCACGCAACCTGGGTTTCATCCTGGACTCCTCCCTCTCCATGACCAGGCAAGTCAACGCCGTCTCCTCATCGTGCTTCAACATCCTGCGCATGCTTCGGAAGATCTTCTGGTGGATCCCCACGGAGACCAGGAAGACCGTCACCCAGGCCCTCGTCACCAGCCGACTGGACTACGGCAACGCACTCTACGCCGGAACCACCGCCAAGATCCAGAAGAGACTCCAGCGCATCCAGAACGCCTCAGCCAGACTCATCCTCGACATCCCACGTCACAGCCACATCTCCGGACATCTAAGAGACCTACACTGGCTCCCGGTCAACAAGAGAATCACCTTCCGCCTCCTTACCCACGCACACAAAGCTCTCCACGACCAAGGCCCGAGCTACCTCAACAACCGAATCAACTTCTACGCTCCCAAACGCCACCTCCGATCCGCCAGCCACGCCCTCGCAACCGTCCCACGCATCCGCAGAACCACTGCTGGAGGAAGGTCCTTCTCCTACCTGGCCGCCAAGACCTGGAACTCCCTCTCGGCCGACCTGCGCCTGACCCAAGACCACCTCTCCTTCAGGAAGAAGCTCAAGACCTGGCTGTTCGAGCAGTAGCGGCACCCCCCCCCCCCCCCAGCGCCTCGAGACCCTACGGGTAGGTAGTGCGCTCTATAAATTTCTTTGATTGATTGATTGATTGACAAGGTATTATGGCAATTAATTGGGCTGCAATTACTGCATCTTCAGGTTATCCATTTACATATATAGGTCGCATAAATGAACAAGGTGGAAAAAATCTGGTACACGTTACACATGACAAGTGATATGATGCCTACAATCACAACTGTACTATCTACCATCTTGTAGTTAAATAATAAATCTGAGTCAAGACCAAAGAAATAACAATAAAGAACTGTGCTACTACGAACTAAGTGTCTGTTCCAATATCCTGTTGGGTTGGTCAGGGCGAGCACACCGGGACCTGGGGGCGTTGGGAAGGAAGAAAGGGTGGGGCCAGGAGGAGGGGGGGCAGGAGGGAAGGAAGGGGGGAACGGGGAACGACAGGAGGGGACGAGGGGGGGCAGGGGGAGTGGGAAGGGAGCAGGCCGTGACTTCAGTAGTATATCAGTAGTCAGCAAGAGTTGCATCTTGTATTTTGAAGTGTTCTAGTAATTGAGCCCATTCCAGTGATATTGGTTTCTTTCTCAGCCCTCTGTACTTTTCGTTTTGCAACGCCTTTCTCTCAGCAGTGGCCCATTTTATCACCTCCTCCCGCCATTTCCCTTCGTGTGACGCAATGTGTGATTTCCACCGCTGTGTGATGAGTCTCTTGGCCAGCATTAAGGTGGGACTCGTAAAACAGTGCAGTACCTCTGCCTTCTTGGGAAGAGGAAATAGACTTAGAAGACAGGCCTCAGGGGTATTCCAGGAGGAGCGTTTAGAGAGGTGCGTGAAGCCTTGTATAACCTCTGTCCAGAAGTCTACGAGGGAGGGGCAGGCCCATAACATGTGTATAAAATCTGCCTCTGGGCTGTCACACCTAGGACACTCCGAGGAGGAAGTTGGGTACATTCGCTTTATCGCCCGAGGTGTGAGGTAGGCCCTGTGCATTACGAACAATTGTATTGTTTTGAGCCGGGCATTTTGGGAGACGCGTCTAGGCTACTCAAGGATCTGAACCCATTCCCTGTCAGTAAACTTCCTAGCCACTTCTGGCTCCCATTTATGACGAAGAGTCAACAAGGAGACTCCCATATAGGGCCGCAAGCCCAGATACAACCATCTGACCAGGTGGCTACCATGGCCCATTATGTGTAGCATCTGCAATAGTCCAAAGGTCGGAGGCTCCTTCTGATCCACCAGCCAATACTTACTACGCACATACTGTGTGATCGCAGCGTGTGTTAAAAACAGCGTGGGAGGGGCCGAATAAGTCTGTATGAAGACTTCATGAGGCATTAAGTTCCCATCTAGAAATCAGTCCCCCACAGCCTCCGCGCCGGCCTTTGCCCAGCAGTGCACTCTAGTGGCAGATAGTACTCCGGGTAACGTGGGTAAGCCGCACAGGGGAACATTTGGGGCGTATGATACAGGTGTGCTAGTATATTTAATCGCTAACTTCCAATAGTGGAGTGCATTATGTAATAGAATTGGGGGGTCCCTCACCCGATCTGCTCCACGGCATAATAATGATTGCAGTGTTCCCGCCTTTAAGCGTTCGGGCGAATAGCCTATCTCAAATAAATTATGGCGGCAAGCCAATAAGCCATTCACTGCAGCTGGGCCACTATGGAATAGGCTTTGAAATCTGGTGCTCCCATGCCCCCCTCAGTACTTGTTAACTGCATTTTAGCACGAGCTAATCTGTGACGGCCCTGTCCCCAAAGTAATGATGTCAATAAGGTGTCTAGTGTGCTGTAAATCCAGGCAGGAAGGAACACGGGGAGATTCGCAAATTGATACAATAGTCTAGGGAGCCTGACCATTTTAGAAACGGCCTGCGGTTGTCAAAGGCAGAGTGTTCCAAAACGCTACTTGGGCTCTGAGGTTATTAAGTGTACAGACCACATTCCCATCTACGGTGTCCGATGTGGTTCTGTAGGTATGGATCCCTAGATATTTAAAGGTAATAGGTTCTACCTTGAATTGCATTGGGCCAAATTGAAGCGTGGGAAGGGTGTACGTATCGTTAAAAGAAAAAGCTACCAATTTGGAGGCATTAAGGTGCAAGCCAGATATTTCCCCAAATTGCTCAAACAGCAAGGCAACAGGTGCCATATCTACATGCATATGTGCAAAATAAAGCAACATATCGTCTGCATAAGCCGAAAAAGGGTGACGTAGCCGGCCAACCGGAATGCTATATGGTACCATCATGCAATGCAGTCGTTGCGCCAAGGGATCCAAAGCAAGCACAAACAACAAGGGCGATAGGGGGCAACCCTGCCGTGTACCTCGAAACACATTATATGCTGGGGAGATATTGGTGCCAATTTTCACCCTCGCTGTGGGTCTAGTATAAAGTAGTTCCACCCACTTACTAAACTCTGGAGGAATCTCATATTTAACCAACGTAGCCAACATATATGGCCAACTTAAGGAATCAAATGGCAAATGTATATCTAAGGAGAGGCAACCCGCTCGGGGGGAACCGGCTCGAGCAGAATGCAAAAGGGCATAGAAGCATTGTATGTTCACTGAGGTACTGGGTTTAAGTATGAAGCTGCACTGAACTGTGTGGATCAAAGTGGGGAGTAAGGGAAGTAGTCTTGAGGGCAAAAGCTTACTAAGAATTTTATACTCCGTATCAAGGATCGATAGGGGTCTATAACCTGTGAGGCCTGTTGGAGACTTATCAGGTTTCAACAAGGAAGTAACTATCGCCTCCTTAGTCGTAGGGGGCAAGGTACCCTCTGTCAGGGCGGTAGTGTATAGTTGTGGTAATTTAGGAACTAAGGGCATTGCGAAAGTGGAATAAAACTCGATGGGGAGCCCATCAGAGCCTGGGATCTTGTTATGGGCGAGTCCCCGTATTGCTCCGCGGATCCCGGGAGCGTTCAGAGGGGCCGCCAAGTTCGCAGCATGTTCTGTAGTAATAGTGGGAAGCACCACTGATTAAACTTCCCTTGTTAACACATATAAGCCACCCCTAGGGTAGGCCCTAAACAACCCAAATGGGCTAGTGTATTATATTTAAAATGTTGGACATGTACTTTTAACTTACACATGTCCTGGTAGTGAAAAAAATCTAATTTGTTTTCATTACTGTGAGGTTTACCCCTCCCATAGTATAACATTGGGTTATCTTATTACATTTAATAAGTGCTAACTTTTTATTGTGAGCAGGTAGTGTAGTGATATTAAGAATGATATATTGACCATTGGCTCCATTTTGCATAATTGACTATATTTTCTGTGCTGACTGCATCTTGTGTAACAGGCTCCATTTTCTGTGCTCGCACGTAGATGCAAAGTGAGGAGGGGATGTTTTCGCTCTTCACTTGTTTTCGCTCTTCACCGATCAGAGTGAACTGGAACATGTTGTGTGGGATGCGTGCATGGTACCTTTGAGGGCAGAGATTGTTGTTGCTAGCAGAATGAGTGGAATGTACAGCTCTGTCTCGGAGTCAAAATACAGAGGCCTGGCCAGCTCCTGTCTTGAAAAAGTACCAAAAAGGGGGAGTAAAGAGGTATCTGGATAGAATCTACCTCCTGTATAACTTTTCATAAACAATGTGATTCTATCCTAAATCAAATAAAGACTTGTTAGTATTTTTGTTATTTTATTTATAGTGATGTGAAAAAAGGTGTGTGATCCATGAGATGCCATGGAAAGACACTAAGTGTTTTTAAAATACCCCTCACACACTATTAATCCCATAGTGTCATGCTTCATCATGGGGGTCTTCCCGTCCCTCTACGGGGCAGGGCGTGCTACAACCTGGGAATACGGGGGAGCACTGTTGTTTATGAAAGAATAGGCTATGTGTGGTGAGGGAGTGAGCGTGGTAGGGTTAATGAAGATTACAAAAAATAAATAAAAAATTACCTGGCTGGTAGAAAAAACTACTTTATGTATTTCTCTGGCTGGGAACGTTAAAAAGGGGATAAGGTGTAGGGGGTGTATCTTAATGCGATACCCCCTACTGGGTCAACATGTTTCGTAAGCAGTCCCCACTGCTTTACTCATCAGGACCGAATGTGATCCCTACTACACTCAGTTTATCAAACTAATTTTATATGTATGTATGACTATTATTAAAAAAAAACACAAAAAATGTGTGGCTGTAGTTTCTTAGGGGTACATTGATCCCTATATTCAATAACCGACTTGGTATCTGAAAAGATAAGAAAAGATAATGCCACACTACCCTTGGATAGTTTCATTAACACATCACCATACTGTGGAATGTTCTGATATATTTTTCTATGGCATCGTAGGTTTTGTAATACTAAACCCAGTGAACTACTGCACATACATTGCGTGGTATAATGGCAGATACCTTAGAATATACAAACATTAGACAAGTGACAACAAACACACACTATCATCAAAAGCACTCTGGTTCTGTTGATAAAAGTAATCATTCATTCATCTGTATATACAGACATACCGGTATAAATTATATCATTATTTCCTGTTGATAGTTACACACAAAGCATCGTTACGTGAAATCGTTTTGTACATACACTATTAGGTGTGATACACGGGCTTCATGAGCTTGCACTGGAGGGGAGGATGTCTCGAATAAACACTGTGGGTAAAGTAGGAAGACACATAGTGTTAGCTTTAAGCGATCACACCGTGTCTATTCGGTGCGATCGCTAACAAGTCAGTGCATGGGGTAAGCGTGCCTGCTTTAGAGACTTGGCAGAGTCTTACGTGATTCAGGATCCTTTCCTTGCCTTAAATGTGCCTCCGTGCTGCTCCGTGGATGGCAACACGAGAGTGAACACTGAGTTTTTAACTCGTTTGAAAACATGAAGCAGCGGGAAAACGGGCTGCTCTCTGATAGAGTAGAGCGTGTAGCTCATTCAAAATGGCTGCTCGTTTCGTGCGAATGTTGTGGGTCTGAAAAAACATCACTTCCTGATTTAGCGATGACGGTGATAGAACGAAATGGAAAAAGGGGGCGGCATTGTTATGTTTCCATATGTTTTGAAAACTGAGCAATGTTTATGATATTTCAAAAATATATTTCCTGGTATCTAAAAAAAGCAAGATAAATACCCCAGTATTGAGCATGAAATGCAGAAGGCAACGTGTTTCCTTAGCGATGCGGGCGAAACAAAATGCGCGAAGGAGATTTAAACAAATAACGAAAAAATGTCTTAAATTAGTGGACTTCCAAGTGTAGGACCAATGACTTGCTAATTTTTATATACATATATAAGGCAGAGATGGTCATTGTCCCTGGTGAAACGTTCAATACTGGAATTGAAGAGAAGCCTTTGATTGTTGAAAGATCGTTCTCTCACTGCCAGATGTAGGACTGGTGACTTGTCGGTTTTTGAAGGGAGAGATGATCGTTGTCCCTGATAATTTATTCAAGAAATGGGATGGATGAAAAAAGGGGTAAAAAAGTATTGTTTATTAAGATTGTTAACATATGTCTTTTTGGAGACCCCTTAGATTGTTGATCTATTGTTGAGATATGGGTCTTGGCATTTGGCTGATTGGTATGTATAGGTGCTTAGCCGGAGGTTTTTTTTGTCATTCTGGAGACCTACAATCGGTCAGAGGATACATGGTAGTCTCTAAGTTGGACTTCGCATAATGTTGAGCGTGGAGTAGAAGCATCAAGTCATAGCTGCCCCCATGGAATCTCATCGTTTAGGCCTGTGATGTTTGTCTTAAGACGGAACACCCATCTTTGTTCTTTTTCAAAAAGGTATCTCTCATTTGAAACTTGCTCCATCACTGTCCAGGATATCTCTTCTGGTGTATGGTCCAATTCTAGGAAGTGTGATGCCATTTTAGTTGTGCTTCTTTTGCATCTGATGTTGCTTTTATGTTCTCCTATCCTTGTCTTCACTGATCGTGTTGTCATCCCTATGTATTCCAGTGGGCATGGACAGGTGACAAGATATACCACATTACTGCTATTACAAGTGGTGAATTTTCTCTGTTTCCATTTGGTGCCATTACGGAAGATGATTTCTTTGCTTTTTTTGGTAAGTGGGCAGACTTTGGCATCACACTTCCTAGAATTGGACCATACACCAGAAGAGATATCCTGGACAGTGATGGAGCAAGTTTCAAATGAGAGATACCTTTTTGAAAAAGAACAAAGATGGGTGTTCCGTCTTAAGACAAACATCACAGGCCTAAACGATGAGATTCCATGGGGGCAGCTATGACTTGATGCTTCTACTCCACGCTCAACATTATGCGAAGTCCAACTTAGAGACTACCATGTATCCTCTGACCGATTGTAGGTCTCCAGAATGTCAGAAAAAGTCTGCGGCTAAGCACCTATACATACCAATCAGCCAAATGCCACGACCCATATCTCAACAATAGATCAACAATCTAAGGGGTCTCCAAAAAGACATATGCTAACAATCTTAATAAACAATACTTTGTTACCCCTTTTTTCATTCATCCCTTTTCTTGAATAAATTATCAGGGACAACGATCATCTCTCCCTTCAAAAACCGACAAGTCACCAGTCCTACATCTGGCAGGGAGAGAACGATCTTTCAACAATCAAAGGCTTCTCTTCAATTCCAGTATTGAACGTTTCACCAGGGACAATAACCATCTCTGCCTTATATATGTATATAAAAATTAGCAAGTCATTGGTCCTACGCTTGGAAGTCCACTAATTTAAGACATTTTTTCGTTATTTGTTTAAATGTCCTTCGCGCATTTTGTTTTGCCCGCATCGCTAAGGAAACGCGTTGCCTTCTGCATTTCATGCTCAGTACTGGGGTATTCATCTTGCTACTTTTAGATACCAGGAAATATATTTTTGAAATATCATAAACATTGCTCAGTTTTCAAAACATATGGAAACATAACAATGCCGCCCCCTTTTTCCATTTCCTTCTATCACCGTCATCGCTAAATCAGGAAGTGATGTTTTTCCAGACCCACAACATTCTCACGAAACGAGCAGCCATTTTGAATGAGCTACATGCTCTAGTCTATCAGAGAGCTGCCCGTTTTCCCGCTGCTTCCTGTTTTCAAACGAGTTAAAAACTCAGTGTTCACTCTCGTGTTGTCATCCACGGAGCAGCACGGAGGCACATTTAAGGCAAGGAAAGGGTCCTGAATCATGTGGTTAAGACTCTGCCAAGTCTCTAAACCAGGCACGCTTACCCCATGCACTGACTTGTTAGCGATCGCACCGAATAGACACGGTGTGATCGCTTAAAGCTAACACTATGTGTTTTCCTACTTTACCCACAGTGTTTATTCGAGACATCCTCCCCTCCAGTGCAAGCTCATGAAGCCCGTGTATCACACCTAATAGTGTATGTGCAAACCGATTTCACGTAACGATGCTTTGTGTGTAACTATCAACAGGCAATAATGATCTCATTTATACCGGTATGTCTGTATATATAGATGAATGAATGATTACTTTTATCAACAGAACCAGAGTGCTTTTGATGATAGTGTGTGTTTGTTGTCACTTGTCTAATGTTTGTATATTCTAAGGAATCTGCCATTATACCACGCAATCTATGTGCAGTAGTTCACTGGGTTTAGTATTACAAAATCTACGCTGCCACAGAAAAATATATCACGATATTCTATCAGAACATTCCACAGTATGGTGATGTGTTAATGAAACTATCCAAGGGTAGTTTGGCATTATCTTTTCTTATCTTTTCAGATACCAAGTCGGTTATAGAATATAGGGATCAACGTACACCTAAGAAACTACAGCCACACATTTTTTGTGTTTTTTTTAATAATAGGCATACATACATATAAAATTAGTTTGATAAACTGAGTGTAGTAGGGATCACATTCGGTCCTGATGAGTAAAGCAGTGGGGACTGCTTACGAAACATGTTGACCCAGTAGGGGGTATCGCATTAAGACACACCCCCTACACCTTATCCCCTTTTTAACATTCCCAGCCAGAGAAATAAATAAAGTAGTTTTTTCTACCAGCCAGTGAATTTTTTATTTATTTTTTGTAATCATCACTAACCCTACCACTCTCACTCCCTCACCACACATAGCCTATTCTTTCATAAACAACAGTGCTCCCCCGTATTCGCAGGTTGTAGCACGCCCCGCCCCGTAGAGGGACGGGAAGACCCCCATGATGAAGCATGACACTATGGGATTCATAGTGTGTGAGGGGTATTGTAAAAACACGTGGGCCCCTATGTATGAAAGCAAAAATTAGTCGCAAACGCTGCGAATCGCAAAAAGCAGCGTTTGCGACTGATTTTTGGCTATTCCACATGTATGACACACATCGTTAGAGAAAACATAGAAAGCGCTAAATTAGCGATTTCTTGGCTGCGAAACCAGATTTTTGCGATTTTCCTTGCGATTTCTTAAATTGCGATTTCTCAACCTAGCGAAATTCGCTAAAAGGATATCGCAAAATAGGAATTCGCTGACACATGTATGAAAAGATCGCAAATTGCGAATTCACGAAATTTGCTAATTAAGAAATCGCTATTAGCACCAATTGCATGCAGGTGGTAAACTGGTGCAAGGTACTTAAACCACCCCACAATGCAACAGACACACCCACAATGGCAGCAATGTTCGTGATAGCCAGGAGGCTGCGTATTCGGGCTCTTGCACAGAGGAGAATGAGACAGGAACGTATATTTAGGCTGCGTATCACTCTGTTCCAGCACACTGAAGAGGACATCTATGACTAGTACAGGCTGCACCCACAGACCATAATGGACCTGATTGAGGAGCTGAAACCCTACTTGGAACACCCTACACGCAGGACACAAACAATTGCCACACATGTGCAGGTCCTGTGCTCCCTGGACCTCCTGGCGTTCGGGAGTTTCCAACGGGTAATAGCAGAGGTTGGTGCGGTGTCACAGAGTGCACTTTCGCGCTTTCTCCATGCCTTTCTAGATGCAATGCTACAGAGGCTATCACATCACATATACTTCCCCACCACCCAACAGGCATTACAGCAAACAAAACTGGACTTCTACCAGATTGCACGTTTCCCCCACGTCATTGGCTGCATCGATGGGACCCATGTGGCCATCACACCCCCATCAGCAACTGAATATGTCTACAGAAATCGGAAATGCTACCATTCCCTCAATACACAGATTGTGTGCAACGCAAAGTATATCATCACAGACATCGTACCCAAATACCCTGGCAGTACACATGACTCTTTCATCTTCAGACACAGTGGAATACGCAGACGTCTGAGTGCTGGAGAGTTTGGGGAGGGGTACCCGCTAGGTAAATTCATGGCACACATCAATAGATCCACTACATCACTTGAGGGGGGGGACATTGACTTACCTATTGTGTTTGTCCATGCAGGTGACAGTGCCTATGCAGTGCGCAACTTCATCCTGACCCCATATCTGGATCCTGCAAATGCAAGTGAGAGGAGCTACAACAGGGCACACAGATCTACACGCTGCGTCATTGAGCGTACCTTTGGAATCCTGAAGAGCCGCTTCAGGTGCCTGCATAAAAGTGGAGGCGCACTGCAATACAGCCCTGAGACCTGCTGTAAAATCGTGGCAAGCTGTGCAATGCTACATAACATGGCAATGAGGAAAGGCACCACAATTGATGTGACCGATACAGACACATCGGATGACGAGCGCCCTGCTCCCCCTGCCAGACCTGCAGCAGGAGTTGGGGCAGCTGCTGGACGCCAGAGACGGACAGAGATCACACAAAACTACTTCTAGGTGAGTAATGATGAAATGAGACAACAAAGCTTGATGATGTGTGAAGTGTTTATTCACACTTCACATTAAAGAAATAGTAGATGTCCCCAGCACATGTTGTGCACACAGTGCAGGTAAGGCACAAGTAACTGTGCAAACAGCATTGTAGGGTTCATTCACCCGGCTGAGTGCCCCCCATGGTGTTCCCTTGTCCTGCGCCCTGTCTGGCACTGCGTCGTCTTTCCCTGGCAAGGTGGGAGTGATGCTGCTCCGACTTGAGGTGTCCTCACTCTCGGCAGAGGCCATGAGTGCGCTGCCACCAGCATTGGCCGTCTGCAGCTGCTCCACAGCAGTGGTTACCTGCGCAAGTCCTCAGGCAATATCCTGGCAGCAGTGCACCATCTCGACCTGCATAGTTACGCTTCTGCGTGTGAGGGTGCTGGTGGTGGTGCAGAGGCGGTTCACGGCCTTCGTGTAGTTGTGGAGGCGTGCATTGGCACGTCGGCCAGCCCTTTCATTGGCGGCTTGGTTTTGCCTCAAAGTGTCACAGAGCTTACGGATCGCCCCTGCCATGGCCATGAAGCCCTCCCCCATGTTCTTCTGCTAATTGTGTATGCGGCATAGCTGCCTATTTATTGATCTCAGTGCTTTGCTTTGCAGGCGCTGTTCCTGCAGCATGCTCTGTTCCAGGCCTAAGAACACGGATCCTTCTGCTTCAGTCGCAGTGCTGCTCCTGGGCCTTGAACTGCGTGTGTCCTGTGGTCTACTCCTTGGCCTTTGTGTGTCATGAATGGGCATGTGTGACACACCCTGACTCCCCTCTCTCCTGTCGCTGTCATCCCCTGTGGCAGGTAATTCGTCCTCAAATGGAGGCAGTGGGGGCACATGTGCGCGCTTCCTGCGCTGGATTGGCTGCTGCTCAGTCTCGTCACTGGAGTCCGCAGGGTGTGCAGGCTCCTCTCCCTCTGCGCTGTCTTCTTGTGCCCTGGAATGTGCTGTCGATGTAAAGGGGACTACATGAGTTTGTGTTATTGTCTGCATGTGGCAATCAATGAAGTTCCTACAGTTTTTTTTGGCTAACCTCTGACACTGTATCATTCACTTATCCCCAACCCACATGTTGCATTAAATTTCCTTTGTCTCATGGACACACTGTCAGAGATAGTACTACGAGTCCCATGATGCATTGCTGGGTGTGCTGTAAGACTTGGGCTGGAATTACATTTTGGGAGTTTACTATGCGCATTTGGGGAAGTGTGCATGGGATGGGGAGGAGTGCAGATTGATTTTGCATGCATCTTACCTTGACTGCTGGATGCAGGGTCGGAGCTGTCTATGTCAGCCACACCACCAACGCTCTCAGGCAGGAGAGTTGACTCCACAAGCTCCTCATGGGGTGTTGGCTGCTCTGCAGTGGATGGTCCTTCTCTAGTCTGATTTGCGTCCTTCAGTCTGGCTGCCACCCTCTCCTTGGACCTCTGGCGCATGTCGTATCACCGCTTGGGCAGCTCTTCGATGGTACGATTGGTGACTCCCACTGCATTCACCTTATTTTGTATTTCAAGCCAAATTTTCCTCTTCTTCGCCTCTGGGATACGCAGTGCCTTCTTGCTGAAGAGGAGCTCATGGCTGCAGACCATCTCCTCAATGAGGACCTCCTGCTCCTTTTCTGAGAACTTATGCTTTCTCTTCCTCTTCTCAGCATCCTTGCCCTCCTGTTGTTTGGTGGAATCCATTGCTGGTTGCACTCTCCTGGGATGCCTCCTCACACTCCCCAAGCAGCCTCTGGGTGTGGCTCAGGTGAGCAGGTGCAGGAAATCACTCCAGTTTCCTGTTTGTGATGTCATCAGGCTGCACCTGGATTGCAGATTCCCGTTTTTGCAATTTCTTAATTTGCGAATTTCACTATTAAGAAATCGCAAAACGGGTGTCTGAGAATATTTTGCGATTTTTAAGAAATCGCAATATATTTGCGATTAATTTTTTACATCCCGCTTAGCGAATCTCAATTTGCAAATCGCAAAATATCGCAAATTAGGATTCGCTAAACGGGAGTTTGATACATATGCCCCTTAGTGTCTTTCCATGGCATCTCATGGATCACACACCTTTTTTCACATCACTATAAATAAAATAACAAAAATACTAACTAGTCTTTATTTGATTCAGGATAGAATCACATTGTTTATGAAAACAGCTCCTGTCTTTACCTTAAAGGCGGGGAGGCTTCGTGGGCAGCTAGGAGCTCATTTGTGGAGTAGAAGTACTGCCACAAAATAATCTGGATTTGAGTCCCGATCGAACTCCTTCCTGGGCTGTCGAAGGGCTCCTCCAGCTTGTGTTAACAAGGATGTTGCATGATCGATCGGTGAGGTTTTACTTACTTTGTGTATATAATTTCTACGTTTCTTTGCTCTTTGCTACATGTACATATGCTACATTTTATTCTGGTTTTGTGCTTGAGTTACTTGATATTTGGGAGTCTGCATTAACCAATATATTTTGCCTTCCTTTCCAAAATGTTGAATTAATAAACATGTGTGTGTCACTTTAAATGCACCTGAATTTGTTTCTTGCCTCGCCTTAAGAGAGTGCAGGGTTTAGGTGTGTCCTATTGTGAAAAATTACAAGCATTACAGGTAGAAATGTCTTGTTTGGACTCAGATGAATTTTAAATTAAAATCCTCTTCAAAGGTAAAGTTGGATTTTAGAGTGCAATTTCAAATGAATTGTAATTTAAAATCCTCTTCAAAGGTAAAGTTGGAATTTAGAGTGCAATTTGGGAATGCTACTTTTAGACTGTTGACATTATCCTGGCATAAACTTTCTGAGGACGTCTAGGAGTTCCCAGCTGCATGGGCCTGATAATTCTTTCCCCATCAGGAATACCTATTGGACCCAGACAGTAAACAATTGGACCTGGGTGTAGCTGGGAGAGGGCCATCCTGACAGCATGAGAGGGGCAGAGCTGTTCCCTGCACACTTTCATTTCAAAGAAGCTGCTTCAGCACACTCACAAAGAACTTGTCACCAGGCTTTTGTCATCCCATACAGTTTGTGTATATAATTTCAAAGTTTCTTTGCTCTTTGCTGCATGTATATATGCTACATGTTATTCTGGTTTTGTGCTTGAGATACTTGATATTTGGGAGTCTGCATTAACCAATATATTTTGCCTTCCTTTCCAAAATATTGAATTAATAAACATGTGTGTGTCACTTTAAATGCCCCTGAATTTGTTTTCTTGCCTCGCCTTAAGAGAGTGCTGGGTCTTGTTTTATCGCTATGTCTTTTAGGAGTGCTGTTTTACACATGGTATTAAAAGTTTCAGCAGTGCATTTGCCTCCTCTCAGGAGAGCAGGGTTTAGGTGTGTCCTACTGTGAAAAATTACAAGAATTACATTTTTGGCATCACTTGCATGTTTCAAAAAAAAATTCAAAGGGGGAAAAGAATGTTTTCTAGAAAAATGAAGGCAGATCCCCAGATACCAATTCAAATACCTGGATGGGAGGTAGTCCCATATGGTATGCTTGCCCATGAGTGGGCTCATTGCGCTGGACTGAGTGAAAATTAGAATGTGTGTTTAGCTGACGCTGAGCCAGCAGAAGTGGTTGCGTGTTTGCAAAAAGTGCCTGTTGCGAAAGGGAAAGAGCTTAGCACGTTAGGGCGAAGAGGCTGGATCGTCTTGTGTGCTTATCGACAAATGTGTTCAGCAACAGCATGAACATGAAAAAAATAGAAAAACAGTTTGTTGAAGCCAAAAATACCTCTATGATGTTAACTTGTCAGAAAAAGTTAATACAAGATAAGTTGGAAACTTACCAGACTGTGGCGGAAAAGGCTGTAGTACGTATCGCACAATACAAGTACAAGAAAAAGAGGGGAAGGTTTAACAAGAGAAAAGTGAATTTAGCTGTTGCAAAGGTAGGAATTGACTGGGACCCAGAAATGTGAGATGGGAATATTTGGGATTCTTCGGAGTTTTCAGACTCTGGGGGAGAGTGTTATCAAGCCAGTAGTCAGTGTGAGTCGGAAGAACGCAAAGTGGTTCAGGCTCAGCCCATACATCGTAGGAAAATACAGAGTGGTCCAAACTTTCCACAGGGGGTTGCAATAGATTCTATGGACAATTTTACTCAGCAGGAGATTGACATTTTAGACAGATTCCGACAAAGACTTGGAGAATCTCTGCTTACATGGATGATGCGGTTGTTTGATATGGGCGCCTCCAGGGTAATGCTGTATCACAGAGATGCAGTGAAATTCTGCTCACTCCTGATCCTACAGTGCAAGAGCAGTTTAGGAATTACAGGGGCAATAATCAAACCAACCTGTTACAATTGGCAGTGGTTAGATGCAATCAGAAATACCCAACAGAGTCAGACTGGCTAGTGAATGATAAACCTTGGTGTACATTGAGAGATGCTATACAGAGGCTTAAGGGGAAGTGATGAAAGCTGCTATTTTTCTGGATAATGCACATAAGTTGATGGATGGACTGTTGACTGTGTGGAATAAAATAATCTGTTTGGCGCCCCCTGCTTACAAACAGGTGATGATGACTTTCATAATCAATCAGACTGGTAATAATTTGGCGCAGGTGATTGAGGCAGTCCGTGAATTGGGAGAGCTGGGAGACTGGATAAAGACTGAAAGAGCTGCCAGATCTGAGACACGTACAGATAAAAACAGGCTGACTAGGAGAGATATGTTTATGGCTTTGTTGAGGGATGGAGAGGAGAAAGAGAAGATAGATAGAATAGATACTAGAAGTCTGTTTGAGATGTATTGGAAAAGAGAGTTGGACAAAAAAGACGGAGGCAGGAAAGTGAGTAAGCAGAATAAAATGCAAGTGAGTCAGAGAAAATCAGAGGTGAATGAAGAGGAAAAGGAGGGTGAGCTGCCCTTTTGAGAACGAAGGAAGGGAGAGATTCAGAAAGTGAATGGCTCAGTGAGAACCGGAAGGGGGGGAGTTCCCCCAAGAGTATGACAGGTTGTATCCGGATTTGACATGGGCAAGGGTTGACAGTTTGAAAGCAGATTAGGATATAGGTCAAGCTCTGGTACAGAGATGGGCTCGCAAAGACAATAGACCTTATGTTGACATAGAAATTCATAGGAAACATCTTAATGTTCAGAAGGCCTGAGCCCTAGTAGACTCCGGAGCAGAGGCCACTTTGATATATGGAAATCCCAAAAAGTTTAAAGGGCAGTATTTCACAATCACAGGCTTAGGCGGAAAAGAGACACCAGCTGTGCAGAAAAAGGTCCAAATGAAAATAGGGAGAATACCAAAAAGAGAGTTTGCTGTATTGATTGTGCCCCTCTCTGAATACATTATTGGAATCGATATCTTGAAGGGAAGACGGGTAATATCAATTTGGATCAAAAAGGTACATTTCAATTATCGCCGTAAGAGTGGGTCACCTGAAGATTCCTCCAGTGAAGGTGCCACAGGCTACTAAAGTAATTCATTTGAAGCAGTACAGAATTCCAGTAGGGCATAAGGAGATCAGTGCAACCATGCAGGACTTGATAGAGGCAGGGGTGGTGACTCCAATCACTAACCCCTGGAATAACCCCATTTGGTGTGTGCGCAAGTGACAATAGTTGGTGCATGACAGTTGATTATCGCGAATTGAACAAGCACACACCTCCTTTGCCTGCTGCTGTCCCAGATACTGTTACCTTAATTGAGAAAATACACAAGCATCCTGGAACTTGGTATGCGACTATTGGTATTGCCAATGCTTTCTTTTCTATACCAATAGCCCCTGAATGCCAAGAGCAGTTCGCATTCTCATGGAATGGTAGGCAGCTCACATTTAAAAAAACTACCTATGGGGTACTTGCACAGTCCTACAATCTGTCACCAGCTGGTGGCGGAGCATTTAGATGAGGTACCAGTTATTCCTGGAGTACAGCTTTGCCATTACCTTGATGACGTAATGATACAGGGAGAGACACAAGAGCAAGTGCAGATTCAGTTTGGCAGGATTGTGGAACATTTGCAGAGTAAAGGGTGGGAGATAAATCCCATTCAATGGCATCAGGGACACAGAGAGGTGGTGCCGCAGGTGAAACAAAAGATCAAAGAATTTGCTGTGCCACGAAATAGGAAGGACGCCCAGAGATTCATTGGATTGTTTGGTTTTTGGAGACAGCATATCCCTCACTCGAGTCAGATCTTGGCCCCTTTGTACAAAGTTACGCGAAAGAAAAATGCATTCGGATGGGGAGAGCAACAGCAAATTGCGTTTGAATTAGCAAAAGAGCCTATACAGCATGCTTTGGATTTGTGGCCAGTGCGGGAAGGGGATGTTGAGCTGAATGTTACAGTGCAAGGACCATGTGCTAATTGGAGTCTGTGGCAGAAGCAAGGAAAGAAAACGAGGGTGCCTTTAGGATTTTGGACAAAGAAATTGCCATATGCTGGAGAGCGGTACACTCCCTTTGAAAAACAGTTGCTTGCATGTTATTGGGTCCTGGTGGATACTGAGCAAATGACCCTAGGACGCAATGTGATTTTGAGACCTGAGATTTCTGTAATGCAAAGGGTGATGAGTTCCCCCAAGACTCAAAGAATAGAACATGCGCAAGAAGCCAGCATAATCAAGTGGAAGTGGTACATACAGGATAGGGCCCGAGTAGGTCCCAAAGGCACTGGAGTGTTGCATGAGCAGGTGGCACAAGCCCCAATGGGTGATACGGAGTTGTTGCATGATGTACCTGAGATACGAGAATCTTCTGTGAAGTGGGGTAGGCCATTTGAAGAATTGTCCTTAGAGGACAGGAAGCATGTTGAGGAAATTCGATTTTCGATCTCGCTTGTATTCAGCCACCATTTTTTTTGTGTTCCACCGCCATTTTGTGTTGCCCTAACTCAGGCAGCACAATGAACGAAGTTTTTCTGCTGATCTTACTGCGACGTGTCAAATAACCTTCTGCCTCTGTTTACGAGACTGATGTCAGGGACTGGCTGAGTCCACTAATCCTCGTCTGGTTTGACTAAACCCTGTCTCAACTGTCTGTCGGTTCACACCATTCTTTCCTGACTTTATCTTATCTTCTGGCCTTCGTTATTCTCTACTTGTATTCTCTCATTTCACAATTGTCCTCCAAAGCATACAAATATGTCCTGCCACCTGCAAGTTGAGTTGTAGACACTACCACTGATTAACTTGTTGAGAGGGGTGACAAAAACATTTGGAAGACAGGTTTATTTGGGTTACTTGATATCTTGTTTTCAAACTTTTCTCATTGGTTATATCTTGTTTTCAAACTCTTCCCATTGGATAACCATGTATGCATTGGGAGTGTTCTTGGTGAATCTATGTGCTATAAAAGATTGTGCGCCACGGAGTAAAGTGGCAGTCTCCTAAGAACATACTGAGTGTACTTCTGGGACAACTACTTAGCTGCAGCTAATAAACCTGATCTTCTACGCTTAACAGAATGTCCTGTGTCTCTGTTCAACAAAGCAGGTGAACTCAGGAGATTAAGGCGTGCCCTGCGCCGCCAGGCCCATAAGGCCCTGGTTCTTCAATTGGTGCCCTCTGTGAGGCGGCTTCAGAGGTAGCGATTTTGCCTGAGGGTCGTGAGGAACCCCGCAAGAAAATTCTGGAGGAATCGCGAACCACGTCAAGCGACCCCTGTATGTCGAAGTGGTCCGAAGGTCTTTTTCAGCCGGTATCTCCTTCCTGACGGCTGCTGACGACTGCTGCCCTGACTGCCGCCTTGCTTTGGCCCCTTTTGGTGATGTATGGTATCGCGAGACGTTAGACGGGCCTCTGTTGGCGTAGGAAGACACTTAGTTAAGTATTGGTGGGTAACTCCCACTATTTCGTTTTTTTTTTGTTTTGGGCCTTTGATTCGGCTATTGCAAAAGCCGAAGCTGAGGGGTGAGTACAGATTGTGCTGTGTTATTTGATTTAACCCCTTGATGTTTGTGAACAGTCCAGTGAAATAACGATGCCTGGTCTGAGTACGTTTAGAAAGTTTTGTTGTTTTGGTTGTGATAGGGATTCCCGGCTGGAGGACTCTTGTCCAATTCCTCCGGTTGGAACTCCCACTTATGAGCTTTATTCTAAACATGGTGTTGGCCCCATTGCATTTAATGAGGCATGGATCCGATACACGAAGAACGATGGTGTTCTACAGTGGCCACAGAAGGATAGCTTTGAGCCTGACATATTAGATAATTTGGAAGCAATTTTGTTTAAAAGAAAAGCCCGGCCGGCAATGTTTGACTCTTTCCGCCTCTGGCGTAAGGAAGCCAAACAGAGAGAAATTAAACAGGCAAAACGAGATAAGAAAACACAAAGTATGACGATTATACAGGCTGCCCAGCAGTTTAAAGATAATGAGATTAATCATGAAATGGAAATTTCAGAGAGACAGCATCGTATGGCGATAGATAAATGCTATCCGGTGTTGCCTATTTCCCCTTCTGATAAAAGTAAGGATCCAGAGGAAGACCCTTTGATGTCTCACTTATTGATATTGCCTCCTCCCTATGTACAAGGTGCTAATGAACCCCCATTGTTACAACCAGTTCAGCCATTAGTTGCGCCTCCGCCTGCTCCGGCTCTTCCGCATTTGCCCCTTCCGGTAGTGCCACCCCCACCTCTTCCGCCACCGACTTCTTTGCCTCCGTTTCCTGAACATCAATCTCCTTTGCCTTCGGCTCCCCTTATAACTGTTAATTCTTCTGTTAGTTCACCTAATACCTTGTCCCCTGTTCTTATGTCTAATTCTCCTACTGTGCGCAAACGAATCACAGATACTGTCTCTGGGTTTCTGTCTCCTTTCTTTGAGACTTTGAATATGTCTCCGGCTTTTTCTCAAAGACAGTCTCGTAGTCAACTCCCAGGTTCCGACGAACGGGTGGTATTGGACTCTCTCGCTCGCAAATGGATCGAGAAGGGTCCCCAGTATAGTGTGAAAGATATCATGACCACCTTTCATCAGTGGGAGGCGCCCACGCAGAGATATGTATTTAATGTTATGTGTGACACTCTCGCTAAAGAATGGGAGGATATGGATTTGGGTTTACTTCCTCAGGGTTTGTTAGATGTTCAGGCTAATTTCGATAAGGGACTCATTGTGGGTTCTAAGGTTGAGGATGCCGTAAGGACACTTGTCACTTTTAGGTCCTTATTTTCCTCACAGACTTTTTTTGATTCCGATCCTGCTGTTAGGCTGACATCCAAACATTATACCATGAGAGAGGTTCCTCCAGTGTGGAGAGAAGCGTTTGCACAAGCAGGTGCTAATCCAGCTGTTCCCGCGCACTTCCAGCATATATGGGTACATGTCCCCTGGAAGAGATCTGAAGTTTTGGCTCATAAACAGTCTCTACCGGATCCCCGTAAAAACCCTGCCGGCTATTATATGGAGTTGTTCCAGACTGTTGATGCCTGTATTATGAATTTAGCCGATATTGATATGTTGATGGGAAATGTAGTCCCACAAGCATTATGGGCTCGGATTCATAGAGAGGATCACGCCCAAGCATTGGGTGGCGATTGGGCTGCTATAACTGCCGCGGATGCAGCCCAAGTGGGTGGTGCTAAGCCTGATGTTTTGATTTCAGAACTCCCTGGTAGCATTATTACTTTAATGAAAACGATGATGCCCGCCTTGCGAGTTAATTGGGATAAATTAGCTGCGTGTAAGCAGAAGAAAGATGAGAGTGTCTCTGATTTCTTCACTCGTTTTGAGGAGACGTTTATTGATCACAGTGGTCAGGATATGACTACGGAGAGTGGACAGCGACTATTTGTAGATAAATTTGTATTTAATTTGCTTCCCGAACTGTCACATAAGTAGAAAGACTCTGAGAGTACATGGGCTGTTTCTTCTTCTGCCCAGATATTGGCTACTGCTCAATATTATGAGAACAGGGATAACGAGGAGAAAGATAAGCAAGAGAAGAAGACGAAAGAATTAAAAACGAAGGTTCTTCTGCAACAAGCTTATCCTCCTCGTTATACTCAGCGCCAGTTTCAACAGCCTCCACAGTTTCAGAGGGTGTATCAAAAGCCTGAGCCCTTTATTCCGCGACCTTTATTAGGTCCTAACCAATGTGCCTATTGTAGAGAGGAAGGTCATTTTAAGAAGCTGCCCGGTTTTATTGCAACGTAAGGGAGAACTATCTGCTCCACGAGGCCGTGGTGGTTTCCAGATAATATACAGGGGTAGAGGTCGAGGTGTGATGCCTCAAGAACAGCGTTCCTTACCCCCTCCAAATTCTACAAACTACTTCGATCAGCAGAATACTCAGTCTACACAGTATTACAATGATGATTATCATGTTGAAGGTGAAAATGAAAGCCTTCACGCTAACTAGGACAGCCATAGACAAAGTGAGGGAGTTGTATCGATTCCAGTAAATCAGGATGGGCCTTATGTCAATGTCACTACAATGGGTGCTTCAGAGCCATTTCTTTTAGATACTGGTGCGATGAGAAGTTCTATCATTCACTCTAAACTCCCTGGGGCACCTTTGTCTGGCTTAACAAATGTATCGGTAGGATTTTCTGGCGCCCCAGTTCGTAACCCGGTCTCCTGTCCTTTGCCTATTTCAATTGGCCCTTATGATATGGAAGCTCCTCTTCTTTTAACGACTGGTTGCGGCAAGAATCTGTTGGGTTTGGATCTATTGAAAAGAATGCATGCAACAATATATTGTTCTCCTTCTGGTGTGCATCTTACTTTAGGGCAGAAATTGACTTCTTCAATGTATTTGTCTAAAGATCAATTCCCACCTGAATTGCTCTCTCTTCCTGCAACGCTCTGGGCTACGGGTCCAAATGATGTTGGTTGTCTTGAGATCCCGCCTTATGTTGTTACTCTCAAGCCCAATACTAAATTGCCACGCATTCCTCAATACAGAATTTCCAATGAAGGTGAAAGAGCGCTTTTGGATATCATTTATGATTTGGTTCAGAAGGGTGTGATTGAGGAAACGAGTGGAAATGTATGTAATAGTCCTATTCTTCCTGTTCTTAAACGCACTGATCCTTCTAAGCCTCCTGTTTATCGTTTTGTGATTGATCTTCGGGAGGTCAATAAAATTGTTGTACCACAGTTTCCTGTTGTTCCAGGTATCACTGCCCTGTTAACTATGATACCTGCCTCAGCGGCTTGGTTTTCTATTATTGATCTGAAAAATGCTTTCTTCAGCATTCCCATTGCCAAAGAGGGGAGGGATATTTTTGGTTTCTCTCTAGGAGGCCGAAATTACCGGTTCAAGCGCGCACCCCATGGCTATTGTGAAAGCCCCTCCATTTATAGTCAAGCTCTGAAATGTCAGCTCGATGTTTTTCCTTTGCCCCCAGGTGCTACTCTTATTCAATATATGGATGATTTGTTGATTGCTGCTGATTCAGAGGATGTCTGCAAGAATGTGACTGTTGCACTGTTACGTCACTTGTCTGATCTTAATCATAAGGTTTCGCCTTCTAAACTACAATATGTCCGTCGAGAGGTTACCTATTTGGGTCATCTCTTATCAAAGGAGGGAAGGCGATTAACCCCAGAACGAATTCAAGCAATTGCGCAAATGTCTGTGCCATCTACACAAAGAGAGGTGCGCGCCTTTCTGGGCATCACTTCTTATTGTAGACAGTGGATTCCGAATTTTTCTTTGTTGCCAAACCTTTGTTAGCACTCACTTTGAAAGACACACCCCAACCCCTTCCTTGGACTGACGAATGTCAGAAGAGTTTTTCTGATTTACGTACTGCTCTGTGTTCTGCTCCTGTGTTGGGTACTCCAGATTACAGTAAGCCCTTCACGCTCTATGTCCATGAAAGAGAGGGTTGTGCGTTGTCAGTCTTAACACAACGATTTGGAGACAAACAGCGGCCATGTGCCTATTTTTCAGCTACGTTAGACCCAGTAACCAAGGCATTGCCTAGTTGTATTAAAGCTACAGCAGCAGCAGCGATTTCTATTTGTCAGTCTGCTGGAGTGGTGCTAGATAATACTCTCATTGTTATGGTACCACATGCAGTGGATACCTTGCTAAATAGGACGAAAACACAACATCTTATAAGTGCTCGATTGTCTGGATATGAGCTGACGCTCTTGGCTAGTCATGTGCACATCAAACGATGTAATATTTTAAATCCAGCCACACTGTTACCTCTTCCAGAAGAGAAAGATATTCGGAAACAACATGATTGTTTTCTTCATACTGAGGAGGAGACAAAAGGCAGGATTGATTTGAAACATACGCCGTTAGTGGATCCAGATGGGATCCTATGGGTGGATGGGTCTTGTTTCAAACTCCCAAATGGTGAGACAACTTCAGCTTATGCTGTTACCACCTTGTATACAATCGTGGAGACAGCACGCATCAGACATAATTCAGCTCAGGCAGCTGAACTGATAGCTTTGACCAGAGCGTGTGTGTTATCTAAAGGAAAGAGAGTGAATGTGTATACCGACAGCCAGTATGCGTTCGTTGTGGCGCATAGCTTCGGTCGTTTGTGGAAGGAAAGAGGATTCCTTACCTCCCACGGTACTAAAATATAGCATGGTCAATTGGTAACTGATCTTCTTGAGTCACTTGTTTTGCCTACCCAGATAGCAATTGTGAAATGTAGTGCGCATAAGAAGATTACTGATGATGTTGGTCGCGGAAATGCTTTTGCGGATGAGGTAGCAAAAAGGACAGCCAGAGATGCTACAAGTCGCATGTATGTTGCGGGCCCTGCGATTTGGGTCAGGGAAAGAGGGATGTGTGAGGACACAATAGAAAGTGTGAGATCGATTCAGGGAGATGCTACAGAGAAAGAGTTGAGAAAGTGGAAAGAGAGTACAGGAATGTTAGACGCAACAGGATGTTGGATAGAATTGTCAGAACACCAGCGTTGGCTGTTACCAGACGCCTACGTACTGTCTGTAGTTCCTATGGCGCATGGTCCAGCCCACATCAGTGCAAAAGGAATATGTAAACTTCTGGCTCCAGTGTGGCTGAACGAAGGGATTCCAAAATGTGCAGATAATGTGGTGAAGTATTGTATCATTTGCTTGATGTACAATCCGGGAAAGGGAACCCCAACTCCGGCAGGTCATTTTGCTCCCCCAACATATCCTTTTGAGGTGTTGCAAATCGACTACATTCACATGGATCGATGTAACAATCTTAAATATGTTCTGGTAGTGGTATGTGCCTTTTCCAGATGGATAGAGGCTTACCCCCTGAAAGACAACACTGCTTTGTCCACTGCCAAGGTTCTTCTAAAAAGAGTTCTTCCCTAGGTTTGGTTTGCCGCGCATTGTCTGGAGTGACAATGGAAGTGAATTTGTAGGCCAAATTATGCAAAAAGTGTGTACCGGTCTTGGTATGAGGCAGAAGTTTCATGCGGCAAATCATCCTCAGTCCGTGGGTTTGGTAGAGTGCTATAACGGCACTCTCAAACTTAAGCTTGCAAAAGTACAAGCCAGCAGAGGTCTTAATTGGCCCGATGCTTTACCTTTGGCTCTCCTGTCCACTAGAACAGCTGTACATTCTCGTTTGGGACTCAGCCCATACGAGATTGTTTTCGGGCGCCCAGCTAATGTATGGGGAGTCCCTCGCCCTAGAAAGTATTCTGATATACAGTTTCCAATGCTGATTGACTATTTACATGACCTCACCACTAAATTACGTGTTCTTCACCAACAGGTTCAAAACGCTTAACCAGAAGCCTCCACAGACCCAGGTCATTCTATCCAACCTGGAGACTGGGTCTGTGTGAAAATTTTTCAGAGGACAAAGAATTTGGAACCTCGCTGGAAGGCGCCTCGACAAGTTCTTCTGACAACTCGCACAGCAGTAAAAGTCGAAGGGAAAAAGAACTGGATCCACGGCGTGCACTGCAAGAAAGTGCCCTTGCCCTTGCCTTTTGATCAGTGGGTTCGTAAGGGTATAGGTGATTCTGAAGGAGAAAAAGTCCCCCGATTCATACCTTTCAGTAGTGCACACCTGGATGGAACTCGATCAGAGAAAGAAGACGACGACATTTTACAAGAAGCCGTACTTTCCCATCTCCGATTAAACACTACAGAGCCACAGACCCTATTTCAAGACCAAACTGTACCAACAAGGACTAGATACAATTTAAGACCTAGATTGGTCAAGGACACCTGAGATTTCCATCTCTTCTGCTACATTTATCATCTGTCCAGGTTGCAGGGTCACGGTAGGAGTCTTGGTTTGTGACCTGTATAATGGCTAGGCCCCCAGGACTTGCAGTGTCATAGGACGGCTAATAATCACAGCCAAGTGAGTAAGGAAGATTGCCGTGAGCAACAATTTTAGAGGATGGATGTTAAATTAGGAAAGAAGGATAATAAGGAAGAGATGAGAAAGAAATATTGTAAAATATTGTACTGTCGATGTGGCGTAACATTGTGTGTTTCTATATTTTTGTGTATCTTATTGGCTTGTGTAGGTTGGGTTATTCATGCTATGCAGCAAAAAGTTGTCCCTAATTCTATCTCCTTGCCTCTTCATTCTACTATCTCCCCACATCAATTATATACACTTCCCCAACATGAACTAATCAGGAGAACAGAATATTTTAATAATTCATTTATCCAATTGTTGCACCAACACCAATTGGTAGTCAACACAACCGACTGTTGGGTGTGTGGACTTATGCCTTATACCACAGATAAAGGGGTGCCATATTTAGTCCTTCCATTTTCTTATGAAGGTTCCGCTTGCGCCTATTTTGTAATATTTTCAAATGCATATCAGAGCCGATTTAGACGTCCAGTTGGTTCCTATGGTAGTAAGCCAGATTTTAGTCATAATTCTCTGATAAAGGGAATGGTGGTTATGACTAAAATTGTGGAGAATAATAAGGTTCCTGTTGACGAGAGACAAACATATACTAATTGGAACGTGACTCGTTACATTACTAGCCTTACAGATAAAACTAAACAGGGAAAATCTCCAACAATTTGGACTGTCCCTCATCAAGGTAATTTCTGTTTACAAATGAATGGCCAGACTACTGACACTGGACAAAGAAAAAGCTTTTGTTCCCATACATACATCTACACGTCTCAGAATTCACCGCCGTTAGTGCCATCCCAGGGCACATATTTTGTCTGCCACGATAGAGCTTACACGTGGCTACCAACGGATTTTTCAGGAACATGCTATATAGTTTTTCTTCTCCCTCCTACATACACTGCTCCTTCAGGCCATCATAGAAACAGATATGGCAGAGGGATTATTGATTCTAAAGACACGGCAGGACAAGAGGGAAGTGATTTCCTCAAAGGATTTCTTCCTTTTTGGGGCCCAATGGCCAACAGCAGAAACATGAGACAGCTGGTTCGTGTTGTTGAGACTACCATAGATGTCACTGTGGGAGCCTTGAGTAATCTCACAGCTGAACTTCAGGCGGATCGTCTCATGACTTTGCAGAACCGGATTGCACTAGATGTTATTCTTGCAGATCGTGGTGGAGTCTGTAAATTGATCGGATCTAGCTGTTGTATTTATATACCTGACGACGCCCCTACGGTATACCAAGCCATCTCCAAATTACACATGATCTCCGAATCGATTCATCAAGACGAAGGAGATTGGTCTTTATTAGGATGGTTTTGGGGATTACTATCTAAATGGGGATGGAAGGTACTAACCTTCCTTGGAGTGGTTTTGGCCATCATTTTTTCCTGTTGTCTCTGTATGCAGTGTGGCCCCGCCATCTGCGCTCTTTGTGCCACTCTGTGTGTCCCAAGACCTGAGTCACAGAAAACAGAGAACATTAAAATGATGTTGCAGCAACAGTTTGACAACCTCATGGCTATTGACATTGATTCAGATTAACGTGAATCTGTGTGTTTTGCCTGAGTTATGGCAAAAGGAGGGTCTGAGGAAATTCGATTTTCGATTTCGCTTGTATTCAGCCACCATTTTTTTTGTGTTCCACCGCCATTTTGTGTTGCCCTCACTCAGGCAGCACAATGAATGACGTTTTTCTGCTGATCTTACTGCGACGTGTCAAATAACCTTCTGCCTCTGTTTACGAGACTGATGTCAGGGACTGGCTGAGTCCACTAATCCTCATCTGGTTTGACTAAACCCTGTCTCAACTGTCTGTCGGTTCACACCATTCTTTCCTGACTTTATCTATCTTCTGGCCTTCGCTATTCTCTACTTGTATTCTCTCATTTCACAACTGTCCTCCAAAGCATACAAATATGTCCTGCCACCTGCAAGTTGAGTTGTAGACACTACCACTGATTAACTTGTGGGGAGGGGTGACAAAAACATTTGGAAGAGAGGTTTATTTGGGTTACTTGATATCTTGTTTTCAAACTTTTCTCATTGGTTATATCTTGTTTTCAAACTCTTCTCATTGGATAACCATGTATGCATTGGGAGTGTTCTTGGTGAATCTATGTGCTATAAAAGATTGTGCGCCACGGAGTAAAGTGGCAGTCTCCTAAGAACATACTGAGTGTACTTCTGGCACAACTGTACTTAGCTGCAGCTAATAAATCTGATCTTCTACGCTCAACAGAATGTCCTGTGTCTCTGTTCAACAAAGCAGGTGAACTCAGGAGATTAAGGCGTGCCCTGCGCCGCCAGGCCTATAAGGCCCTGGTTCTTCAATGTGTGGTTTACTGATGGCTCAGCCAGATATGTCGGGGCTAAAAGGCACTGGAAAGCGGTGTCATACAATCCTGTGACCAAAAAATTGTTGACCACTACTGGAGAGGGAAAGAGTAGCCAGTTTGCAGAGCTATATGCTGTGTATTAAGCTTTGTAACAATAATTGGCAGGAAAATGTAATATATACACTGACTCTTGGTCCACTGCCAATGGGTTAGCCACTTGGCTTCCCACGTGGCATACCCATAACTGAATGATATATTCAAAGGAAGTGTGGGGTAAGGAACTATGGAAAGACATCTGGACCATGTTGCCACAAAGCACAGTTACCGTGTATCAAGTAGATGCTCACTGTTCCACCGACTCACTCGACCGCTGGTTTAATTCCCTCACAGATGAAAAAGCTAAGATTTCGGAGGCCGAGGTGGCAACGCAAGATTCTGACCTGGTTGGGATTGCGAAATGGGCATATCAGAAGTACGGACAGTTTGGAGAAAAAATTACTAGCAGGTGGGCAGAGAATAGAAGGATACACATTCTCCTAGATCTGATTAAAACTGCGATCTCACAATGTCCTATTTGTCAGCATATCCAACATAGACCAGACCAACAGATAGTGAGAGGCCAGCTAGGAAGAGGAAAATTACCAGGGCAGATCTGGCTAATTGATTATATTGGGCCCCTGTCAACTAGTCGAGGGTGTCAATATGTGTGCACGGCTGTAGACACATACTATATTTGATAGCATTTCCATGTAAACGTTCTACTCAGTTGAACACATTGAAAACGTTAGACTTGCTGATTTTGTATTATGGAATTCCATTGCAGATTCAAAGTGACAATGGGTCTCATTTCAAAGGCACATTGGTGTAGGATTATTGTGCACAACATTGAGTGGGTCTTTCATATTCCGTATTACCCGCAGGCTGCGGTTCGTATTGAGCGCATGAATGGATTGTTGAAAGATCAATAGAAAAAGTTGGCTGATGGGTCATTGAAAAATTGGAGAGATCATTTGAATGAGGCATTAAAAATAATGAGCAATAGACCCTTAGCAAATGCAGAAACACCTCTGATGCAAATGCTAACCCCAGCCTTGTAGATTCAGCCTCATGTAGCCACCAATACCATCCTCTACTGGGAGACAGCTCCTGGAGCTTTGGCTCCGTACCGGGCGACACCAGAGGCTGCAGGTCTTGAACTGCATGCTTTGAAATTGTACAGACTCAAACCAAGAGATATAGCACTCATCCAGATTTCCCCAGAGCACTTTGGCTTGATTGCCCATTGATCTGGGTTGGCTCTAAAAGGCATTCAAGTGCTGGGAGGGGTCATTGATGCAGACTATCAAGGTGAAATCAAGGTTATCCTACTGAATAGTGGAGACACTGATTTGATAATACAACCTGGAGACAGAGTTGCTCAAATAGTGTTCATGCCAGGATACGGAGGGATAGTCAAGAAGGGGACTGCCCCAGCCCTTCTCACCGTGCAAGGGTAAGGAGGGTTTGGTTCCACTGACAAGAATCCAGGAGCCAAGGTGTGGGTAGAATCTCCAAACAGTCCCCCTGAACAGGCTGAGATTATTGCAACAGGAAAGGACAACATCCTGTTAATAATGAAACCAGGGCAGGAAAAGTGGGAACATGTGCCTGCTGATAATTGTTATCTGCGAGAATGAATAATACCTGTTGTTCTCTGTTCTTTTAGATCACAGCATGGCGTGTCTGCTTGCGCTCACTTGAGTGGGTTTGGTCGTGTTCGAGTGGAGCCGGGAGGGACTGGTAGACCCTTACTTCGAAGTGGCCAGCCGACCGCGCAGATCAACAGCACTGCTGACACGACCTGACAACGTGTGGTCCTATCTTGCACAGACAGTCCTCAAAAGGTCTTACTTTTGCATGACAAACATGAAGCGCACCATGGATATTATTTCCACGTTCCTCGTAGCTATACCTACCCCCGTCGATGTACTGTTGCAGTCATTCAACGTCACAAATGCAGACGGGGCAGTGGAGGAAAATGTGAGAACTCACCTGTCACCTTATGAGATTTGCCGATTTTGTCCCGAAACTACTGATGATACTTGGAAAAATCTAACACAAGTGAAAATGTTCAATATCTCTGAAAGTGAAATTTGTTATAATTTGACCTGTGACCCAATTACCATTGGTAAATGTGCTCAAATACGGCTTTAAGGAACTGAGTCACAAATGACGTGGGAACAACAAAGTTTATGCAAAAATCAAAAGGAAAGTACATGCAAAAATATGCAGAATACCATGGTATGTAAAAATGTAGTATCTGCTGCCAGTCATTTCAGGCATGTTAAATTGCCTGTAGGGTGGTTATTCTCTTGTGGTACTGTTACATACACGTACATTCCAGCAAATATCACAGGTGGACCGTGTGCCTTTACTAGATTAGGCCTAATGATGTTCCCATTAAATCCATCATCACATGTCCGGAAAATGATAGAAGCTGTTCAGCTCAGTGAACATTGTGACTCTGAAATTCATTTACTATTTAAGTCTGAATATATTAGTTTAGCTGCTTCAATAGTAGGAATTCTAGGCCTAATTATTTATAATTCTAGGGCTGTTAGGGAATTAGCATGTTTGATGGTGAAAAATATTAATCATACATCAGTTGCTTTAGCAGAATTATTATTAGATGTGTGGGAGGCAAGAAAAGCTATCCTACAGAACAGAGCCGCAATTGATTATTTACTCTTGAAACATGATCATGCATGTTCAGACTTTGAGGGCATGTGTTGCTTCAATCTTTCAGATCCTTCTAAGTCAATTCAGTCTCACATTGAAGCTTTACACAAGTTAGCTGTTCTAGGCGGGATAATATTAGCAATATAAATTGATATCATTATGTTGTTGTATCCAGTGTGTGCCTAATCTCTTATTTATGCTTGACCTAAAGCCAATGGTCATAGGGTGGAATGTAGTGATATTAAGAATTATATATTGACAGTTGGCTTCATTTGGCATAATTGACTCCATTTTCTATGCTGACTCCATCTTGTGTAACAGACTCCATTTTCTGTGCTCGCACGTAGATGCAACGTGGGGGGGGGGGGTGTTTTTGCTCTTCACTTGTTTTTGCTCCTCACCGATCAGACTGAACTGGAACATGTGTGTGATGCGTGCTTGGTCCCTTTTAGGGCAGAGATTGTTGTTGCCAGCGGAATGAGTGGAATGTACACTCTGTCTCTGAGTCAAAATACAGAGGCCTGGCCAGCTTCTGTCTTCACCTTGACAAAGACCAGTACGGTCAGCTCGGTTTTTCGCAACAGAAGAAAGGTGGCGAGGTTTCTAGAACCTTCTCTTCATGTTGAGTAAAAGGTATTAAAGGCGGGGAGTCTTCGTGGGCAGCTAGGAGCTCGTTTGTGGAGTAGACGTACAGCCACAAAATAATCTGGATTTGAGTCCTGATCGAACTCCTTCCTGGGCTGTCGAAGGGCTTCTCCAGCTTGAGTTGGCAATGATGTTGCATGATCGATCAGTGAGGTGTTACTTACTTTGTGTATATAATTTCTACGTTTCTTTGCTCTTTGCTACATGTACATATGCTACATTTTATTCTGGTTTTGTGCTTGAGTTACTTGATATTTGGGAGTCTGCATTAACCAATATATTTTGCCTTCCTTTCCAAAATGTTGAATTAATAAACATGTGTGTGTCACTTTAAATGCACCTGAATTTGTTTCTTGCCTCGCCTTAAGAGAGTGCAGGGTTTAGGTGTGTCCTATTGTGAAAAATTACAAGCATTACAGGTAGAAATGTCTTGTTTGGACTCAGATGAATTTTAAATTAAAATCCTCTTCAAAGGTAAAGTTGGATTTTAGAGTGCAATTTCAAATGAATTGTAATTTAAAATCCTCTTCAAAGGTAAAGTTGGAATTTAGAGTGCAATTTGGGAATGCTACTTTTAGACTGTTGACATTATCCTGGCATAAACTTTCTGAGGACGTCTAGGAGTTCCCAGCTGCATGGGCCTGATAATTCTTTCCCCATCAGGAATACCTATTGGACCCAGACAGTAAACAATTGGACCTGGGTGTAGCTGGGAGAGGGCCATCCTGACAGCATGAGAGGGGCAGAGCTGTTCCCTGCACACTTTCATTTCAAAGAAGCTGCTTCAGCACACTCACAAAGAACTTGTCACCAGGCTTTTGTCATCCCATACATTTTTGGACCTGGGTAAGGAGTAAGAAAATTCCAGAACCATCTGCGGGGTGAAAACTCAAGACGTTTTGTCCACTTAAAAGCGGGCATAAGGTATAAATAGTTGATCCTGAGACCAACTCTTCAGTACACTCCTGAACCTGTGAAAGAACAGAAGGACTGTTTTGCAGAGGACTGCCCTGCTACTTGAGGTCTGCCTTGTTTCTCAGAGGACTGCCCTGCTAATTGAAGCCTTCCTTGTTCTTCAGAGGACTGCCCTGCTTGCTCAAGCCCTGCCTTGTTCTTCAGAGGACTGCCCTGCTGCTTGCTTTCTGCCTTGCTTCTTGAAGAAGAGAGGACCATCTCCTTGAACCCAGGCCTACCAGAGTGACTCCCGGGGTCATTTGTCTGGCATCCTGTTCTAAGCTACAGGGACTCAACTAGCTCGAGGGGCCACCCTGCAACTGACCAGCTAACCTGTTGCAACTCGTCCTGCCTGGTCCTGCAACTAGAACTGCCTTGGATCTGCTACTAGACCTGCCTGAGCACTTATGGCCTCTGCTGGAGTAAGTTTGTGATCTGCAAGAGGTGCCTCCCAGGTCCAGGACACTTGGCGGGCATCAGTTGAACCCCTCCTATGTGTAATCCTGAAGTTTTGCTCACCGGACTTTGAGAAGGCAACGTTTTCAGCGGGAATAACCTGGTCCCTGTATCTGGCCTGCACACGATTCTGGTCAGCTGGAACCTGTGACTTTGTCCTGGTCTAGAGAAACCGATATCCACAGTTAGCACTTTCTGCTTTTTGGCACTATTTTTACCTAATCATTTAAATGTGCATGTCTCAGATTCTACTGATTACATTTTTGTAGTTTTGGTCGCATTTTGTTTATAATATTTTACTCTTTTTCTAAATTGGTGTTGGATGCCCCTTGTTTTGTATTTTCATTTTATTACTGTTTGTATGCTGCAGCTGCATAAATGCTTCACACTTTGCTTCTAAGTTAAGCATGACTGCTTTTGTGCCAAGATACCAGAGTGTTATGCTCATGTTTATTTAGTGACTTTTGTAGTTCACCCTGACAAAGGATTGTGGTTGTTGCTTGGGAAGGGGTTTCACCCCCCCAATCAAAAACCAAATTTCTCACAATGATCAAAAAAATCCATCAAAGGTAGGAATACATTCATTTTGACTGTGAAGAATAAAGGGAAAGGGCATTGAATGCAAGTATGAAGGCAGCAGGAGTATACAAATAAAATAAATTCCATAAACAACAAGGTTGTAAACATCAGAGAACAGATCAGGTTCCTGAGAAAGCTTAAGAACTCAAAATGCTTTAAGAATTCAAATTTCCGAAGCGTACGTAAGCCTCGACAGTTAATGGCATTATTGCATAATGTGTGAGAACAGTCCTGAACTGATGGTACAATGGGTTGTGAGAAGCTGAAAAAAGCCTTTAATGCAACAAAGTCTGATCTTCTTGGTGATTTAAACCTGTTTTCATTATTTCCATCTTCATTACCTACTTTAACTCTTCTCTGTTCAAGATCTACTCCAGATTGCCGTCTCTCTCAAGGGATGAGAGGACTGACATTACCTGCCACTTTAGGTCATCCTCTGAGTGTCCTAAGTGCAGTGTTTGACTAGTTGTTCAGCGGGAGCCTTACATCAGAGACTGCTCATGTGTTGGCAGATACTAATATTGTATCACAAAAGAAAGAGAGGGGGAATAGGAGCTGATAAAGGTCCAGTCCCTATGCTCCAAAAGACACTATATGTTTAAAAAACAAATGGGGGCAACTGTTCCTGATAAGGCACAAAAGCTTGACAAGAGAAGAGAGACAGAACTGCTAGGTACTAACAGGTCCTCTACGGAGGTATCCTTGGTCAATAGAGATTAGCAGATCCAGGAACGAGAGCTCTTTGTCACACAATGATTTTGTGAATTGTAAGTATGGATTTAGTTAGTTGATCCAGTCGCCGAATCTTTGACAACTGTCTTCTGTTCCTTTCCAGAAGATGAGGATGTCATCTATATAACCTTTTATGAAATGTAATGTGATATCCCCTAGCCCAGTAGGACACTCTAACACTCATCAAATGGCGAGAAAAATCAAAAGATCTCTGACAAAGTGACCCTTTGAGGGACCCGTAGGGCATTGCAGCGCTGGCCCAATGAGGTGCACATGCCCAATGATGAAGCATGACATCCCCAGGGATGTGTGAGGGCAACAAGAAATAGTCTTGTTGACTGTCCTCTATTATTTGGTTTAGTAAATAGCAGTTCTGTCTCTCTTATCTTTGCACACCTTTGTGCCTTATCAGTAACAGTTACCCCCTTTTTTTGAAACAGATACTAATATGACCTTTATTTGTCTGTCCAGTATGCAAAAGGCAGCACCACATTCCTAGTGTTGCGGTTAGAAAATGTCTTAAATTGGGATTCAATCCTGCCATGGGTGAACATTTTGTCTCCAATGGTGAATGGGCATACAGTGCAGCGTCCACATTTGTTGTGTCCAACTAGCTGTGCAATATCCATGTAATCAGTCAAGGTGGACAGGGTGTTTGTCAGGGGATCACTGCACAGACCAAATGATCGTTCAAGTTCTTACTTTTTTTTTTAAGAAAACATGGGAGGTTCCAACTTAAGGTCTCCAGCTGCCAAAACTTTCCAATGTGTTTTTTAATACTTTTTGAGACGGCATTGGATGCTGGTGAGCATGTTGTTACACATATAAGCTTTTGGGATTTATTTTTTCGTGCTAAAAGTTATTGCATTTTTGTATGAACAAAAAGCAGCAAACATGTAAATTCCACATACCAGCATTGGCAACCTGGGATTCATCCTTAATTTGAGGTGTCATTAATATGACTCTTGGATAATACCATGCCCTTTTCGTGGAGAACTTAATCAGGCTCTTAGGATAACCGAGAAATTGTAGTTTGGTGGAAAATACTTCTGCCTCCTTATAAAAGTTGTGGTAAATAAAATTCCTTTACCGGGACTTAATTTGATACGGAAACATAATAAAACAGCTCAGTAAAAATGAGAGGCAGAATCCGTGGTATTAGAGGTTCGGAATGGGCTTTATTCCAATGATCGATTATAATCGGTTGCTCCAAGTTCCATCACCACGGAGGTTCAGGAAGTGAAGTACATACTTTATTGACAAGAAATGACTTTTATAGTACATACATTACAATGAAGCGAATGCAGTAGGCGTAACAATTGATAAGGATAATGACGATTCATATGCGTAACCGAAAATGGGTGTAATAAGGAGTAAAAAGGAACATAATTGGTTATGATGTCATATATAGGTGGATCTATAAGATAATACTTGGCATAGATGCGCGCGCAGCAGCATGACGTGTGATTGACGTGCAACTAGGGGTTGAAGGGGACTTGACATTTAGCTCTACATGTGGAGACGAAAAGTCTGGGGGGTCAAGTCAACCTAATCCCAAATCATATCTAACATCCTATGTTTAAAGAACTATGTTATCCACAAAAGGAGGACTCTCGGACAGAATCTATTCTATACTGACTGTGTGTGCGTGTACAAGCGTCTAAGTGTCTACACTAAATGCGAGGGGGTAGGAATATTCCATGGTAACAGGGCTATGAATTACTTGCATAAAGACAGAGAAGCCGGGCCTTTTGCTCGGTAGCTGGAAGAATGTTTACTTAAACTACTAGACAGGAATGCATCGGCTGAGGGGTGAAGCAGATAACTCGAAGGTGAAATACAGTTCTTGGCAGAGAATAGGCTGATGTCAGGCTTCGTGAGCCGCGCAGAAAATGAGACAAAGTTCATGGTCACAGATGCAGGCTCAGACTGGTGCTTTCAGAGGCAGAAGGCAAGAAGAGTTTGATGACAGAATCAGGGCCTACTTGCCTGGACTGTAAAATGGCATAGGTAAACCATATAAAGCCGGTGGCTTTTCATACTTAGGAATGGAATATCCGGCCTATTCATGGCGGATCTGACAGAGGACATGTTGACGGTGGACACACATGTGTTTGCGTCTTCATAACTGGAACTGGAGGGAACATACATGTACTTGTAACATGCACATAGAACCGTTGGGGTCCAAGATAGGGGACATAACTGACCAGAAAAATCCATATTTCCACATTCCCTCCTTGTCCCCTACTTGCCCGTCAAGAGATATCAATCTTCATTAATCCATTGATCTGTTCATATAGCATCATTTGTTCTTCTTTTTTCTTCCGGGATCTTGAATGAAAATCTTGATGTGGAATGCACGATGTGGCACACAGACCACAAATCGCTGGTCCACATTGCAGGCATAGACAGCAACTGAATAGTATGAGAAGGCCAATACCTAGGAAAGATAGGACCTTCCATCCAAGGGTAGATATTATACTCCAAAACCAACCGGACCAAGTCCAAGTGCCTGGGTTCTGGTGTATCTGGCTTACAATCTTATGAAGGCGAGTTATAGCTTTATATACAGATGGCGAATTTTCTGGTATGAATACGCAGCAGCTTGATCCGATGACCCTACAAGCTCCTCCCCTATCAGCCAGGATGACGTCAAGGACAAGACGATTTTGAAGCACAACAATCCGCATAGCAGACTGCTCTTCTGTTAAATTGCCTAAGGCGGAAATAGTTTCATTCACTACCGCTTCAAGGGTTCTAGTTAATCTACGTATCAGCTTACTATTAGTAACAGTACCTATATAGGGAAAGATGCCTTTATTGAAATCTGTGTATTTTTCCCATGCTGTTTCAGTGTAATCGACAATTGGGAGATCTCTCCGCTCTCTGTTGTGTACTAAATGAATATTTCTATAATAATCAGGAGGAGCTAGGAAAACAGGTGGCAAAAGGAATGCAATGTAGCAGGTACCATCCCAATCTAGAGGTAGACGCATATATGCAGTCTGACCACATATAAAGTAGGAGTGGCGATAAGCTCTAAATGAAGATTTGCCTTGATCACTGAATTCTACTGTAGTGGTGCATTTACTATGGCCCATATGTATGGAACCAACTTTTCTTACACACAATTCACCTTTCGCTGGGAATACTGACATGGTTGGTAAAACTAGTTCAACTTCGGATTCGACATTTAGAACCATGAGATTAGGAGTGAAGTTACCTAATCCATATACTTCATTTTCTAGATCAGTTCCTGTTCCTTTGGGGCGACCCTCCTTGTCAGGGTAACAGACTTTGAATAAAACTAGGTTCAGATTTCCCCACACCCACTGGTCTTGGTAAACGGCTGTATCTGAGTCTATGGAATTGATTAAACTAAACCATGCTCCACAGGAGCCATTATGTGTAAACGGATGTGGAAAGAAAGGCAGGACTCCTTCATAATTCTGATAGGGAGGGAGTCGGCCACACACCCAACAATTAGTTGCATTACTAGTCTGATGGGAATGATGTAACATACTAATGAAAGTGTTATTGCGCAGCGCAAGTCTATAAGACAATTCATGTGGCGGTAGGTCACTAAAAGAATGTTCAGCAGTAATATTGTAAACATTTCTGGCAATAGGGTAATATATGTGCAACAATATACTTGCAGTAATTATTAAAAGACTTAAGAAAAACAAGATTAATAATGTCACTATGCAGTGGCTACGCAGTGATTTACAATACGCCTGTCGTTTCAACATTTTCCGGGTGCTTTCTCTACTCAGGTCCAAGGGATACATGTCAGAGACAATTCAACCGCTTCACCTTGGAGAGGACTTAAACAATCAAATTGCTCGACTGGTTGGGCCTAAGCTTTAGTTTATAGTGTTCAGAGTTGCTCTGTTCAACAAAAGGAAGTTTTGAGTCAATGGGTGAAGACACACGAGGTGGGCTGTTTACATCTGCAGGAAGTCCATGAAATTTCTTGATATGACTTGAATGAATCCAGCCTTTCCTGCCTTCAATCTTCACGGCTGTTCTTGTGGTCAGCAGGACCAACTTGGGTGACTTCCACCTGGGCTCCAGCTGAGTCTTTCGGTCGAAATTCCTCACAAGGACGAGGTCCCCCGGAATTACGTCATGGGGTTTCACCTCAGTATTGTCGGGAAAGGCTGCAGCTACCTGTGAACGACAAGATTGTAGTGCAGACATCAAGGAAGCCAAGTAATCTGTCAGCATATTACAGTCAATATCAGTTATTTTGCGTGGTATAGGCGTCCCCCACATATTTGGTGGTCTGCCGAAGATCACCTCATACGGGGATAGCCCTGTTCGAGAGTGTGCTACCATTCTTGTGAAAAAGAGTGCAACTGGTAGTGCTACTACCCAGTCGACACCTTTCTCCCTGCATATTTTGGACAATCTAATTTTCAGGGTCTGATTATGTCTTTCTACGAGACCTGCTGCCTCAGGGTGTCGGACACAGTGGAATTTCCACTGATAACCTAACAAAAGTGAAACATGTTTCATTAATTCGGATGAGAACGGCTGGCCGTTATCTGAGTGAACAACACGTGGTAAACCGTATCGTGGGAAGAATTCTCGAACTAACTGTTTGGCAGTAGTCGGGGCAGTGTAATCTGAAACCGGGTATGCCTCCGTCCAACGGGACAGAGCGCAGACAACTACGAGAACATATTTGAATCCTCGACATCGTTCCATCTGGATATAGTCCATTTGGAGTACTTCAAAAGGGTGATTAGGAGGATGAAATCCACCTTGTTCTACGGGAACACTTTTTCCTGGGTTGAACTGGCAACAGATCATACAGGTACGGACCTTTTGTTTGGCTGCTGCTCGTAAATGTTTATTGAACCAAATGTGTTGAATGCTATCTAGCATAGCTTTTTCTCCTAGATGTGCTGGACTATGTATAGTGTTAATTATAACTTGGACCATTGAATCAGGAAGGAACCACACAGACTTTTCCTTCATCATCCATCCTTGGTCCGTTTGGATCCCTCCTAATTCAGTCCATTTCTTTATTTCGTCTGGTGTAGCATGTGTCTGTATGTCAATTACGTCAAGAGTAGGATCTTTAACTGTCATACAATGTGTCGGCATCGGGACTATTGTCTTTGTCATGTCGGGGGTTTGAGTTTGAGCAGTCTGTTTAGCTGTTCTGTCGGCTAGATCATTGCCTTGGGAAATGATATCAGTAACCTTCGTATGAGCCTTACATTTCATAATTGATATTGCAGTAGGTAGATGTATTGCATCTAATAAGGCATGAATGAGGGGTCCGTGCTGAATGTGGGCACCGTGGGAAGTTAAATAACCTCTCTCTCGCCACAGCACGCCGAAGTCATGTACAACTCCGAATGCATAACGTGAATCAGTGTATATGTTGACTTTTTTATTTGTGGCTTGAATACAGGCTTGTGTCAGAGCAATAAGCTCTGCGGCTTGAGCTGACAAAGTATTTATACGATTAGTTTCAATGACTTCAGTATCTGTTGTGACTGCGTAAGCAGCCACCAACTCTCCTGTATTTGTTCTCATACATGAACCATCTACATACAATGTCAGGTCTGGGTCTGACAATGGGACATCGGTTAAGTCTTGTCTGGGTTTCGTCGTTATTGTAATAACTTCAATACAGTCATGGGCTAGTGGGTCTGTTCCGGTTACTGGCAAAAGTGTGGCAGGATTCAATGTGTTACAGCGTCTGATTTCTATGTGTGGCTGGAACAATGTAAGTTCGTACCCTGTAAGTCGCGCTATAGTCAGGTGTTGTGTTTGCGTTCTATTTACAAGAACCTCTACTGCGTGTGGTACTTGAACTGTCAATGGATGTCCTAACACTATGGCATCGCTTTGTCTGATTGCTAAAGCTGTCGCTGCCACTGATTTTAGACACGCAGGCAAAGCCTGGGCTACGGGATCTAATGTACTAGAAAAATAAGCACATGGTTTGTGTGCTCCTGCTTGTTCCTGTGTGAGTACTGACAAAGCAGTACCTTCGCGTTCTGTAACAAAGAGTGTAAACTGTTTTCTGTAACATGGCGTTGCTAAAACAGGTGCTTGACATAAAGCTTTCTTTAGGCTTTCAAAAGCTTGTGTATGTTCCTGGGTCCAAGGGAGAACAGTCGATGTGGCTGCCTCCTGTGTTGTCAACTGAATGAGTGATTTTGCTAGAAATGCATATTGAGGGATCCACTGTCTACAGTATGAAGTGAGGCCTATGAAAGCCCGCACCTCCTTTTGTGTCTTGGGTATTGGCATGTTAGCTATTAACTGAATGCGGTCGGGTGTAAGCTGCCTTCCCTCCTTGGACAGCGAGTGTCCAAGATAAATAACTCGCTGGACACAGAATTGCAGCTTAGAAGGGGACACCTTGTGCCCCTTTTCGGCTAGAAATTGTAAAACTGTCAGTGATGCTTTTTCATATTCCGGTTCACTTCTCGCGGTGATCAACAGATCATCGACATATTGAAGCAAGGCAGTGTTAACTGGCATGTGGATACTGTCAAGTTCTCGTTTCAGTGCTTGGCTATAGATGCTGGGGCTTTCTGTAAATCCTTGAGGTGCGCGTGAGAATTTAAAGCTACGTCCATTTAAACTAAATCCGAACAAATATTGGCTTTCCGGATCTATTGGGACGCTGAAAAAGGCATTCTTGAGATCGATTACAGTAAAGAATGTCGCTTCGGAATCAATAGCTGTCAGTAATGACGAGATATCTGGGACCACAGGAAATTGTGGCACAATGCATTTGTTTAATTCGCGCAGATCAATAACCAATCGATATACTGGCGGGGCCTTTGGATCTGTTCGTTTAAGAATCGGAATTATCGGTGAATTACATACATTGGAGTCTGTTTCTACAACTACTCCTTGGGCAATGAGCTCGTCAATGATTTGTAGTAAAGCCACTACAGCATCTGGTGGTAACTTGTATTGTCGCATTCGTGGTAGCACCACTCCTGCCTTTAATGTGACTCGATATGGTGTAATATTCATGCATCCAACATCAGTAGGGCCTTGTGCCCATAGATGTGTAGGTAAAGTCTGCAGTCGGGGATCCATGTCTCTAGACACATAATGACCTTTAAAATCACGTAAAAACAATCTTACTCCTTCCGGAGAACAACATATTATAGCTCCTAGAGCTTTCAGTGTTTTTATTCCTAACAGATTTTCTGGACATGATTTAGTAAGCAATAAATCGGTAGTTCGGGTCAAAGGTCCTATCGTAAGTGGGAGAGGTTGTGACACTTCATTAACAATAGGTTTTCCTGAAAAACAAAGGGAAATATTCTGTGAGCCTGAGAGGGGTGCCCCTGGAACTTCACTACGTTTTATGGTCGTTCGACTTGCCCCTGTATCGAGTAAAAATTTTCTGTCTTGGCCTAATAATTCACTATGTACATAAGGTCCTTCTTGATCTACAGGGATCTCGATAAGGGGTAAGTCAACTTCCCTCTCTAGGCTGGTTCATGCGTATCGTTGATAATCAGGATAGTCGTACTGTGCGGTCTGGTACAGTTGTCGTGTCGTGGTTTGTGTGGCAGCAACAGGCAGCGCTGGTGCAGCTGGCACAAACTGTATAGACTGTTGTGAAGCTGGCATGGACTGTGCATGCTGCGGAGCTCCTTGTTCATTCTGGTCCTGTCTAGGTGGCCGTGGTCTTTCTTGTGTTTTACCTATGGTGATATTATGTTTCAAAACTGGACAATCGTGTACGTAATGACCTGGCTTTTTACAATAATTGCATGTCCCTTTTACAGGTCCGGCTGAGTCACCGGAATGTGTCATACCCTTTTTATGTCCTTCAGCTGGAACTGTCTGAGAAACTAACATTTTCATTTTTGTGTCTTTCATGCGTCTGTGTTCATGTTCTTGTTCCTCTCTAATTCTATTGTGATGGTACTGTAACATTTGTAACATTTGTGATGGAGTGTTACCTTGCCAGGTACTCTCGAATTTTAATACTCTATTCTTTACTTGGGGCAGAGCATTTTCTACTAATTTTGTTACAAACAGATGTGGGTATGATTCGCTACTTGCTTTTAGGCCACTATTTATACCAAAACATTTTTCAAATCGGGCATAGTAATCACTAGTGTCTTCATCTTGCTTCTGTTTACAGGCTGAAATTGTACCCCAATCTTCCTTTTTCGTAGTTAATAAACGTGGCAGTACCTGTACTAATAAACTTGGTAGTGCTTTAGTTTTATCCCCAAGTCCTGCTCCTGCAGTTCGGGCCTTTTCTTCTGCTTCTAATACTGACCATTCTATCTTTTGGTCTCCTACCTCCCACTCTTTTTCCCTGAGTTTCTCATAAATGCCAGCAGGCATCAATACCTTTAATATTGTCATAATGTCGGGATAGGTATACTCTCCCATGAGTAACATGTCTTTAATTTCTCGGTGAAAACCCGCTGGATCTTTGTCATGACTGGGTACCACTTTCTTCATTTCTAACAATTCTATTTTTGATATGGGCGTATATACAAATACGCGCTTAAACTCATTGTCCTCGCCTTTTATTGGGTGCACTTCTCGTAAAGGATTCTGTCTAACCATGTAATACGTGGTTCTTTCCTTGACGGGTAATGAGACACGGTCTGAACATACAAAAAGAATATACTGCTTTCTTGATTCTAGAATTTCTTAATTAATTTAGTACCTGAACCTTTCCATCTATTCATAAGCAATTCAGTCAATATATCGGGTAAGGGACCAGGGTCCGAATGCTGACTCCGATATAGTATAATGAGTTGTTGAATCATATAAATCCCAGCTAACCTCTGTTCATCTGGGGTGAGATTCAAAAATGTGCGTGCTACTGTATCATCACTATATTTTCCGGGACTGTCAACCCAATGGACAGCTGCCCTAGCTAAATCTTGTTCATCCATAGAATCGAGGAAATGATAACCCCTTCGTTCTCGGAGTAGTTTGTCGGCGGTTTGGAACGAATGCTCGTTAGACCTTATATTAATTATAGGTATTTGGAAATTCCTGTTATTATCTGGACATATCGGACGTATCGAGTCAGTAAGACATCTATTACTATTACAAGATCTTCCTCTACCTACATAGGCTATGGTGTCCGACTGTCTCGCGGGCAGTCCTGACCCTTCTTCCTCGCTTTGTTCGAACTCGTCTACCTCTAATCTTTCTTCGTCTAGGCGTTCTATTTCTTTACGGATCTTTCGGCACATGGCTATTATACAATTTTTCTTATCATGTCTACCTTCTGATATATTCTGGCTCCATCTGGTAAGAATTTGCATTGCTTCCGGGTCTACCCCCGGTCGGTCTTGATTTCTGATCACACAATTTATGAGGAAACGTAACAGTTCCCCCTGTATCTCCACTTTCTGGTATTCCATAGCTCTGTTAATACATTCTGGATCTCGCCCTGTTTGGACAAAATGGTATATTTTATCTAGATGCGCAGTCATTCCTGGTAATTTCCCTAAATACACTGCGGCTCGTCTGATACGTAATGATGCTAGGGTCATTTCGTCCTCTTTGCCGGGCACAGGGTCATATCTACAATCTACAAGAAGTTCCTTAAGCGTACGGGCATTTATGAGTTTGGGGGTACGTGAATGTGCTGACTCTTGAAAAGTAAGTTTATTTATTCTGGGTGGCGTAGAAAAAATGTTGCTAGCACCTCCCGCAGCCCCATCTGGGGTGTCGGGTGTGAAAGGATTCGTTGAACGTGACACAGCAACTATAGGTGTGGACACAGCTATAGAAGCAGCTGTAGGAACAGATGTAGAAACAGATGTGTTTGCCGGAACTTGTGACACGATCGGTTGCTGTAGGGATACGGGTACTGGGTCTTGGCGTTGAACCTCCCTGATAGGCGGTCTATGTGGGGCGGAATTAGCATACTCGGGAGCTGCGTCATCTAAATATGAGGAAAGAAAAACATCTTCTGCGGTTCTAGGATGCCCCTTAGGATGTACCTTTATTGGAAATAATGGGGGCGGCAAGTCTTTCGGTGTTTCTGGAGTAGCTTTAGGTAATCCTTCGGCCAGAAGGGGATACATACCATTCATAAGGGCATTCCTTTGTCTGTCTACTTGTTCTGATTTCACTCGGATACCTTCCTCAATTAATAGATTTTCTCGAACTTTATTGGAATTCTCTTTACTCTTCTCCTCCTGTCTACGTGCTTTTTCTGTACGTCTATGAGATTCTTTACGCCATAACTCAACGGCATCTTTCTGTGACTGTCTGACTTTCCTTTTCCATAACTCTTCCTCGACTTTCATGATGCACTCTGCATCCCAGGTCCCCGCTGCGGGCCACCTCTGACTTTCTGGTAATTCCTTGGTGTAGTCTACCCATAAATCAAGAAATAATATAGCGTCTAAGCCATGTTTATGATACATGAAGTACCCTGGAGTGTCCCTAGGAGGAATAGGAACGGCTTCTTCGAGTACCCCTTTTCTTGTAGTGATCTGTCTTAATTTCGAGAAGAGCGGCATATTGAGAACTGATCTGATACTTAATCTTGAACACACTTAGTACAAAAGCACAATAATGAACAACCATTCATACCACAATATGCAGGACGTTTAACACATTAAACATTAAACATTAAACATTTTTTTTTTTTTTAACCTTTAAAATAACCAACAATGATGATCGTCTGCATAACTAATCACCAAGCATAATTCTTTGACAATAACTAGATACTTCGGAATACTTGATATACTGCTAAACAGTACATATACACTGCTAAAACAGTGCAGACCGGATTTGTGTACCCAAACCCGTCTTGACCGGCACAACCTATGTGCACGTCAGAAATGCCTCCCCAGTAATGGTACTCACCGGGTAGCTTCGGAAACGGAAGGCCTCGGAGACTGAACTTGGACCGGACTGGACTCGACTCGACTCGTCGGAAACTGGACTCGACTTCGAACTGGTGGGCCTCTGTATACCTCGGATCTTGCTCTCTCAGCTAGGCTCTGGTCGGGATACTTCGCACTTCTCACCGCCTCGTCTGGGTGTTGATCGCAGCCTCAGTCGCCCCCGCTTGACCGGAGGGAGATACAGGAAATCCTGCTGGTACGCGTTATTGTCCGTCCAGCTGTGGCAGGAGACCGGGCCTGCAACTCACCGCCGGCGCGTGAGATGAGAAAGTGTCCCTGTTCGGGCGCCATTCATGTGGTAAATAAAATTCCTTTACCGGGACTTAATTTGATACGGAAACATAATAAAACAGCTCAGTAAAAATGAGAGGCAGAATCCGTGGTATTAGAGGTTCGGAATGGGCTTTATTCCAATGATCGATTATAATCGGTTGCTCCAAGTTCCATCACCACGGAGGTTCAGGAAGTGAAGTACATACTTTATTGACAAGAAATGACTTTTATAGTACATACATTACAATGAAGCGAATGCAGTAGGCGTAACAATTGATAAGGAAAATGACGATTCATATGCGTAACCGAAAATGGGTGTAATAAGGAGTAAAAAGGAACATAATTGGTTATGATGTCATATATAGGTGGATCTATAAGATAATACTTGGCATAGATGCGCGCGCAGCAGCATGACGTGTGATTGACGTGCAACTAGGGGTTGAAGGGGACTTGACATTTAGCTCTACATGTGGAGACGAAAAGTCTGGGGGGTCAAGTCAACCTAATCCCAAATCATATCTAACATCCTATGTTTAAAGAACTATGTTATCCACAAAAGGAGGACTCTCGGACAGAATCTATTCTATACTGACTGTGTGTGCGTGTACAAGCGTCTAAGTGTCTACACTAAATGCGAGGGGGTAGGAATATTCCATGGTAACAGGGCTATGAATTACTTGCATAAAGACAGAGAAGCCGGGCCTTTTGCTCGGTAGCTGGAAGAATGTTTACTTAAACTACTAGACAGGAATGCATCGGCTGAGGGGTGAAGCAGATAACTCGAAGGTGAAATACAGTTCTTGGCAGAGAATAGGCTGATGTCAGGCTTCGTGAGCCGCGCAGAAAATGAGACAAAGTTCATGGTCACAGATGCAGGCTCAGACTGGTGCTTTCAGAGGCAGAAGGCAAGAAGAGTTTGATGACAGAATCAGGGCCTACTTGCCTGGACTGTAAAATGGCATAGGTAAACCATATAAAGCCGGTGGCTTTTCATACTTAGGAATGGAATATCCGGCCTATTCATGGCGGATCTGACAGAGGACATGTTGACGGTGGACACACATGTGTTTGCGTCTTCATAACTGGAACTGGAGGGAACATACATGTACTTGTAACATGCACATAGAACCGTTGGGGTCCAAGATAGGGGACATAACTGACCAGAAAAATCCATATTTCCACAAAGTCTTTGGTGTGTTTACAATTATGTCTGATACGAACGAATTGGCTGTATGGCAATGAATCACATATGGCTCACATATGGCTCAAGAGCCTAGAGTAAGCCAAGAGAGTATTACTTTTAGTAGATTTATGATAGAAAATAGTGTAAAGATGGTCATTTTCTGTTTTGGTAGGAAGATCCAAGATTGGGTTTTCAGTGTTGTGCCTATGCATGGTGAACCTAAGCCCATTAATGTTTTGATTTAACGAGTTCTGAAATTGGGTTAGAACAGAGTGAGTGCCTTGCCAGATTAGAAAGACACCAATGTGCCTTTTCAAAAATAGAATGTTATTTCTGAGAGGATTGGTAAGTACCAAGATAAAGGAAGACTCAACGCTTTTTCATCTATAATATGGTGAAGTTCAGAGCAAAAACGGCTCCCATTGTGTCCCCTTGATTTGGAGATAAAAGTCATTTTTAAACCGGAAGAAATTCTTTGTGGGTGCAAGGCTGAGCAATGCGAAAATGAAAGTTGTCAGTACCTGATGTGCTGATGGTCTAATTTTTAGGATGTTGGTTATGACATGAATGCAGTCAGCCTGAGGTAAGTTGGTATTTAACTAGTGTAGCTAAAATGCACTCAGAATTAGAATAGGGGACATTTTCAATAAAATGCATGCTGTCACAAATAGAACACTGTGCCAGAGAGAAAAATGGTTCAATGAAAAAATCAGCATACTGTCCTATGGGCTCTACTAAAGATCTGCATCCAGAAACTATTGGTCTGCCTGGTTGTGTGTTCACATTTCTGTGTTCTCTATGAAGAGTTTTGATAACAGGTCTTCTTGGGTTCTTTACATTAAGATATAGGAATAGATTATTGCTCAGAATGCCCTTTTCCTTAGCCTTCGGAAGTGAGATTGAAATGTTCAGATTAGGGTTCTTTTGTGGGGTCTCGAGATAGTTTAGTGTTATGATAGGAGTTAGAGATTTGGGGCCATATGTAGGTAGGGACACATTTACCACTTCATAAATACCGAATTTTACCGATTCGGTATTTATGAAGTGGTAAATGATATGTAGGTAATTGGTCGGTAAATATTACCGATTCGGAATAATTCGGTAATTACCGAATCGGTATTTACCGATTCGGTAATGAGGCATACCTTCCCATTGATGGGAAGGTATGCCTCATTACCGAATCGGTAAATACCGATTCGGTAATGGGGGGAACACATGCAAGGGTGGCAGGGTGTCACATTGACACCCTGTTGCACCCCTGATTCGGCCATGTGTGCACATGTGGCACACATACATGCCCGAAGGGCATGTATGTCTGCCACATTGCACACTTGTAGGCGCTATAAAATGCATTTCACCATCCATACTTTATTTACCACCAACTATTAGTTGGTGGTAAATACCGACTCAAAACATCACCCACACACTCCCCCTACATCTCATTTCTGTATTCGGAATTTACCGAATCGGTAAAATTACCGAATCGGTAATTTTACCGATTCGGTAAATTCCGAATACAGAAATTGTCCCCCTACATACCAAAAGCCAAAATACCGGTCGGTAACGGTATAATTACCGAAAATCGGCCGTTACCGACCGGTATTTGGCTTCCTACATGAGGCCCTTGATGTTGATTGATTTTTTGATCATGCATATGTATATTCTTACGATTTTTTCTGCCTATGCCGTCTTCTGCATTAGACTCTTGTTGTTGATAAATCGATGACACAATCCAGTCAGGTGCAAGATGGTTTATTATAAGTTGAGGAGAAGCGACAAGGGCGGACTCTCCACCACAGAAGCAACTCGCAACTGAAACATAGAACATAGAAGGTGGAAGCATTCTAAGAATTATACTACTGAATATGTACTACACATCTTCTTCCTTTCTAATGTCAAAATGAGAAAGAATGAAAATAAAACTAAGTAGAATAAACATTACTATACACGAAAAACAAAGAGATTTTACAAAGCACAATTAGCAAATTAAGTCTTGCAAATAAGTTGGAGGTCTGCGATACCTCGGAGTGTGATTAGGAGCAAGAGACTCGGGTAAGGAATATGAATTTCATGTAGGATGAACTTCAGGCGTGAGAGAATCACCATTTTCACTGACGTGATGTTGAGTGGTGGGAATTGAAGTAGTGGTCTCAGGGGGTGCTTGGGCTAGAAGGTAGCCACTATTGTTGGCAGAGGAAAGAGGTTTCTCAAGGCCAGGAATGGGAACACCCCTTTTATACAAGGCCACACGCCTGAAGTTCCAACATTCACCATTGTTGAGAATCACACAATGATCAAGAACTTTTTTTACGGTGAAAGGTCCCTTGAATTTAGATAGACCCTTAAAAACTCTCCCGCTCTTAACTTTGACAAGGTCGCCAACAATGAAAGGACGGGAAGATTTTTGGGAGGGAGGTAAAGCTGGACAATTAGTTTGCAAAGTTACAACTTGTTTCATCCAAGAAGGTATGAGTTTTGAACCGGGAGCGTGCCCTCTCATGAGCTGAAAAGGAGAGAGATGCCCGTCAACAAGGGGAGTAGTGCGATAAGCCCACAACATCTCATTAACCATTTTCCGTACAACAGAACTATTAGCTGAAGCCATTTGTATGATACCCTTCACCACCCTGTTAGCCCTTTCGCAAATTCCATTCCCCTGTGGGTTGTAAAGAGAAGTGCAGTGATGAGAAATACCACAATCTTTGAGAAATGTTTGCATTTCATTGGAAGTGAGCTGGGTGTCATTGTCAGTGATGATGATTAAAGGAATGCCCTCATCTTTAAACAGATTTCCTAAAAACTTGATAGTACTCTCGGTAGTGACGCTGTTAGTGAACTCCACAACTAACCATTTGGAATAGATGTCGACTACGACAATGGCAAATCTGTCTCTTTCATGTAATTCACCCATGGGGCCAATGAACTCCAGGCAAATACTATGCCAAGGTGAACCAGGATTGTCTAAGTGAGCTTGGGAGGATTTGGGACCTACTTTGAGTCTTTTTTCTCCTTCTCTGCAAATGGAGCAACTCTCTACCCACTCCACAACTTGTGAGTCCATGCCTGGCCACCAGAAATGATCCTTGAGACGATGTTGTGTGAGAGTCTGACCCAAATGGCCTTCATGTGCTAAGGCCAAAAGTTTATTTCTGAGACCAAGAGGGGGTATGAACTTCTCTTCCTTCACAATAACGTTGTTATTAATAAGAGAGAGATCTTCCAAAACTTTAACATAAGGACAAACAGAGATAGAAACAGAACTCTCCCTTCTGGGGCCAAGAGTGATAAGTTTGATAACTTCTTGCAAAGTAACATCAGAATTCATTTCACGTTCCCAATCATTTGCCTTAAAGGCACCCTCACCAACGAACATGGCACCTTCAATAGAAGCTACTGCAATTTCGTCACCGGATTGAGGAACACATGGATCAATAATAATTTGCCAATCTAGCGACATTCTGGAGAGACAGTCAGCTTGTACATTTTTCCATCCCTGAATGTACTGAATGGTGTATTGGAATTATTTAAGTTTTGAAGCAAGTCTAACGAGTCTAGCTGACCCTTTACCAGTCCCACCTGGAGAAAGAATTTTGAGAAGAGGCTTATGGTCTGTTCTTAAAATAAACTTCATACCCCACAAATATGTACTGAAATACTCTACTGCCCAAGAGGCAGCTAAGGCCTCTCTTTCGATGACTGAGTAATTCTTCTCAGCTTCAGTTAAGGTTCTAGATATAAATGCAACCGTATGTTCCGACTGACCAGTGAGTTGAGAAAGCATGGCTCCGAGGCCAGTGGCACTCGCATCTAATGTGACAACAGACTTTTTGTGAATATCAAAAGGGAAAAGGACTTCTGCGTCACAAATTTCCCTCTTGATGTTATCAAAAGCTATCAAGAGTAGAGGACGTGTACCGCATTTACCTTGGAAAAGATCATGCGGTATGATGGTGTATTTTGAGCCAGTATCAAACATTAAATGTATGTCTTTACTATCTATCTGAAATAGGGATTTGGGCCTATTTTTGCGTTTATCTTCTAGTTCGATAGGAGGGTCAGACTCTATCACCAAATTTTATCCTTTTCTTCGACCAACAGAGGAGAATTATCCACACAAGCTACAGTAGAACGAGGTTTACTACGACAGACCCTAGCGTAGTGACCCATGCGACCACATTTCAGACATTCCTGTTTAGCTGCGAAACAGAATTTCGAATCAGAAGAATGTACAGTACTACCACATCTGTTACACATTCTAGACAAAGGAGACTTTTGAAGGACTGTAGGCTTAAGGGGAACATTTCTCTTGATTGATTTCTTGTTTTTTACAGCTGCAAGTTCGTTTTGTTCATCAACACCCTGGCCTTGGTCCGAAGACTCTTGTACTGAAACTTCATTAACATCGTTTGAAGACGACCTTTTTTCTAGTTTTTTCATGCAGCCTTCTGAGTCTTCAACGATTTTTGCTAAGTCTATAGCAGTTTGTAGATTGGGGTTCTTTGCTGCCCAGAGACGTTCTTGTATCTTCTTATTATTACACTGAACTATGAGTTGGTCTCTTATAAGTTCTTCTGTCATGTTGCCGAACTTGCACTTTACAGACATTTCCCTCAATCTTGCTACAAAGTCGTCGATTGATTCTCCCGACTTTTGACTTTTAGTATAGAACTTGTATCTGTTCATAACTAGATTCTCTTTAGAGTATCTATCTTCTAGGCGACAAATTGCTTCTTTATATTCGTCGGGAAGAGGTTGACCGTTGGCTTGCAGCGCTTGAGGTAGAAAGCGAAAGACACGTTGCCCCTTTTTGCGTAGAGAACCTAAAAGTAAAGCCTTCTTTCGCTTTGGTGAATATTCTTGTGCATCTAACGCATCAAGGTAATTGTCAAACATAGGAAACCAATCTTCCCAAGAAATGCTCGGCTGGCCAGGAAGGGGAAGGATGCTCGGGGGAAGTACTACGGAGGGGTTTTCCTTAGACATGGCCAAAATAATGCACTACTGTAGTGAGAAGCCAAAAGTTTTGACCAAACAGGTTATGCAATTAAGGTCTCCTTACAAATAAAACTACAATATAATTAATGCAGAGTATGCATAAGCAACACGAACAATTAGCTATGGCATGTCTACAATAAAGTTCTAATTTATAGTGGAAGAAGTTTGGCATGCTCACATCAAAGTTCCATTTCGCGGTGCGAGAGATACACTTCAAGCCTGTGTATCGCCGAGGGATTTACATTAAGTGAACTGAGGACAGTACCTTGAATGATACACAAAGGCGTGTGTATCGCCGTAGGGAATTGACAAAGAAGAAATTCAGCATGCTCAGATCGATTCTATAAGACGGTGCAAGAGATGCAGTTCGGGCGTGTGTAACGCCGATACATTGGAATAAGTCAAACAGTCAAAAATTTAGATCAAAGGCGTGTGTATCGCCGAATGCACTTACGTTGAGTGTAGTGAGGGTAGTATTTTGAAGGATAACCAAAGGCGTGTGTATCGCCGTAGAAGACTGACAATGAAGCGTGAAAACCGTAGTCACAGCAACTACCAAACAAGCAAGATGGCGGCCGGTGAGCGTGTAGAGCGTGAGAGTGTGGAGACGTCAGAAGGGTGAGTCGGAAGGACTTGCGTTGTGAGGTGACGAATGGCTGCGTCAAGAAGCCTGCTCCGCCAATACTGCTCAGGATTCCATGATGTCATCAGTAGGGCAGAGGGAGAGGAAGCCAGCAGAGCTCTCGGAGAGGTAACGGTTTCGTTGGGACGGCAGATCGATGTGTGAGTAGACTGTGACGATGAGTTGCTTCTTTTCCCGAAACCCAGTGAAGTGCTGGGAGGTTAACTTCATAAATGTCAAAAGGAAGCAAATGACGATAACTTTTGTGAAGTTAAGTTCAAACAGTTCATTTGAGGCAAAACTTGACTGTAATAGTCACAGTGGCTAGGTTTCAGACGGGCTAGGCTTAATGTTACTTTTAGCAGTGAAAAAGGCTCATCTTAGCCTCGTAACAGGATGCGCTGGCCTCAAACTGTGAACTGTGAACGCTGGGTGAAGTCCAATAAAAACTGACATGGGTGGAAAGATTACTTTACTTCATCCTCCGCTCTTGTCGTAGTGTTCCAAAACGGCTTGTGCTTGAGCGCGGGGGTTGTGGAAGTTATTAGATCATCGACAAAGTTGTTGTAGATAAATCGATGACACAATTCAGTCAGGTGCAAGATGGTTTATTATAAGTTGAGGAGAAGCGACAAGAGCGGACTCTCCACCACAGAAGCAACTCGCAACTGCCGTGGAAGAAAATTCAACATTACGAGTAAACATAGAACATAGAAGGTGGAAGCATTCTAAGAATTATACTACTGAATATGTACTACAACTCTCTTGTGTTATATGTGGATCCATGACGTCCTCATGTATGTTATACTACTTTAAGATGACCGCTGTGACATTGCTGGTCAACTCTATGTCTCTGTTAATGCTCTTGTGTTTTTTTGTCTCTAAGATGGTTGCCTATTTTTAGTCCTTCTTTCATCTCTATTTTTATTTATTCTCACCTCGCTGCCAACTTGTTACTTGGGATTGATATTGAATGGCATGTATGTTAGCATTTCCCCTGATGATACTGTAAAGCTTTATAGGACCCTTGTAAGAAATTGGGGTATTGGTTGAGGGGCTGGAAGCCCCACTCAGGCAACAACCACAATCCTTGTGAGAGTGAACCACAAAAGTAACTAAATTAACCTGTGCTTAACCCTCTGGTATCTTGGAACTAAGCAGTGAGGCTTAACTTAGAGGCAATGAGGTAAGTATGTATGCACCACACAAACAGTAATAAAGTGAAAACTTAACACATGAAAAATTCCAAACTAATTTAAGAAAACAGAGTACATTTTAATATATAAAATGATACCAGAACAACAGAAATCCTATCAGTGGCACTGGATATATTAAATGTTAAAGTTAAAGTTGTAAGTGAAAATAGCATCTAAAAGTGCCACTTGCGGTCATCTGGTCACGCTAGACTGGGGGAAACTCAAAAGTTCAGGCCGACTGTGATGGAGTGTGGGTCGGATACAGTGCCCAGGTTAGTACTGCTGAAAAGTGACCTTCTAAGTCTAGGGCAAAGAGTTCAGTTCACACTGAAGGAGTCCACGAAGAGCAGATTGAATGTCGCGGAAAGTCGTTGCTGTATCACGAAGAGCAGGTAAGATGTCGCCGATGGTAATTGCTTTAGCGTGAAGAGATGGTTGCACTTCGCTGACAGTCACTGCTGTAGCTTCACGTTTGTGGCCGTTGGGGTTGTTGTTGCTGTAGTGAGAAGTGCAGGTCTCACGTTGCTGGTCATGATGGACAGTCAGTGGTGCAAAGAGCAGGTCTGACCAGAGCTTTGTGTTTGCGGTCTTCGTGAGCGGTAGTATTTTTGTGCGAGATGGCCCATTTGCGTTTGTGAGGAGCCCAAACTTTATTGTCACTTCTCATTTAGGAGAAGTACACTCTGATGCCAGCCAAGGGTCCAGGACCCGGGGAGACACTTCTTGGGAATCAGCACTCATGCCAGCAGAAGTCATCAGGGCACAGGAAGGTCTAGTTGCAGCATGTCAGCTGGGTAGTTGCGGGGAGGCATCAGAAGCTTGTTATGCTGCTGTAGCTCATACAAGAGGTCAGTCAACATACCCTTGGAGTTACTCTGGGTAGCCTGGGATGAAGGCAACCAGGTCCAGTCTTCCTACTCATGCAGCAAGGCAGTCCTTCAAGCAGCAGGGTAATCCTCTGGTAGCAAGGCAGTCCTTTTTCGGCAGGTTCTACAGGTCCAGGCATGGTCTGATAAGTGGCTATAGAGGGCCAATATTATTGCCTGGTGCCAACCTTTGTGTGGGGGACTTCCTGCCCTATCCCCACATCTGGTTCTGGAATGGTCTTCCCCTGTCAAGGCTCCCAACAGTCTGGGGGTAACAAAAGGCAGGGCAGGGCAGGCCTGGTGTCAGGTTCCTTTGTGTGTGATAGAGGCAAAGCCCTTTGAAGTTTTCTGCCAGGATGGCCCATCCTGTCCACACCTATGCCCCCTTTGTGTTACTGTCTGAAAGCAATACACAAACCCCAGCAGCAGAGCCATTCACAGTCATGTGACCCAGGAAATTGGCTGAAGGCACAGATGATTAACTTCAAATCCGACGTCATCATCAACGAGGATTTTACATGGGGGGTGTGGCCACGGAGCCGAGCATGGCGGACGTGTGAGCTGTGAGCTCCGCGCCGGCCCGCTATTTATCCGCACTTCTCTGGCTGCAGGAGACCGGTGATCGCCCATAAACGGTGCCCAAAAGTGCTGGGACACTGGGGGCTTGCCTTGGTGCTCAGGCGGCTCCCCCCGCTGCTGACGTGCGATGGAGCTTTGGCGGCGGCTGGAGCCAGCGACAAGCAAGATGGCAGCCTGCGGGTGACGGCCGTCGGAGGAGGAGTGGAGCCTGCCCCTCTCGGCGATTTGCACTCTGTGGGTGGACCAGTGGCCGCAGAGCCGGTGGTTGCGGCATGCGGCAGCGGAAGTTAGGTGGTCACCGGCGGAGGTACCGTCGCTGTTGCTGTGGGCCGAGCGCGCCTTGGCGCAGAGACGCAGTGCGAAGAGCCCGGTCGGGGCTCCTGGATTGGACTGGTGGACGGCGCCACTGGCCCCAGTGGCGACGGACCCTTGCAGCGCCCTCGCGGAAGGAGAGGGCCCCGCTCTGGGGGATTGAGGAACAGCGTGGCCACTGGCTGGACCCTACGAGGTGAGCGCGCCGGTAACAGCGGAGGCTGCAGCTCCCTCCGTGTGCCGGTGGATTGTTGGGGCCCAACCTGGTGTGGTCGACTGGGCGCAGAAGGGGCAGCGACCACCCGCCATGTGTGTCTGGTCTGCCTGGGGAGACTGCTGTGTGCTGGTGCTGATGCTCGGGCCTATATCGGGGCTCAGGGACTGACAAACAGCTGCTGCCCTCTGGTTTTCCCCCCTTACTGAGGCTTGGCTTGGAGCCCCTGCTGGCTGCGCTGGGGTGAAGTGAATTGGGGACCCCACCGGCTCCTGACACCCGGCAGCGGAAGCCTCTGGTGAGGGCGTGCGGCCCGGGAGGATCCCTCTGGACGAGAGCCTGAGACTTGGATAGCCTTGCCGGTGACACTGGTGTGCGAGGCCTGCCTGGGGCTGCCTGAATTGTACGCTCGCTGCGCGGGGCTTGTGGGTCCCTCTACCTGCGCATTGAGATAGACATTGCAATGGAGTACGGTGGTTATTTTCCAGCGTGAATAAGAGCGCTCTGACCCTCTGAACAGAGAGTGGCAAGGGGCGACTCACTGCCAGGAGGTGTCTGGGCCGGACCCAGTGCATGGATATGAGACTGGGCCGGAGCGGAGCAAGGGCTGGCTCGTGAACGCGGGAACGCTGCTTCTGCCGAGCCCTACAGCGGAGCACTTGCTTTTGGTGGCAGTATTGGAGCCCCGCTGGGTGGAGTATACCTGGGCCCTGGTGCGGGGTGTGAGATTGCGATTCCGATAGCTTGCCTAGGCCTCCTCTCTGGAGTGGCCCACCGGCTGGAGGTGGGTTGGCGCCATGGGCAAACCCCGAGGTCAACAAGCCAAAGCCACACAGGACCCTGATGGCATTACCCAGGAGCAGTCGCAGACTAATATGGATGCCCCAATACAACAGCAACTGGGCAAGATATTAGAGGCTATTGTGGACACCAAGGCCACCCTCCACCAGGACATCTGCACGGTGGCGGTGGGGCTGGGTCTTTTACGAGAGCAACATAGGAAGCTCTCCGAGAGGGTGAAAGGAACCGAAGCCAGCATTTCTGAGTTAGCCCCAGCCCAAAAGACCTTGGAGCAAAAGGTGGGAGCCCTTTCGGACAGGGTGGGTGTCCTGGAACGGAAAGCCGAAGACGCGGAAGGGCGCAACCGATGGAATAATGTACGGATTTTGGGCGACGACATGGAGCAGTGACTGCACTCGGAGGTGGCGCCTGAGGGCCTGTCAACCTTCTACACTCTTGAACGAGCTCAGATGGTTCTGGCCAGTTCCCCGGTGCCCGGCGTCCCCCACGGCCGGCGGTGGCCCACTTGCTTCATTTCCGGGACAGGGATCTCTTATTGCGGAAGGCCCATACAGAGGGTCCCTACACGGTTGACAACAGCAAGGTTTCCCTCTTCTCAGACTACACCCTGGAGGTGCAACGGAGGGGGGCCTCCTTCCTGGAGGTTGAAAGGGCACTGAGGGAGGAGGGCCTGCAGTATTCCCTGATGTTCCAGGCTCGGCTACGAATTGTGTTGGACGGTACTACCCACTTCTGCGGGAGCCTGGGTGAGGCCTGGGACTGGATTGAGGCCTATAAGACTGGGACTTCCCAGCCTGCTGGTCCTAGAACTGAATTGAAGAAACCGGCGGAGCTTGGGAAGCGTTCCAGGCGGTGCTCCCGGAGAGGCGCCCCTAAGAAACTGACCTTCCCAGACTGAAAAGGAGAGGGCAGAAGCTCTGTGGGCAGTGGCGGCGCTGATGCAGGGCAGGAGCCCCGCTCGCGAGACGCCGGCTCACTCATCAAAGGACACTGGGGACGTTGACTCTGACACATCCCGCAGTGTGCAGATAGTGTGCAGATGCCCATGGTAACGCCACGTACAGCCGATGATGTTATTTGAGACTGCTAGGGCTGCGTCCTGGCTCAAATCCTTGGGGGGCTGGTGATGGTCCCTGGTTCTGGTTCATTAAGACCTGATGGGGCCGGTGCGACCAGGACGGTTTCCGCGTTAACCCTATGTTGCCTTCTGCTCTTACTGTCCTCCACCCCCCTTGGAATCCTTACTAGAGTAAGGCCTCACTAAGGGTCATGTTCCACATATTGTTTGGACGACTGACCGTTGTCAGGCTGTCCTGGGCTTGGGGTGTTGTGAAAAATGAGGGTTTGTTAATTGAGGTTTTTCTCGTTTGTTTGATCGTTTGCGGAGGAGGATGGTGGAGCATGCATCAGGATACGGGTGGGGGAGGGATCCCCCCTAGACACTCTGGAGAGGGTTTCTGTGGAAATGACAGGCACACATGACACTGTGAGGTTTTTCATATGGAACATCCGGGGTATGGGAACAATAACCAAACAACATAATATATACTCATACCTTTGGCACAGGGATGTGCACATAGCCTTTCTCCAAGAGACACATCTTAATAAAGAGGAGGCTGGGAGGGTACAGAGGAGGTGGCGAGGGCATGTTTTTGCAACCACCTTCTCTGCTTTTGCCAGAGGGGTCTTAATTTGGGTGAAACCTGGGGTCCCTTTCTCACCTGAACGAACATGGCTGGACTCGGAGGGGAGGTACGCCCTGCTTGTGGGCCGACTGGCGGGACGGGAAGTGACCCTGGGTAGTGTTTATACTCCCAACCAGGATCAGGTTGGTTTTCTGGAGACTTTCTCCGCCTCTCTGGCCCAATGCTTGACAGATTCTCTCATACTGGGGGGCGACTTTAACTGTGTAGTGGATGTTATTGTTGATCGTTCGCACCCTCCCATGCCAGGAACCCAGCCACACCATACTGCATCGGAATTCCAGGGAAAGGGAGAACTCCTTTTTCTCACCGGTTCACCAAGTCCATAGTAGGCTTGACATGTTCCTCTGTACCCCGGCATTCAATGGCTCAGTATCACACACGGAGCACTCGGAACATAGCCCATTACTCATGCTACGCCACCCGTTATGTCGACGCCCCCGATCCCAACTTGGAAATTGAATCCGCTCTTACTCGACGACGTCCCTTTCCGGTCCTCACTGGAAACATTAGTTGACACTTACTTCCCTATCAATGCCAACACTGCCTCGTCTCCGCAGGTAGGGTGGGAAGCATTTAAAGTTGTGGTGCGTGGCCATTGCATGGCTCAAGCGTGTGGGGTGCACAGGGAGATTCAGCGCGAACTTTTAGAATTGGAGGGGTCTATCCGCAAACTGGATAATTTGCAAGGTATGGATGATGCGGCCCTGCCGTCCTTACACAAAGCGAGGGCGCGGTACAATGAGACGTTGAGTAGACTGCGATGTTATAACCATAAGGAGTATCTGGACAAAGTACAACGGGAAGAAGGGAGAGCGGGTCGACTGTTAGCACACTTAATTAAGCCTGAGATGGGGGGCGCGCTTGTCACGAGGCTTGGTCTGAAAACGGGGGAAACCGTGCACGACCCTGACATCATTAATGATACTTTCTTGCAATATTATGAGGGGTTGTGTGAGGCCCCGACCGAGGCCCCCTTGTCAGATATACGTAACTTCTTGGCCCCTTTGCAGCTCCGCACATTGGAGGCGGAAGACCAGGAGGAACTGTGTAGTCCAGTTACAGTGCCGTGAGTCAGAGCTACCATAGCTGCACTGGCACACGGTAAGACGCCTGGGCCTGATTGCCTCCCGGCCGAGTTCTACCAACGGTTTGTTGAAATTCTGGCACCGCATCTGGTGGCATTGTACGCCGAGGTGTATGAGGGAGGGGGTGTTTGCCTGATTCCACCCAGACAGCATTAGTGATCCCGCTCCCCAAGACCAAAGAACCCGACGCGGGAGTGAGGGACTATCGACCACTCTCTATGCTGAACCTAGACTTTAAGATCCTGAGTAAAGTACTGGTGGGTAGGTTGCTTCCGCATATGAAATCTCTGATTCACCCGGATCAAAACGGGTTTATCCCCACTCGTAGCACCTCTTATAACCTCCATCGGCTCTTCTCCGTGCTCTATCACGCGGATGCTCCAGCTCTCCAGCACGCAGCGGTTTTATCAGTCGACTTGGAGAAAGCATTTGACACGGAGAGCTGGGAGTACCTCTTCGAGGTGATGCATCGCATGGGCCTAGGGGATGACTGGGTGCGGTGGGTGCATCTCGTTTATGACTCCCCCACTGCAAGGGTCAAGACGGGACGTGCCATATCTAGACCTTATAAGATCTCCCGCGGCTCCCGGCAGGGCTGCCCCCTCTCTCCGCTCCTGTTTGCCTTGGCTGTGGAGCCGCTGGCAGAGCTGTTCCTCCTGGGGGGAAGCGGCTTGGGACTGACCTTCGGCGGGCGTTGCCATCACGTCTCGTTGTATGCAGATTACCTGTTTTTGTACCTCACGGAGGCAGTTGGGGGGCCCCTGCGGCCTTGCGGATCCTAGGCGATTTTGCTGTGCTTTCAGGCCTCAAGGTTAATAAATCCAAGACCTATTTGTTTCCAATAGCTGGGCCTCTACCCAGGCCGGAAGCGTTGCACGTTCAAATATTTGGGCATAAAAATGTCCACGAGCTGGATGATCTTAAGGACGGGAATTTAGGCAAGACGTTGCGCTCCCTTCGCTCATGTGTTCAGTTTTGGAGCTTGTTGCCCATCATAGCCCGGATTACGCTATCCAAAATGGTTATGCTGCCTCGGTTACTTTATCTCTTTGCGAACTTACCGGTTCTGATGCCAAGCAGCTGGTTCAGACCTCTGCATGCTCTCCTGCGGCAATTGATTTGGGGTGATGCATGTCCGCGAGTGTCCCCGCAGACCCTGCAGCGCCCTATGGCGGAAGGCGGACTTGGGGTGCCAAATTTCGAATTTTATATGCTGGCCGCCCAACTGCAGTGGTTGGCACAGTGGGTGGAGGGAGTGAATGAAGAGGGAACGTGCCTAACGGATCCAGTATCTAGTCGAGGATTGGTGACGGCAAAACTCCTACCACCGGCAACGTCCATCCCCTCCTGCTCCCAGTTGCAGCGCACAGCCTTCCAGACGTGGAGACGATGCTGTAGCGGAAGGCAACAACCTGTAAAGTATTCCCCCCTGATTCCCTTGGTGGGTCTACCGCACGGGGACCCGCAGTCAGTATTCACGGACGATCAGCTGGCCAGATGGTTGGAGGCTGGACTAGAGACTGCAGGAGATTGTTACTTAGACAAGGCTCTGATCCCCTTTGTGGACCTGATGGAGGATAGTGGACTCCCCCTGGGCCAATTCCTACGCTATGAAGCATTAATGCGCACGTTTGCGCAACTATGGGGCCCTGGAAGGGATGAACCTGATACACACCCTGTCCTCCATGTGTTATTCACTTTGGGGTCGGCGGGGCATCTCGTGAAATGGCTTTATGCCACGTTGGTGGAACCCTCCACTGGCCCGCTGGATAGACTGCGGGCCCAATGGGATACAGTTGGGGGTAAAGTCCTTACTGACTCGGAGTTGCGTAGAGTCTTGAGATACTCTGGGAAGGTTTCCCAGAATACCTGACTGAAATATACTCAATTTAATTATGGATTGCTGACTTTGGCGACATGACCTGGGATTGCCAGTGGTTGCGTCCCTATTGGGAAGCGGTGTTGGTTAAGATCAAGGAAGTGCTTGGTAGGGAGTTGTCTCTAACAATCCAGACGTGCCTGCTAGGTCTCTTCCCCAGACCGCCTTAACGCAAAGTTGGGAACCGCTTGATTGATCTTGCGCTGGGCTTAGCTAAACGCAGAATTGCAATGGAGTGGAGATCTGTGAGAGGCCCACAAATTTCAGCTTGGAATAGGGATGTCATTGCATGGGCGGGAGCAGAGGGCAGAGCGTTGGCATTGGAGGAGGGCAGAGCATTGGCATGGGAGGAGGCCAGAGTGGTGAGGAAGCTCCCGATGGCCCAGCAATGGAAGGAAGTAGTAGCTGAATGAGAGAGTCCAGCGGAGTCGGCCAGTGAGGGGAAAGAATCCAACCACTTGTCGTAAATGGATTCCGAGATCCAGGAGCCTAGCCCTGGGCCATCGGTAGCTCCTAGCGTCTGATATATGGGGAGGATGTGAGTAGTTTTGTAAAACACAATGGAACGGCTAAGCTCACCGAGGGTGGAAAAGCACAATTCCCCTGCCACAGCCCAGCTTTGCGGGGTAGGAATGTCCTTTACCCCGCTAGATATTAGCACATAGACGTGCTCACACCACTCCTCTGTACCAGTTACTTGTTGCTAGTTACTTTTTTTGTTTCCTTCTGTTTCATTTTTTATTGGATTGAATTCATATAAGGTCAATAGCGAATTATGTTTCAAATTATAATTATGCATGCATAAGACGGACCGATGTTGGACGACTTCCTAAACAATTGGTGAGATATACTGGTATTGGTGCAGCTAACACCCTTGATTGTGGACTTTGATAGTAGATATAAACTATTTTGCTTCCCCTGTTTCCTTTTTGTGGATTTCTGATTCTCATTATTTATTTATATTATTTATTTATTTTATTTAATGAGTTTTATATAGCGCTGGCTAGACCCGTAGGTATCAGAGCGTTTTACATTAGGTTACACAATGTTACAGCAAAAGATAACAATTACACATTACATCAAAAATAAGCAATACATTGAGAGAGGAAAGAAAGGTGAGACAAATAGAGCAGAGGGGGGAAGGGGGAAGTGTGAAGGGGGAGGATGAGGGAAAAGATGGCGGAAGAGATGAAAGGAGGTCTGCCCAAAGACCGACTGGGTAGGTGACGTCTGAGGAGGGAATCCCCAGCCCGTCTCCCCTATAGCTAAACAAGGTAGCTCCATCGGGCATCAGTCATCTTAACTAACGAGGGAAAGTTCACAGAAGAAAGTCAAGTGGATAAACAGGGTGAGAACTATGAGCAAGGATAGGTGGGGGCAAAGGTCAGTAGCTGGAAAGAGGAGAAGAGTAGAGCAGAGAGGGGTAGGGGTAGGGTGAAGGGGGAGGAGGGAGATAAGGTCAGGAGAGACGCAGGAGAGTTTGCCCAAAGACCGGCTGGGTAGGTGATGGTCAAGGAGGGAATCCATAGCCCATCTCCCCTTTAGCTCACGAGGTAGCCCCACCGGGCATCAGTCAAAATGGCTAGGTCTCAGCTGTTGAGGGAAAGTTCTCAGAGTAAATGTCGTGGTGGGTGAACAGGAACAGGGTCGGGTGAGGGCTGATCAAGATCAGGACAATGACCAATGATTTTAGACCAGGAGAGATAGAGCATCGAGGAGGGTCCCACTGAGGCGGCCATCTTGAGGTCAGGCAAGGGGGATGAGTCCTTGAAGTTCAAATTCAGTCGGAATACAAAGGTCGACATGGAGACAAAATCGGCCCCTCAATGAAACGCTCCTCTAAATTTGCAGGCACAAGTTCATTAACGATTTTCCAAAACGCCTAGGTTTCTTCGCGCAGCACCCCAGGAGAAGATGAGCCGATTTTCATACTCCTTACTTAGCCGCCATTTTAGGGTCAGGCACTATTTACGCGGAGATCGCCATGGAGATGAAAAACGCACCTCATAATTAACCGGCAGCATCAGCTCAATTAACAAAATCATCTCATTGTTTCTTCTGATGGCATTCAAATTGTCGATATTTTGCAAAATACCAATAAAATATGTTTTAAAAAAAATAAAGAGGATTTTACATAACAATACATTTAAGTATTAACAGCATAGCTCTATCTCCTACCAATCTAGAGTTAGCACTTATTAAAGGCAATTGTGTAGCCCAGTGTTATTCAATAGGAGAAATAGGGTTTACAGCAGTGAAAATGACTTTAGATGTTTTTCATTATCTGGAACCTGTAAAAGTTCAGATGTCCTACATTCTAAATACAATATGCCTTGTCCTATGTGCCTTTATGGCCCACGGACGGGTGACGTATAAGTATTAAAAAGAAAGGTTTAGGCCTGGCAAAAGTTTTATTTTGCCAGGTCAAAATGGTAGCTTTAACTGCACTACAGGCTGCAGTGGCAGGCCTGAGACATATCTTTTAAAGGGCTACTTTAGTGAGTGGCACAGTGAATGCTGTAGGGTCACTAATAGCATTTAATTTACAGGCCTTAGGTAAATATAGTACCATTTACTATGGATTTACAAGTAAGATAAATGTGCCAATTAGGTGTAGGCCAAATGTACCACGTCTAAAGGAGAAAGCACAATCACATGGGCAGTGGTTAGTAGAGGTAAACTGCACATAGTCCTAAGACCAACAAAAACCATTTCAGCAAACAGTAGGTGTGATGGCAAAACATTTGGGGGAATACCACGCCAAGAATGTCAGGTCCAACAACTCTTAAACATTCAGTTGCTTCAAGGTTTGAAATAATTGGCAAGTCCTTTATTGGGAAATCATAATGTACATTTAATTCTGCTAAATAACTCTTGTGCGTCACTATTGAAAAATATACAGAACATGACAATCCATAGGGCAAAGGTAACTTTATATGGTTTTGACATTCTGAAACAGAAGTGGGTAAGTGAGTGCAAATATAACAATCAGACAAGTTAATTATGTTTCTATAATTCTTTATCAAAACTATGTAAGAGGTTCACTGTAATCTTGGTTACATCTATTTGTAACACACCAATAAGTGCAACAAACATAAGATTTAGTAAAATAAAAGCCCTGCAAATCTCCTTTTTTGAAATCATCTTCAGGCTTTGTAAATATGCCTTTCAAAATCTTTGTCTTCAAAGCAAAATAAAAATAGGAGCCATTAATCCAAGTAGCCACTAGTTACATTAAAAAAATCAAACCTAACAAAAATTTCCAAGAACGAAACACTGTCTTTCAAAAAATTCAGGTCAACAGGTACCTTGTTCATTGGAAAACGTATTCAGCATTGATCATTTCACAGTCAATTTACTTTTTCGCAGTGGTTCGTGGAAATCTCTAAACAAAAATCAAAAATCTTTTAAGTCAATGTCTCTTTCATCCAGTTCATTCGTTGTCTGCTACACCCATTCTGGAGCTATGTACTTATTTTTCAGAGCTCTTGTTGATTTTCTTGTTGCGTCACTTGTTCTTGTACCCCCTTCTGATGATTTTCCAGTATTCAATTCAGTCTCTTTCCCAATACCTGATTATACTGCTTCAGACGATTTTGCACCACTTTGTTCAGGATCCTCTTGTACTGCTTTAATTTTTCTCTCTTACTTTCAGACAGCTGAGCTTCAGGCAGATTCAAACCTTCAGCTTATTGATTTGCTTCTTCTCGGTTTGCACATTTTTGTTCACTCTCCTTCTGGATCCCATATCAAACTTTATTTTACTTTTGTGATTCAACGGCTTGCTTCACTGTATCTTCATCAGCAGCATACATTCCACTTGTGTGAGATTTGTGGATCCATTATTTTGAACCTTCAAACTTCACAGCTGTGTTTGTCACAAAGATCAATTGGTAGGTGTTCTTACAACGCTCTTCTAGACAGTTCTTCATTACATATTTCTTTATCAGTGCCCAATCACCTGGTTACAGATAATGACATAACTCTGAAGGTGTAGCAATTTGAACCTGGTGAGAGATACAGCATACTGTATATGCTAGGCTCTTGTAGTAATCCAAGACCAAATAATCAGTGATAGTAAGCAGAGCTCCATGCACCTCCTGCACAATCAATCCCTTCTTCTTATTCATAGTACATCTCATGCTTAGCAACACCGAAGGAAGTATATCTGGCCATTTCAGAAAAGTTGAAGTACACACTTTTGCTAGCTTGTTTTTAATTGCTTCATTACATATGGATGACATTTACAATGGAATTTATGATCAGTGTTCAATGCTCTGCAACAAAACCTCATGATTTAATTCCTTTATTGTGTCCCTGTGTTATTCAATTGAAATTGGCACTCCAAATCTAGGGATCAACTGCCTAAATAATAATTTTACAACTGTTAGTTCACCACACCTCCTTGTTGGACATGGCACAATCCACTTTGAAGACAGACAAATGATAACTAATATGTACATCAAACCATTATCTCATGGTGTCTCACCAAAATCAATCTATAGTCTTGTGAAAGGACCAGCTGTCTTCCCTACAAGACTCATTGTAATACAAGTTTTCTTTTCAACATTGTTTTGCTAACACACTATGGATCTCTAGTAGTAATCCTCCACAGCTGTTCTGAAATGAGGGCTGAACATAGTAAGTATTACACAGCCTCACCATCTCATCAACTCCTACATGTATAAGTCCATGAAATAGTCTTCCCAGCTGTGGTAGAAGTGAATCATGCAAGCAAACCGTCCATCATTGTATTTCCAAAGGAGTTCTTCATTCTGCTTACACCGTACATTTTCGTACACCTCTCAATTCATCAAATATGTGTACCGATACACAAGCAAAAGCATTCTCAACTTATTATGATTTATCATCTGTCTTCTTGTATAATGTTGTATTGCTTGTGGCATAATATATTTCAAAGGCATCTGAAAAATTGGTAGCCTTAGTTATATCATTTCTATGCCCATGAGCAGCTCATTTTACAACTGCTATCTTTGATGGCCATTTCAAAGCATACAGCAAATCAAGAATGCATGGCCCATTGCAAATTTGTGTCCTAGATGAAGTCATGAAACCATGCTATGACCATAATTGGCCAAAATAATGGATCACTCCAAAGTAGTATTGACGATCAGTATAGACTGTAGCACTCAAAGTGCTGGCTATGCAGCAAGCGCTAGTAATGGCAACACTTGTGCACAAGTTGCAGTACACAACTATGATGCCTCCATAATGTATGTCGACATGCAAACTGCATGTGAAGTTTGTAAATTTCCTTGGAAGTCACTCAAACATGAACCATCGACAAATAAAATAAAATCAGTCAAATCGAGTGGTACGTCTAGAACAACTACCCTTGGTTTATTGCCAAGTTCTGTTACATCAGGGCAATCATTTTCAATTTCATACACATCCTCATTGTCATCTTTTAGATGTGGTAGTAAATTTGCAAGATTTAAAATATAATATTTTTGTGTTGACACATATTGCTGTGCAAGAGCAGAAAGTGAGCACCCTTATTTTTCATATCAAAATTAATTAATTTCTTTCTCCTATTCAGGCATTCTTAGAGTGGGTGCCATACGCAAAGCGCGTCTCACCTCCAGGAAGGCTTGCATACATTCTTCATCCCAAGGTACTGGATGAACTACATCACCATGGTTCAATCTCTGTAATGATTTTGCAATTAAGGAATAGTTGGGAATCCACTGTTGAGAGTATCCAACCATACCAAGAAACACTCTTACTTCTGTATCTCTAGTGGGCTGATTCATTCTCAGAATTGACTAAATATTATCTATGGACCCCTTCCTAGCTCCTTTTTGAATCTGATGCCCTAGATAAGTCACTTCTGTCTCATAGTACTGTAACTTTGTAGGTGAAATGGTATGCTCAGTGACAGCCCATTGACTCAATGCAATGGAGTCCAACTTATATCCCTCTTTAGTCCGCATCCGGAAAGCGAGACGGCACCAGTGTCTCCTCACCTCTTTCGTCTGACTCTAGATTCTTTGCTACCGCGGCGCATCTGCCCTTCTCACCCTGGACACTGGACGGCTCAATTATCCACTTTATACGGCTACCTACACCTCTTGATTTGTCACACCGATGCGTCCATGACTCGCATCCCATTTCACGAACCCGAATTAGGTCCGGTGTTGCTTAGGGGCCGGTGTTGCTTAGGGGCCATACCGCTCGACCTACATCCTCACCGACAGGGGTTCACCACAGGATTTCCCCCTTTTACAGGATCAGTAACGGTGCTATAGGGACTTTGACCCTTTTGGACAACCTGGCCGGGTTGGAATTATCATCGGCCTGACGAATTCTCCGCATCACTCTGCTGCTCCTTACAGCCCCGAAGAAGTCACGGGATAACTCCCTTGTGTGACGAAACACGTGTTGGCTGGTTGTTTTTTGTTTTTCCATCAATAAAAACATTTAATCATCACACTGGTGTGGACTGCAGATATTGTTACAGCACAAGACTCTTTAAACCAGAACTTTATCCTAATTACGTGTGCCCGGGACAGTGTTCCTCTTTTGTTTTAATTGCACCAAAACCAACTCACAGGGTAACTTCAAAGAGTCCAAATCTTTTGAAGTTCTTGGAAAGAAGTTAGAAGGTGACTCTATATACCTTTGTGAGATTCTTTCCCACATAAATAACATATCTTTAAAATCTGAATACAAACAGATGCTGGTTATCATTATGTAGAGGAATAGAGAAGAATGTGAATCACAGATCAATCACTTTGAACCACTCTGCTGGAATATGAAACAAAATCCCTGTTGGATTTGATACCACAGGACAACTTGCAAGTACTATCTCATTACACTTCCTAAGATCCATTTCCCATTCGATTTTCTCAAGCCCGGTATAGGTGAAATACAAAGGTTCTCCAACACTTCCCTTAGCATGCCTTGCTACACCAACATTTCAATCACAAGTGTAATCCCTTCCTCAGATTCACAAAAAAGTCTATATTGGGGAATGTGCCGATTCACTGCTTCTGGCCTTATGGTAACCTACACTGGGTTTGCAGTTTTAACAAGACCAACATAATTTCTAGTAAAATCTCAAGCTTCTCCCTTCTCTTCCCTGTCCGTCTTAAATATGGAGGTATGTTCTCTTCTGTGAGACCTAGAAATATCCAGTTTTCACTGCCTCCGACTTCAGTTTGACCTCTATATCTGGGTCTTTCCTTTGAATGTAGGCCCCAACTGGTGTACAATAAATGATGCAATTGAGTGTGCATAATAGATCTCGACCCAATAGGTTTACTGGACTAGTTTCACTAATCATGAATTCATGTTCTTTTTCAGCGGAACCCTTTTTATAGAAACATTTACTGACAAGTTGGTAATCAGACTTGTTTTCTTGAGAGGGGTAGGCCAGGAACGTCCATTGGTTTAACTGTGGAAATGGTAACACTAGTGTCAACCAAAAATGATACAGGGTGGCCATTTAATACTCCTTCTACAAATGGGTAATTTTGATCTACCTGCAAGCATGCAATCTTACTCCATTCTCAGGCTACATCATTGTGTCTGACTTGGTAATTGCAAAACTCTGAGGATAGCTGCAATTTGTGGAAACAAATCCCTAAGCGCTGAGTATCTCACTTGAGATTAAACTGAAGTTTGTTGAAACTGAAAATACAATGGAAATCCTACTGTACTATTCTGCATCCAAGGTGGACGAGGTGGATTTAAAAGCATAGTTCTGTTGAACTGCTTTGTATTATGCACATGTGCCAGTGAGGCTGGGACCATTGGCTGAAATGAATCAGTCAACATATTACTGTTTGATTAATTGTACAGTTTTTCCTACATGGATCATACTTATAGGACATACGGCTTTGCCTGTTGTATGCGGTATTTGGAAAACAACTATCACTGTTATTAATGTTGTTTATACTGTGATGTTATTGTCCCATATATGTTTATCCAAAACAGTAAAAGAGAATTTACAATGGTCGTTTTAAACAATTCTGTATGAGTACTAAGATTTTTTATTGATAATTGTTGTACCTTGAGTCCTTGCATATTATGTGGGAATAATGGTCTTGTATACTTAATAGACCAAAAGTTTCCTAGGGAATCTTTCTTCAACAAAAGTATCCTTTATATGGCCTGTTATTTAACATGAACATACACAAACTACTATAAAGCTGATCTACTACTTTGTACATGCCTTCTCAACATTTTGTCATGAAGAGCAATATAACATTTCTCTATAAATGTAAGTAGGTACGTTATGACATAACTGTTGTAGTCAAATCTTTATTGACAGTCTCTCACACAGTTACACCTTCTTCATCCAGTCCACAGAACCTGGTATGGATAAGCCCTTATGACCAAGTAAACTATACCCTTGCTACCTGCATCTAGAGTGCTTGTGTATGTGTATATTAAGGCACTGACAGTACCTATGACACAATTTGAACAAACAAGAATATGTTATTTACTCTGAAATAATGTACTGGATGTACCAATGGCCTGGACATAGAAAGCTACTAGTGCACTAGAAGCACTATATTGTACATACACTTTAGTGGTCCTTTAAACATGTTGTGTCCCAGCCCTAGCAGTCTGTAGGTATACTCTAAAAAAAAAAAACATGGAGCTACACCTTAGTGGCCAACTCCCATAAAGCATTTCAAGCGCTACCATACCTTCATGTCATGTCTCACCATCATCATAGCCTGACTTGACTCAAAACATATTAAAAAAAGGTATTATCTTGAAGTAATACATGTTCATACTCTGCAACACATAGAAACATTCTGGTGGGTAACTTCTCTTTGGTGTCACTCTGTATGGCTACCAGGGGGCCTATAGTGCATATAACTTTACAACAATTTACAAGTATTTCCTTCCCTGCGCAATTTGGTCTCATGCACTGTACAAGGAGAATGATTTATCTGTATGATGTATATCATAGTTCTAAAAATGCTAATTCTGGTTCAGAAAGCGCTCTCAAAATTTGAAAACTCCCTACATCTCATGACAGATACTTGTGATATTGTAAAAAAAAAAGACACGTCACTACTTCACACTTGTTTATTTGTAAATCTGTGGAGGAATTTAGAAGTGTACAGTGATTTTTTAAACAAACGTGAAGGGAAATCACATAATCATAAATATTGAACTCATTTACATGTAGAGCAAAGTCCTGGAAATAAATATGAATTTGTCTGTAACCCTAATAAGTTTACAAACTCTGATATTTAGCACCAATACCATAGCTTTACACACAGATATACTAACAATGATCATATAATTTTCTATTGTAGGATATGTTCCAACATCAGAAGGTCCTAAATCCACTTCACTAACACTACTGCAGTAACAATTCCTGCACACACCTTCACTGAGGATGCAACTCCTCCTTGTCCTGATCTGGATGAGAAGCAGCTTGGTCCATCAGGTGTATCTGGGGATGCAGCTAGGGTTAGTCTCACTCTGCCCACTACGCCATCTACAACCTCTCTTTCACAGCAACATTTATTAGCAGTCACTGTGTCAGAACCACTGGGCCTTCGACACGAGTAGTTAATGCGATTAACACATATCCGAAAATAAGCTGGAACAGGAGAAGTGGAAAATGCACAAAAGATCGCGCTTGGCGTGCCTTGCTGCAAAGAAGACATTCCAAGATGGCCACCGTGGTACAATCGCGGTAGCGGTCTAGTCTTTGTCTTCACACCTGTGTGGAGCCTTGGTGGAACGCGCTCTCCCTAACGAGTGCGCACTTCACTGAAGCGTCGCCCGAGGTCGGAGCTGAACTTGCGCGTCTTAGGAAAATCTTAGAATTTCAAAGATAGTGATTAATTCAGTTAACAGTAAGGGTTTGGAGAGCCAAGGCCCTGTTATCTAGGTCTTCCCCGATATTTTCCCCAAGTCAGGGGATTTCAAGACTCGTGTGAGGAACTTTTCCTGACGTAACCACTCCGCCTCAGCAACTCTTGACAGGAGTTAACTCAGTGGCTCGAAGGAAGAAGGACACGGAGCCGACTTCGAAAGCTAAGTTATATGTTGTTCATTTATGGAAAGAGTATTACGAGAAATACATTGCTAGTAGGAAAAATATAAAAGACATAGTCACTATATAAGAAGAGAAAACTTACCTAAGTATAGAGATAGATAACTGCTAAAGTATCAAGCTAAAAGAAAGGATGAATACAAGATAAAATAACTGAATAAATGCAATGACAAGAAAACAACTACGCAGAACATAAATCCTAGTGAAGGAAAAGACGACGAAATCTTATCACAACAATACAGAGAAGAATAGAGAACGCTACATTAAAAAGATACTGGTAGGTGAGCTGATAAATAGAATAAATAATAATTAGAATTAGATTAAGGAACAGGTATTAACCATGAAATGTTTATATGTCTCAGGTAGAACTGTACAGAACCAATAAGAGAAAAGACATTCCAGGCAGTCAACTACCACCATACGAAGAGGGGCTAGTTCAAGAGGATTAAGGGGTACGTTCCTTCCAAAGGGTACAACTAAAGATTTGTAGAGTTGGTTAGACAAGTGCAGAGTAGACTAGGGTGCTAAGTATTGTGCTCTATTAGTTCCCTCAGGCATCGTTCAAAGAGAAGGTCCATAGAACGGACTGACAAGAAGAAGGGTGCTGTGGAGGAGATCCGAAGAATCCTGAACCAGTCTCTTCTTTCTTTTAGAATTTTGTCCACTCCCCTTTCCCCCTTTGGGGTTGTTTAGAGACGTGATCTAATTCGGTCTCTGGAGGAACCTGGAGGGGGCATTGGGAACTAGCATCTCTGTTCCTGTGCAAGTACATGGTAAGAATTCCTCTGTTGTAGATCTTGACAGAGTGAAGTGCCCACGTTTTAAAACTTGCACCCGGACAAAATGGCTGAAGGAATAAACTTGCAAACCTTGGGATCCGTGTTAGAAGCTATACAAAAGGAGTTAGTCGCAGTTAGCGAGGACAATCAGAGTTTACGACAAGAAGTAATAAATTCTAGGAAGGAGACAGCAGAACTGGCCCAGAGAGTTAAACAACCATTAGGCCCAGGGAGAGAGAGCATAAACCCATCCATTGGAGACCCTAATAAAGTAACCACACAAGTCATACACTCTTTGTCCCCTGTCATTCCTTTGGCACCCCCAGAAAGATTTAGTGGAGACCCCCAGAAGGCCCAGGTTTTCATTACTCAATGTTCTCTACACTTTATGTGCCGCCCTTCAATTTTCCCTGATGCGCAATCTAGAGTGGCCTTTGTTTTGTCATATTTAAGTGGTGATGCAGCGTCGTGGTCCATGCCCTTGGTTTCACGAGACGACCCACTTTTGCAAGATTATGACCATTTCAAACAAGAATTCCTTCGAATCTTTGATAGACGAAGAATTTCTCAGGCTGTAGATAATGAACTGCTTGAATTACGTCAAGGGAATAGAGACCTCGTGGCTTATTTGGCTCAGTTTAATAAATTAGTAATGGAAACAGACTGGCCAGAAAGCAAAAGGGCAGCAATATTTTATCGAGGCTTAAGAGATGAATTAAAGGACGTTCTGGCGCAAATCCCAAATAGACCCACAGAGATCTCAGCCCTGATAGACCTGGTTTTAGAACTGGGCTTCCGTCATGGAGAAAGGAAAGGCGAAAAAAGAAGAGATTTCAGACCGATAGCCCCACGATTCGACAGAGTAAAAATAGAAGCTGGAAAGGTTGCAGAAGGAGCATTGAGCTCTGAACCTATGCAAATTGGAACTATAAGAGGTCCACTTTCGAAAGAAGAAAAGGATAAAAGAAGAATCGGCAATTTATGCATGTACTGCGGCTCAGTGGACATTTTGTGAGAAATTGTCCAAAGAAACCAAAAAATTCCTTTAAACCGAAGGAAAACTTTCAGCACCACCTGTAGAAGGAGTTGGACAGGTGGATGCTAATCAGGAGTCAACTCCGAAAGGACACCAAGTGGCGAATACCTTGCAATCATCGTCACCACACTTAATATTGTCCATGACGATAAAGTTTCGACAAGTTACATTGACGGGAGTGGCAGTAATGGTGGATTCGGGAGCTACCGGAAATTTTTGTGATCTAAATTTGCAACCAAGATTGGGCTGAAGGCCATCCCAAAGACCAAGAGTGAGCCAGTCCGAGCGGTGGATGGAACGAATCTTTCCTCCGGACCCATTGTGAGCCACACGGAATCAATGCAAATGATTTCTGAAGATGGGCACCGCGAAGATATCCAGTTTAATTTAATTGATGCCCCACAGTTTCAACTCATATTAGGGTTACAATGGCTCACTGAGCACAATCCAGCCATCGATTGGAGCACTAGAACAATTGAAATGAATTCGAAATATTGTGAAAGAAACTGCTTCAAGATGAAAGGTGGAACAACTGAAGAGAATCCGGCAATGTCCTTATGCATGGCAGAAGCTTCGGTCTGATTCATAAATTCACAGGAAATACCACAAGAATACCACGATTTTGAAGATGTGTTCAACGAGCAAGAAGCCGAGCAACTACCACCTCACCGTGTTTATGATTGTAAAATAGACTTCGAACCAGGCTCCAATATGCCTTGTAGTCGGGTCTATGCGCTGACGGAAAAAGAGCACCAGCACCTAAAAGAGTACATAGACAAATATCTGGCGAATGGTTTCATCCGACCCTCTCAATCGCCGGTATCTTCACCTTTGCTTTTCGTACCGAAGAAGGAGGGAGATTTGAGAACGTGTATTGATTATCGAGCAATTACCAAAATTACCAAGAAAAACCGATATCCTCTTCCGCTCATCTCCGTCCTATTAGATCAGGTCAAAGGGGCACAGATCTATACAAAGTTAGATTTGAGGGGAGCCTACCATCTAATCAGAGTGAGAGAAGGCGATGAATGGAAGACGGCATTCAGAACAAGGTTTGGATTATTCGAATACCAAGTTATGCCGTATGGACTGTGCAACGCTCCAGCTGCTTTTCAGCACTTTATCAACGATGCTCTTAGCGAATTTATCGATCAATGTGTAATTGTGTACATTGACGACATTTTGATTTATTCAGTCGATCAGAGCCAGCATCGGGACCAAGTTAGATAGGTGTTACAAAAACTCAGAGAGAATCGACTGTTTGTGAAATTGGAGAAGTGCGCCTTCAACGTGTCACAAGTGGAATTTTTAGGTTTTGTGATTTCACCATCTGGAATCAACATGGATAAGCGAAAAATCCAAGCAGTAATTGATTGGAAGTCTCCAACAAGTGTCAAGGAGGTTCAGGGATTTATTGGGTTCGCAAATTTTTATTGAAGATTTATCAGTGAATTTTCACGAAAAATACTCCCACTTACATGCCTGCTCAAGAAAGGAGTACATTTTGAGTGGTCGAATGAAGCTGAGGAAGCCTTTGAATCCTTGAAGGAAGACTTCACTTCGGCGCCCATCCTGTTGCACGCTGACCCAACTGAGCCATTTTATGTAGAGACTGACGCCTCCGATCTGGCAGTGGGAGGAGTTCTATCCCAAAGGCACAAGCAAACGGGTCAGCTGCATCCTGTTGCTTATAGATCTCGAAAATTGACACCTGCTGAAACTAATTACACCATAACCGAAAAAGAGCTGTTAGCTATAAAAGACGCCTTCAAGGAGTGGAGACATTATCTCATGGGAGCTAACCATGTGGTAACAGTCTTCACTGACCACCGTCATTTTAAGGTTTTTGAAGTCATCCAGAACCCTCACGCCTCGACAACTTCGATGGTCTCTGTATTTCGCTGACTACGACTTTGTGATTACCTACAGACCAGGAGCCCAAAATGGGAAAGCAGATGCCTTATCTCGAATTGGAACTGAAGAAGAAAAAGGGGTGCCCAAAGATCAAACAATAATTCCAGATTCCAAAATAATTTGTGCCACCACTCTAATTAATTTGAAGGAACTAATCGCTCAGGTCTTAAACCCAGAAGACATGCAGAAATGGGCCCAACAAGAGGAAGGAAGAGAAGTCCTAAACCGTTTACCTTACCATAAGGGAGCCCTATACTTGCCTACGCGTGAATTGCAAACACAAGCACTGTACGAATGCCACGATGATCTGTTGGCAGGCCACAAAGGAGAGCTCAAGACTGCAGACCTGGTAAAGAGAAGATACTGGTGGCCTCAAATGAAAAAAGACATTGAACAATATGTCAAGACATGTGAGATTTGCGCTCAGGGAAAATCGGAACGGCAGGCTCCAAAGGGTTTATTGCAACCTATGCCAACCCCCCCTTTTCCATGGCACACAATCACCCTAGACTTAATAACTGACTTGCCTTCCTGCCAGGGAATTAATACAGTTTTAGTGGTGGTAGATGCATTTTCAAAAATGACTCATTTCCTAGCATTAAAAGGGGTTCCTACAGCAAAACAGTTAGCTACTCATTTTAGCACACAAATAGTGAAACTACATGGGATTCCGAGGGTCATCATTTCGGATCGGGGTACACAATTCCTGTCCCATTTCTGGAGAGCTTTTGTAGAAGGTCTGGGAATTGAGACTAGGTTTTCAACCAGCTATCACCCAGAAACAGACGGTCAGACAGAGAGGGTGAACCAAGAGTTAGAGCAATACTTAAGACTTTTTCTGTTAAAACAAGACAAGGATTGGCCAGATTACCTATGGGCAGCAGAGTTTGCTCATAATAATGCAAAAAACGTATCCACTGGTTATTCTCCGTTTTACCTAAATTATGGGAGGCATCCTAATTCCACAGTCCAAGAAGTTGAAATCTCAGTTCCAGCAGTTAAAGATTTAGTCTCTCATCTTAATCAAGTTCACCAAACAGCATCAAGGAATTTGGAACAAGCCAAAGAAAAATATAAAATCTAAGCAGACAAGAAAAGAAGGGAGGGCCCTCCCTTAGTAGAAGGAGATGAAGTTTGGTTGAATACAAAGAACCTCAGATTAAAAGGAAATTGAAAATTCCAACCTAGGTTTATTGGTCCCTATCCAATTGTGAAAAAGGTGAATCCAGTAACCTATAAATTGAAATTGCCACCCAAACTTAAGATTCATCCAGTCTTCCACGTCTCTTTGTTAAAACTAGCTTCCCCAGACTTGAGGAAAGAACTGCCCCCGAAACCTATTCAATTGGAGTCGGGAATGGAGTTTGAAGTAAAAGAAATCCTGGACTCAAAAAAGGTTAAAGGAAGACTGTACTATATAGTTGATTGGAGAGGTTATGGGCCAGAGGAGCGGTCCTGGGAACTTGCATCTGATGTTCACGCTCCTAGACTTGTGAGAACCTTTCATCTAAGATTTCCTACGAAACCAAGAGTGGAAGTATCTCCGTTGTTGGGGGTACTGTCAGAACCACTGGGCCTTCGACACGAGTAGTTAATGCGATTAACACATATCCGAAAATAAGCTGGAACAGGAGAAGTGGAAAATGCACAAAAGATCGCGCTTGGAGTGCCTTGCTGCAAAGAAGACATTCCAAGATGGCCGCAGCGGTACAATCGCGGTAGCGGTCTAGTCTTTGTCTTCACACCTGTGTGGAGCCTTGGTGGAACGCGCTCTCCCTAACGAGTGCGCACTTCACTGAAGCGTCGCCCGAGGTCGGAGCTGAACTTGCGCGTCTCAGGAAAATCTTAGAATTTCAAAGATAGTGATTAATTCAGTTAACAGTAAGGGTTTGGAGAGCCAAGGCCCTGTTATCTAGGTCTTCCCCGATATTTTCCCCAAGTCAGGAGATTTCAAGACTCGTGTGAGGAACTTTTCCTGACGTAACCACTCCGCCTCAGCAACTCTTAACAGGAGTTAACTCAGCGGCTCGAAGGAAGAAGGACACGGAGCTGACTTCGAAAGCTAAGTTATATGTTGTTCATTTGTGGAAAGAGTATTACGAGAAATACATTGCTAGTAGGAAAAATATAAAAGACATAGTCACTATATAAGAAGAGAAAACTTACCTAAGTATAGAGAGAGATAATTGCTAAAGTATCAAGCTAAAAGAAAGGATGAATACAAGATAAAATAACTGAATAAATGCAATAACAAGAAAACAACTACGCAGAACATAAATCCTAGTGAAGGAAAAGACGACGAAATCTTATCACAACAATACAGAGAAGAATAGAGAACGCTACATTAAAAAGATACTGGTAGGTGAGCTGATAAATAGAATAAATAATAATTAGAATTAGATTAAGGGACAGGTATTAACCATGAAATGTTTATATGTCTCAGGTAGGACTGTACAGAACCGATAAGAGAAAAGACATTCCAGGCAGTCAACTACCACCATACGAAGAGGGGCTAGTTCAAGAGGATTAAGGGGTACGTTCCTTCCAAAGGGTACAACTAAAGATTTGTAGAGTTGGTTAGACAAGTGCAGAGTAGACTAGGGTGCTAAGTATTGTGCTCTATTAGTTCCCTCAGGCATCGTTCAAAGAGAAGGTCCATAGAACGGACTGACAAGAAGAAGGGTGCTGCGGAGGAGATCCGAAGAATCCTGAACCAGTCTCTTCTTTCTTTTATTATTTTGTCCACTCCCCCTTCCCCCTTTGGGGTTGTTTAGAGACGTGATCTAATTCGGTCTCTGGAGGATCCTGGAGGGGGCATTGGGAACTAGCATCTCTGTTCCTGTGCAAGTACATGGTAAGAATGATCTTGACACACTGCTCCCTGTGGCCCATCTGCAACCTCAGCATTGTCAGTGTGCAACCCAGTCCTGGCTTCCGTTTTGCCATTGACCACTGGTACAGCTACATCTGGAGGTGAGCCAGTACCCAGTGGGATGTTGTCAACTCGCTTAAGGCCACAGGGCAGTGTGGGTAGGGAGGACCAACATCAACACAACAGAGTGAGGCCACTTATGCCCATAGTTTCTGGGAAACTATGGGCTGGAATATCATTCGAGCCACCTCCCAGCATGAAGAGCAGATGGGCCAGGTTATAGAGCTCATCAAAAATACAAAGGATGTACTAAGTGACATTAGGCTGTTGCAGAGGGAGCATAAGGACGTCCTTGAGAGACATATATCTGTAATGTGTTCCTTTTTAGGGCTCGCCTAGGCAGCGCTTGCGATATCTCGTCGAAATATGCTGTCGCTGGAAATGGGCATAAAGCTCCGCCCACTTTCCGCCCATCCTTTTAATTTGCTCCTCTCCCCGTCCTTTGTAAATGGTGGCTTTTCATTGGTCAATAGGCTTAGTAGTCTCTCCTAAGTACCGCCTTGTCTTTTCTTGTAACATCCCATGAGGACACCCCCTATTACATGTATTGTTACTCCCTAAGTTTTAATAACAGCCTCAGAGCGCTATTTACTTAAGGGCTTCAGGCAGGACTCATCATTTGGTCCTAAGCAAAACTGGCAGTGGTTACTTTACTCACTAGCACATCTCACATTTTTTTTTTTCAACTTCTTTTTATTGCCATTTATTAGTACAATTGTTACAGATATATATTTTCCCACAGTATCAAGGTACAAATACAGCCAATCAGCTAGTATCAGTAATAATCTGTGTGATGACGTCGAGTTCCTGTGGGTGCTGTATATGCTACAGCAGGTGTTTTCCAAGTAATAAACCGGGGAAGGGGGGGGGAAATCAAACTAAGGGGGTCGTCATGGAACTATAGGTGGTACGGCCAGTCTAGGGCACACGTGGTCCCTCTGGTTTCTGAGTGTTGGCGCAGTTGTATCTCACTATGGAGGATGGGGATTCGCGGGCGGACACGCTGCATAGGTGAGTGGGTCGGGTTAGCGGGAAGGGCAGAATACTAGCAGGCCCTTGGGAGGGCGTTTCTCCTCAGGGGGCGGATCTCCAGTTGTGTGGGCCCGCGCAGTGGATAGCTGTGGGTCGTCATGGGTTGTCACGTTCGTGGTCGATGCAGCAGGAGCCTGGGACTGTTTGATTTGGTGTAGCAACAGCGCCCATTCCAGGGAAATTGGGGGTTTTCGGATGCCTTTCGCTTCCTCCTCTCATATTGCATCCTCTTCAGCTGCAGACCATTTGAGTACCGCCCCCACCCATGCCGCAATCGGGGGGCCAGAAGGGGAGCGCCAATGCATGGCTATGTGAGCCAGGGAGACAAAGCGTATGGGCACTTTATACCGTTTCCTCCGACCGACTATGCCAAGCGCGCAACCCTCCCATGTGGTTAGGTGGGTGAGGCCAGTGAGATCTCGGAGTGTCGTGTGGACAGACTCCCAGAAGGCGTGGATACCCGGACAGGCCCAGAACATATGATGAAAGTCTGCGACTGGCGCCTGACGGGGGCAAAGAAACATTGTATCAGGATAGAAACGCTGTAGGTGTGCTGGTGTTAAGTAGGCCCTATGTAGTATGTGGTATTGTATGTTCTTAAAGCGTGCATTCCTGGATACTTTCTTGGGGAATTCGAGTGCCCTCTCCCATTCGTTATCGTGAAATGCCCGTCCAGCCTCCTCCTCCCAGCGGGCCCGCAGGCGCCCTAGTAGTGGTGGTGTCAACTCCCTGATTGATTTGTATAACCATGTGGTGAGATGCCGTCCCGCTCCCATTCGTAGTATCGTGTGTAGGACCGGATGTGTGGGGGGCTCCCCTTGTGTGAGGTCATAGTATTGTCGGTAATGACTGATGAGCTGACGGTGCCGTAGGAATTGACCCGGGGGGAGGTCATAGTCATCAACAAGTTGTTGAAATGGTCTAAGTTGTCCCTCCTCGAATAATATTTCTGCTTCGGTGGCGTCTCTGGACGTCCAGTCCTGAAGCATGGCAGGGGTAAAGAACTGGGTATTTTTAGGCCAGCCCACCAGTGGCAAGAGCGGTGTGTAAGGAGGTCTATCTGGGGTCATGCGGTGTATGCGTTGGATACATTTCCGGGCTACCTCCACCTGGAGGGGGTAAGTCCTGCTGGGTCGTGCTCCCGGTAGGAGCAGACGCCGCAACTCCGGCATCGTCACCTGGCCCGTTTCTGTGTATGTTTCGGACGTGTATCTATCAGCTGTCCAATAGGAAAGCCATTGAAGCTGTGCCGCCAGAAAATAGGCCTCGAAGGATGGGGCACCGAGTCCCCCTTGTGTTGTGGGTAGTTTCAATTTTGCCAGCGCGATCCTGTGTCGTCCCTTACCCCATATTAGGGAGCCGAGGAGCGAGTCCAGCTCCTTAAAGAAGGATTCGGGAGGGATCACCGGGAGGTTGGTAACGTAATAGAGTAGTCGTGGGACCAGGATCATTTTTGCGAGAGCAACACGGCCGATTGGGGCCAGTGGGAGGTTCTGCCAGAACCCGATGGTGGACCGTATACCGGCCAGTACCCTCCGGTGGTTACCCGCGAAGATGTCGGCGGGGGAATGGTATAGGCGGATCCCCAGATAACGGGGGGCCTCCGCGGTCCAGCTTATTTTCTGGTCACCTATCCAGACTTCCTGGGGGGCCGCGTTCGGGCATAGGGGGTACACCGTGGATTTATCCCAGTTCACTCTCAGGCCCGATGCGGCGGCGAACTCGGTCAAGGCAGTCCCAAGTAGGGTGAGATCGGTTGTAATGTCCCGTATATAAAGGAGAAGGTCGTCGGTGTATAGCGATACACAATGGGTGGCGAGCGGGATACCCCAACCCTGCCCCTCTCGGCGAAGACGAATGGCTAAAGGTTCTACGGCTAGCGCGAATAGTAAGGGTGAGAGAGGGCAACCCTGCCGCGTACCCCTATATATGGCGAATTCCGGGGAGATGTTGCGTCCAATGCGTACCCGGGAGGTGAGCTTAGTATATAGTAGGCGGGTATAGGCTATAAGCCTGGGGCCGAGTCCAGCACGTCGATGAACCGGGAACAGGTACTGCCATGTTAGGGTATCGAAAGCCTTCTCAAGGTCCAAGACCAGGCACGCCGCCCGGGGAAAGCGATCGCCGATCTGATCCTGGATATGAAAAAGATGGCGTATATTCTGAGAGGTATTCCTGCCCGGGACGAATCCGCACTGGTCCGGATGCACCAGCGGGCGCACGATTTGGGAGTATCTGTCCGCCAGGACCTTCCCCAGGATTTTACAATCGGCTGTGAGGAGCGTTATGGGCCGATAAGAGGCTAAAAGGTGGGGGTCACGGTCGGGTTTCGGGAACGTCACGATCACTGATTCTCTCATGGATCTGGGCAGTTCTCCGATCTGTAGTGCTGTGTCCAGCACTGTCAAGAAGCGAGGGGTCAGCTGGAGGGCAAAGGTGGCGTAGTACTCGAGTGGGAACCCATCCAAGCCGGGGGCCTTGTTGCGGGCCAAGGCTTGTATGGCGTGTGTGATCGCCGAAGATCGTTTCTTTGCATCTAGGTCCGACTTATCTGCGTCCGATATCCGGGGAAGGGGGAGAGGGTCCAGGAAATGGTCTACCGCCTCTGGACCCGATGACCGGGGGTCACTGTAGACCGCCGAATAGTGCTGATGGAACGCCTGAAGGATCTCATCCTGAGATTGTACCAGGGTGCCATGGGGGTTGATTATTGCGGTGATGGGTTGCACCTCCGTGTCCCGTTTAGCTAGCCACGCTAACAGTGTGCCCGCTTTGTCACGGTCCTTATGCATGCTGGCCGCATAGGCTCGAAAGTTGTGACGCCGGAGGTCCGTGCAAGCCGCCTGGTACTCCGATTTGGCAAGGGCTACTTGTGTCGCCGCTGCCACAGATTGGTCGGCGGCTTTAGTGACGAGCGCGAGCTGCTTTTCCCTTTTGTCAAGTGCCTGTTCCAAGGCTCGCCTCACCCCGGCCCTCTGTTGAATACACTCCCCCCTGGCCACCGCCTTAAAGCCATCCCATTCAACCAGGATGGAGGATGCGGTCCCCGTGTTGTGGGTAAAATATTCTTGGATACTGCGGTTTTGCCCGTGTGTGAAGACTGGGTCCATCAGACAATCTCGAGATAGACGCCATGTGGGAACAGGGGGACGAGGGGGCCTCCATTGAAGGCTGAGGAGATGCGCGTTATGATCTGATACGACCCTACCGAGATAATCTGAGTGGCAGACCTGCGGGAGGAGTGTTGTTGTGCATAGGAAACGGTCTAACCTGACCCGCAAGTTGTGGGGAACAGAGTGGAAGGACTACATGCGGGTATGAGGGTGGTGTAGTCTCCATGCGTCCGTAAGTGACCAATGTGCGACCCATGTCTTGAATCTCTCTATTTGTCTGTGGGTGGGGGAGTGTGGAAGAGGGGGGTAGGACCGGTCCAGTCCCGGGTCCAGGATACAATTATAGTCCCCCCCAAGTCCCAGAATTTGTCCTGGTCCACGTTCGGAGCATATATACTGCACAATAGGACGGCCTGACCATCCAAGAGTCCCTCCAGTAGGGCAAATCTGTCCTCCCCATCCACCACCCGCCTGAGTTCGCGGAACGGCGTTCCTGGGCGAACCCAAATCAGCGCCCCGCGCGCAAATGAGGAATAGGTTGTAGCGCATAGTAAACTGCGCCACTTTGCGTGCACCCTGCCTGCTTCCGTTACGTTAAGGTGAGTTTCCTGTAAGAAAAGGATAGACGCTTGCTGGCGCTTGGCGTATGCATAGATTGTGTAGCGTTTACGTGGGGTGTGGAGTCCACGTGCATTTAGTGTGAGTAAATTGACGTCTGCGGTTTTCATCAACATCGCCATGGGCCATTTATGTTGTGTGTGGATCGGGTGAGGTGTCCGCCATAGTGATCGATAAGTGGGCTCCTAGGGATACGCTGCGTGTGGGGAGAATAGAGGGAAGGGGAGTCTGGCCGCTCGGGTAATTTGCTACGTGGGGGTCCATGACGCAGTGGGACTTTTATGAACTGGGGTGTAACCAACGTGCAAGGGCTCGGGAAACAGTCCCAATACAAAGGACTCATCGGTCGGAGAACGATGTGTCCAAACTCCCTCCCGTAACACTGGGGGGAAAAGAAACCTGCTCTATATGATGGGGGGTGGCGACATGCAGGTGCGAGGTCTCACGTCTAACGGGCATACAGAAGGATCATTGCGCGTCACTTATAAGGTATCGCATTCTTCTCTCTCGACAATCAGACACATAATGAAGATTATTCATAAGGATACGGTTAGGTAGTCTGTTATGCTGAACTGAGTTAAGAGATGGAGGGAAGGGCTTGTCCATCCAGTAACCCTTCTGCCGTTTGTGGGGTGACATTGGGGGGTGCTGCTGAGTCAGCCCCTGAGGCAGTGTCATCGCTGTCGTTTTCGCCCTCAGAGGAGAAGAGGTGTGGAGGACGGTCTATGGATTCCGAACGTTGCGTGGAGCGCAAGTCTATCACTGCTTGGAGCGCCTCGCGCCGTTCCTTCATGATCTGTTCTAGATCCGGCGAATCGTGGACTCCGGCAGTCGTTCTTGTCTCGGTGTGGCGGAGGTTCATGGGGCGCTTTCGCGCACGGAAAGTCTTGAGAGGTGAGTCACGCCCCGGGCGAGCGCCAGACACCTGCGGGCAGTGCTGGTCTGCCCAGTCATGTGCCGCCTCTGCGGTCGTGAAGAAAATGGAGGAGCCCTTGTGGAGTATCTTAAGACGGGCTGGGAAGAGTAGAGCGTATTAAATATTATGTTCACGCAGACTCCGTTTCACATCTAGGAAGGACGCCCTTTGTTGCTGCACTGCGCGGGCATAGTCCGGGAAAATCATTATGTGTTTGTTCTCTATCCGGAGTGGTGCCGCCTGCCGTGCCGCCCGAAGCACTGCGTCGCGGTCCCGGAAATGGAGGAATTTAGCTAATAATGGCCGAGGGGCCGCTCCAGGTATGGGCTTGTGGGCAGGCACCCGGTGAGCTTGTTCAATTGAGAAGAACGCTGTGCGGTCTGCTGCCGGGGTGAAGGATTTAAGCCATGTGTCCATATAGTCTATAGGGTTTGCCCCCTCGATGCCCTCCGGTAGTCCCAGCACTCTAATGTTGCAGCGTCTTGAGCGACCTTCCAAATCCTGCGCTCGTTCCTCCACCACAGATAAACGGGTGAGAATTCCTTGGAGTGTCGTTTGGTGTTCTTTTAGCTGCGGCTGCATTTCCTCCAGCGTCCGTTCCTCTGTCCGCACCCGGTCCGCTAATTTGCGGTGATCGTCTCTAAGGAGATTGACCTCCGTCACCAGTGTTCCTAGTCGTTCTTCCATCGATAACCGGGACAGTTCAATGGCGGCAAGGACTTTGTCCAACTTGTCTGAGATTGACAGGTCCGATGCGGGCGCGGCATTAGGGGACCAAGATGGGGTCTTCGTCATATTTTCCGGGGCAGTTTCCGGAACTGCGTTGTACTGCGCTGGCTTCGGTTTCCCCATCTTCGTCGTACGTGGGATGAGGTCCGGTACCGTTGGGTTGAACTTGTAGGTTCTGGAGGGTGTAGTGGTTCAGGAGATGGAAAGGGCAGCGCCCTGTGTTGTCGACTGGCTATGGGGGCACAGCCCTTGGTTGCTAGTTCCCACTTCCCGCCAGATGGGCCAAACGGGAAGCGATGTGCGGCGATCCGAGCGCCGGGAGCACCCCCCCCTAATGTGGGTCACTCCGATCACCCGGCCAGTCTCCTGGGGCAGCGTGTCATGTCAGCGGTGCCAGTGGGGTAGTTGTGGGGCAGAGGTTCACAGTCGGTACCCCAGCAGGTGGGGGGCTCACTCCCGTGTGTCAGGATCAGGGCCCTTGGGAAGGATTCGCCACAATGCCTGATGTCCCACAGGCGGCCGGTCTCCTGGGGCAGCACGTTCCGTCAGCGGTGCCAGTGGGGCAGTTGGGCAGTTGTGGGGCGGAGGTTCACAGGCGGCACCACAGCAGGTGGGGGGGCTCGCCCCATGCAGGTGGAAGGGCGATCGCCACCACCCTCGTGTCTCAGTTACAGTTTATGCTGATCAGGGCCCTTGTGAGGGATTCGCCACGATGCTAGATGTCCCACAGACGGCCATTTTAAGGTCAGGCAGAGGGTGTTTGCTGGCAGCGGAGGGGCCCCGGGACCGTGGTGTCCCCCCCCGATCGTCGCGGTCCCCCCCACTCTCCGGGCTCCCCTGGTACCTGAAGCGTCCCGTGGGGAGTTTGGGGGGGCGCCGAGCACCGCCTCCCTCCGGTGATTCAATCGGCTGTGTCGGCCCGCCTCGGTCCTCGGCGTCGTCCGGGTGCTCCACTGTGTCTCCGGTCGGAGGTCTCGCCACCAACGTGGCCGCAGGGTCCCCGCTGCAGGCGGTTAGCGTCCAACGGCAGTTACGTGATGGCCGGGCAAGGCCTGTCCCTCGTATCGGAGATGGCCCGGGACCCCCGTCGGGTCTTGATGCTACCCCGTGGCCTCTCCGGACAACCACCGCAGCAAATATCGTGGGTGTGAGGGGGGGTCAACAAGCCCGCTCCGAGCCTCCGTCAGGTCCACGCTGCACCGGATGGCGAGAATCGTAGGGGCGTCCGCCCCGCCCGTGCCTGTGCCTACGGCGTTGTCCCCTGTCGAGTCGGTGTCCGCCCTCGGCGTCCAGATGCCGCAGCGAGCCAGGCACGATGCACCACCACTTCCAGCTCCGTCCCCTCTCCGCCGCTGGGCCGCTCAGAAGGTCACCGGCGCCATCTGGGAAGCCGCGCCGCAGCGCGGAAGGCTCAGTGCGCTGCGATCCTGCTCCGGGGCAGCGGCCGTGGATGTCCTTTGGTCTCCACCTGTGCTGCACCCCCGTGGGAACGGGTTCCGACGGGTCTGGGGTCGTTTGTCTGCCTCAGTGACGCTCAATATTTAATGTTAAGGGCGCCCGAACCCGGAGCCTCAGCAGTGCAGGTCCACCATCGTGGCTTGCGTAGCCACGCCCCCCATTAGCACATCTCACATTTATATGACACCTTCTATAAATTTCCCGTCATCAGCTCCACACAGAGTACAAGCTGATCTAGAATTAATATAATCATTCTTTTGTCACATTTCAAAGCTACTAATTGTATATAAGGACATAGATATTTGAATGTACTCGTGGTTCTGTCTTTCATGGAATGCATTATGGGTAGGGTGGATTTACCATATCTTCTCCAGGGTGCAGTACAAAAGTGACCTCTTTTGTCCGCATATAGTACTGCACCCTGCAACATGGCTAGGTAAAAAACATTGGCATTTGTAATGCCAATAACTGCAACTTTGCGAGTGCAGTACTATATGTGGCCAAAAGAGGTCCTATAGGACCTCTTTTGGCCATGCATGGTACTGCACCCTGCAACATGGCTGGGTAAACAACATTGCCATTTATAATGCCAATAACTCCAACTTTGCAGGGTGCAGTACTATACGCGGCCAAAAGAGGTCCCATGGGACCTCTTTTGGCCACATATGGTACTGCATCCTGCAACATGGATAGATAAAAAACATTGGCATTTATAATGCCAGTAACTCCAAATCCAACAAATGTGAGAAAGTTTGCATTTCTAATGCAATGGGTCTCGCATTTGTTAAAGTTAGAGCTGTTGGCATTAAAAATGGCAATGTTTTTTACTTTTGCTTTTTTATACCATTGGCAATAGTGCTATGCAAATATAATAACTCTACTGCAAACAAAAAAACAAAAGTAAAAAACATTGTTATTTTTAGCGCCAACAGCTCTAACTTTAACAAATGTGAGACCTATTGCATTGCAAATGCTTGTTTGTGGTGGTGCAGGATGGATTCAGTGACATATGTAGGGCTATGCGTGACAACACTACACTTGTCTGTGGAGCCAAACTATCAGTGGACCCCACACCACCTCCTTCCACAGAGAGGGAGTCCCTGCAAACCCAGGAGACATCTGCCCTCCCTGGCAGCCCTGCAACTGCTGACCCACCGGCCCCTCTGTGGAGGTGATGTTCATCAGGACAGGAGGCAGGTGATCACAACAGAACCATCACCAGGTGGTGCAAATAACTTTCTCCTAAGCAGGCTCTTGGGACAATTCAAATCTTAGATTTCCCTTTTGAGGAATGTATGTAAATTTGACACTTGATCGTAAACATTTGCGGCTAAGCTTAAAAAGATCTCACACAGCATGACTCAATTCAGTGTCTGATATAATGTTGATGATATTTGTCTTCTCTTCTGTTCTTGCAGTACATGTCATTTCTTCTGTCTTATAAACTCCTTTGTGTGTTATGAAATTGTGTTGTGCATCTAAATGTCTTACCTTCTCTCCTATATCTGGAAGTAATGTTTTAGATGTAGAAAATCCAATTAAGCAGAGAGCTTTATTTTCATATAACATAATTTTGCCCACACATATGTAACAGTCATTCCTACTAACAGCTAATGTCATCTGTTACAAGTGAGACAATGCTTCTACACACAAAACTGATTACCGCCCCAGAAACAAAATTCAGATACATACAACATCTGTATGTACAAAGTATGCTACCTTATCCATTTTCTTGGTCACCAATTATTCTTTTCCACAGAACATGACAGTGTGTGTTCATCTATGAAAAACACAAGAATGTAAATAATAATATGTCATTTTTATTGAAAACCGTAGGTACACGCAAGATGACATTTTGTTTGTTACAATATCTGCTCTTGTGCCTAATCAAGCATTGACAAGATCAGTATCTAGGAGAACAATTCACCTATTTACTCATCACGATCATAAACATTACCATTATGTCCCTGATCCTATGGTCTACAGCCTAAGCTGTATACACAACAAATTTAGGAGTCTACCACCTGTAGATCTAGATAGTAATATATGCACACGTTTATTTAATTGTTATTTTCCATTATAAGAAGTCGTCTATGACTTCTTGACGTAAATCATGTCCTTCTTCTTCACCCGTGTCATTTTCTTTTGGGAATGTTTCAACCTCACCCTGGTCCTCCTCATTGTAGTCATCATCCTGGATGAAAGGAATGTTTTGCCACAGGACAATGTTGAGCAGCATACGACAGAGCATTGTTCTATTGCACACTTACTCAGGAGAGTAAGAATCCTGCCTTCAGGAGCAAAAAAAACCCACTTTACAGGTTGACAAGTTCAAACGTGCCTCATTGAAGTGGACATTCCCTGACGTTGTTGGATTTCTCAGTGGGGGTAACAACCATGGCCTACTAGGATAGGCAGAGTCTCCTAGAATATATATAAAAAATATTTAATCTATAGTATAGAGCTGCAGCACAGTTTAATCAAACATAAAATGAGATTTACATATATAGAGAGAGAGATAGCACTTACCAGCAAGCCAGGCCCTCAGATTTCCAGGTTTTGCCACTTTTATGGTGTATGCTGCTACTCTGTAGTACAAAAGAATCAGGGGTGTTTCCAAGGAATCGTGCACAGACACTAGATATGTATACATCATTTAGACACACTACTTGAACATTGATGGAATAAAGACTTTTCCTATTGTAGGTCACTTTCTCTGTTGTGTGGTGGCACCAGGGCAATTGGGGTCCCATCAATGGCACATATGGCATGTGGAATGCCACACAAATCATAAAAGTCTCCCTTCACATTAGTTAATTTCTCGCCATTCCTAAGGTATCCTGGAATGATCCAGTGGCAGTGATCTGGACGATTGTTACATGGTTTTCACAATAGGTGATATGGCAGTTGAATTTTGGTGAGGTGGCTGAAGTAGTGGATAAAGTTAATGGGTTAGATCTACTTTTGTCTGTCTGTGTAGGTTGTATTTCCATATTATTTCCCTTTCTTGGTGGTGAGGTCTGGGAAAGGACAAAACATACTAGAGTGCACACTTTCAGGGTTGTCTTGTGGTAGGAGGATGTCTCTGAAAGAGAAATTGTATAATTAGATTTATAAAAGGACCTTTACTACAAGTTTTAAGACATTACAAATCATACACATTTTGTGTGCATTCAAATACATAATGCTAAGCTATAAGTATGTAGATAAAAGCAAACACATATATTAACCAATTAGTCATCTACATTTATGCTAAGTTTACAATGAACAGTCCTCTCAATGGGCATTTGACATACATTCTGTGTTCCAAGAGTGTATCACCCAACTCTCATGTGCATATGTATATTGAAAACTAATTTTGACATCTGACAAATGAGTTTGTGACAGTAAATTGAAAGGATGGATGTGCAATCTTTTTTTTACATTTCTATTTTGAGATCAGTCAACGGAGGTGTAATGTATACCACACTCAGTATATGTTTACAATCCACTGCCACCAAAGCACACATGCATTTTTTTTACTAATATAATTTTTATAACTTATGATTCCACGGTGTTTAAAATATAATTTCAAGCATAATAGCTGCATATTTCCTAATAATTTTTACACTACTATAACTTTTAAATGACAGCGCCTGATCTCTGTGTTAGGACAAACGAAAATAGTATGTCTCGTTTATTTAAACTCTGGCAACGTACAGTACGCCTCTTGCTTAACATGGGGCAATTGTTTCTAAAATGTCCAATGGTTTTGGAATACATCCTTTCGCACAGGTACACGTATCAATGACCTTCACATTTTCCAATGGATGTTCACAAGCCTCCTAACTTTGGTACTGGTCAGACCTCCTAAATTGCCTTTTGGCATACGACAGTTGATGTACAGATCAGTGCAATGGTGCCGAGCTCCAAATGTTGTGTGTCATGGTAAATCATTTAATTAGGAGATAGAAAATTATAATTGTTACTTAATTGTGTTATACCTCCAAACAATGCTGTACTTTGACATATGTATATGTATGCAATAGGGAATCATAAGAAGTAATAGAATATCCTGGTTGCCTTTAACTTTAGAATGGTTATGATTATTGGGCTCTACATATTATCTATGAGGGCATATTTAACAGAAACAGCTTTCTACTGTTTTTGTACATATAGGATTGCTCATACTATTAGCAAATTGAGTAATGATGTCATGATACAGACATTGGAATTTACACAGTAGATTTTAAATAAAGGCACAAATGCAATGTATGTCATCCGTATCTTCTTCATATTAGCAGATTTATTTTTAAATATTGTGTGCAAGCCACATTCCATAAACAAAGATTTATTTACAATTTGTCTGTTCATCACTTCAGATAAGTTCCCGCACTATAGTGTGAATTTACTGTTAACACTGTGGCCCAAAATGCATTTCCCTATTACATGAGAAGCACATACCCATTCCCGATGGGCATTTGACTCATATCCATGAATCATTAACCCATACTGCATGTATATAATGAAGATATCTGAGATACGCTACTGTTGTGTGTCAGTTGTTATAGGACAAGGCCTGCAGGTAACAAATGGTTTTGTCTCACCTGTGGTTATGGTCATGACCATGTCGTGGGTGTGCAGCCAGCTAAAACTTACAGTCATTCATAAATGTGATTGAGAAACAACATGCATTAATGTTCACTATGGGCTGCTGTTTTTATTGACTATGTGAGGCTTATGGTAAATATTATATTAGCTCAAGGTTTGTATCTTTCTGGCAGCGGCTATATGTGAATATTTTTGTACAGAGACAGGAACATGTTGGCTTAAACACATGTATAGCAAATCACCCGAGGTGTAATGGATTTGAAATGTTAGAGGTGCATTTGTAACATGAAGTCAGGGATGTGTACATTCTTGGACAGATGATTCAATGTTCTTAATGTGATGGAGCTTGTTTATGTATTTTGTCCGGTTTGACTGACATTAACATAGGACAATTTCAATGTAGTCCACTGACACATGGTATCATGGTACAGGATTGCAATGCACAGCAGTTAGATGTAACAAATGTTATTTTGATTGGATTGCTGCTGTGACCTAATTAACAACCACTACATGTAGATTATTCATAGGTTTTATTCACATTGCACCATCCTCCATAACAAGTGAGGGAGACGTTGACTAGGAAGGTGAGAAAGCAGATGCCTCCTGGGAGTCCAAAGGTGGTACAACCGAAGCTGAAGGACACAGAGGCATGGAGGGTGATGGGGCTGGAGAGGAGGTCTCAACGTCCTCACACTAGATGCCTCAACCCCAAACCAGCCCCAGGTGGTGGTGGATCTCTTGCACCTGGAAGATCCACACTCTTCTTACTGTTTCCTCCCATGTTGGCCAACAGCCAGCTCCTAAAAGGCTGGAGTCTCCTTCGCCAGAGGCATCTCTGCTCTTGCCCCACTCCATTCTGCAGTGATGTCTGAAGACCTTCTGGATGTGCTGCGCAGTATTTCAATTGGCAGACTGCCCTGTTGGTTGCTATCCAGCAGGTTAATCGACAGTTGACTCAATTACTGGCCTTCCAAGATGGCATCCACAGTGCAGTGTGTGCCATACAAAGGGGAATGGCACAGCTCAGACCCACCTCAGACTTCACTGCCTCCCACCCAACAACCCCTGTGCATTCCGTTATCGATCCTTCCTCTACCATAAAATATTGTACCCTCTCCATACCACCACCATCCATCTAAGTTTGTCCTTCACCCAGTATATCCACACTAACATCCACATACTCAGCCTAACATAAACGCACAGACAGTCATACAATACAAGAATAAGCATACTCACAAACCTAAACATACAGACACCAACACTATCACCAAAACCATCCCCACCACACCCATCACCACCATCACAGCCACCCCCAACACCACACCCACCACAACCACCACCATTCCCACCACAACCAGTCCCACAGCCACCACCACACAAATCACCACCACAACAAACACTACACTCACTATGACCATACCCACCTCCCCTCCGCCCGCAGAAAGCACCACACCCACCACAACATCATCCAAAAGGATACTATCATCACAACATACAACATCACATAAATCATCAACACCACAGAAACACAAACCAACAGACAAGCACCCACCATCAGCAACACACAGATCACAAACAGACAAACCCACAGACAAGCAAACAGCATTAGCAACACCTACACCACAAAAAGACAAACCCAAAGAAAACCAAACAACATTAGCAGAATTAATTTCACCCAAAACACAATTCCACAGACAAGCACCCAACATCAGCAACACATACACCACAAAAAGACAAACCCACAGCAAAGCAAACGTAATTAGCAAAATTAACACCTTTAAAGGACAAACCAACAGACAGGCATGTAGCATCAGCCAAACACACACCACCAAAGCACACACCCAAAGCCACAACATCCACTACACCAAGACATTCATCACAATCTCAAAGTACACATACACGGTAGGAAGCAACACAACACACACCCAAACGCACAACAACGTCTTACCGTAGTACTCCAGACACACACTCACTCACACAACACCCACCTGCCACTGCTCTTACACTCTCTACTTCCCACACACTTCCAACACCCACTCTATCCAACTTCCCTACTCCTTCACCAACCACACCTACTGCTCGCAGGCCCTTGAAGAAAAGACCCACCACCCCTCCTCCCGATTGGTAACCAGAGGTGCCTGAATTCCATCCTGTTCTTGGAGGAATATATGCCCCTTTTGCAGGAGATCCTTAGTGTGCTAGTGGGTCTGGAGGCAAGGATCTTATATGGGAGCATATGGCCAGAGTTTGGTTTGAGACTAATGTATATTGTTTCTCATTTATCCTTTGAAGTTTTTTTTATTTTGTATTATGTTATTCTTTGAGAGAAGAATCTCATTTTGTAATAAGTTTTGTTTTCTGAGTAATTTGTGTTTTCTCATAGTGTACAAACATGTGAATGTTCAAACATATATGATTTATGCACAATATTAATAGGTAGAATTCAATAATCATAGTATTCAATGTGTAAGGTGCCCTGAGAGATTTACGACTTCAAAGTTTGTGCTATCTGCTTTAGGCCCCCTTATGTGATGAGATTCTTTCTTACTAATTGTTAGAAATGGATTTTCTGTGATTGAATAAGGTATGCACTTAAGCCAGGCAGAACCTGCCACTCTAGTCAGGACAAGTAAGTTACCGAGCAAAGATAACCTCTGCTCACCCTCCGGTAGCTTGACGCAGAGCAGGTATGCTTATCATCAGAGGCAATGTGTAAAGTGTTTGCGCAAGACACTCATACTGAAACACAATGAATACACCACAAAAGAGACTCCACACAGGATTATACAGAACTATGCTTCTATGTTATATATAAACTCATACGAAGATGACATGCATCATAAATATTCTGCAGTTATTCAGATGGTACTCTGTATCCTGCGATATAAATCAAAAACACTTTGCAGATAGTGCAGATTCTCATTAGAAACAATCATATGCATTGCAGGCAACTAATGCATGATAGTATGCAGAGGGGACAGAGGACCTCGGAGCACCTGCGCTCCAACTAGACTTCATATGATATTTTGTTGTGCACACTGAAACAATAGTTTTTACAACCAAAATGTAGGGCACAGGAGCTCCTGTGTGTCTACTAACCATGATACGGTGATCTGGTCCCTAACGGCGGCTCTATGCTGCTCTTGTGGCCCTCCTCCGATGTTTTACCCACTATACAGGACGGGACCAGGGCTTTCTAGTTCTGGGCAGTCCAGGCCCACCAGGGTTGTATATCCTTCATCTAACAAAAACAGAACAGCCTGCAAAGGGGCATGGGACGGCTTCAATCAGCTTAGGACTGCTCCCAGGGTCAGTGGGGGGTCCTGAGTATGGAACAAGGGTTTTACCTGGCCCTCTCCTCCAAGACCAGGGAACTGAGGGCTGCTGTGCTGCACATTAGCGCGCGAGGCAGTGAAGGGGACCATGGAAGTCCAACTCCAGCAATCCTGATTAGTACCTTTCTCCCGGTTTGATCCAGGCAGTGACAGTGACCTCTCCGGTCCTGAACAGGGTGATCCCACACTGCTGGTGGGAGCAGAAACCAGATGACTTCCTTCAGGCATGATCAGACAGACCATGCTTGGCTTGCCTTTCGAGACAGCCCCAGTGGTCTGAGGGTCAATGTAGAATTTGGAGTGCGCTAGTTCGATGGATGTACTGGTTTCCTGGGGAATGTATCGTCAAGGAATAAGGCGCTCCCTTCCAGGGAACCCTTCCCACAAGACGTATGCAACAGAGAGGGGCACGGTTCCTCTCAGGATGGCCTTGTGCCGCTCTTTCTCTTCGGGGGAAGAGAGGCTCCGATTCTTTTTGAAAAAGAAACACAGCACTTGGGATTTATAAAGCGAACCACACACGTACTTCTAAAGCTAATGAATCGATCCCAGCTCTTGGTTAAAACACTCAGCTCCATCCAGGTGAGCAAAGCCCATTGGGCTCAGAGTGCTTCCGCACCCTTCCCGTTGTGTGTGTCAGCCCGGGCTGAAACAGCTTCCTGGGCTGGCAACCGTCTTATTGCAGCTGCACCCTAAGCTTCACAGGTCTTTAAATTACCATTTACTTGTTAACAACGCTTTGTTGTGAATTCACCCCTTCTTAGAGCCCCTGCATCTCCACTTTGCCTATTGCTGGAAGAAATAGCCCCCCCGATATTTTTATTAGCCCCCCGTAAATTTGGCTCTAGTTGCGCCTCTGGCTCAGTCCATCATCTTCTTGTGTATGCTGTGCTTGCTTTGTTTGCCCTAAGTTGGCAGGGTATGTTCAGACGTGGGTCCCTTGCTCACTTTGCTTCTGCATTCAAGCTAGCCTGGCTGATGAGGGGTGTTACCCTGAACTCGGTCCCAGTATGCTTGTTTCCGGTTCAGGGAAGACCTGGCTTGGCAGTTCAGGTTGGACTGTTCCCATAAGGCACAGGGTCAAGACTGATTTGCATATAGCTGGGTCTGAACTGAGGTGGCGAAGTGAGCTAAAGAACCATGATGGATTCAACTCAGATCTTTAACTGAGGGTGAGTGTCTGAAAAGTTTCAACCCTCTGTCAATCATCTCCTTGTGTTTGCTTTGGTTGCCCTAAATTGGCAGGGTATTCCCAGACGTGGGTCCCTTTCTCACTTTGCCACTGGATTTTAAGCTAGCCTGGCTGATAAGGGGTGTTACCCCAAACAAGGTCCCAGGATACTTGTTTCTGGTTCAGGGAAGACCTGGCTTAGCAGTTTGGGCTGGACTGTTCCCATGAGGTACAGGATCAAGACTGATTTGCATATAGCTGGGTCTGAACTGAGGTGGCGTAGTGAGCTAAAGAACGATGATGGATTCAACCCAGATCTGTGACAGGGGGGTGACTTTCAGCGCTCCTTCCATTATCTCCTTGTGTTTGCTTTAAAACACTCAACTGCCAGACTCACTGGTGACGAGTCCCAAGGCAGGGGTATTCCAGTGCAACATTTTCTGTCCCTGGTTTATTTATAACATTGAGTTATGTTATCATGTATTGCCTGACATAAAATCCACTTTTCCATATTCATGCTATAGTATCCACTGCAAGTGATCCGTGACACATGCAAGACCAGATGCACATGCCATGCCTACATACATTTTAATATATTAATGGACTTTTTCGTGTTAAAGTGAGATTCATGGTAGATATTAACAAACATAATGTAACCTACATCTTTTACCTGGCATTACTTTGGTAAAGGGTAAATATTTCTGCAAATGACAGGAATGTTGAGATGCCAAAAGAGGTGATGGTGAACATTTAGTTTGCTCAGCCTTCACAAGGGGCCAGGAATTTGGAATATGGACAACAATATCTGTCTTAAAATGAACTACACCTTTACCTATGTGTTGAAAGGTGTTTTACATTTTAATTTTATGAGAGCTATCGTTAGAACAATTGCAAGGTCAGGTGTATCTGACATGCACTTACAATTATATGAGTCTAGCATATTTAGGTTTTCATTAAGATTTGTTCATATTATGGGGAAGGTAATGTTGCCAGTTACATTAGCTTCCCATCAAGCAGAACCTTTCTGATGATGAACAATGACACCACAAACATGTTTTTTTTTTGATAAACAAGTTTTATTGGAGATTTTGAAAACACAGCAAAAGAAAACATTGCGCCTGACAAACCACCACTGTACAATCACACAGAGTGAGATCACTTCCCCCTCCTCCCCACCCGAAGCCCCGTCCCCCGCCCCTACCCCCCCAAAGCGCCCAATCAAAGTACATTGCCCAACCATTTCCCCCATACCCTACGATATTTCTTGGGGCAGCCCCTCGCCTGATAGAGAGTTCGTTCCTGGGCCGCACACCAGTCCACACCAGCACTCCATTTAGCCAAAGTAGGCGGTCGTGGGTGTTTCCATGCCGCTGCAATGTCTCTTTTTGCCACCATAAACGCTGTCATAAGAAACAGCTTCTCTGCGCGGGTGCCATGTAGACCATCTGTGATGCCCAGCAGGGCGTGTCTAGGGTTGTGTGGTACCTCCCAGCCCAACACCTCCGTGAGGTCAGCCTCTATGCCCCTCCAGTAATCTCCTAGGTCCGGACAGGACCACACCATATGGATAAAGTCGGCCGGGTCAAAGCCACAGCGGGGGCAAGATGCATCAACAGAGAGGCCCGCGCGGTGTAGACGCGCCGGTGTGAGGTATGCAGTGTGGAGATAGTATATTTGAATCAGCCGCAACTTGGCGGAGGCCGTCACCAGCCGGGGGGCCATAAGGGCGTCCCTCCAATCCACCTCATCCAAGGGTCCCACCCAACCCTCCCATCTCTCCCTCAGGCCGTCCTGAACCGCGGGGGTATTGTTAATAAGAGAGCAATGTATACGGGAAATACCCCCCTCCCCAGGTTACCCAGCAAGACCTGAGCTTCTGGGGGACTGTGGTCTGGCAATCGAACATCTAGAGGAGTATAGGTGCGTATGGCATGACGCAGCTGGAGGTACTTATAAAATTGTGACGAGTGAAGGGAGAAGCGTTCCTGCAGCTCTGTGTATGAGCACATGCACCCCCCCCGCCAGACGTCCCCCAGCTGGGAGATGCCGAGCAGGTCCCATGACCGAAAGCCCTCCAAGGCAGTAACGTCCCGCAACAGCGCCCCGTGCCAAAGGGGAGTGGCGCGAGTCAGCCGTCCTGTCCACCGGGTATGGCGAAGCGCCGCTCGCCAGGCCAAGAAGACCGCCCTAGTGATTCCGGGGCAGGAAGTGGGGATGGGAGCTCCGTATAGGCGATCCAAAATGCAGGGGAAACCCAAATCGGCTAGTTCCACCCTGTAGGCCGGGTCGGACCATCCCCCGCCGAACCAATCGTGAATGACGAGAAGGCGAGTGGCCAAATAGTAGAGGTAGAGGATGGTCATACCGAACCCTCCATCAAAGGTGGGTAGAGGACACGTCGACAAAGCCAGCCGTGGCCTCCCACCGCCCCAGAGGAATCGAGTCGCCAACCCGTCCATCTCGCGGAACCAAGGCCTCGGAAAGGACACGGGGGTATTTTGTAATACGTAGAGGAACCTGGGGAGGATCATCATTTTGTAGAGTGCCACCCTCCCCAGCGGGTTGAGTGGGAGCGGTTGCCAGCGCGCCAGGTCAGCCTTGGCCTTTTTGACCAGGGGAGCCACGTTAAGGGCCCAGCTCAATTCCGGGAGCAGGGAGACCCAGATACCCAGGTATTTAAACGACAGCCGGCGGAGGGGAATCCTGTCCTGCCAGTCAAAGCATTCCCGAGAGGGGTGCAGAGGCACAAGGACCGATTTATGCGGGTTTAAATAGAGGCCAGACGCACGGCCAAAAAGGCCCAAGAGATGGAGGGCACGGGGACCAGATCGCGCCGGGTCGCCAAGGTACAACAACACGTCGTCTGCATAAAGGGCTATCCTGTCGGGCGCAAGGCCCGGCCACTCCCAGCCCCGAAGAAGAGGGTCCGCGCGGACGAGGGCAGCAAGGGGTTCCATGGCAAGGGCAAAGAGGAGAGGCGACAGTGGGCACCCCTGCCGCGTCCCCCGGCCGATCCGAAACGGCTTCGACAACGCCCCGTTAACTAGCACTCGCGCACAAGGACGCGCGTAGAGGACCCGCACCATTCCGACAAATTTGGGGCCGAAACCCATATGAGTCAGGACCTCAAATAGATAGGGCCACCCAACCGAATCAAACGCCTTCTCGAAGTCGGCGAGTAGGAGCTTGAGATATGGGGATATGCGGTGACGATGAGCCAGGGCCACGTGAAGTCGACGGAGGCAGTGGCGGGTACCGCGGTCCGGCATGAAGCCACATTGGTCCGGATGGACCAGGATGGACAGAAAGGGCCGAAGCCTCTGCGCCAGGACCGCCGCGTAGAGTTTGATATCTGTATTGATGAGGGAGATCGGCCGGTAAGCTGACCTGTCACAAGAGGGCGGCGCGGACTTGGGCAGAACCACAATCGTGGCCACATCGGCCTCAGGGCGGAAGGAGCCGCGTTCAACCGCCTCAGCATAAAGGGCGCTCAACCGAGGAGTCAGAAGGTCCTTATAGGCGGCGTAAAACTCTTGCGGGAATCCGTCCGGTCCCGGGGTCTTCCCCGCCGACGTGCGCTCGATCGCCTCCCCAATCTCCTCCAGAGAGATGGGCACCTCCAGACTCTCCCAGTCACTGGACCGAAGACAAGGAAGTTTTAAATTGTGAGCTGCAAGCAGCGAAGCTAGGGATAAGTCCGACGCCCGGGCCCGGTACAGCCGAGCATAGTATTGAGCGAAGGCATTGGCCATGGCCACGGAGGTGGACTGAAGCTGGCCGTTTGAGTCGGTGACCGCCGGGATGATGCGTGACGCCCCGGGGTAGGTGACCAGCCGGTGCAGCAGAGCCCCATTCTTGTCACCCCACCCGTAGACCCTCGCCACCGAGGACTGCCAAAGAAGCTTCGCCGCATCCCACAAACATGTTTTTATGTACTTTTGATATGTCCAAAGTTTATCAGCACATACCCACACCACATTTAAATTGAAATTACTTTTAACATTACAGTTTCTTCAGGACAGGACATAACAATTGTGAGCTTTGTTTACATGTTGTGGTGAGGATATGCCTATAGAAAACACAGAACCTTTTGTATCTCGACTATTACAGTAATGCATACTGCTCTTATTACATACATATATATCTACATACCTCCTGTGACGGCACTGATGTGGTGGGTAGTCATTGTGATCGACAAGCATATATGCTGCACTTCCCAAAAGCAGGTTCATTATGCCTCAAACAATGCCAATGGTTTGTAGAGGTTTCTTATCCCTTTTTATTGGAGGGACACCGCTGGCTCAGGTGTGGAAGTTTGGCCACCATGGCAACGCTGCCGGAAAGCAATATCGTGATTGTGAGGGTGGAGTTTCGACTGTTATCCCACTATCTGCCGCTTTATGGCTTTTCACTCCATTGACAGAGGAGTCTGCATACGACGGAGACAGTGGGGCCCTGATGGACTTTGGTCCATCAAACCTCCAACATATAGAGCTGGCGGTAGTACGGTTCCGACTGTGGATGGAAAGACAGTCGATATTCGACGGCCTGTCAGCATCCTTTATAATGTTTTAAACAAAGACAGCACACACATTCATAGCATGTTATTATGTAGAAAGGCAGTACTAAATTGTTACTTGCACAGTAAACCAATAAGGGCCTGATTATGAGTTGCTTGTAATATTTAGACCAATGCGTTAACACCTGTTTATGCATGGATCGGAGTTACGAGTTTGAAGGTATTTAATGCATCTAATGCTTCAATGATGCGTTAAATAACTAAACTTTCATTAAATATCGACAGGTCAAACCTGCCATAATTTAACAGGGGGAAACATAAGGTATTTGTCGTAGCATGCGGATTATGGTGCATTAAACACCAAAATCCACACGTTATTCCCCGTAAACTTGCAATAGGTGTTATTTTTTGCACCTGATAAATAACGAACCTGAAGTAATAACACAAGAATAATAGCCTTTGTAAACTTTATTAAGTCATAAGGTTAACTGCATCCTCTGCTTGCTGGCACACAGTACATCAAGTGAAGGCAACCTCGTCAACATTCCAAGGCTGCCTTCCTGTCAACATTCTAAGCGTGACCACTGTACAGGAGAATAAGGGGGGTGGCCGGAATGTACCACGTGACAAATTATAACACATCTCCCTCCTTAAAGAAGAGGTACTGTAACCAACAGAACGTCTAGGTTAAGCTGTGAGCAGAGGTGTACATTGCCCTGTAAGATAACCCCTAAACTACAATACAAACAACAAACTATGCTGATACACGTTCAACCCATTTGAAATTCATTGTGCCACGTTGGGGGATTGCGGTGCCTCAGTTCTCTTCCCTCTTGAGCCACTTCTGCTCTGGAACTCTGAACCTGAGACCTGCTGTCTCCCTCTTGGTCTGTCTCCCTCGGACCTATGGCCACCCGGTCCATGCTCCACTTTTTCCCATCTTCCAAGATGACCACATTTCTTTTGACCTCTCTTATTTTCCCTGGGGCGCAGTACCTGTCCTCTTTACCCCCTAGGTTCACTGGTTTCCTGATAACCACACTTTGTCCCTCGCTGAAGGGTCTTTCCCGCACCCCCCATTTTCTGTCGTACCACTCTTTATACCTCTTTTGTCTTGTGTCAATTTTCTTACTGATTTCCTCCTGATCGATCACCACCGGGTCCTTGGGGATCATCCAGTTAGGGGATAGTTTGGAACCTGCCTTCCTCCCTCTCAATAGTTCAAATGGCGTATGCCCCGTGTAGAGGCTAGGTGTAGTGTGGTAGGACCAAAGCATATCTCTCAGCGCCACTTCAATAGGAGCCCCTGCTTTCACCGCTAGTTGGATGCACTCTTTCAACATTCGGTTAGCCCTCTCCACCTTCCCATTGGCTTTTGGGCAGTACAATGGGGTGCGTATTTGCGTTATGGACATGTCCTTCAGATACTCCCTCATTTCCTCCGACACCAATTGAACCCCATTGTCTGTGATCAAGGTGGAGGGTATGCCCTCCTTTGAAAACACTTCATTAAAAAATTAAATCAACGATCTAGTGTTGATGCTGCTCACAAACTTGTGTGTGATCCAGTTAGAGTAGTAGTCTATAAGCCAGGGGTCTCCAACCTTTTGTGTAGTGAGAGCTACTTCTGGTCAGTGAAAATCGTCGTGAGCTACTAAATCTCAAGCACCTCGCGCATTTTTCCGAGAGACCACCCCCGCCCAGTTTCATTGACATTAAGCCTATTTCTTCAGAGCCCATACTGTGGTTTGAACACAATAACACTGAAAGAAAAGACTTTGCATGTGTGCTGTTGGCAAACCGCTTGTTTACGACCATTCATAGCTTCAAAATCAGGACCTATCAATAGCTGTCACTGAAATAATCATTGTAATGCAGCTCAATTAACAAACAAACAGGAGCAGAAATCTTACCTTCACTGTGGAACTGTATGATGTCCTCTAATGCTGTGTAGTCTGGTAGCCTGGCGGGGGCAGTTGCGAAGAAGTCATTATAACAGTGAAGTAGTCACAGTGTGTGGCAGTCAGCCTGTGCAAAGCTTTGCGGAATCACAATTGTAGATGGATTCTTCTACTGTAGCTTTGACAAGATTGCTGTGGTTTTCAATTGCCAGATAAGCTGAACTTCAGCTCTGTTTGGATTGGAAAGTAACGATTTTGTCCTCCACTCTTATTGCTCCCTTTACTTTGTAGGAGTGTCAACAACCCAGGACTGCTGTAAAAATTGCTTTGTTCTTATTCAGCTTTAAAGAACTTTAAAAGATGCTGAAGATTCTTCTCTTTAGCTCTTTTTTTATCTTGATATCAATACACCAGGCCTCCAGTAAACACTGCTTTTTTCTTATCTTGTGCAGCAAATAAATGTTAACATTTAGAAAGGTGCTGAAGATCCTTCTCTCCAACTACTTTTCATTGGTGTCTGAAACCCATGCCTGAGCTACACATTGCTTTGTTCTTGTTCAACTCTAACAACTGTTACTAACAAAAGGAATTTTGAAAGATGCTGAAGATTCTTCTCTATAGCTATCTTTTTTCCTTGATCTCAATAAACCAGGCCTCCAGCAAACACTGCTTTGCTCTTGTGCAGCAAATCAAAAGTTGGGAAGGTGCTGAAGATTCTTCTCTCCAGGTACTTTTTCTTGTGTTTGTAAAACAGACCTGCAGTACAAGTTCCTTTGTTTTTGTTCAATTAATTAAAAAAAAAAACTGGGGGCTGAAGATTCTTCTCTGCAGCAACTTTAATCTTGGTGTTCATAATGAAACAGATACCTAGGTTTGGGATTTCACCAGGAACTGTCATTGAACAAGTATTAATTGCGAATGCATTCAAATTATTTCAGTGAGAGACTTGACACTGCATGGTGTCCACTAATCCCTTGTAATCTGGGGTGTAGCTTGAGAGGGCAACTCTTATGGAGTCATTTAAATGTTCGTCAGTTAGACGTGTGCGAAACTTTGATTTTATGAAGTTCATATCCGAAAATGCTGATTCACAAAGATAGGTAGAGCCAAATAGGGAAAAAAGTTTCAATGCAGCTGTGTGGATGTTCTTAAACTTTTCAGCATCCACAAGACTCCAGAAATTAATTTCAGATTTCCTTGATTTCAATTCAATGTCACTTTGAAGTGTGACAATCTCCATTTCCATTGTGGCAGAGTCAAGGTTCAAAAGCGCACCAATTTTCTCTGAAATGTCACTAACATCCACTTCCATGAAGGGGTTTGAAGTGAACATCACACAGGGCTCCAGTTGCTCAAAATCACTAAATCTGTCACTGAACTCTTGATTAAGCCTCATGAGGAGGCTACTGTATTTTTCTATGTCCAGGACCTCAGCCTCAGCTTTGTTTTCTGAAAGGATTTGGAGCACAGAGGGAAAGTGCTGCATCTTTCTTTTCTGCACATGCTGTATCAAAAGGTTAAGCTTTGATTTGAAACTTTTCACAGAACTTACCATGTTGGTTATTGTCTTGTTTTTGCCTTGCAACTCGTAGTTCAATACATTTAATTTTTCTGTCACATCTGTCAAAAAAGCTAAATCAAGCAACCATTGAGTGTTTGATAACAGTGTGGTATCTTCATTTCTAGACTCCATAAAAGCTTTGACTTCTGGCAATAGCGAAAGGAATCTTTGAAGTATTTTTCCCCTGCTAAGCCATCGGATTTGAGTGTGCAGTAAAAGGTCACCATACTCGGCTGATAGTTCTTCAAGAAACAATTTGAAGGCTCGGTGCTGCTTGGCCTTTGCACAAATTGAATTAATAATTTTAACAACAGGAGTCATGACATGATCAAACCCCATTACCTTGGCACATATTGCCTGTTGATGTATAATGCAATGGTAGTTCAATAACGGAGGGAAATCTGGATCTGCTTTACAATTGGCAATGAAGCCAGAATGACGCCCTATCATTGCGGGTGCACCATCAGTGGTTATCGCCACTAACTTTTTCAATGGGACAGTTTGTTTCACAAAATAATTTTTCACCTCATTGTGAATGTCAGATCCTCTGGTTGTGGTTTTCAAAGGCAACAAAGTTAAAAATTCCTCTTTATCAGTAAAATCTTCAAAAACCATTCGAACGAACATTGCCAACTGTGCAATATCGCTTGCATCAACAGATTCATCACATTGAAGAGAAAAATATTTGCATGTCTTTAAATCGCGCTCTAACTGCTCTATCATGTTGGTCGATAATGCAGATACCCTTCTTGCCATAGTGTTTGACCCTAACTGCACATCTGAAATGGCAGACATAATTTCAGGGCTATTTTTAAAGTCTTTGAATAAGGAGTTGGCCATTAGAAGCATTGCTTCCTTCACAACGGCTCCATCTGAAAATGTTGCTTTGTGCTTAATCAAGTGATGAGTAACTACAAAGGATGCTTCAGTAGCCGCAGTGGCTTTCTTCGTGGGCTTCGTAAAAAAAGATTGCTGTGTCTGCAATGCAGATTTCAGTTCGTTTACTTTTTGTGACCTCAGGCTGCTTCCTTTAGGGAACTTCCTCTCAAAATGCATGTGCTTGGTTGAAAAATGCCTCTCAACATTGCCCTTTTTTCCCACTGCAACTTTTGCTCCACAGATTAAACATACACAGTTGTCTTTAATTTGTGTAAATAAAAATTCGTTCTCCCACTCTTGATGGAAGTAGTAAGTCTTGCTCTTTACCCTTTTGGAGGGACCTGGCTCTTCTTCATCCATGATTAGCTGTTAAGGCTGTAAGCAAGAGTAAAAATGTTGAGTACGTGTGCCCTACCTATGCTAATAATTCTGCAACACAATGCCTCCCCTTTCTTCATCATCACACATGACAGCACCTTGAAATGCATAAGTTGAAGGTGCACTGTACAAAATCCATGAGGCCACATAAAGCCACCCTGTGTGGCCTTTAATGGCCTCATAGATATGGAGGCAAGGCAGTGCAAATCGATGTGCTGCGTTACTCTATCCCAGCGGGGCGTTCCGTGAGTAGAGCATGGGTGCCCTTTCCTGTGTAAAAACAAATCTGTCTGCAACACAGGCACCCTTGCACCATGGCACAGGGGTGCCTGTGTTGGCACTAGGGGGCAGCAGTTTGTGTGCCAGTGCAGGGAAAGAATAGGAATGCATCATATGTTAAAATTTAAATGCAGTGCATTCCCTGCCACAACAGTGAGACAAAAAAGTAAAGCACAAGCCACAACAGTGACACAACCAAAGCACAATCCGTGCAAGCGGAGGCCAATGCTTGTCGGAATGGGACAGGAAAGAGGCCCTGGCACCAAATTAGAAGTAGCCCCATAAGCCGGGTCTGGTGGCTCAGTGCACTAAAGAAGCCACTGCAGGGGCCTGTGTCCGACCTCATGGTCACAGGTTTAAATCCCAGCAGGTCCACTCAGCCTTTCATCCATTTGAGGTCGATAAAATGAGTACCATTGAGTTGGGTTGGGTAACAATAAACATCTGTTATTCAGTGCCAGGACACCTTCGGGTAATCATGCGCTTTACAAATAGACCTGTTATGTTATCTTGTTAATATAGGGCAGGCAAATCAAATAGGTAAAAAAAGTGGCCCACATTTGCAAAATAAGTTTTAAACTTAGACATGTTGTAATGTACTCTGTGCCCACCTGTCCCCTCAGCTGCTCAATGAGCCTTCCTGGTGTGAAGCCTCCGCCTGCCTCAGCCAGCAGACTCCGAGCAGCGGCATCACTGACTCACTGCAGGGCTGTCCTACCCGCCTCTCGCCTTGGTTTTCATCCTCTCACTTCTGAGTTTCTCCTTTGCTCTCTTTTCTCCTAACTATACACTTTCCTACTTTGCTTGTCTTTGATTTCCCTCTCTCTCTTTTCTACATTTTTTCATTCTCGCTCTGACTTTTTCTCTTTTACAATGCACCCTGCCATAGGGGTGGCTTACATGATGCCAAGCCAGGGAGGGTTCAGGGGTGGGAAGTGGGTGCACAGCCAAGATGGCAGTGGCAGGTCTGAGACACACTTACAAGCTGCTTCTGTGGGTAGCTCAAACCAGCGCTGCAGGCCCACCAGCAGCATTTGGTTTACCAGCCCTGGGCACACACAGGCCACGCTACTAGGGACTTAAGAGGTAAACCAAATATGCTAATCATGGATATACCAAATCACATGTCATCTTTACACAGGGAGCATTCGCGCTGTGGCACTGAATGGCAGTGGCACAGCGCCGGCCCCAGAGTATCCATTACCAGCAAAAACAGAGGAGACAACAGCGAAAAATGGAAGGGAGACCCACGCCAATGGTGCCAGGTCTAACAGCAATATTGGCCAATGTTTCTGAAATTTTGTGTCATGAATTCAATGCCGCTTTCATATCGACTTAAGCCTGATTGTCTGCTATTTCCTGTATCAATTCAATTTCTTTCCTTCTCCAACCTGTGAATATGCTCAAGGGTTGTATTCTATGGCTATGCCTTATACCGCATTAGAGAGTTAAAAAGATTCGATCTGAAGCTGTTGTCACACTCTGTGAGAATTTCAGAGATAGATATTATCGAAAGGAAATAATGGCATATGGGTTGTGCCCAAAATGAGCCCCAGTTCGTTGGAGATTAATTTCTCTGTTAGATTTTGACTGGCTAGGAGCCAAACAAAATGCAGCCTTTTAAAATACATTGTCAAAATAGCTATTTACCCCTATTTCCAATGCAATCTTTCGCCACTTCAGAAAAAACAAAATTAAACGTGTGAAAGATGAAGAAAAACATGTTTGCAGTTTATTGCAACCATATTGCTATTAGTCTATTTTGCCATTTATAATGGATGACACATTTCTGCTCTCCTGCACTTGTTTAGTTCAGGCGCCTGAGATGAGACAGCCTCCCGGGCACACACAGCCGCACCCGAGCACTTAAGTCTCATTGAGGGGCCCTGGCGGCAGGCGACTCCCGCCTCGTCCGTTTCGGGGCTATGCGCTGCCGAAAACACGGCTGAGAGGCGGATACTGAATCCTTCGGCGACGGCATTCAGGCATGCATTTTCGAATTGCTGGTGGCAGTTAACAAAGATGAAATCACTGTAAACTTTACATGTCATAGTAAATGAAGGTCGGCTAAGTACAAAGTTATGCTCCTTAAATAGTGGTAGGGGAACACTGTTGTACGACCGAATTGTTGTGCACGCGGTATTTTGAGCCCAGCAAGTGTGCTGCAGCCTTCAGGGTGGTGTGCTGAACCGATGTGACGCATCAAACAGCTGCAGAATCTGCACTATAGTGCGAAGTGAAGCGCCATAAATAGTTGAATGACCAAATTGTTGTGCAATTGATATTTGAGCTCCGCATTTCTGGCAAGAGTCCGGATAATTAAAAAATAAAATAAAAATCAGGGCAGGAGTATAGGGGCCATTAGCGAAGGTCCCTCGCCTGCCGCAGTAAACATATGTCCTGACCTGGGTGTACCGAAAGGGATCGTTTCCCCTTGGAGATATTGCGCTAGTGTCCATAAATGAAAGGCAGTGATGCCGCTGTCTATCGCGTCATAGCCTCGCAAATTTAGTCGCAGTACTTTAGCGGGGAAAAAGATGGTGTCGGAAAAAAGCAGATTATTGTGAGTAATGCATTACACTCCAGGACAGACCCTGGATATCGGCTCAATCCCGGCCCCTGCGCTGCTCCCTAGCAAACTGAATTGGCTCATACCAGGATTGGGGAGAAAATAACCATAAGACGGAGGCAGAGAGAAGAATTAGAAGGCCGTTGAACAGGGCCCTCACAACGCACAACAAAGGTGGTAAGACTGGAGCTGGAGCCTTACTCACCTATTCGAATAAAAAAGGAAGATTTTGTGTCATCTCAGGCTATCGCTACAGCGGCTACTACACTGTTAAAGATCATCAATTATTATTGGTGTCAGGTGCCCCGCAAACGCGCACACAGAAACGCCGGGAGACTCACTTCCGGTTGGAAGGGTGAGTCCCGGTCTAGTGGTTGCGGCGCACGAGAGGTCGAAGGAACACTTCCGGGGGAAACGCTTACACTGCGCGTTTCCCGCCGGCTCCGTGCTTCGTATTCTACTGAATCCCCCGAAGACGTGACTGCGGAGTTCCGACCCCCGCAACCTGGTTCCAGTAAGTTGAAGGCGTGCTTGTGCATTCCTTCCCTCGGCGCTGGAGCGCCCCACTGGGTATCGAGAATTCCGGCCACAGAGGCTGCCTGAATCCCAGAGCACCGGAGTGCTCATGGGATACTTGTATATATCATTGGAGACCTGTTTGTTCGTTTAGCGCAGGAGCGCTTGGGGGGTGTTTTAGTTTATTCGGCGCAGGAGCGCTTAGGGAGCTCTTTAGTTTACTTAGCGCAGGAGCGCTTAGGGAGCACAGTTAGTTTACATAGCGCAGGAGCGCTTGGGGGTTTTTCCTCAATCCTACAACGCAGGAGCGTTGGTGGGATACTCTTGGTTTTGCATCACTTCAGCGTGGGTGTGCTTCTGGGGGTACTGAAGTGTCCATAGCGCAGGAGCGCTACTGTGACAAAGTACCCACTTCATTTTGGAACTGTGTTCTAGCACCTACATTGCCTTTGTTATAGCTTGCCCCCGTAGTTTGCCGCCTTATTGCGCAAGAACATCTTTGCGCATGGTTTGACCTTTCTTTCAACTCACCGGCGCAGGAGCGCCTTACTTTGATTTCGGAAGGAGTAGTGTCCAGGAGTTCTTCGCCCTGAGCAGCGCTGATTCTGGTTGCCCTGATCCGAAGAAGCATCGGTGAGTCCCCGGAACGATTTTCTTTTCTGTGTGTGGGTTGGCGTGGGTGCTGTAGAACAGGGGTTAGGACTCCTTATCGAATAGTTCTTCCTGTCTTCCATAGGGCCCCCAGGATACATCCACACCCAGCCACTACGTCCTTTCTGGCTCCCTTCCCTGCGTCCATCTCATCTCCATTGGTTACTACTATTCACGAAGGTCAGGTGGGTACAGGGACGGGTGCTCTTGTCGTCTCTGCGGAATCACCTCGCAAGCAAAGGTGAGTCTTGTGAGGTACACGACAGAATACGAAGCCCACGATTTCTATTCCACCCAGACGACATGGGCGACCCAGAGGTTACATTAAGCGACATAGCGGCCATGTTAGCCGCTATGCAAACCGAGAACCTCACCTTACGCCATGACATCACGGCCCTACAGGGCCAAATGGCATCGGGGGTTACCAGTCCGTGGGGAACCACCCCTAGTCCCAGAGTGTTACAAGAAGGTCTGTTGAGGCAGCCTACGTTTACCTTTGGGGGTCCTCTACCACCACCTCTCCGAACCCCGCCATACAAGTGATCACGCCACATCCTGTACAGCTGGCACCACCCGAACGCTTCTACGGGGACAGCACCAAGTACGGCATCTTCATCCATCAATGTCATCTGCATTTCATGGCCAGAACCACGGCTTTTCCTGACGACTCATCCAAGGTAGCCTTCATCCTGTCCTATATGGGCGGAGACGCCGCCCAATGGTCCATTGCCTTAGTGGATAACGATGAACCCATGCTACACCACCTACCGACATTCCAAGAAGCCATGCGACGTATGTTCGCCCGGCACACCTTTGTGCAAGCTGCGGATAACGAGTTGCTCAATCACAAACAAGGTAACCAGGATCTCCTTCATTACATCACCACGTTCAACCGGTTGGTTATCGAATCCCATTGGCCAGAGGATAAGAAGGTGTCCGTATTTTATCGGGGATTACGCGATGATCTCAAGGACCTCATATCGCAGTATCCCGATCCCCCTGAGGAAATAGGCCCATTCATCAACATGGTGGTGAAGATGAACTTTCGACTACTGGAAAGGAGAACAGAGAAAGGAAAAGGTAGTGACAACCGTTTCTTATCCATGGGGGACAAGGGTGTTGAAAAAGCCAAAGATGAATCCAACCCCCCGAGTGAGGCCCCGGAACCCATGCAGATAGGGGGCATCAAAGGACCACTGACTAGCCAAGAAAGAGAGAAAAGAAGGAGGCAGAACCAATGCTTATACTGCGGAAAAAGTGGCCACTTTGTCAGGGAATGTCCGGTGAAACCAACGAAACCACGTGGTAGAAGGCCGTTCGTGTTGCCCATCACCAAGGGTGACAAGTCGGGAAACGAGACAACCCAGTAGACATGGGGATCCGTCCTCTGGGTTCTTCATCTTTTTTCTCAGCGATCCCTGCGGTGTTTGATGGCAGCCACCACATAGGGGTAGAAGTAACCTTACGAAACCAGGCAGACGAATCCTGGTTGGTGACCGCTATGGTGGATTCCGGTGCAACTGGTTGCTTTATCGACACCGTTTATTCACGTACGTTGGGCATCAGCACCGTGTCGAAAGCACAACCCGAAACCGTTAAAGCTGTGGATGGCACAGACCTGACGTCCGGCCCAATCCGGCAGCAAACCGAGAACATGTCTATGGTCTTCGAGAACCACCATACAGAGGCCATCTGTTTTGACGTCATAGACGCCCCTCAATTCAAGGTCATTCTTGGCTTACCGTGGTTGGTGAAGCACAATCCACGCATTGATTGGGTGTCCAGAATCATACATCTGGATTCGGAGCATTGCTGTGGAAGCTGTTATGCGAAGGACGACCTTATGGGAGCTCGCTCCATACAAGCTAGAACGCTGCCGCTACAAGGTATGGGGATGGTTTCCCAAGCAGCCATACCGGAGGAATATCAAGACCTGGCAGAGGTATTCGACAAAAAAGGAGCCAACACCCTGCCACCACATCGGCCGTTTGATTGCCGCATAGATTTGATCCCTGGCTCTAAGTTGCCATGCAGCAGGATCTATTCCCTCACGGAAAAAGAGAACATCCACCTACGATCATATTTGGACGAGTTTTTGGACAACGGATTCATTCGTCATTCCAGGTCTCCGGTGTCCTCTTCTCTCTTCTTCGTATCGAAAAAGGAGGGTGATCTAAGGACCTGCATAGACTTTCGGGCGATAAACGCCATCACGGTAAAAAACCGTTACCCGCTACCGTTGATATCCAACCTCCTGGAGCAGGTCAAAGACGCCTCTGTGTATACCAAGCTGGACCTACGGGGTGCTTACCATCTGGTCAGAGTCCGAAAGGGTGACGAATGGAAGACTGCCTTCCGGACGAAGTTTGGTCTATTCGAATATCAGGTCATGCCTTTCGGACTCTGTAATGCCCCTGCAGCGTTCCAGTTCTTCATCGATGAAGTGTTACGGGACTACATAGACGTGTTCTGTATCGTCTATATCGACGACATACTGATTTACTCCCAGTCTAAAGCAGAACACGTGCAACATGTGCGTTCCGTCCTCCGACGGTTGGAACAACACCGGTTATATGTGAAGATGGAGAAGAGCATGTTCCACGTCACTACGGTGGAGTTCCTGGGGCACATCATCACTCCGGCAGGCATCCACATGGACAATAAGAAAGTGGACGCCATATTGTCATGCCCTCCTCCGGAGTCGGTAAAAGGGGTCCAACGGTTCTTAGGATTCGCCAACTACTACCGTAGATTCATCACCGGGTTCTCTGGGATGGTAGCCCCCATTACACGCTTGCTACGCAAAGGGGTACGTTTCAGTTGGGATCAGACGGCAGAAGGCGCCTTTCAAGAACTGAAAAGGCGTTTCACCACAGCCCCAGTTCTGGGACACCCGGACACCAAGCAGCCTTTCATAGTAGAGGCAGACGCCTCTAAGGACGCCATAGGGGGCGTATTGTCCCAACGAAACACCGATACCGGACAGCTGCATCCAGTGGCCTTTTACTCCAAAAAGCTCCTACCAGCAGAACGCAACTACACGGTGTCCGACAGGGAGCTTTTAGCAATCAAGACCGCTTTTGAGGAATGGCGTCACTTCCTGAAAGACGCAAAACACACGGTAAACATCTACACCGACCACAGGAACCTCCAGTTTTTACGATCAGCACGTGCCCTCACCGCCCGCCAGCTCCGATGGACCTTATTCTTCAATGAATACGACTTTGTAATCACTTTCCGTCCTGGGAAAGACAACGCCAAAGCAGACGCCCTTTCACGGTTGGACGAAACCGAGGAGGAGGCCGACAACACCGAGCCGGTTCCCATAATTTCGGACCAGCACTTCCAGGGCGTAGTGACTTCCTCGGACTTCATGACACAGGTGAAGGACGACATGGAGCAAGCGGATCCGGACATCCTGGCAGAGGGCCACAAGGGAGTAACGTGTGTGGACGGGTTGTTGTTTCGGGGGGACCAGTTGTACCTACCAGGGATTCCCAGTCAGCAAAAAGCAGTCCACATGTGCCATGATCATGTCCTCTCTGGCCACCCTGGTTATCACAAGACACTTGAGCTAGTGCAACGACAGTTCTGGTGGCCCACAATGGCGAGTGACACAAAAACCCATGTAACGAACTGTGCCATTTGTCTGTTGGGGAAAAACAGGTCAACGCCCCCTGTTGGTCTACTGCGTGCCATCCCGGTGCCACCGTGTCCGTGGCACACCATCTCTATGGACTTCGTGGTGGAACTCCCTCTCACCAAGACTGGTCACACCACTGTCCTTACCATAGTGGATCACCTTTCCAAACTGGCGCATTTCATACCCTTGGCAAAGGTGCCCACCGCTGCGGAGTTGGCCGTGTGCTTCGTGCAAGAAGTGGTTCGTCTCCATGGCATTCCGTCAGTGGTTATCACGGACAGGGGCTCGCAGTTCGTGTCCCGCTTCTGGAAGGAGGTCTGCAGGATCCTCGAGATGGACGTCCGCCTGTCATCCGCATACCACCCCCAGACCGACGGCCAGGCCGAACGGACGAACCATACCATGGAGCAGTACCTCCGTTGTTTACTGCTTACGGTAGAGAAGGACTGGTCCGAGGTGCTGTGGATGGCGGAATACGCGTACAACAACAGCAAGCATTCTGCCATCGGTATGTCTCCTTTCTTTTGCCTCCACGGCCGTCACCCTCGCACTACTGCCTGGGAGGTACCCCGGGACAGCCTCTTACCCACGGTACGTGCCTACCATGAGTCCTTGTGCCGCCTCTGGCAACAAGCACGGTTTGAATTGGCTAAAGCTAAGGACACCTACAAGGCGTATGCTGACGCCCATAGACAGAAGGAGCCCGAGTACCGTCGGGGTGACAGGGTATGGCTTTCCATTCGGCACCTGAATGTGCATGGCCCCAAGAAACTGTTGCCTCGTTTTGTGGGTCCTTTTGTCATCGACAAGGTGGTCAACCCCGTAGCTATGAAACTCTTGCTTCCTGCACACATGAAGATCCACCCTGTTTTCCATGTCTCACTGCTGAGGGCGGTTCCTTCTGGTAGCGCTGTTCCCTCTCCCCCTTCTCCAGTGGTGGTGGAGGACCATGTTGAGTATGAGGTCAGGGCCATTCTGGGCTCTCGTCGTACCAGAGGTAAGCTGTACTACCTGGTGGACTGGAAAGGGTACGGCCCGGATGAACGGTCTTGGGAACCTTTGTCCCATGTGCGCCATGCTCCCGTTCTAGTCCGTGCTTTCCATCTTAGTCACCCGTTGAGCCCACGCCCTGTCTCCCCTGTTTGAGTCCTTGGGGGTTGGGGTGGGGGTTTTGTTTGGGGGGGTGTACTGTCAGGTGCCCCGCAAACGCGCACACAGAAACGCCGGGAGACTCACTTCCGGTTGGAAGGGTGAGTCCCGGTCTAGTGGTTGCGGCGCACGAGAGGTCGAAGGAACACTTCCGGGGGAAACGCTTACACTGCGCGTTTCCCGCCGGCTCCGTGCTTCGTATTCTACTGAATCCCCCGAAGACGTGACTGCAGAGTTCCGACCCCCGCAACCTGGTTCCAGTAAGTTGAAGGCGTGCTTGTGCATTCCTTCCCTCGGCGCTGGAGCGCCCCACTGGGTATCGAGAATTCCGGCCACAGAGGCTGCCTGAATCCCAGAGCACCGGAGTGCTCATGGGATACTTGTATATATCATTGGAGACCTGTTTGTTCGTTTAGCGCAGGAGCGCTTGGGGGGTGTTTTAGTTTATTCGGCGCAGGAGCGCTTAGGGAGCTCTTTAGTTTACTTAGCGCAGGAGCGCTTAGGGAGCACAGTTAGTTTACATAGCGCAGGAGCGCTTGGGGGTTTTTCCTCAATCCTACAACGCAGGAGCGTTGGTGGGATACTCTTGGTTTTGCATCACTTCAGCGTGGGTGTGCTTCTGGGGGTACTGAAGTGTCCATAGCGCAGGAGCGCTACTGTGACAAAGTACCCACTTCATTTTGGAACTGTGTTCTAGCACCTACATTGCCTTTGTTATAGCTTGCCCCCGTAGTTTGCCGCCTTATTGCGCAAGAACATCTTTGCGCATGGTTTGACCTTTCTTTCAACTCACCGGCGCAGGAGCGCCTTACTTTGATTTCGGAAGGAGTAGTGTCCAGGAGTTCTTCGCCCTGAGCAGCGCTGATTCTGGTTGCCCTGATCCGAAGAAGCATCGGTGAGTCCCCGGAACGATTTTCTTTTCTGTGTGTGGGTTGGCGTGGGTGCTGTAGAACAGGGGTTAGGACTCCTTATCGAATAGTTCTTCCTGTCTTCCATAGGGCCCCCAGGATACATCCACACCCAGCCACTACGTCCTTTCTGGCTCCCTTCCCTGCGTCCATCTCATCTCCATTGGTTACTACTATTCACGAAGGTCAGGTGGGTACAGGGACGGGTGCTCTTGTCGTCTCTGCGGAATCACCTCGCAAGCAAAGGTGAGTCTTGTGAGGTACACGACAATTGGCAAGTTTTGTATGGCTGCTGTCACTATATTTGACTTTTACATGTGCCGGTGCCTGCAGAAAGGTCGTTTCCTTCTCCCTCGCCCTGAACATGGCATGACTTTTACTCCTTTACATTACTTTTTACCGTCCTAAAACTAAGAGTTTTGTGGCTTACCTGCTGCAAGTCTGGTGCAAGGCTATACGCGCGGGTGCAGCAGTCCTTTCGGCCTGCAAACTGCTCCACAATGCTCCGCCCTGCCACGCCTGCTTGAGCTCCGCACGTCGCACTCGCACAATGGACAGTGCGGTGCCAGTGGAAAAGGCAGGGGGCGCGTAAACACGTAGTCACGAGACTCTGCGCGCCCAGTCACGAGACTCTGCGCGCGCCCTGTCACGAGACTGCAGGAAAGGAACATCATCCTCTTCGGCCCGCCCCACCCCAGCTAAGCTCAAGCCAATCGGAGCAGCTGCTTTGGGTGAGGGCGGGCAACGGACAATGAAACAAGCCTAAATAGCCCAAACAACACCAATGGGCTACTAAATTGAGGAGCACTCGGCGCGAGCTACTCACAGGGTCTCGGCGAGCTACCGGTAGCTCGCGATTGACCGGTTGGAGACCCCTGCTATAAGCACTAAGATGTACCATTGCTGTGGTCCCTTAGCCTTTATGGGGCAAGTGATGTCAAATCCTAATTTGTCCCATGGAGACCGTGGGATCTCCACTGGAATAAGTGGGGATCGCCTGATATATCTTGCTTTATCACTTACCCCACACGCATAACAATCCTTCACCTTCTCCTCCATGTGTACATCCATCCCTGGGAACCAATATTCCGATCTCAATCTCGCCTTGCATAGGCTCCTACCCAGGTGCCCCTCATGGGTGAGATCGATGATCTGTCCTCTTAACCCTTCTGGGGGAACTATTCTGCCTGACTTGAGTAGGTACCCTCCTACTATGGACAGTTCATTCCGTACATTCCAATACGGCTGAATGTCTTCTGGTAGAGTTTTGCATTTCATGGGCCACCCTTTGATTACCCATGTTTTCACCTTGTTGAGGGTACTGTCCTGTTCCATATGGTAGTCCCACTGACCATTTGTCATTGCAGGGAGTTTAACCTCAAGGACCCCCTCACTGCTCCTGACCTGTTCCTCTTGTCTTATCATTGGGGCCCTTGATAAAAAATCAGCTACTTTGTTCTGTTGGCCCGGGACATATATAGTCTTGAAATTGTAGCCTTGCAATCCTAGGACCCATTTCGCTATGCGGGGAGTCATGTTTTCTAAGACCTTGTTGCCAAACAAGAAGACTAATGGTTTATGGTCCGTGCACACTTCGAATGGCAATCCCCACACATAGAAACTGAAATGTCTAATTGCCCAGTACACCGCCAATGCCGCCTTCTCTATCGTAGAGTAATTAGACTCTGCCCCAGATAAAGACCTTGAAGCAAAAGCCACCACTTTCACCTCGCTGCCCCTCCTTTGTGAAAGCATGGCACCTATTCCCTTACCACTCGCATCTGTAGCAATACATCAAAGTTGCCTATGTATGGTGCTGACACAATTGCCTCCTTTATGTTTTCAAAAGCTTGTTCCTGACTTCTCTCCCAAACAAACGGCATGTCTTTCTTTAAGATTTCTCTTAGGGGATTTGCCAACATTGCAAAGTTCTTAATGAATTTAGCCATGTATTCCGCTAGGCCCAAGAACGGTAGAACTTCCTCTTTGCTTGATGGCGTAGGTGCTCTTCTTACTGCTTCTACCAGATCAGTTTTGGGTTTTATCCCCTCCTCAGAAATGGTGTGCCCCAGATAATCTACTGAGGTTACACCCACTTTACATTTGCTCTCTTTCGTGGTAAACCCTACATCCCTTAACCTATTGAGTACACTCTCCGCATTCGAATTATGTTCACTCTCAGTTGATCCATAAATCAAAATGTTGTCCTGAAAACACATTGATTTAGGACAATCTCTCAAAACGTGCTGCATCACCCTTTGAAATGCTGAGGCCGCTGACGCCAGCCCAAACGGCATTCTTAAAAATTTATAGTTGCCAAATGGTGTGGTAAACGCTGTCAATGGTTGTGAATCAGGATGGAGTTTGATTTGGTGGTAGGCCGATGACAGATCAAGCACACTGAAAAACTTTGCGCCTTGCAGTGTGCTCAACATCTCATGTATCCTGGGTAAGGGGTGCCTGTCCACCACAATGTTGGCATTCAATGTCCTGAGATCCACACATAGCCTGATGCTCTTCCCTCCATCCTTGCTCGTAATGACAATGGGCGCCAACCATGCTGCACATTCGATCTCTTGTATGACCCCTTGCTCAACCAATTTCCTCAATTCCAATCTTAAGGGTTCCCTCATCAATAAAGGGATCGAACGTGTTTTGTGCACCACTGGTGTTGCTCCCTCCTTCAGCTCAATCTTATGCATGTAATTTTTAAGTACCCCCAACTTTTCACTGAACACTTCGGGGAAATCTTTTACTAAATTGGACCCTACCACTGGGTGATCAATCAAAAGTACCTGCTCCTGGTTATTGGGGTCGAGTTTAATACCCAATTCCTTCTGATGTTTCCACCCTAATAGACTTGAGCCCTCCTTGGTTACATAAACTTTCCCTACTGTGTGCCTGTCTTTAAAAGAATTTCTCATTCTGATCATCCCCTCCAACGGTATGGGTACCCTATTGTAACCCGTTGGAGCTATGTCAGCAATCTCTAGTTTGAGGTTATGTTTAGAAAATTTCTCATAGAACATGCTCTTGTCTACTAGGGTGAAAGGGGAGCATGAGTCTGCATACACCTTGAACTTTTCGCCATCCAGTCCTGTCTCACAAGTAGGATACCGTGTCTTTTCATCCTTGCACTCATCCTCAATCTGAAAAATAAAACTTTTCTCTTCTTCTTCATCCACCTCCTTGTGTTCAACCACATGAACCTTATTATTACTCACATTGCACACTTTAGAAAAATGTCCCTTTTTATTGCACTTCCTGCATATTACATTTCTGGCAGGGCAGCGCCAATTGTTGGCTAAGTGATTGTGATTTCCACACCTAAAACACTTCAGGCCTTCAACTCTATTGCCAAAGCTCTCTTTGTTCCTATTCTCAACCTTACATACTGCCTCCCTGTTCGCAGTGTCTGTCGCAACTCCTTTTTCCTTGGCTCTCTCAGAAACTTTCATCTCTCTCATACACTGTGCTGTATGTTCCAGCCCTTTAGCAATACTAATGGCTTCCTCCAAGTCTGGATTCCTAGTGAGCAATTCTCCTCATTAGTGCATCTCACCAATTGGTCTCTAATAAGGGAGTCCGTAAGCGCCCCAAACTCACATGTGGCTGCCATTCCTCTCAATACAGCTATGTACGATGACACCTTCTCCTCTTTCCTTTGAACTCTTTTGAAGAATTTGTGCCTTTCCAGCACCACATTTATTTTAACTGTGAAATGTGCTTCTAGCTTTCGTAAGGTATATTCATACACATCAACCCCTTCATCCTCATCACGAACTTCATCATCCACCAGTCTACCTGTTATATCCTCAAAAACCTTCCTGCTCTGTATACCCAAATTATGCAATAGAATATGTTGCTTCCTTATGTTAGAAAAATTCCCGCCCCCAATGGCTATCAGATATGACTTGAAAATTCCTTCCCATCTTTTCCAAGGAATATCCGGTTCCCCAAGCTCATTTAGAAATGGAGGTGGCTGACTCATCCCTGCACCTGCCATGGTATGGAACGTGTAACTCACTTACGTATTACAATAAACTGGCAAGCCAGCTGCTATCAACTCAGATGCAAGAACAGTAAAACGACTATCCTGTGAAAAGTGTGAAAGAATCCACTATGAATCTAAAATGCAGATTTTCCTACACTCTAGCAATGCAATACCGCCTTGCTATACCTTTTACCATGCATAAACAACCTAGTAACCCCTTGTGTAACTTGTAATCACTTCCCCCTTTTTTTTTTCAAAGTCAGTCCTCTTTCACTGTTTGGTGTCAATCTCCCATAGTTCCTCTGGGGAGGCTGTGACACCCACTTCCTGTGGCAGCACAACTGGTGTTAGAAGTCGAGTCTGTGAGGTAATCTTCACTTTCCAACTTCTGAGGAGATCGTCGGGCAGGAACTCAGGCTCTTCTGACGCTGCGTTATTTGACACTAAATTCTTTGCCCATGAACTTAAGCGCTCCGTGAACAGGAAGATTTCTTCCGCTTTCAAAGGCCCCCTCACACCAGCGCGCTCCGGCTGAGCGCCTCTCCACATACCAGGTTACACGGCAATTGTATGATCGCCTTTGCCGGAATACTGCCCCTCCAGTTGCGGCGAAAATGATATCGCTGCCACTTAGCCAGGCAGCGCTGCTACAAACACGCTACCTCCCGGAGACTCCGATGCCGGGAGATCTCCACTCGCGTATAACTTCGCCAATCAGCGCTGCGGCAGGCGCACTTCAGACAAGGGATTCCGGGGCAGGAGAATATCCCCTCACGATCTTCACTATATCTTTTAACACGTGAGCCCTCAACCGTAGCGGCGGTTTTGACGTCGGGGATCCCATCAAACCACGCTGCTGCAGACGCCCCAATCGCTCACTCAGCTGTCCAACCCCGGCACTACCCCTGAGCCCACGACCACCTCACTGTCCGTCGTTGTGGCACTTCTTCATTCAAATGCCTGATAACACCACAGTTGGCAATAGTCTCTGACTCTTCCTCCGGACCGTTCTTGACTGAACACAGCCACTTCTCTCTTCCAATGCCAGAGAAAATACCGCAGCTTTAAATAGTTTCAGGTCCTTTCACCGGACCGTTCCTTTAAGAACAAAGCCACTCGCACGCTGATATTAGCTTCACACCCCCTTAGACTCGGGGTAGCGGACCCGGAGTTAAATATAGTACAGTCACTCCCACGATCCTGAACACCTCACCATCAGCGACGACGCCTGCCCGTTCCTTGAAAGTAGGCTTCTTCTTCCAAGAATCTTCCCAGGCTCTCGTCCACGCCAGCAAGATGAATTTTCTACAGGGGAGGATGCAGTGCCGTCCCTGTCCCAGCTCCCGTCTTCCTCGTCGCCAAACTGAAGTAAGTTCACAAGAATAATAGCCTTTGTAAACTTTATTAAGTCATAAGGTTAACTGCATCCTCTGCTTGCTGGCACACAGTACATCAAGTGAAGGCAACCTCGTCAACATTCCAAGGCTGCCTTCCTGTCAACATTCTAAGCATGACCACTGTACAGGAGAATAAGGGGGGTGGCCGGAATGTACCACGTGACAAATTATAACAGTACCCCTTGGTATCTTTATCTGTCAGGGTGGATAAATAATGCCTCAACTTGTAATAAGGCCCTTTGACTGTTTATTTCCAAAACACCTACTGTGAGAACTGTCACTTAATACAGTGCAGTGTTCAGCACTAGAAACATAGCTGTTGAGTTTCAGCACATAACCTTGTATAAACACATCCCTTCAGCTGAGAAAAATGTAACTTTACATGCACAGAGATACTGTAGCTGCAGTTGAATTTCAATGAGTTTCTCAATAGCTAAATGAAAACAATGCTTGAACACAACATTTAAACAACAATAAGTGAGCAGATGCACATTGGGTCACAAGACTGAAACTGCTGGCTAACTGTTGGATTCACTCCATGTCTCACAAGCCACCCACATGCCTTCTCTTAAGCACCCTCGATTAAACATCCTTAGGCAGTTTTTATCTGTTCAAATGCATATGTGTAGGAATTACTTTGTGGTGTCTGTGAATGCGAAAAAAGTTGTAGGATGTCTGGCAAAAAACCTTACGCAATAGGTCGCCACAAAATGGTAGCTTACAGCCTGTATCTGTAAGTATGCTCAAGTGCGTAATGCAGATGTCTGCCCATGACTTCTAAACCATGGTTCTTTCTATCTGTGCAGTGCGCCAGGCTGCTGATGTGCTGGGTGTTTAATGACTCATTTTGCTATATAAACAAAAAGAAGTAGTTCTCACAGCATTACAACTTTCCCAAACTGAAAATAAAAATTACAGTTAATTTTATTTGTTTTGAATCTCAATTGTCTGCATCTTTAGCTGTTGATGGGTAACTGTTCATTGAAGTACAAAGTTACTATTTCTTTAATTAGTGTCGCACACTTACCGAGTAATAGAGGGAAAACTGATTTTGTATTGCTGCTAATATTGAGGTCACCGCTGTTGAAATAGTTCCATTAGTTTTAAACAATTGTTGCACTATTTTAAACGTTCTTAGAAAAATAAACAAAGCTTTTTACCTGCACTGTTGCACTTTCGAGGGGATGGTGGTGTGTGGAGCATATCTGGATGCTGGGAGACGCCATTGTGGTTTGTGCACCAGCTTTTCAGGGGCCAAACTATAAAATGAAACCTGGGGCACGGGTGCGCTGTTACTGTTGCGCGCTTACTGAGTATTAGAGAGGGTAGTGATTTTGTGTTGCTGCTAATCTTGAGGGGATGCCTGTAGAAATTGTTGCACTATTTTTAAACAATTGTTGGACTGTTTTCAAACATTTTAGAAAACCTCATCAAAGGTTTTTACCTGCACTGGGAAGGTGGAAGGTGGTGTGTGTTGCATATTCGGACGCTAGGAAACTCCATTGTGGTAAGCGCCAGCTTTTCAAGGGCCATACCATAAAACGAAATCTGGGGCACCGCGCCGGGGACAGGAACACTGGTTCACAACAATTAAGTGAGACAACCTACAGCTTTTAGCTTTACAAGGGACCCCTAATCATAGCTGTCTCCACTCTATTGAACTTTTTAAAGGAAAAATCACATGTAGACGCTGTTCCTTGCCCTCCCACCCCATCCCACCTTTGGGTAAGTGATTCCAAGTCACATACTAATGTGGAAGCCAGCTGGTATATGTTTTTGATTAATTGTAGATTGCTCCTGTGTCATAAGTTAGAACTCTGTGGGGCAGATTTACAAGCCCCATGCAACACTTTTGGGCCGCCGTTGCGTCACTTTTGTGACGCAGTAGCGGCGTAAACAATGCGGCCAATTTAGAAAGGTGACGCATCTAGGGACATGCGTCACGTTGTAAAGGCCTGCGTCTCATTATACCTGCGTCAGGTATAATGTATGCAGGGTGAGCCTTCCCATGCAGGAAAGCCTCGTAAAAGTGATGCAGTGAAATCTACAAGATTTCACTGCACCACTTCTAGGACGCCACTGCATCAAAACCTTACGCCTGCTTGAAGCAGGCATAAGGAGTGATGCAGTGTAGTGAGAATAGGCCTCAACTTGCATTGCTGGAGTTGTGTCGAGCTTGCAACATGACTCCTGCAATGTGTGACGTTTGCGCCAACAGATGCATCAGAATTTCTGACGCATCTGTCAATCCTTGCACCATGGTGTGCCGTATTGTAAATATGGCGCATCCATTGTGGCGCAAGGGTATCGCAGGCTGGCGCAGGGAGACTGACGCATCTCTACAGATGTGTCAGTTTCTTGTAAATCTGCAACTTTGCCTTTTTAGAGAAGGAAAAAACGGACACAGAATTCTTTACAGAAATTTGTCTCCACACTGAATCAGGGCAAGATCTTGTTTTAGCCCTGCCTCCCGGATACTATATACACCATAAAGATCGAGAAGATAAAAAGGCTGGAGGTATTGCCATTATCCTTAAAGAAGAATTTAACTGCCTTATTGAACCTGCACGACTTCCAGATTGTGAAAGCTTGACTTGAGTGCTCAAGCCTCCGGTCTCCTACAGGACCTTCTAGCCATCCAATTGTCTCAAAAGGTATCTGAGCCCACACACGAGAAAGACCATTTATTAGATCCCATTTTTTCCAATGACAATATGTTAAAAGTTCAAGATCCTTCTCCTGTAACCTGCTCAGACTACTTTTTGATCCCTTTTATTTTGGAAACTCTTCACCCACCCTTTAAATCCCAAACCAGCCATCTGGAAAGACCGCTCTTGGTCTAAATTGCCCACTGAGTCAGGGAAACAGGCTCCTATGTATTCCAGACCTATTCTAGGCTCAAGCCCGACTTTAGCTAATGAAAAGCTAGCTAAGTGGATTAAATCCACACTTGATCAAGTTATCATCATAGAAACTCATGCTAGATGAGCTAAAGCTAAATCCGCACCCTACCCCTAATCTCCGAAAATTAAACAAAGAATGTCAAAAAAGCGGAAAGGGTTGGGAGAAGATATTATGGGGAGACTAGTTAACAGAAATATTGAGATACTCAACAAGTCCTATGCACACGCAAATGAGTGAAAAAAACAGTACAACACAATTAATGTTGGTCACGGATGAAGACAATGGTGTCCTTTTTGGAATGTTCGCTTTTAATTGTCGTGTTTCATAGCAAGCCAGCCGACATGTGTTTTGTCAATCAGGTTTTAAGCCCTTGACTTCTTCAGGGCTGGGAACAACATAGAGAACAATCTGTGTTACAAATATGTATTCTTGTATAGGAAGCAGTACAATAAACACCTTCAAGTGTGATCACATTCAAAGGTGGTCACGGCGGTGGAAAGGAGCACCAAAGTTAAAAGTTTGGTTTGTCAAAAAAATTTAAGAAAAAGGCCAAATGTGAACCTCAAAAACCCTTTTGGTGACATCGTGGACAGTCCTACTAGTGCAAGTGACAAGGAAAACCTAGTGGGGAGTAAGTGAAAATCTAAATTTCTTGGGTGCAGGATCACAAGTGTTTACATGGTTACGACGTGTCACCCTAGTCCGAGTACAGCGCATACATTAGTGAGGTGCAGTGACACCGGATTCTAGTACACACTTAACTGTAAAATGTGTGTAACAGCCTACCTGTAAAAAGGCAAGCTGATATTTAGGCCTGAAATGAAAGGAAGGTGATCTAGTCAAAACTGACTCCTATTTGCAAATATACACTGGTATTCCAACTACAAACTAAATCTAAGAGGCAGGCACTAACATGTAAGCTCACCTTGAAACCGGTGATAATTCAGACTCGGTAGGTCATAAATGTTCAAAAGGCTGGTCTTAGTGTGACTTCTTATCTCTTCTGTAGTGTAAGTCTGTGGAGTAACAGCTCACATGAGTAAAAGAATCCACATTAATCCGGGAGACAAGCACTTGCTACCATTAAATCTTGACAAAATGGTATTACCATCAATCATAATTCCACAAAATATCCAGTGACCAATCTCCCTTATGTCCAAAGATTTTCTTACCTCAGCTCAGGGTATCACATGTTAATCACAGCCAATAAAGTGAAACAACTGAGTGCGGATCTTAAATTCCAGATTCAAGCCAATGTGTGGCAATTTCAATGTAGTAATAACGGCATGATAAGCCGTCGGCAGGTCTACAGTGAAGTAAAAGAGAGAGTCCCAAATTAATGATGTCGTTAGCGCCACATTCTATTGTGTCAGTAAACCGATAGAATCACCGGAGTTTAAGAATTGCTCCCCTCTTACCTGTAGCAAGTATGCCCGACATTTCCCTAGTCTCCGGGATCGTGTTTCAACCGGATGTGGTGGGAAACGCGCCCCGGTAGCATATTAAATACTGACTCCATAAGCTCAAAAAACTAGACCGTCAACCTTCGGTCCGGCGTACTAAAGGATCGGAAAGCTTCACATTTGAAGCGTGATGGTGGCCGTAGTGTGGCATGCAGTGCGTGCATTTTTTGGGGGCTCAAAAATGGATTCATGTGCTTCTAAAGGCCATGTTGCCAACCAAAAAATGTATATAAGACACAAAGGTATAAACGCATATAGTAGAGACATGGATACGATTCGTATAGAATGCAAAATATCTGTGATCCTGACTTAAGTATACAATGCAAAGTGTCTGTGATCATGACTTATGTCACGTGTATATCAGCCATCGTCAATACAAAATTTACAAGCAAGTATGTGAATGAGCATAAGTCAGTATTAGAGGGCGTTTCAGGGTTGAGAACATTTTCATACAGTCACACGTGTATTGCTAAACTGAAAGAGGCAGACAGAGGTTAGTTAATGTAGGAGATTGGGATTAAAGACATTTATAGTACAGAGGAGATGAGAAAGTGAAGACAAACTGACTTAAGTGTGAAACGGAATGCTGTCTTAATATGTGTATGGATATGTCGGCGTAAATTGAACTTAGAGGACATTGCAAGAGAATGGAGACATTAATGTGACGTCATTCAAGCTGATACTGTCATTACATACCTATTAATTTTCAAACAAACGGTATTTACAGCAAGTGTTTTCAAAATATTACAGATTTCTGACACGTCACATGCGTATAGGGCAACAACATAATATTATTTTTGGAACAGAACTAGATGTGTGATTTAGAATGTGTTCTGTTAAGGCACAAAATCCAACTGGACACTTTTCTGTATCGTTAATGGGAGAGTTATATACTGGGGTGTGCAGTGCTGCTTTTCAATTGCCTAGGAAATAGGGCATTTCTCGGTCACTGTTGAGACCTAGTTCGAATGTTCTCAAGCGCATTATCCAAGTAGCCTCGGCTCGTCTGAGGCGTAATTCCCTGTTCCCTCCCCTGGGGCTGGGTTCTATTGTGTCAATACCATAGAAGAAAAACTGATTGTGTGGACCCTGGGAGGGACACTCCCACACGTATAGTGCCATTGGGTATCTGGGGTCCTGTTGTTTCACAGCCCGAGCGTGTTCCCCAATTCTTTCTCTCAGGGGTCTGATGGAGCTTCCCACATATGTGCGTCCATAAGTGCATTCTAGCACATTGACTGCAAATTTCGTATTGCAATTTATGCTACATCTAATTTCATATATTTTGTTCGGACTAGAGAATTCTTTGCCGTTTGCAAACCTGTGCGAATTAATGTCCCCCATTTTGGTTGAGAAATATTGAGATACTATTAGAGTTTATCACGCTGAAATAAAAAACCGAAGCATGTTTTGAGGAAAAAAATCGATGCAGCTGCCGAATCCTCTCATGAAGTTTTTTGCATTGTGAGAAGGCTATTAGAGCCCTCCTCTACTGCCCCCCGAGAATCCTCACCCTCTCAATGCAATGACCTTGCAAGATTTGTCCAGAATAACATTCTACTGAAAATTGCAATCCCAGTCAAAAGTAAGACATGCCGGCTACCAATCTGGTCACGCTCATATATTTTCCTACTCAGACGTTGGATAGTCTTGCAGACATCCTGAGTAAAGTTAAAATGGGCTCATCTAGCGACTCAGCCCCTCCATGTATTTTAGCCAAGAACAGATACTTCCCACCTTACTAGAAATGGCAAACCTTTTCCCTAACTATGGAATCAGTTCCGGTAGCATGGAAACATGCCCTGGTGAAAGCATTATTAAAAAAGTCTAATGTGGATCCTCTTAATTTAGAAAATTGCAGACCAATTTCTCTTCTGCCTGGGATAAGTAAAACACTAGAAAAAAATGTCAACCTAATATTTTCTGAATTTTTAGAAAATCATGATATTTTGCACTCCACTCAAACTGAATTCCGACTCTACCACGGCATGGAGACCGTTCTTCTGGCAGTGGTAGAAGAATCCAGAGAGCTTCTAGATCGAGGTGACTTTGCAGCAATTATCCTCCTCTATTTTAGCTCAGCATTCGATACTGTAAATCATGACATTTTTGCTGATGAATTACAGAGTGCTGGAATCTGGGGATCAGCCCTTTCCTCGCTCAAGTTCTTCCTTGAAGAAAGATCTTTTCAAGACTTTAATTGTGGCTGTCTGTCAGATACTTTTCCTTTAAAATGTGGGGTGCCTCAGGGCTCATCAATGAGCCCTATTCTTTTTAATTTATGAAGGAGGCCACTGGCAGACATTGTCCAGGCCTTCGAGATTTTCATAATCTCCTTTGCAGACGCTACACAATTGGTCTTTTCCCTTTCCCCGAACCAAGACTCCCGTTCCTCCTCATTAGGCCCTTATTTAGAGAAAGTTGGCAGCTGGATGAATAACTCCTGCATTAAACTAAACAGAGACATAACGGAGCTCATGATCTTTGGCAATATTTCTTAGTCTCTTATTAGTTTGGGCTGGCCGAGCTTTTTAGGTCCCCCTCCTGCCCCAAAAACAGCTATAGAGAGCCTAGGAATGTGGCTTGATTAATCCTTGAACTTTGATTCCTAGGTAGTAAAGCTGGCTGCCACCTGCTATGGTATGCTCGGGATGGTTTGGAAAATTCTCTCTCTACTTACCCCCATCTCGAAAAGGTTGGTGGTCCAGGCTCTCATTCTCTCTCACCTGGACTAAGGCAACTCATTGTATTTGGGATCTCCTAAAGCCACAGTAAGGAAACTGCAGGTGGTACAGAACTCCACTGCAAGGATACTGTAGAACAAACCCAGATACCTTTCCACCCTACAAGCCTTGAGCACCCTCCATTGGCTCCCGGAGGCCAAGAGGATCAAAGTTAAATCACTCTGTATCACCCACAGGGCACTCTTTGACAAATGACTTCATCCTCTCATTCCCTGATATCTCCCTACTCCCCCAGGAGAATTTTCAAATCCTCTAACACATATTTGGCCAAAGTACCTACCGCTAGATGGGCAAAATGCGGAGGACAGCCTAGATTGTGGCCAAGCTCTGGTACAGCCTTCTCCACTCTCTGCATTCAACCAAAAAGGAACTTCCATTTCGGACACTATTAAAACTTTTGCTCTTCCAAAATAGCTCCCTCTAAACCCCTCTGACTAGTCTGTGTAACACTATCAGCGCTGGGATTGCCATGGGTAGCTATGTGCTTTGCAAGTGATTCATATAATAGAATTTCTGAGAGGTCAGGGGATGAGGCCTCATCGAGTTGTGGGTGCCACCTGTGCTCTTTACGTGTCTCAATATTGAAGGGAGGAGTCTTTCTGTGTACTATGAGTGACCCTCTTGAACATGGACATATTTCTTGTTACTTGTTCTCCATATCGTGTTGCATTGTGCCCTTTCAGCTGACCACCAGCTGGAGTTCTTTCTCATGTATTAGTAATCTCTGTATTATAAACTTTCATAGAAATATTATCACAACCAGCATCAATGTCATTGCTCCTATTAGAAGGTATAATTTTCTTTGTTCTTACATTGATATGATGTCTAGAAAGATATCTAGAAAGATCTCCAAAGTTCTTTAATGCTTGCATTTTAACAGGGAGTACTTCAAGCCTTGTCATCAAAACCAAGATGTTTTGAAGCATACAGTTTAATGTAATGGATATGATGACCACTTTCAATGAGTGTACTAAAAATTCCAAATAAAGAGAGAAGATAGATTATAGAGTGTACCTCTTGCATGTTTAGCATGTGTTTAGCGAATTGAGCTGAATGGTTGAAATTCACACATAGAACTACTGGCGTCTGCCAAAATTCAGTGATTGTTTCAAAAAGACTTGTAAAAATGTTAAGTCTGCATCACCACACACAGGCATTTCCAGTTAACATCTGTGTTGACCAAGACAAACAATAGGGGAACTTTTCAAGTCTGACCACCACGTATATGTGTAAACAGCTTATGAATATTCTTCCACAACTTCCAGTTAGACATAAATAATTGCTGATCAGGATAAATAATATGCATCAACTCTGCATCCATCAGTGTCACGGTTTATGAACATTGTAGGCCTGTATAGAAATAATGTACAGGGTCTTTATCTTTTTGGGGAAAATACTAATCATTACCAGTCTAAAACATGATTTGCACTATTCAGCTTCCAGAGAAGATTTAAAAAAAGGCCAAACAGAGATTATTTGGCCAAACCTATTTTCCATTCTTAACCCCTTCGGTGCTCATGACGGAATGGTTCCGTCATGACCCACGGTTGAGCTGTGCTCATGACGGAACCATTCCGTCATGACCACACCCGCGCAAGATTCCGTCAGCACAGCGGCGGAATCTGCGCAGCATCGAAGGGGTTAAACGATCGTACAGCTTGGTGAGTGTAGTTCAGCAATAGTTATTCAAGCAGATAGTTCTTGCTGTTCTTCAAAGGTAAGTATCCCTCAGACCAAGTACTAAATACCCTTTAAATTACATTTCAGAAAGTGTTTTCGGACCTAAACAGTTTAACATAAAACTGTAACAAAACAATGAACAATAGGTTTCTCAGAGAAGATATCATAGCCATTAGACTTCTTAATATATACAAAACTTTTTGAATTATAATCTACATGGCTAGTGTTTTGCCACACTGGTTTTACATTCCATATGACCTCAACTGACTAGCCCTGCTCGCAAAATTCCCCTTGGAATACTTTATTGCCCTTTGCTCCTTTTACACTCCAATATCTTTTAACCTCTTTTGATGCATTAGTTCAATGCTCCCTCTCTTGTTGAGGTAGGGCATTGATTTTGCTTATCATTCCTTTTCTGCAGTGTCTTCCTTGTCCCAAACTTGAAAAGTTGCTCTCAGCAGAACATCTTATTAGTATCACAAATAATTTCCAATATACCAGTCCCTGAATATTACAAGAACATTGAGGATTTGTTTTAATGCTTGGCTGTAAGTCAGTGTGACATACCTATATCACTTTTCCCTACCACTGTCATAAACCTTAAGAGAGACCATTAAATTGCTTGATAGAAACCTTTTGGTTAACTTTATAGTTCAAACTCAAAGCCATGTCAATTTAAGGACATAAATAACAGTAAAAGAATCAGATTAATACCTTAAACAAATAAAGGTAAGTCTAGAGTCTTCAAAATATATCTGTTGCCACATATCTTCTATAATGTAATGCCTTCTAAGTTGTGACAGCACCTCTTCAGATTTAGGTTAACCTATGCTGTAGTTTGTTGAGTGATCTTGGGTGGCCAACATTATGTTCCAATCTCTTGTCCTTAGAAAAGGTCACTTCCACTCCTTAGCACTGCTTTCATCTAGCAAATCTGCCCGCATTGGTGGTTATTGTCCATTCCCAGCCAAGAATGCTTTGGAAAGTAGGCGAAGATCCACATACAAATATTGTGTTCTAAATATTATTTACAAGAATACTGGCCCATCAGGAGTAGATTTTACATTAGTAGCCCCTAATGCATTATATTTTTGTAAACAATATCTAGGACAAAATATCTTTGTCTATAATATGCTGGTACTCTGTCCCTTTTTGGAGTGAATTTAGAGCCTATTTTGAGAATCGGGCCCTGCACGAGATTTAGGCACACTAAAAATTATACCAGACTGTAGTAATTCTACTTGTGAGTAAACACATCTACATGTGCAAATTCATATTTTGATAATTTCATACTTGAATATGCTCTCATAAATATAGTTGTTTATGTACCTGCGATATGCAAGGGTTCATGACAGCTTTGTAAATCTACTGCAAATAGAGCATATATGGAGATGGTGCCATTTTAAACTCATACTTGTGCTTATTTTCAGTGACAGTCTTCTGAAAGCTACAAGACTTCTTAATTGGCTATTTCGCACCCCGCGGTCCATATATCTGAGCTGGTGTTGGATTGCTTAGAGCGAATGATGTAATATAATGTTGGTGTGAGATGTGAAGTTGAAGCTAGGAGAACACTTTTGAAGGGAGTATAGACCCCTGATAGGGCCTAGAGGCTGTTGCTATAACCTAAGGGCCTAACATGAAATTAATAACACACCTCCTAGCTGAGTGGCAGTAGACTCTTGTATGAAGACACTACCCCTTGAATTCAACTTCAGCTTTTTTAGGAAATCTTTTAAACCAAACATGAAATGTTAAAGGGCATCCCAGGCGGTAGAATGTATAGTGAGAGTGTGAGAGAGTGAACCAAAAATTGAGCAGGTCGGAGAAAGAAGAAGAAAGCGAGAGATTGAGAAAGAGACACACAGGTATGAAGTAATCTTTCTGTCCTCTGCTTACCCAAGTTCGTAAAGACTGGAATATGTCACTGATAAATTCGAAAGAATGTAAGATCAGGTAAGGCGGCAGTGCTGTATTTCATATGACAAGTGATATAGCTCCGATGTTTGTTGAAGTGTCTGGAAGAGAAAGGGATGATGTGTTAGGATAATTAAATGTATAATTCACTGGTCATAACTGAATTCATTACCCTCTTACTCTTATTCAGTATAATTGTGATCTCGCTATGCTTAGTCTTTTTCCACTATTTTGTGAATAATATAGTGTGTGAGAAATTTAGTTGTTGGTTAAATAGGGTGTTAACCCTGCTTAAGCAACAACCATGATCCCTATCATGGTAAACCACAAAAAAAACTAAATTAACCTGTGATTACCCTCTCCGGTAGCTTAGCACAAAAGCAGTCAGAATTCACTTAGAGACAATGTGTAAAGTATTTATGCAGCACACAAACAGCAATAAAGTGAAAACATAACACATGAAAAATCACACACCAATTTAGAAAAATTGAGTAAATTTGAATTAATTATTTGACATAAAAAAACAAATCAGTAGAACTGGAGTTATGAATTTTTAAAGTTTAATGTAAAAACTAGCACTTAAACCATCAAAGCACCAAATGTGGACATCTATTCACATGAGACCAAGTCAAACTCAATAAATATAGCTGAATGCCATGGAGCGCGATTTGGATCCAAGAAGTGGATTGGACAGGTCTGCGCTTACCTACGGACTTAGAAGAAATTTCAACAAAAATTTCCTGAGAAGGTAGACGCTCAACAGAGCAAGGGTACAGATGATGTCTGAGGAAAAGGTGTTGACTGGGAGCTGCTGGACGAAGTCACGGTAAAGATTTCCACCTTTGAACTAAGTCTCATTTTTGCAAGTCGAAAATCTCCAGCCAGATGAGGCCGGAGGCTGTAGCCGATGAGGGCTCCACGATAGCCCTTCTGCGAAGGACTGCTAAACAGGATTTGCTACTGTGGAGAAGAACGTAGCGGGAGCTCTCGCAAAGTCAGGCCGACTGGCGATGCACCCTGGGCAGATAGACGAGCAGGTTGGTCCCGGTCTCCTATCGGTTCTGAGAGCAGTTTTTAGCCAAAAGGTTTTTTAGTCCCAAGTTCTGGATTTTGACTATCAGGGCACATTTAACACCATTGTGAGGAAGGAGCGGACATGAATAGGCTTACAGTGAGGAACACACCTTGACAAAAGGGTGCCTACAGTGGTTCCTAAGCCCAGAAGACCCAACAGTAGGGTACATAAAGGCCAAATATACAAAAGGTAGACATAAGTCACTCTAGAGTAGTGGGAAGCCCAGTGCAGGATTGCCTCATTGAGATCCCATCATTCCTTCCTGAAGAATGCCATGGACCCGCGTGAGCTACAAAGCAGAAAAATGTCGACGGTATATGGTGATGGTGAACTAACTCCCTTTTTCTCCACGACTGGCTTTAATAACGAGTAAAATAGTTTCCAGGATGACACATTGGTTTTTAACACACTATAATCACGGGTCCACTCTTAGGTAGAAGTGCCTCCCTGACTCCAAGTGAAGGCCTGCTCTCCATCAAATTGGGTTTTTGGAGAACGTGAGTTGTCCTCTGATGAAGCATGACACGTGGTGGTGTTTGAGGACAACTGGTCACATTTTTGTGTATGTCCAATAACTCATATTGAGTAGGACTGTGAGGGATGCATAACTAAAAGATTTAAAAATTAAAATGAATAAATAAATAAATACATTTATGGGATGGCTCTGATGTGTGCATGCACCTTTAACAACACTCACAAGGGTCCAGGGTTGGGGAGGGACCACTTGGAGGGTTAGGACTCACTCAGGCTGGGTCCAGGTGCAGGTTCAAGATGGTTGGAGCCTTTTGTGTCCCTGAGGGTGGTATCAGGAGGCCAGATAACTATCCCTTGGAGTCACCCTGTAGTCCTGGGCTCAAGCAGTGGAACAGGGCTCAAGCAACATGGTAGGCCTCTGAGGGTTCAAGGTCAACAACATCAGACAGCAGCGTAGTCCTTCCAGGTGCAGAGAAGCAGTCCTCTGAAGTACAGAGCAGGCCACAGCAGCAGGCAGTTCTCTGAAAGTACTTACGCAGATCCAGAAAGTGAAATGAGGAGTGGGTGTGAGGGTCCTATTTTCATACCTGGTGCTTTCTTTGAAGTAGGAGAAGTTTTTAGAGAATTCTCGTTGAATTGCTTGGAGTCTCCTGCTTCCCCTGCTCTGGCTCAAGCCTGGTTACCTGAATAATGCAGTGGTGTGAAGTCCTTTGTGTGAAGAAAGGGCATAGCCTATTGATTTGCAAGTGGGGTTGTGCCCAGCACCAACCCTCATCCTGGCACACCTAATTACTCTCTTGTGTGTGGCTGTCTGGGAGGAATAATCAAAGTCTAACTGCCAACTACACCCAATCATGTGGCCCAGGAGAAGACTGCAGGCACCAAATAGCGAGGACAGGAAAATGTTAACTTTTCTAAAAGTGACATTTTCAAACTTGTAACTTAAAATCCGACTTTACCATTAAAGAGGATATTAAATTGCAATTTCTTAGACACCATAAATTAATTTCCTGCCTGCTCCTAATAAAATCTTAACACTTATTAAATGTAATAAGACAACCCAATGTTATCCTATGCAAGAGGTAGGTCTCACAGCAGTGAAAAATTAATTTAGGAGTTTTTCACTAGCAGGACATGTAAAACTTAAAAGTGCACATCCAACCTTTTATTTACAATGCACTCTGCCCTATGGGCTGCATAGGGCCTACCTTGGGGGCGACGTATATACAATAAAAGGGGACTTTAAGGAGTGTCAAGGGGGTTATTTCGCCAAGTCGAATTGGCAGGTTAAATAGGCATGCAGGCTGGAGTGGAAGCCCTGCAACATGTTTCAAGGGGCTTCATAAGTGGGTGGCACAAAAAGTGCAGCAGAGTCACTAGTAGCATTTACAGGCCCAGGGTATATGGGATACCACTCTATAATAGACTTATAAGTAAATTAAGTATGCCAATCAGGTGTAAGCCAGTTTTGCCATGTTTAAAGGAGAGAGCATAAGCACTTAGCACTGGTTAGGAGTGGTAAAGTGAACAGAATACTAAGGCCAGCAAAAACAAATTCAGAAAAATAGGGTAGGTGATGCAAAATGTTTGGAGGTGACTCTGCAGAGAGGTCTAAGTCCAAGATAGTATTTAAGAAACAGAGATGATCTTATCAATGGATAGCGAATTGTGTTATCCTGACTAACTACAATGGCAGAGGTGGAAAGCTTGTGGCTGGTACGGCCTATGTGCAGCATACATGTCCAAACAACATGAGTGTTTTTCATTTTGATAGTTTATTATTGATGCCATATTAGCTTATTGTGCAATAGCTAAAGGAGGGACTACAGGTGAAGAGTTGACTAATCAATAAGAAAATAACAGACCCCGTCTTTTGCTACAAAATACATTAAAACACCAACAACAGTGCATGCTTTTGAAGAATTAAGCAGACCAATCATGAGCCACTGAGACAATGAAAGCTAGAGCCTCTTACAGAAAGTATATGGAAAGCAAAACCAATGTGCTATTTTTTGTGTGTTAATAGTGCCATAGTGTATTGCTGCGTATAAACAAAAATGAATAAGGTATTAGAAAAAAGTTCTAATACTGCTTTAAAGGAAGGTGCTGAAAATGTATTGAATTATATGTCGTAACATAATATATGATTGAATTTCAATTCAGTAATCACTTCAAGATGGTGGTAATGGTTTTCTCTAATGTTGCAGCACAGACGGGCCCTAACTCTAGTTCACTGAGCTGGTATTCTATCCTTACAGAGCACAGAATAGACACAGCTCGAGTAGGCATCTGTGATTTTTAGGTATCGACCTACAAACAGGTTTAGCTCTTGTTTGTCGATGACCTATTGTCTACAATACAACATACAGAGTAGGCTCTGGGTCAGCCCATTGTCTATCTGTTCCTTGTTGCTGTTCCATTGGCTTACCTTCGTATTCTTGTGTTTGGCACACTGCTGGAACCTAGCTACTATGGATTCATTCTGAGTGGAAGACTTGGATGCTTCTGCTGATGACATGAGGCAAATATTTAATTTTAATGTTTTTGCTTCAGCACTCTATGGGAGGACATCCGTTTCTTCTCACTCTTCCATCTGCTCACAAGTCCACATTCGTCCTTTGCTACCCATCCTTTCCACCCCTTTATCATGAGGTAAACACCCGAATAGGGGTGAAGACCAGAAACGAGGGGCCAACACCCTGATGAATGCCAGAGCGATCCTTGTGGGCGCATAATATTGGCAGAAACATGTTGGTATTTGCAGTGGGGCTATCGGGGTCGTTACCTCCCCTTTATATCCCTGATCTTGTTTTTAATTCTACCAGGGGTTAACAGATAGAATAAAATACTAAGTGCTGACCCTTATGTTGTTTTAAGTATATGTATCTGCACTGTTTGGTCCCGTCTCCCAGGGGAATACATTTCCCTTCTTTAAGTTGTGTCTCGTTTTTTACGTGTTTTTGTGTGTTCTGTCACGTTTTCTTATTTTTTCTACCCTCACCACTTTCTTCATCAAAACAATCATCGCGCTCCATCCAGAGTGTTGGTCTGCACCTGGATGTATGATGCGGACCTATGATGAAGCATAACACTGCAAAGTGTGTGAGGGCAGTATTAAGACATTTAGGGCCTCATGTAGATAAATTACATTTACCACTTCATAAATACCGAATCATACCGATTCGGTATTTATGAAGTGGTAAATGCAATGTAGGTAAAAAGTCGGTAAATATTACCGATTCGGAAAAATTCGGTAATTACCGAATCGGTATTTACCGATTCGGTAATGAGGCATACCTTCCCATTGATGGGAAGGTATGCCTCATTACCGAATCGGTAAATACCGATTCGGTAATGGGGGAGCACATGCAAGGGTGGCAGGGTGTCACATTGACACCCTGTTGCACCCCTGATTCAGCCATGTGTGCACATGTGGCGCACATACATGCCCTAAGGGCATGTATGTCAGCCACATTGCACACTTAAACGTGCACAAAAATGCTTTTACACATCCATTCTTTATTTACCACCAACTATTAGTTGGTGGTAAATACCGACTCCAGACAACACCCACACACTCCCCCTACATCTCATTTCTGTATTCGGAATTTACCGAATCGGTAAAATTACCGATTCGGTAATTTTACCGATTCGGTAAATTACCGAATACAGAAATGAGCCCCCTACATGTCAAAAGCCTAAATACCGGTCGGTAACGGTATAATTACCGAAAATCGGCCGTTACCGACCGGTATTCGGCTACGTACATGAGGCCCTTATTGTCTGCCCCTTGTTTGTCTTCGGTCTGGGTGGATATGATATTTACCATTCCCATGTGGATAGCTACATGAATGGTAGCACCTGTCTATCTTGGATCAATGTGAAACCCGCCGCCAAACCTGAAAAGAAATAACAATTAATATGCTTGGTCATGTACTTCAGTATCTAAATCTCTAATGTATCTTAGGCAACAGTCTGAAGACCAACTCCCCAGTTTCTTTACATCGCTGAGTGAACACCCCCACCTGGCGGCTTCTGAAGTCGCACCGATTCTAAGGTAGTGGGTACCAAAGTGGAACGGGTTTTCACCCAAACTCTTTAGAGTCTTTCACAGAATTGACAGTAATTGGAGAGCCGTGAGAGGGGAGCCATCTTGATGCCTGAATACAAATTGAAAAGCAGCGCCTCCCACCTCTAGCAATTCTAACCAAGCTTTTATAGGGCATAATGGTCTTCCTATTCTTTGCAAAATTATTTTGGAACCCTTACCAACTTGGTCCGTTTTGGAACTTTCGAGAAAAATACCTATAGAATTTTTAACAAGAGAAACATTTTTAACTTTGAGGTCATCATTTTTTGCTTTGCCTAACAATTCAGATATTCTGAAAGCGACAAAAAAGAGCCAGATCATGCTTAGCTTGAATAAACGATATTCAAATTCAGAGAAACAGATCAGTTGCAAACCTTTTGTTATGTTATATAAAAGTTTTTGAGAGATTGGCTCTCGTTTAAATTGTCCTCTCTTTTTTATTTTTGCCCATCCTTGAAGTATTCTCCTACCCATTTCCCCCACTGATGGTTCATATCCCCAAAAGAACTTCCCATAAAAGGACATGCCTGCTAATTTCCCTGCTATTGTTGTGGAAGAAATATTCTTTTCTACGTTGATCATAATGAACCTAATTATATCATCCCTACGTTTCTTTATCCCTTTGTTGGTATTAGCTCTATAGAGGCGCCTGAATCTAGGAAATCTAGCCATGCTCTCCTGTAGGCCAATTTGGTGCTTTTTGACTGAGAGTTTTCAAAAAGTTGCAGAGCTTTCAGTTTGCTAAATCCCATACCTCGTTGGGCACCTGAGTCTTCCGCAGATCCGCTCTGGGTGCCAAACCATGGAATCTCTGCCACTGAAAATGAGATAGCGCATCTACAATGTTATTGTCAGCTCCCGGTATATATTTTACTTTGAACACTATGTTAAACATTAAGCAGCCCAACATGAATCTTTGTAAAAGCTTCAATAATTGTTTGTCTTTAGTCCTCTGACCATTTACCAAATCCAGAACTCTTCTGTTATCTACATGAAACAACACTGTCTTGTTCTCTAGATTCTTCCCCCAAACTGCCTGTGCAACTATTAATGGAACAAATTTGAGGAATGCAATGCTTTTCTTTTCTGAAACCCATTTAGCTGACCACTGTTCCACGCACCATTTCCCATCCCAAAATAGACCGAAGCCGTTTGCGCCCGAAGCATCTGAAAATAGTTGAATCTGCCAGACAAAATCTTTATCTAATGACCAGATTGTGACGCCATTTAAAGCTCTTAAGAACATTAGCCACACTTCAAAGTCAGCTCTCAGGCTAGCAGATATCCTGATTCTGCGATGGGGCAGCTTAACACATGACACGAAAAATCAATTTGTCTGAAGAAGGTTCTACCTGCCCTCACTACCCGGCAGGCAAAATTTAGATGACCCAATAAGCATTGAACCTCAGACAATATAAAACGTTCCTGCATGCTCTAACATGCTTGTCATCTCCAGTATTTTCTTGTTCCGAAGTCTAGCCTCCATTTTCCCCGTATCTATCTCAAACGCCCAGGTATGTTAAGCAACAACTAGGACCTTCGGTCTTTTGCCACCAATTCAAAATCTTTTAATGCCTTTTCACACTGTTGGTAGCTCGCAGCTCCCATAGATAAAAAGTTGTCTAGATAATGTGTCACGTCCGTGTGCCCAGTTCGAAATGAGAAGCACCACTGTAAAAAAGTGCTAAAAGTCTCAAATAGTTTACAAGAAATTGCGCAACCCCTGGGGAGCGCTTTAGTCACGAAAACTTTTTCCTTCAAAATAGATACCCAGCAAAGAGAAGTCTGATGGGTACAGGGGTATTAGCCGAAAGTCAGATTTGATGTCGCATTTCGCAAGTTCAGTGTTGGCACCCATTTTTCTTATCATGCCCAGAGCTGTATCAACTGAAGCTAATTTGACCATGGTATCCTCTTTGGCGATAAAATCATTGACAGAGAGACCTTAAGGCCATGATAAGTGTTGTATCATTCTAAATTCCCCCTCGGTTTTCTTGGGAATTATGCCCAGGGGAGAAACAATGAGATCTTGTTAATGCCATGAATCAAACTCGCCTGCCATCCCCGCTTCTTTCACTTCCATCAATAGCTTCTTTCTCACAAGTTGAGGGAATTTGTCTACAGATTTTTAATTTCTAGCGAATCTGCGGCATCTAGGCCCTTGATAACCTAGCCTAAACCCCTCTCTGGAACCCCATTCCAACATTGTTGCTTCATTTGACTCAGGGTAACATTTCAACCAATATCACAAAGTCTCCACATTAATTGGTGTCAAAGCCCTTGTTCCCAGGTTGAAATGCATAGCCTCTCCCTCTGTTCTGGTTAAAGCTTTCCCAACTGGACTGATCTCCAAAGTATTGCAAAATGGCACCTGGCGCATTCATGTTTATATTTGCAAGGGATTTTCTGACAGTAGCCCCTGTTAAGGTTCCAGCAGGCAGGCGCCGGTCACGAATGTTTGAGATTTATTCCAACTCCTACCCCCCTTGAGGTGGGTCTGCTCTGAAAAGGCAGATTAGGAACCTCCAGGCCACTTGCAGTATGCATAGAGGGTGGAGGCCTCAAAGGGTACATCCACTGAACCCAGAGTTCGTTATCTACCTCCCCCCATGGTTTTTCAGGAATTTAGGCTAATCTAGCTCGAAACTCCTCATCGTAATGGAGTCACGCGTAACCCCCAAATTTTGTATAAGCTTTCCTTATTGTGTCTAAATATTTGAATATCGCCAGTGATCTGTCAGTGAACTTTTCGCAAAAATAAGAAAAGCCAATGTCCATGAATCAATATTATTTGGTATCCTTGGCCTTTTTGCCAATTCCGACGCTTCCTCCCTTGGACCTTCTTTAGATTGTATTTCTCTATGAAGGAGCTCGAAAACGTCTACAAACTCTTCCTTCCAAATTTTTACTTTGGTACTCGAAAGATTGCATTTAAATGAGAACCTAAGGGCATTGATAAACCCATATACGGTAAGCATTTTAAAGTCAATGAACCTGTTTTGTCACTATCAATTCTATTAACCTTTTCAGAGCTTTCTTCAACATTATCTTTAGCATCAGAATTCTCATATTCTTTAACCGCCTTCTTAGCTGTATCTTTAGAAGGATTTTCATTTTTACTTCTTCCTTCCGTTCCCACATTCTTGTCAGCAAACAATTATTTTTTTGATAATCAAGTTTTATTGTTTTCAAACATATGAAACAGTTCAGCAAATGCACGGAGATCATTATTATAATTACATTCCTGTAAGCAATGCATCCCACGGTCACAAACCCCGTAAGACGTACACAGGTAAGGTATGGAATCAAGTTAATCAGAACTCTCCACAGTACCCAACCACTTCCCCCACACCCTACGATATTTTTTGCCGCACCCCCTTGCCATGTAAAGGGCTTTCTTCTGGGTCGCGCACCAGTCCACCCCTCTACCCCACCTCCCAAGGTCAAGCTGATCAGGACTTTTCCAAGCCGCCGCTATGTCCCGCTTGGCTACAATCATAGCTGTATTAAAATATAACTTTTCATTTCTGGACCCATCCGTGATCCCCAATAATGAATGACGCGGATCGTGAGGAACCTCCCATCCCAGTGCCTCTGTAAGTTCCACCTCAATAGCCCCCCAAAATTGCTCCAGGCGGGGGCACGACCAAACCACGTGGGAGAAGTCTGCCGGGGCGTGATTACATCTCGCACATGACGTGTCCGGGCACAAGCCCGCTCGATGAAGGCGTAGGGGAGTGAGGTACACAGAGTGCAGGTAGTAGAGCTGAATCAGCTTAAGTTTGGCGGAGGCGGTGACTGTCCTGGGGGCCATGAGAGCATTACACCAGTCCACCTCGTCGAGAGGGCCCACCCATTCCACCTATTGTTCCCTCAACTTATCTAAGGAGGTGGGGGTGTTGTTAACTAATGTGCGATATATGCGCGAAATGCCCCCCTTGCCTAAGTCTCCCATCTTTGTCTTGGCCTCAGTGGGGCTATATTCGGGTAGCCTCGTGTCATCCATGATGTGCGTCTGGAGGGCATGTCACATCTGCAGATACTTATAAAATTGGGACGAATGTAAGGAGTAGCGGGTTTGGAGCTCCTGGAAGGAAAGCATATGGCCTTTAGCCCATACATCCCCTAGCTGTGTGATGCCAATGAGGTCCAATGTTTTAAATCCCTGTAGCCCACTAACCTCCCGGAGTCAGGCCCCATGCCAGAGAGGCGTACATTGGGTCAGCTTACTCGTCCAGCCGGTTTGACGCAACGAGGCCCGCCAGGCCATTAACACGGAGCGTGTAACATCAGGCAGTCGGGATGGAATGGGCCCCCCGTACATCATAGCCCGGATTTTGTGTAGTCCCAGCTCACTCAGCTCAAGCCTATAGGCCGGTTCAGACAAGCCTCTGTTGAACCAGTCATGGACCACCAGGAGACGTACAGCCAGAAAATAATGATATAAATGTGTCATCCCCATACCACCGTGGAAGGAGGGAATCTGGCATGCAGACAGAGCCAGGCGTGCTTTCTCTCCACTCCAGAGGAACTTGGTAGCTAGACTGTCCAGTTCCCGGAACCAGGTCCTGGGAAAGCAGAAGGGGGCATTTTGAAGGACATAAAGAAATCTGGGAAGGATCATCATTTTAAACATTGCCACCCTCCCCAGGGGGTTCAGAGGTAGTGTTTTCCATTTATGGAGGTCTTCCTTCGCCTTCTTAACCAATGGGGCTAGATTGAGGGACCAGCCCAGCTCGAGAAGGAGGGTAATCCATATCCCTAAATATTTAAAAGATTGTCGCCGAAGTGGTATGGTGTATTGCCAATCAAAGAAATCCCTAGATAGATCAGGGGGACCAGAATTGATTTCCCAGGGTTCAGCCGCAGACCTGAGGCCCGCTCGAAAGATTGCAAGATCTGGAGGCAATATGGTCCCGAGGAGGCTGGTTCAGCCAGGAAGACCAGGACGTCGTCTGCATATAGTGCAATCTTGTCCGTTTTGGTATTAGGCCACTCCCAGCCACAGATACGATCCTCAGCCCGCATTAGGGAAGCCAAGGGCTCCATCGCCAGGGCAAATAGCAAGGGGGAGAGGGGGCAGCCCTGCCTGGTGCCCCTGGCAATGGGAAAGGCCTCTGATAGTACCCCATTGACCAGCACTCACGCTCTCGGGTGGGCATAGAGAACCCTAACCAAAGCTCTGAATTGGGGCCCAAACCCCATCTCAGCCAGCACCCCCTGCAAATATGTTCAGTCCACCGAGTCGAATGCTTTTTCGAACTCTGTGGACAGGAGTGCTAAGTACGGGGTAAGCAAATGCCGGTGGGCTAGAGCCAGCTGCAGCCTCCGGAGGCAATGGTGGGTCCCACATTGAGGCATGAACCCACATTGGTCCGGGTGGCCAGCAGGGTTAAGTAGGGCTTTAATCGTTGAACCAGAATGGTGGCATACAGCTTGACTTCCGTATTGAGGAGGGAGATGGGACGGTAGTCCGCACATCTACGGGAAGGAGGCTGGGATTTCGGGAGAACCACGGTGGTGGCGATATCCGTTTCTTGCGGAAAGGAACCCCTCTCCACTGCCTCGTGAAATAAGTCAGCCAGATGGTATGCCGCATAATACTCTTGAGGAAGGCCGTCTGGGCCCGGGGTCTTAACCGAGGAGGTGAGGGCGATCGCTTCTTTGATCTCTGTCCGAGAGATGGGGCGGCCTAGGTCCTTCTGGACGGCCAATTCTAGCTTAGGCAGACGCACCCTACCTCGGTCAAGGAGAACTGGGAACAGTAGCTTGGGGGTGTGGTCTGTGTATAGTCGCCGGTAATAGGCGGCAAAGGTGTTGGCCATCGCCACAGGGGCATGGTGCACCGTTCCAGCCTCGTCCACCACCTCTGGGATAATATGGTTTGCCCTAGGGTATGTGGCCAGCCTGTGCAGGATCGTACCATTTTTGTCCCCCTAACCATAGATTCTCACCACTGATGATCTCCAGAGGAGCTTAGCAGTGTCCAGGGAAAATTGTCAAATTTTGTCCCGACGGTGGCCAAGGCCCTTCTGGCCTGGGCAGCATCGTCTGATAGGGACAGTAGCTGTTCCAAGCGGAGCGCCTGCGCCTCCCTCGAGGAGATCTCTCGCAACTGTGTCGGCCTCTGGGTTTTGAGTTGCCCTTTAGCGATATCCCGTATGGTCACCTTCCATGCCTCTCATAGGGTACCCAGGGAGGCTACGGAGCCACGGTTAGTAGTGAAGTAATGTTTAGGTTCCTTCCCCACCACTTTTTAAAATTCTTTATCTTGGAGAAACCATGCGTTCATTCTCCAGGTTTGGCGGGCCGAGGGAGGGGGAGCCCCTGAGCTAAGGAGTACTGGAGAGTGATCGGAAATGCCTCTGGGCAGAATGCGGACGTCTAGAATCTCAGAGCAATCAAGTGCAGGGTAAAAAAACGCATCTATGCGCGCCTTTGTGTGGTGGGCTGCGGAAGTGTGTGTGAATTGGGTGGTGCGGGGATGCCATGTGCGCCATGCATCGCAGAGTCCCAGGGACTTCGGACCAGGTCCTCAGCTGTTTCGCATGCAACGTTCGGGAAGCGGAGGGAGGACCTGTTGTGTCAAGGGCCGGGGAGGAAACTGCGTTAAAATCGCCCGCAACAACCATGTTGCCCATAGGCATATTGTTCACCAGGGCAGCGGTGTGCGCAAATGTAGATGCAGGCATCGAGGGGGGGGGCACATACAGACATAAGAGTGAGGGGGAGCCAGCCAGTGACCCACAAACTGTCACAGATGCCCCTTGAGGATCGTGAATCACTTGAGAAAGTACGGAGGGCAGGGTTCGCCTCAAGAGGATGGCCACCCCTCAGAAGCCCCTGGAGAAGCTGGAGTGCCATACTCTATCGTCCCGTAATGGACCAAGAAGGGACAACAGTTACCTAAGAGGTGTGTTTCCTGAAGCATGAGAATATCTATGTGGAGGCAGTGCGCATATCGTAGAACCGCCGTGCGTTTGTTCCGGTCCAATAGGCCGTCGACGTTCCACGACAACACGTGGAGAGACACCCTAGGCGTAGTATAAGCGGTCATGATAGGTGTTACCTAGTCTAGGCCGTGTAATCTAACAGGGGTATGCAAATGCGTGTGGGAGCCCGCAATGATGTGGGCAGTCGCGTGCTATAAGGGCAGATCCATCCCTGGTAAAATTAGCGTGAGTCATTCCATGATAGCTGAAACAAAAAACAACAACAAAAATAACAACATAGGGAAAAAAACCTTCCCAAGGGAGCTCAGTTTGATGGGGTAGATCACAGATGCGGCAAATCAGCAGGCCCAACACCGCCTATCCGGCAGGCCGCGCCACCGGCCTCGCCGTCCCTCACACAACAGGGACCGCAGGAGATGGCCCTTACAGTACCATGAGGGACACCAGCCCCAAAACCCGCATCTTGACGGTAAGGGGGGGTGAGAGACATCACACAGCGCCAGTCCCGCACGGAGGGGATCACCCTTCAGACGCGCCGCTGTCCGAAATGACAGCGGTCCCAACCGCACCCACCAGGGGTGACGCCATCCTCAGGCCAGGCAGCAGGTCAGCCGCGTGTTGTAGGCCGCTAGTGTCAGAAAGGAGTAGGCCCAAACCCTCAAACACCGGACACCGCATCAAATCATTGAGCTGGGTCAGCACAGAGCTCCCGGAATAAGCCTCACAGCACGGAGGGGGTAAAGAATGTCTCGTAGCGCCAGATCTGGGAAGAGAAGGGGGGGCTCGCGCGTCTGCCAGTGCCGCTGTCTGAACCGACAGCCGGAGAAATCCGCACTCAGATCTTGCAGCCCAGGGACCGCCCGGTGAATGGTTCGGCAGGTGTTCCCTATCGCCACCGATATGTTGCAGCAGGCGCCAGCCAACATGCTGGCCGAGCACCGGATGACGCGGGACTCAGGCCTTGAGGCCGCCACCAGCAACTTCCCGGGCGTACCGGCGAGGGTGGGGTGCCCCACGCTGCCCGGATTGCGCAGCCGATCAACACCCACAAACCCCCGCCAGGCTGTCCCACCACACCGGGAATGGCCCGCCCCCAGGCGCCGGGGGAATTTTCAGTTCAGATAGGCCGCAGCGCTGGAATCAACAAGGAGGGGGGCAGGAAGCCTCAACACGACCTCCCGCGCCGCTGCCCGACACGGCAGCCGATCCCTGCACCCATCCCCACTCACCATTCGATCTCTCTCCTGCAGGGTCCTGATGCGGCCTCAGTCGATAGGAGCGGTGCAGTGAAACCGCTTAGGGTATGCCGCACAGCAGCACACCACCACTCAAGCCGCAGCCACTTTTCCGCGGGCCGGACCGGATCCACAGAGCCCCAGGGCGGATGCCCGGGTCAAAGTTCTCCAGCCGGGGGCCGCCATCTTACGCGCATGGTGCACGGGAGAACCGGAGCCACAAACAGGCTGGCGAACAGCCAGAGCAGCACTCGGTGGTCGGGCGGTGGTTCGTGGGGGCACCAGTGGGCCAGGAGGTGCAATGCTAACTGGAGCCTCCCGATGGATTGTGCCACAGTCGCCCTAAGATCGCGGCGACGGCCGCCATTGTGCGGCCCCCTGGCCTCGAGGACGCCAGATCTCAACAGGGCACCTGAAGCCCCGAGCAGCAGTCCGGATGGGCCAGGGCAGAGTATGCCGTCCGGGGGAGCCCTACGAGCATGTAGGGGACTCGGATGACAGCCGCATGTATCAGGATTTGAGGCGGATGGCGGAGGGGTCCGGAGCACACTTAGAGTGTGACCGCCATCTTGACGCCTCAGGCAACGCCCCCATATTTGTTTATTATTAATCCCCCTCTGAACCTTACCTGTTCCAATAGTAGCGACCGCCTTGAATGTTTGTCTTTTCTTCCCCCAGTTTTGATGTCTTGCACTTATCCTGCCGTGAGACCTTTCATTTGCTTGATCCTGTGAAAAATAATCTCTGGAGACATTTGTAGTATCCCCCCTCCTGTACACAAGGCAACACACGTGCCAATTTAACATGTTCCCCAATGTCCTCAATTTCCCCTTCTTCCAAAGTCTCATAATCGTCATCGCCCCAAGCCTCACTTACCACCCCCTTACCCTGGGGAAGTTGAGCTATTTTTTTATTTCTATACCTTCCTCTTTAAATGTCTTGGCTCCTTTAAGGAGCCTTTTCTTGGAAAGAGCAGAGCTCTGCACAGCGCTTGTGCGAGCCCTGCCCCTCCCTCTCTTCGAAGTGAAGAGGAGACTCGGTAAGGCAGAGGTATGTAGATCCTGCTGGCTCGTATTTCTGTCTTTAGGGAATACTTCAGTCTTCTCCTTCTGGGGCTTAGTGGGGGAGCCTTCGCTTGAATCACACGCAGCAATGGCAGCTGACACGCTGCTTGCTGCCTTTCTTTTGCCCCTTTCCAGGCCCACCCAAGCCTCTGACAAAACGCCGGGAAGGATTAAATCTTCCCTCCCGGCATCACAAATTATGCGCAGGGTGTCTCTGACAGAGGCTACCACTTCCATCGCGCTGACGCACTAACTAATGGAAAAACGCCTCAATAAAGCGGCTGAACCAAAAGGATGACCCTACCTCACGCCGTGCTCCGAAGTGTGTGCGCAACAGAGAATTCGCGCTCCTGACCGCTCGCACTAGGCACCAGTCAATCAGGACTGCCTACCAGTCCTGGACTGCGCCAATTGCCCTTAGCTGCCCGGTGGTGGACATTCTGAGAATGCCACCCCCAGGAGCCCTCATTCTTAGGCGAGACCTCAAAGACATTGGTCCAGTGGAGACATTGCCATTCATCATTGTTGTATTGTGTCTCCTAAGATCGTGTGTTTGCGGACCTGGGTTCTACTAAGCTTGCTGTGTCTGAATAATGATGCTCAATAAGTCTGTAAATAATCTGGTATTGTTTGAGTTCCAGCACTAAAAGGACGCAGCACAGTAGGTCAGATTTGCCTTTTCCCAATTGACGGGTCACAGATTGAACTGCATATCAGTTATCACCATCTGTAAGAGCACCGACAAGTTAAAAATGATAGAATACTGCCCAAATCAAGGAGAGATTAAGGAACTTCAGCACAAGCAACTGATAGAGTGATATCTAGGGCTCAGTACTTCATATTTTAATTTGTAGGTTGCACAGGTCAGGCACTGAGAGGTCAAAGGATGATTAGTGAATGCAAAACAGCAGGTGAAAGATCTAGGGCAAGGCCTGGAACTCGGTTACGAGATGACACCATAAAGATGAAAACTAAACGGGACAGAGACTTCATTACATTTACAGGGCTTTATACCTGTCACGAGAAAGGTGAAAGAAAACCAAATAATATTAATAGTACAAAACAAACATTTTTGACATTGTTTCCAGAACCAATTGATGTGAATATAGGTACTCAATTAAATAAAACACGATTGAAAAGGAAGAGGAAAAGAAGTAATATCTACATATTGCTATAACTCTAGCAAGGAGAACTGTTTCTCATAGCTACTGAGTCATATTTGAGACATCCTCTATTAATGACACATAGTAGGATGAAAGGGGGGAATGCGGGGGTGGAGCGGACTTGCAAGCCGTAAAAGACTCATCTGAAGTAATAGGCAGAATAGCAGATTAGTAATCATCATATCATTGCTATTCAGAAGCATTTGAAGAAATCCCCTATGCTGAGGTACAAATGCCACGATGAATATTTAAATACATAATCTCACCTCTTCCCAGTGAATAGCGGAAATCATTAATATATCATTGCTCACTTTCTATCAGTGTCCAGTACGTGAACAATGTCTTAAAAAATTCAGTGCAAAAAAATGTCTTCAGAAATGGTTACCTGTGTGCTTTTTTTTCAAATACAAGGTTATTTCTTACAAAAACTCTAATCTGTAGTAATTCATATAAGAGTTACAACATATCAAATATTGTGCCTCAATGTTCAGGCTGTATCCATTTTCACAAAAACTTCATTTAAATGAATCATACATCAATTACTTGGTTTTTGATCCACAATGTTAGCAAGAGATGTTTGAGCCACCCAAAAACCATCAAACTAATCATATTAATAAAAAATGAAATCTCTTTAAAAAAAATGTACAACATTGCACTGGGACGTAACCTACAACAAATATTCGTATGAAGTGGAATTGCATCGTTACAGTACCGAGAACATAAAGTGCAAGCACAAGATCATCCCCTGCACTGGCCCTTCAAGGCGCTACCCTTAAGAATATAAAAATAACACAATATGAACATTAAACAATGAAACTATCAACTTAGGGCCAGATGTAGGTGGCTAAATACCGGTCGGTAACGCGGAAATTTGGTACATTTCAGCGTTACCGGCCGGTATTTAGCCATTCCTAATGTAGATAAGGAATCGGTAAATAAGGAATCGGTAAATACCGATTCCTTATTGCTCTTGCATTCAAGGAATCTGTAATACCAATTCCTTAAATGCAATGTAGGAAGCACATTAAAGAGTGCTTTTGAGCCTTAAGAAATCGGTAATTACCACCAACTTCAAGTTGGTGGTAATTACCGATTTCCTTTAAAAAATCACTTTTTTGTTTTTTGTTAAGTGCCATGTGGCACACATTCATGCCCTTAGGGCATGGACGTGTGCCACATGTGCACACATGCACATTTCAGGGGTGCAACAGGGTGTCCTTTTGACACCCTGGCACCCTTGAAAGTGCTCCTGCTATTAGCGATTCGGTAATACGGAATCGCTAATAGTGAATGTCTTCACATTCATTCCTATGGGCCACCAAGCCCATAGAAATGAATGGGTAGGTATTCCTTATTACCGAATCTCAATTACCGATTCGGTAATAAGGAATATTAAGGATTTGGTATTTTTTACCGAATCTTTAACTACATAGGAAATACCGATTTCTTAATAGCGAATCAGTAAAATTCGCTATTAAGAAATCGGTATTTCAGATTTACCTACATCTGGCCCTTGGTTAATTAAAAAAGAAAACTCTTCAGTCACTTAATAGCTTTAACCTGAGTCTAAGAGCACTGGCAAGGAAACCTGTAGCCCCGAGACAGACCACAGGGGAAGAAAGCATTTGTAGATACAGCAAAGCTGGTCTTACTTGTACAAATTGATTATCACTGAAAAACATAAAATGTATAGTTTCTTGCTCAGAAAAATTGTCACAAGAGCACAGCTTTAAATCTCCCGGCTTATGAAATCCTTTGGGGACATCTAAAACCAGTGTATTATACTGAGCCTGAACCTTGTCAATAAAAAACGATGGTGGGCATTAATAACAATCGACAAATAGGATTCCTCCCGAGGACATGGTTTCAGCAAAATGTATTGTTTCACATTGGGTTTGAGAATCTCCCTTTCCTCTCTTTCACATTGCCACCTAGATAAAAACATTTTTTTTATATCCTGCTTCTCCCTTGACCGTAATTGTCTGGAATCGGTAAACAATTCTATACAACCCACAATCTTCAACATCTCCATGACATACCTAATCCATGGACTATGCAGTACACCTGCAATTGATCTGCATTCCTCAATCACAAGCTGGTTTACATTAAGGGTAGGGCTTGACCAAATTCTAAACCATCACATAATGGGTGCCAGATAAATGAGGTCAGTTATATATCCTAATCCTACCTCCTCATGAACCATAAACAATGGGGTGCTGGTGGGAACAGCAAGGAGTCTGTGCAGAAATTTTTTTCAATCACCTGGAGCTCTCCAACATCTTTGTGCCCCCAAATGTCACACCCATGACTTGCCATTGGAATACATTTCTCTATGTATACCTTTACCAGGGCTTGCAATGGTTTAGCCCCAATTCACTTGGCAAAATCAATTGTCACCTTACTAACCTCATTAAGAAGTTGTTTTTTAGGAATTTTTGTGCAATCCACGACCTTCTATCAAGGAAGAGTATCGCAAGATAAGGGAAAGTTGAGACTTTGATGAGTTCAACCCCTTTACCAAAGAACTTATACCTAGCAGCCTTCTGACAACCAATCGTCATTGTGTGTGATATGGTGTAGTTGGTTGACAGATCTAAAGAATCCATAAAATCTTTAAAGGCATTCAAAAGATGCTGGTGGCTCACGGCAGTCCGTGCGAACAGGACCGCATCATATGTGTATAACAACACGGGAATTAGTTTAGAAACCACTGTAGGAATATCCCTACAGGCAGCTATCAAGACCTCCCCCAGTTGTGGAGAGGTGTGGCTCACTGGTTAGAGGTGGCAGACCCGTAAGCAGAGAATTGGCCAGGGACCAGGGTTCAATTCCCGACGCGGCAGGGTCGTGGACCAGGGTCAAAATGGACTCGATAATTCTCGCCTCGGTACCTACTCTAACCAGGAACACACTCGGCAACTCTGGGCATTAAGCTTGCCTTATCTCTACAACGGCCCCCCACAGACGCTGGGGATGCCTGGTTTCACCTTGGAGATACCCAGAAAGGGACCATCTCACAGGGATAGCCAGGATGGGTTCCCCAGCGGTCTATAGCGCCAGGACACCTCCTCGTGAGGTAGCTGTTCGCGCTCTACAAATATCAGTATTATTATTATTATTATTATTTAATGTATAGGGTAAATAGCAGGTGAGCCAAAATGCACCCCTGCCTTACCTCTCTCAGTCCCCCCACCAAGAGGCAGACAAGCAGCCATTCTCATCATACCTCACTGAGGCAGATAGATTAGAATGGAAGCTTTGTAAAAAGGTTGCTAACTCTGTTTCTATGCCCAGATCCAGAAGAAGAGACCAGAAACGCCGAGGTAAGATCCATAAAATTCAGGTGCAGGCAACCCGCTTTGGCTACAGTGTATTTACCATAATCAACTGCAGGTTGACACACTGGTCCAGCGTCCCTCTCCCCTGTCTTAAATCATATTGTAGCTCAGATATTACATTGATGTCATCAAGCCAGGAAGTTAAATGCCCCAGGACATTAGCCATAATGTCTGCTGCCGAATCTAAAAGGGAAAAGGGGCGATAACAGAGTTGATCTTCCCTCGTCCCTTTTTTAAAGATAAGTAAAATAATGGTACTGGACCAGGTAGAAGGGAAACCACATTTACAAGCCACATTAAAAACACGAGTCAATATCTTGGCCCAGGTTTGGGGGTCAGCTTTGTAAAGGTCTGGGGTAACCTCATCTGGAGCTGGCGCCTTCTCCCTGGCTGTAGCAGAGATGTCCCTCCCTGGCACCCACAAGATATCGGAGCCTTCCACATCCCTCCTGCTGTACATTCTCTCAAAATGGGTGACCCATTTGTCGGGAGTGATAGTGCAGTCCAACCTAGAGTATACTGATCCTGCAAAGTAAGGTTTATTTATGATCTCCCAAAATGTGGTGATGTTAGTTATCACATAGGTTTGCAATAGTTCTGCCAGCCCTGCTCCTTGAATTCCTATTTCCTCCACAGGCTTTCCTGCATGCCCTGATCTTATCCTTGTCCCTTGGACACTGCTTCAATGCAGCCATTAGGTTCCTATGAGTCCTGGAGAAGCTACCATCCATATATACCAAAAGGAGTGAGAAGTATTTAATATGGGTATATCCTCGTCTTCCCAATTTCACTATACAATAAACACAATGAGAGGGAACCCAGTTTTCTTGTGGCAGTGTCTATCCTGTCTCTATCTGAGACCAGTGAGCGTAATGCACCCAGGTAAATCGGTGCTCGACACTTTTTTGAGTGGAGCTCTTTGAGTGGTAACAGTGAGTATAGGCAGTGAGTGAGTGAGTTAAAATAGCTTTCAAATGCTTTGTAACTATTTCATTATTCGGGGATCTAGGGCCAGGTTAAAAAAGATTGTGGTGATGCTTTTTAGGAATTAATGTTCCCAGGCATCCAATAGGTCGACATATTTCAGCCTTTATATAGCCCATGGAGGGTCAGTAGGCTTTCTTCAGGACCTCGCTTTTACCCTGCTTTTTGCAAGTTTCAGATTTCCTGTGCAATCAAATTTTAAAAAGCATGCACTCAACCATACAGACCATATTTATAGAACCTTTTCCTTGTATGGTTGTAACTGAAAAGAGAGAAAGTAAGGGACCAATTAGGCATTAGTGGGCGCTCGTGCTTTCCTTGGAGCGTCACATGAAGTGAGACTGTAAAATAGGATCTAAGCAGATAGATGAGAACCATATGCTTATTTGATGACAATTGTCACCACATCTAGAAACGTAGCAGGATTAAAATGTTCAAATAGAACTAAGAAAAATACATTTAGATAGAAAAACAGACTTGACATTTTTACATACATGACTTCAACAGACATCATAGGGGTTCCAGGGGAGGATAGACTCTGATGTCACACACTGAGGAGAAAAAAGTTATGTTTTAGGATAATTTCGTTATGTTGATTCCTATCTACGTTATCAGTGCACATTAGTTGTTCGGTGTATAAAGATGAGAGGCTAAGTATAGGAGACTTTACTTCTTCAAGAGGACGCGTCCGCTTGCGCTCATCGTGTCTCTCTGTGTCCCTGCAAGTTAGAGAAGAATGGGACCAGATTGTTGTGGCATCAGTCAGCCATTCTCATCCACCTTACACAAGGGTGCAAACCTGTTATCAAGTGATAGTACCATCCTAGGAACCTTTCACTTGGGACCTTGTGACGGACCAACCTGTATTTGCAAAAGCAACCTCCCAAACGACCTATATTTCTTCAACATTGGCTTATAAAGTACTCAAACATGGGGCTCCAATGATATTGATCTCCACACAACAAATTAAGTCTACTATTATTTCATATTTTATTGTTTTTTTTCTTTTTTAATTTTTATCAAAATTTAGAAGTTGACAATACAACCTTTCATTTCTTTATATCAAAATTCAAAAATTGACATTAAACCATTTCTTTTCTTTTTGACATTCTAAATTACAAAAACTTACCGGTGAAATTCATATAGCAAAAATTGGAATAAAAGGAAAAATGAAACAGTCCCCTACACTCACACCTCATTCATAAAACTTGCACTCATATCACTAGCATACTATACACTTGCATTCCACTCCCCAGACCAACACTGCATGCACAATTGGTAACGACAATTGGTCGGCTGCTGTGCTGATGTCTGGGGTGTCACACTTTCTGGCCGACGTAGGTTTCAATAGACAGTATTATTGGTCTCTATCTTCATCAGGACCATTTGCTTATGTTTATTTATAATACGGGCGTAGGATTGGGGAATCTAAAAACAGGAGTTGTGGGAGAAGCAGAAGCAGGAATTTAGACATATATTTATATCTGCATCATTTATCAATTGTCAATTCAAAGTCTTTATTTCGATTTTCAATCATAAAAGACATCATTAAAATATTTAACAATTTTAAAGGAGAAGAAGGGGCTCTTTGAGGAGGGGTTTAATATAAAATATTTCATAACATTGTTTAAAAGCCACACCAGAACTGTATTTGCAAAATTCTAAAAAAAATTAAATCCATCATGGAGTGTAACATGCTTATTAACTTCAGTTATAAGTACACATCCCATTATAAGTAAACGTTTAAAATGTTTAAAAGGCTTGTGATATAGAACGGGGCTATACAAATGGAATCTAAAATATTCACAGGGGGAGGAGCCTAGCGCGCAACCAAGATGGCCGCGTAGGTGCGAGGCTCCCGAGGACCTCCGTGACCTCCTACATAAATCCTGAAAATATCCTGTTCTAGATGAGGGGACAGTGTTGGTGAGCCCGAGCTGAGGTGTCACCCGTTTTCCGCTTCCAAATTGGACCTCGGACACCGGCGGGAGCACCTATTGAGGTGTGCGGCCTTCTCCACGCCGGCCCCCCGGATTGGAGTTGCGGGGCGATCCGGAGACAAAGTGATCAACAGCGGCGGGCAGGGCTGGGCGACTCGCGTACCCCGCACTTTCACTTTCGCTTTTGCACCCTCCTTGCTGTGTAGGCGAGGTTGGGTTGCGGGGCGGTGTGCGGTGGTGTGGCCTCGTTGGGGTGCCCTGCTGGCCCGCCGGCTGTGATCCGTCCTGCGGACCTGTGGTTGCCCCCCCCCCGGAGCCCGTGAACTGGTTTGTCGGCTTTTTCCGAGGTGATTGGCACGATTCGGGGACTGAAACCATGTCCACAAAGCAAGATGGCGACCGGGCAAAGGTGAAATCGACCCGCCGTGGCGCAGCCCATCAGTCCAACAGCATGTACCGCTACACCCTCCGGAAGGGATCTCCCGAGGTGCCGCGTGGGTCCCCTGAGGGCCCGACTGATGCTCCTGCGCTGCCCGCGGATCTGACCCTGCGAGATGTCATGGGCGCTATCGCCGAGATGCAGGCCTCGGTGGACCAGCGCTTTGACACACTGGCGCAAAAGATTGACTCGGTCCACGTGGATGTTGGCCTGGTGAGGGCTGATTTATCCAAGACCAATGACCGGGTCGATTCTTTGGCCCACACCACCTCGGGCCTTACAGCGGACGTGGCGGCCCTCCAAAAGGAGGTGCGCCGGCTTGGCCAGGCGAGCGCCCTGATGGATCGTCGACTGGAGGATTCCGAGGGTCGGGCCCGGAGGAACAATGTCCGCATTGTCGGGGTGCCGGAGGGACGTGAGGAGGCGGCGGCGGACCTGTTTGTGGAGGACCTGATTCTCACCCATCTCCAGCCCCGGGGGCTGAGTAAATTCTTTGCGGTGGAACGTGCCCACAGGGTTCCCGGAGGAAGACCTAAGGCCGGAGCCCCTCCGAGGCCTCTCATTGCCCGGATTTTCAACTTTCGGGACAGAGACGCTATCCTTCAGACTTCTAGGCAACAAGGACCGGTCAGACTTGACAATATGGACGTAAACTTCTATCCTGATTTCACCCCAGCGGTCCAGAAGCAGAGGCTGAGCTTTCTCGGAGTCAAACGTCGTCTACGGGACTTGAACCTCAAGTATGCGATGCTTTTTCCAGCTAAGTTGCGGGTGGAAGTGGATGGCCGCATGCACTTTTTTGATCGTCCCGAGGCGGCCGGGGACTGGTTGGACTCCTTGCCCGGGGATCGGGGCCGGGGGGGTGGGGGGGGCGCGGTTGGAGGGGAGGGCTCGCCGGATCAGGACTGAGGGACTAATAGTAGGCCTCGCTCTGGACAACATTGTCGTCATTTTTGACTGTTCGTTAAGTCTCCCTCCTGTGGAGGTGGTACGGGGTCTCTTGGGGGCTCTCCCTCCTCCTCTGGGGGACTAGTTAGTTTAATCATTCATGGGGCGACAGGCACACTGCACTTTGGGGGGGCTGTTTGGGCTCATGCAGGGGTGCAGGGAGGGGGGAGTTCTGTTGGGATGGGTGGGTTGGGGTGGGGTGTTGTTCGTTTTTACCGCAAGGCAAACCCTTTATTGTATTGGTGTTTTTAAGGTGCTCTCGGGGGGACGAATGATGGCTTCTGTATGTGATGGGGGGTAGGGACCTGACTTTATTGTCCTGGAATGTTAACGGACTGGGGGATAGGATTAAGCGAGGTGTGGTCCTGCAGTATTTGAAACGACTTTCGCCGGATGTGGTCTTTCTGCAGGAGACACACCTTATTGGTAATTCCTATTGTGCCATGAATCGGCGTGGCTATCGCTTGGAGGCCCACTCGGGCTTCACGTCGGGCTCACGGGGGGTGGGCATCATGGTGAAGAACTCGCTCCCGTTGGAAATAGACGAGGTGCGCCATGATGAGAGGGGACGCTACACTGTCTTAGTGGGGAGAATGGAGGGTAAAGTAGTTGTCTTTGTATCAGTGTACGTCCCACCGGGGTTACAGTCTACGACTTTTGCAGACCTAGGGCGCCTCCTCCTTGACCTTCCGGGGGGGCTTCTGGTGGTTGGGGGGGACTTCAATGCGGTGGTTTCTGGGACCGTGGATCGTCACCCCCCTAGGGACCTCCCCCGGGCGCAGGCGTGGCTGTCCGGCTTCTTAGATACACTGGGATTGGTGGATTGCTGGCGCTTAAAACATCCCACGCAGCTGCAGTACACTTTCCACTCGGGTGCCCATGGTAGCCTCTCACGGCTTGATTATGTCCTTCTCCCTGCGGCCTATGTTGGGAGGGTAGGAGAGGTGCGCCATTTGGCGCGGGGTATTTCAGATTACTCCCCGCTCCTGTTGCACGTTGATGTCTTCCCGAGGGGGGAGGGCAGGGTAGCTCCAATCAATGCCTGGTACCTGCGCGACCCCACTATTCGCGCTGATTTGATTAAATCCTTGCAGCGGTATTTCGATGAGAATGTGGGGTCCGTCCCTTCGGCTATCTCCCTGTGGGAAGCCTTCAAAACAGTTCTTAGAGGGGAGGCCCTCTCCTTTATTTCCCATGCCCGGAGGCGCGAGCAGGAGGAGGTGACCCGGGTGGAGGCCGAAATCGCTGAATTGGAGGGTGACCTAGAGGGTGGGGTGACAGATGCTGCACTACATGTCCTGCAACTTAAGCAGGCGGCCTACAGGGCCCTCGTCACGGAGGCGGCCAGGGGCCTCTATAGAGAGCAACAGGGGCGACTGTATGATGTGGGTGATAAGGCTGGTAAACTGCTTGCATGGTTGGATAAAAAGGAGAGAGCGAGTCGTGTGGTCCCGCTGATTGAGAGGATGGATGGTGTGCGTGTCACCGAGCCAGAAGATATTGTCTCTTGTTTCGCGGATTATTTCCGCGAGGTGTATTCCCCGGTTTCTCCCTGCTCGGAGGAGGATTCCCATGCCCTGCTTAGGGATATCGCGCTGCCTTCCCTTTCGGTGGAAGACAGGGTGTCGTTAGATGCCGCTCCTACCTCCGACGAAATTGCCCTCGCCATACGCTCGGTCGCATCCGGCAAGGCCATGGGCCCGAACGGTATCCCTGTCGAGTTGTATAAGCTGCGACCGGATGTACTGGCACCCCACCTCCGTGCGATGTTCCTGGCGGCCCACTCGCTGGGCTCCCTCCCGCCGGACCAACGTCTGGCTACAATCGTGGTGATCCACAAGGAAGGGAGACCTCGAGACCGGGTTACATCCTACCGGCCTATCTCGCTCTTGAATGCGGAGCCCAAAATCCTCGCCAAGGTGCTAGCCAACCGGCTGGTCGGCGTGGTGGGCGATTTGGTCCACCAAGACCAGTCCGGCTTTATTCCCCATCGCAATACGGCCCTTAATCTGCGGCGCTTGCACGGGGTGCTCGCGCGTGTCCCGTTTGTGCGGGAGCCGGCCATATTGGCGTCCTTAGACGCCACCATGGCGTTTGACACGCTCGAGTGGCCATACATCTGGGCTATGCTGGCGAAGTTTGGATTTGGCCCGGGGTTCATCAGCTGGGTCAAATTGTTGTATTCGGGCCCATTGGCGCAGGTGGTGGTGAATGGAAGAGTATCGGTCCCATTCGAGCTGGGACGGGGCACGCGACAGGGCTGTCCCTTGTCGCCGCTCCTGTTCGCGCTGGCCTTGGAACCCCTGGCGGAGTGGCTGCGGTGGCACCCTTCCATCCGTGGTCTCCGTTGGACCCCCGAGTATGAGGACCGCGTGTCCCTATACGCTGACGATATCCTTTTGTACCTAGCCTCCCCGCGTAAATCACTGATTGTCCTGGTTGATGTTTTGCGCTCCTTCGGCCGCAACTCAGGCCTTGTCATCAACTGGGCTAAATCATGTGTGTATGTGCTTTCCGGGGAGGCTCCCGTCCTCCCGCGGGGCTGTCCGATCCAGATTGCCTCACAGGGGTTTCGGTACCTGGGGGTTTACATTACTCTGGACCCGGAGGCCCGCTACGAGCGGAATTTGCTTCCCCCCCTCCAGCGCTTGAAGGAGGACGTCGCGCGCTGGCGGCGCCTGCCGCTTTCGCCGCTCGGCCGGGCGGCATTGTTTAAGATGATGTCGTTGCCACGCTTCCTGTACGCTCTCCAGAATACTATGGATTTAGTCCCGGCGCGCTACTTCCGTGAGGTGGAGAGTCTACAGCGCCGCCTGTTCTGGGACGGGAGGCCGCGTATTGCCCTGGCGAAGTTTACGCTCCCATGGTACGACGGGGGGATTGCCCTCCCGGATATTAAACGGTATTACTGGGCCTCCCAGCTAGCTGCAATTAATCATGGCCTTTACGGGCCCGCCTTAAACCCGGCATTTGAAATGGACAAGATGCTCCTGCCTGGTGGCGACTATAATCGAGCGCTCTACTCTGGCGCGCCCGGACCCCGCCTGACGGGACCTACGCGTGTCATGGTACGCGTATGGCACGCGGCTAACGCAGCTATGGGGTGGAAGGACCGTTTGACCCGGGCATCACCGTTGTACGCGTCTGAGAGATTGGGCTCCCTGTGGACCTCGAAGGGCTTCGAGAAGTGGGACACGATCGGCATCAGTAAAGTGGGGGACCTCTGGACGAGGGGGGGATTTAAAACATTTGAGACGCTGCAGACGGAGTTTCAGCTGCAGGGCAGTGAATACTTTCGGTACTTGCAGGTCCGTCACGCGCTGGGCTCAGTCTTCCCAGACGTCACCTCCATCCCGGAGTCTTCCCCCCTGGAGGATAGAGTGCTGGATGGCCACGTTCCGGACAGCACGATCTCCCTTATTTACAAAAAATTGATTAATGACCGCTCGGGCTTGCTGACTGGCCTCCGCGAGGCTTGGGTTGCCGACGGGCTGGAGTTGGACGACGAAGACTGGATTTCCGCGGTGGCCTCTCCGAAGGAGGTGGCCATACCGGCTCGCCTTCGCTTCGTCCAGCTTAAGATACTTCATCGGGTTTACATGACGGGGCCAAGGCTTCTGCGTATGGGCTATGCTGAGGATGGGTTGTGTAAGCGTGGGTGTGGTGCTTTGGCGACTTTTTTGCATATTTTGTGGGAATGCCCGAAGGTGGAGCGATTCTGGCGTGGTGTGCATGAGGTCCTGCGAGTGGTTACGCATGTCGCGCTGCTACCTGAAGCGAGGAGATGCCTGCTGAATGTGTGGGAACCAACTGACTACTCGGTTCCGCAGACGCGATGGGTGACTCTGGGATATATGATAGCTAAGCGTGACATTGCTCAACTGTGGGGATCCCAGAGGCCCCCGGCGGTGTCGGCCTGGAAAGAACACATGGATTGGTGCATGTTCCGAGAAAAGGTGGTGTATGTGGCGAGGGGTAAGCCTGGGGCATGGGTGAAAGTATGGGGCCCCTGGAACGCCTACCGCGGGGGTATCTGCGCGCCACCACTGCTGCCTGCGGCCTCACCAGCCCCGTCCCCTTAGTTGACTCCTTTCCCTAGCCCCGAGCACGGAGTTCCCCCAGTCCTCGATCTGTTCCCCTTCCCCTCTTTAGACTCCTGTGGATGGCTGGGGTCCCCTACTCGGGGAGCACGTGCTGTTACTTTCGATTGCGGGTTGCCTTGCGGGTGTGGTTTTTGTGTTGTTTGTATAAAATGAAACCGTATTGTGGGGTCAGAGTGATGTGGCCCACGACGCTGATACCTCCTGATTTTGCTTCTCTGTAACGCCAAGTGTTTTTGTACGTATGTCAGATGCTCCTGTCATTCTAGCGGCCGGCCGGAAGGTTGTAGGCCCATACTTGTATATTCTTGGGATTGCAATAAACGGTTTCAAAAAAAAAAAAAAAAAAAAAAAAAAAAAATATTCACAAAAAACGTTATTTACGTGCACGGATTAGCCACATCCAATGAAGGAATTTTGCAACAGCAATAGTCACAGGTTGGGAGGTGTTATTTTTAAGAAACCGTAAAGCCTCACCACCTGCCCGAAGGCCCAGCTGTAAACAAATAGGTTTAAGCCAGGACCGCCTAGGATCTTTATACTCTGGACAAATAAATAAAATATGCCCAATACTTTCCCGTTGTGTAGGACAGAAAGGACAACTAGGGTCAAGGCCTTCTCTCCATTTGGCAACGAAGGAATTAATAGGTAGTGTGCCCACCCTAAATTGATGGTATCTCTTTCTGTCCTCCACAACAGTAATGCAGTCCTAATAGCTTTCAAACACAGGCGAGTCTTTAATTTCCATAAAATCCGCAGTTAGTGATGGACCAATACATGAACCAAATCTTTTCACTGAGACCATACTCCAGTACAGATCTCTTAAGGTTTTCCTAGGGGGGATGGTATGTGCTGTTGGGTCTTCCCATAGACTGGCTAGGCCCATGGCAGAATAAACTACCTTAACCTCCCGCATCCAGGGAAATTTTTGCGCCTTGTCTGCTCCTCTGCCATCCATAAATGCCCGAGCATACTGAGCGAGATCTGGGGTTACCCACAGTCTCCTCCAGTATGCCACTGGCCTGTATCGGGCCATATCCTCCAAACGTTGGACACCTAGGTCATAGAAAATGGGGATCAGCGGGGTTGATACGGAAAGACCTGTGATTACTCGTAAAAACTTATTTTGGATCCTAGTCAGCAGGGTGAGGTTACTGAATCCCCACAATTCCGCCCCATAAAGAATTGCTGTTCCTATCTTTGCATCGTAAATTTTGAGTGCTGGTATTATTGGCCTGGTATAGGAGAGGTGAAGCTCTTTTATTAGTGCTCCAATTAGCTGTGCATGCTTTGTAACCAGCTGGGTAGTGTGCGGTTTCCAATCTAGCTTTGATGCAAGGGTTATACCCAGGTACGAAAAAACCTTAGTCTGTTCTAGTTTGACCCCGTTCATTTGCACATTTCCTCTTATATATTTAGACTTGTGAAGGACCATGAACTTGGTCTTACTTACATTTACTATAAGCCCATGGTCCTTGCAGAAAACCTCGAATACATCAATGGCTTTTTGTAAACCCTGTTGTGTCTTTGAGATTAATAGAGTGTCATCTGCAAACATCAACAGGGGGATCAACTTACCATCCAGCTTGGGAGTGTCGGTGGGGTGTTGCTCGAAGTAGTTGATCACCCTGTTGATGTATAATGAGAAAAGGATCGGGGCTAGTACGCACCCTTGGCGTACTCCCCTAGCGATGGGAAACTTATCTGTTACACTGCCCAATTGGTTCCATCTAACTTGGGCAAAGTTGTCCTCGTGGAGCTTCATTAAAAAGGTCAAGATGTCAAGTGGCATGCCTTGATCTTCGAAAACTGCCCACATTTTTGCTCGTGGAACCAAATCAAACGCTGATCTGAGATCAACGAAAGCCGCAAATAACGTACCCTCCCCTAACATAACCACCCGCCAATAAATTAAAAGAAACCTAAAAACTTGGTCTATAGTGCGTGTGTGACTGCGGAATCCTGCCTCAAGTGGTGACAATACTTCCTCCTCCTCAATCCACCCTTGGATTCTCTGCAGGACAAGCCTTGCGACCACCTTCTGTATGCAGTCTATCAAACTTATGGGCCTATAGTTTCCTGGATCTGAGCGCTCCCCCTTTTTATAATTCGGTATGATCTCAGCGCCCTTCCAGGTATTCGGTATAGGTGATCCATTGGCGATACCGTTAGCCAGACATTGAATGTATGGTGCCCAAAGCTCTTTATCGTGCATAAACAAATCAGCTGGGACAGAGTCCAGTCCTGGTGCCCTACCCCTGGGGATGGTATTCAGTGCCTTTCTCACCTCGATTATCTCGAAGTTTAAGGGGATTATATCCTTATTAAAGGGGATGGGATCTTTACTAATCTCGCCAACCATTTCAAAAGATGCAAACTGGGACGCGTAATGCGAAACCCAGAGGTTAGGCGAGACATAGTTTATTGGTTCTTCCCTTTGTACCCCCCTGCCCCACTTAACCATATCCCAAAAGGTGCACATTGTCCGTTCTTTGCTAGCAGAGTGAAGGTCCCTCCAATAATCCTTGTCCCAAGCATGTTTAGCATCGTATTGGGCTTTTTTGTAAGCGACACGGGCACTCTTAACACGATCTCTATCTTTAGTTTTCACTGCCTCAGTCAAGGCCTGGTACGCAGCCCTACACAACTTCCCGTACCATTGATCCTCCTTTCTGAGTGGCCGTTTAGGTTTGGTAAAAAGACCCTAAGTTGATTAATAAAATTTGTATGGATCGGCTTTACATTTGCAATAACCTCCTCTTGAGTAATACAATTTTGTAAGGCAATTGTCGCTGTGATGGTCAAATCCCTCATGGTTATTATCTGACTCTCATTCCTTAAACAATTTGCCCATTTAATACATCTTGTATCATTTGATAGGACAATGTCAACCTTTACAGGAGAATCCTCCTGACAGTGAGATTTAAATAACTTAAATGATATATGTAAGGGGTCATGATCACTTTCAACCCTTTCCACTACCATCATGTCCTTGATACTGTGCCAGTTCTCTTTATTGGTCAGTATGTAGTCAATGCGGCTTTTTCGTAAACCATTATTAAACGTAAAAGCCCCATGTTTATCAGAAGCAGATCTACCATTGATTGCTCGTAGCCCCTGTCCGACACATAGGACCTTTAACTGGAGTGCGGCCTCTGTCCATTTTTTAATAGGCAGAAGTGTCAGCTGGGGAATATTCCATGTACGGTCTTCTTCTAGGGTAAGATCAACATCATTACTGTCTAGAGGTTCGAAACAGCAATTAAAATCGCCCGCAACTATAATATTACCTTTTTTGCAATATATCTCGAGGAGTACATCTAATTCTTCAACAGTGTTTGAAGACTTGCCCCCCGGCATCCCTCTTGCATTAACATTAAAAACAAAAAGGTCCTTCAATCCAGGACACTGGACTTGAATTAATAATATGTCGCTGCTTTTTGAATCCAATTGATTAACATTATACCTGCTATCTTGTCTGACCCATGTTAGTAGTCCCCCCTTTGCTCTACCACGGAGGCTAGGAATAGCAGGAACATTAAAACTAAGGTATCCTGGTCTAAATTCTGGTGCATTCAACCAGGTTTCCTGGAATAGTATTAGGTCCTTGCTATCAAGAAAGGTTGACCAGTCTGGTGACACTGCCTTATTTCTAAACCCTGCCACATTCCAGGAGACCAGTAATGAGAAAGCAGAATCAACATCCCTATTTTGGGTACCATTTAATTCAACATCCTGTGGACCTCCACTTACTTTTCCCCCTAATTGGGAAACCTCTTGCATCAGGCTATTGATATTGGTTAGTCCACTTGTCGGAGCTTTATCTGTCAGTACAGGGGGAGTTGTTTCATGTGGACCTATTCCAGAAGCTAGACTCACTCTATGGGGGTTAACTATGTTGATTCCTCGTAGGTCCTGATCTTGTCCGTGTAAAAGTCAGTCATTAGTGTCCAGTGAGCTAAGAACCTCAAATCTATTACTCACTGGTGTAAAACTAATATGAGGGTCAACCCGAGTGACATGGTCTCTCCTGCTAATAGTGGCAGTATTACTAGGTGGGTAAAAATACCCCAATGGTAGTATATTGATACGATCTTGATGTATCCTTAATGATCCTGCCTGCCTCAGAATATGATCTACCAATTGGGGGGAACCAAAACTCACAACAACACAATCTCCCTCCATACCCTTCCTAGTCTTTCCCACCCAGTCCACCCTATTTACCATCTTAAAGTTGTTGAAAAGATGTTCACCTAACACTGTTCTTGTGTTCAAAAAATGGAGTACTTTATTTTTAAGTGTGGACCAATGTTCCTCTTTACCATCAAAAGTTTTGGGGACATTTGCCAAAATGATGGAATACGGGCACGCCTCTGGGGGGAGGTGGAGACTTATTTCTTTCAGGGGAATGTAATCTATATGATGTAAACTACCCCTAGGACCCCCACAACCAAACTTTACTCCACTAACTGAAGTTGGAATGTTTGGTGGTTGTGTCGCCTGAGCGACTATAGGTGCTTTGGATTCACTTGAGCTAGTGGCTGTAAGTATGGGCGTTGGGGCACTTGCGTAGCGTGCTTCTGTCGGTTTTGTCCCAATCGTGGGCCCCTGTTGACTTAATACATGTCTTTCAAGGACTTTTAGTCTACAATCGATTGAGTCGAGTTTGTCCATCACTGGGTTGATAAGTGCCTTTAGGCGCTCCTCCATATTCCCTATAAATTCTGACAATGTATTACCCTCCGTAGACTTATCTGTTACAGATGTAATTAAATTACCCCCTCCTTGAGTCTTGGGGTAGTTTTCCTGATTCGTTAAACTTTCTGTTTGACTACCCAGCCCAAATGTAGGATTTTTTTTCCTAGCTTGTTTCGCATTTTGCCTACTTCCCTTTAAAGTACTATTCGCCTTCCGTTTCCCCAGCAGATCTTTAGCTCTAATGTCAAGTACAGCCCGTGACTGCCTAGTGCGTGTATTGGGAGGTGAAGGGGGGGACTGGATATAAATGAACAGGAAATATTTGTTGTATGTAACACTGATGTCAAGACATCACTAGAGGGTGTAATTGGGACTTGTGGGGATTGGAGGGGAATCTGGATGCCCCCTATTAATTCTATATTAGGTATCTGATTTGGGTTGTGGCCAAGTGGATCAAGTGATAACCTCCTCTCTACTAGTTCTATCTCCTTGGCCACAACTGTTTCTGCCCGTTTAAGAAAAGCATCCAATGTCCCTACACCCCCTGCCTCGACCCTCCCTGTAGAATTAACAATACATTTGGCCATGTGGCGGGAAGAAGGTTACTATTGGTAGAAAGAGAATCCTGCCACACTACAGTCACCAAATTATTAGCACTAGACAACTGGTCAAGTCAATCGATACCTAGAGGCTCACTTAGCGAATATTTGAGTCCTGAGTCCTGCTGGAAATGTCAAAAGGCTGGCCCAGCCTGGCCTCTTCTGGCCCCTGATGGCCACAGATGGCCCGCCCTTTGCCCGGACTTAGCCGGGCGCATCCCGCGCACGTCCTCGCGGGGCGAGGGACCAGACGAGCTTTAAGCGCCTCCTGGCGCGTGCAGATGATGCGTCCTGCCCCTGGGTATCCTGGGGCTTGTAGTCAGGATCAGCAGACCGGCGCGGAAGCAGCTCAACGGTCCCACCAAAGAAAAAGCAGCAACACCAGGGACTCGGCCCCAGACGGGCTTTAAGCGCCTCCTGGCGCGTGGAAATGATGCGTCCTGCCCCTGGGTATCCTGGGGCTTGTAGTCAGGATCAGCAGACCGGCGCGGAAGCAGCTCAACGGTCCCACCAAAGAAAAACCAGCAACACCAGGGACTCGGGCCCCAGACGGGCTTTAAGCGCCTCCTAGCGCGTGGAGATGATGCGTCCTGCCCCTGGGTATCCTGGGGCTTGTAGTCAGGATCAGCAGACCGGCGCGGAAGCAGCTCAACGGTCCCACCATAGAAAAACCAGCAACATCAGGGACTCGGCCCCAGACGGGCTTTAAGCGCCTCCTGGCGCGTGGAGATGATGCGTCCTGCCCCTGGGTATCCTGGGGCTTGTAGTCAGGATCAGCAGACCGGCGCGGAAGCAGCTCAACGGTCCCACCAAAGAAAAACCAGCAACACCAGGGACTCGGTCCCAGACGGGCTTTAAGCGCCTCCTGGCGTGTGGAGATGATGCGTCCTGCCCCTGGGTATCCTGGGGCTTGTAGTCAGGATCAGCAGACCGGCGCGGAAGCAGCTCAACGGTCAACGGTCCCACCAAAGAAAAACCAGCAACACTTTATCATTTATCAATCTAACATAGTTTATATGTAACAAATGCCCCAAGGAGTTTTATTAACATTGCTCCTTCTTACAATATTCAAAAACAGAGTGAATGCTCCTCTCTTTATCCTTGTCATGAGTAACATATCTTAAATTGATATCAATGATCATATTCTCAATTATATTGGGGGGTGTCACTCGGGAAGTAGACATCAAAAACCTGTGCTACACAAAGCAACCAATGAGGAGACTTGTTGGATTGACATGGTACATATATAAAAAGAGTGTGGAGTTTAGGCTCTACAGAAGAGTCACCCATTATTAGTGCTACCTTTATACTTTGGAAAAGAAAGTGTAACATACCTTAAACACCAAAACTAACAAATAAACAAAAAAGAGGAATTGTTAGAAAGGTTTGTTAATATAGAAATGTTAAGTAGATCAGACAGTGGAGACATTGGTGTGACTGCCCACTATTGGGTCTTGGTGTCCACCGTTTTTAGGTCTCGCTGAGCCCCAGCGCTTGCGCTGGCTCGGAGAGACATTTTGTATCTGGGAATTTTCAAGTGCTGCCTGTGGCCTAAAGCTTGAGTGCACGCGAGCGTGCACGCGCGCAGCCGCCAATCACTGATGCGCGCGCATCACTCGCATGCCGCCCCGTCTTAGCGATCGCTTTGATCGCACAACATTCGCATAAAAAATACACTGATCCTGCCCTTGTAGATCCACATTTCATTTATGTACCTTTTTTGCTTCTGAGTATGTCTCCTGCATGCAAAAAGAAAATGGCTTGATGTATTATTTTTGTAATATGTGCATCAAATTGGAACTGAGTTTAATTCATAGAGTTGTCTTTTTAGCCCAAATACTGCTTGATCCCGAATGCCAATTATATAATAATATTGTTCATTTTCTAATTCTTCCAGTGTTTTTGCCAAGATTTGAGATCGTGGCATACAGACCATATGAGAAGCTCGCAGCAAGCGGCTAACTCGCTGAGTTGCCGTGCCCCCTCACATCTGGCAAAGCAGCGCTGGTAGTTCCTTAGATAAAGAGACATTCTCACTTTTGGGCATATAAATATGGATATTATTAACATTACTCATCTGTCTAGCAAAATGCACGTCCTTGCATGCTTTGTGAGCGAGCCTTGCACAATGGCAGCTGCTCGAAAACCTGTGTGCTTTTTAAGGCTGTGCGTGTGCATTATAATGAAATATTCGAGCAGCAGCGAGGCTTAGAAATATTTCTTTTTTAGGCGCTCGACGGGTGCTGTCATGCTTTATGATGTGGCGACAACTCCATATCAAAAATGCTTCCTTGCGTTTACCTGTTCCTAATACATTATTCTGTAAATAAAAGCGCTCTGTCGCCTCATCTGTCAGGCAGGCGGCCGCATCGCTCGCGCCCATGGCTCACCCAGCGAGGCCTTGGCTGCCTGGCAATCCGCGCCTGAAGATGAGCGCGCGCCAAGAGCAAAGCGCCCAGACACGTGCTGCAGGCCCATGCGCGGCAGGCATGTTTATTCTCAAAATAAATGCATGTCAACAGGAAATTTGCTTCTGATGTTTACTGCAGAATTTCAAATGCCAAGGACCGTGAATATATTTTGAGTGTTTGCCGGTGACTGGGCCACCACCCTTCATCAGTCTGAAGAAGACATTCAAGCTCATTCAAATACTACAGACCTCGTTTCAAGCCGCTGTAAATCTATGTGCAGATACACCCGCTAATTACTTTTGTGCTATCTATCAAGAGCTCTCTTCACCGGATTCACTTAGCTATGATAAACGGGGGAAATCCGCTCGTTCATTTCAGCTACCTTCAATTACAAAATATGCTTTTCAGGAATTCTGTTGACCTTTCAAGGCCCTTGCACTTTGCTCTTTTGATGGTGGGAGTTATTTAAGAGGGTGACCGTCACAGAAAATACGGTGGAATTTACCATCTGTGGCATTAGGCAAGACCCTTTGGTTTTAATACAATTATGTATATGCTTATAGGGGTACTGAGCCAGTCCTCTTCACCCATTGGGTTTTAGCTATGCCCTTCATTAGGTCTCGCTGAGCCCCAGCGCTTGCGCTGGCTCGGAGAGACATTTTGTATCTGGGAATTTTCAAGTGCTGCCTGTGGCCTAAAGCTTGAGTGCACGCGAGCGTGCACGCGCGCAGCCGCCAATCACTGATGCGCGCTCATCACTCGCATGCCGTCCCGTCTTAGCGATCGCTTTGATCGCGATTGCTATTACTTTCGCTTTCACGGCCGCGCGGCCGTTACTTTCACGGCCGCGCGGCCAATGCTTGTTTTTCTTGAGCCTCGTGGCGCAAACATCCCATCATGCCCTATACCTCACCCTCAGGCCCTTTCGCCCCCTCCTTACCACAGTCTTGCCCTGCGGTAGACTATTGGTGTCAAAACCTGCAGCTTCCACGTTTGCGATATCATCACAGGCAGGTCCTACAGTTCCATCAACACACACGGCTCCCTCTATCATAGGGTTTGGCGAATCCATGTCTTGTTTGTCCCTATCCCTCGGCCACAGAACTGGAGGATGTGCACCAGCTTCTGCTAGTGGAGCAGCTCTGCCCTCAGGCGTTCACATCTTTCAGCAGCTTGCTCAACAGCAATGTTTCATATAACAAGCATACTTCGTTAAGATGTAGTTCTGGGACTGGAGAGCTGTGTTAAATCTTACTGATATTAACAATTCGCCTCCTTTGTCACTGTAAACCCCACCATCTGCCTTTCAAGGACAATCACGTGTTATATTTGGCATATGGTAGCGCAGCACGTGACTTAACATGGTGCACTGAGGCTAGGAGGTGCTTTGGCAAGGACGTCAGTCAAAGTGACCCCTTGTTGTCAGGCTGAACACAAACGTGTAATTCTATTGTGTCACTTGGCATGGCTTTGATAAGATCGACCACAACATTTTTCTTGCTCATTTGGAGTTAACATATAGGCTCAGAGTTGCTGTTTTTTCCAGTAGTTTACATTCTTATTAGACAACTGCAGCCATCAGTTAGAACTTGATTTATTCGCATCGAAAATCACGATGCCCTCTCCCAAGGCTATTTCCTCTCCCTTGCTCGCTCTAAAACAGAATCCCCCGCCTCACTGGGATTCTCAACAGCATAATTCAAATAAAAGTCACTAAGGACCAATAAATCGTTCGAAAGAACTCAATGGGCTCCAAAAAGTGCAAAAATGAATAACAAACAATTGGCTATGTCTTAGTGGTCCAAAAAGTCTCAAACTAAAGTTCAAAAATAAATAATGAACAAGAGGGTTATGCCTTAATGAGACTACAACCAATATTTTCCTCAATGGTCAAATTAATGGGAAACTGTAACCTTTAGCTGCACCCAACCCATTGCCCTTACCCCAACTGCACGCCACACACTGCTGCGCTCCTCACACTGCTGCACGCCTCACACTGCTGCACACCGCACACTGCTGCATGCCTCACACTGCTGCATGCCGCACACTGCTGCAAGCCGCACACTGCTACACGCCACACACTGCTGCACGCCACACACTGCGGCACGCCACACACTGCTGCACGCCACACACTGCTGCACGCCGCACACTGCTGCACGCCCCACACTTCTGCATGCCGCACACTACCGCATGCTGCACACTGCTGCACGCCTCACACTGCTACACGAAACACTGCTGCACGCCTCACACTGCTGCACACCACACACTGCTGCATGCCACACACTGCTGCACACCACACACTGCTGCACGCCTCACACTGCTGCACGCCGCACACTGCTGCACACCGCACACTGCCGCACGCCGCACACTGCTACACGCCACACACTGCTGCACGCCACACAATGCTGCACGCCACACACTGCTGCACACCACACACTGCTGCACGCCACACACTGCTGCACGCCGCACACTACTGCACGCCGCACACTGCTGCACGCTGCACACTGCTACACGAAACACTGCTGCACGCCACACAATGCTGCACACCACACACTGCTGCACGCCGCACACTGCTGCACGCCACACACTGCTACACGCCACACACTGCTACACGCCACACACTGCTGCACACCACACACTGCTGCATGCCACACACTGCTGCATGCCGCTGCACGCCACACACTGCTGCACGGCACACACTGCTGCACGCCGCACACTGCTGCACGCCACACACTGCTGCACATCGCACACTGCTGCACGCCGCTGCATGCCACACAGTGCTGCATTCCTCACACTGCTACACGAAACACTGCTGCACGCCACACACTGCTGCACGCCGCACACTGCTGCACGCCACACACTGCTGCACGCCGCACACTGCTGCACGCCTCACACTGCTGCATGCCACACACTGCTGCACGCCGCACACTGCTGCACGCCGCACACTGCTGCACGCCGCACACTGCTGCACGCCGCACACTGCTTTAATGCGAGTTTATGCTACTGACATTGTAAATGACAATGCCTTTTATTTGTTTTAAAACCAAAACATAAATAAAAGGCATTGTAATTTTACAATGCCAATAGCTCAAACTCTTATAAATGCGAGACCTATTGCATTGCAAATGCTTGTTATCCATATTGTTTGTTTTCTCCATCTACTTATCCTTCTAGACACAATGCAATACTGTTTCTTGGAACGATGCTCAACATGGAAGAAATACATGCACAGGAAGAGCTTCCTAATGGTCTATGTCTCCTGACAATCTGCTTGTTCCATGGATCTCAGGCTTAAGTATATCTGGGGAATGCATTATATAATAGAATGAGAAAAGTCTTAAATTGATAACACTAACTCTCATAATAAAGAGCATATCTTGGGTCTAAACCTTAACATATTGTTATTACCATGGAAAAGGCGCTCTATATATGTCCACTTTTCTTTATAGGGAATAGTTCTTTTAGGCTGTCTGTGGGGAGTATATTTCAAGTCCTGGTTCTCTCCAACGAGTCTCTAATAGTCCTAAAATGATGTGTGGAAAAATATTGAGGATATTTAGGGTGATGCAAATGTCTTATAGCAATGGTATTTGAAAGTGAGGAGACAAATCTGATGGTTATTTTCCCTTACCTGCTGTTGCTAGCTTATTAGCGTCTACATCTCTGCTATGTCCAAGTTATGTATTGGGGAACCATTGCCGGTAGTTGTATAACTTCTATTATCTGCAGAGAAGACATGGCTGTCAGGGTCTTAAACTGTCAGTATGTCACAGAGTTTCTTTGAAGTATGTAGTTTCAACCCGCATCTAGCACCACGCACATGGTACTCGCTTACTATTCTCAAATTTGTGCATATTGAGCGCCCTCCATTTATGAATGTATCTATGCGTTCATATCTGCATAGCGCGCTCGAACCAAAGGCATTTTCATATAAAGATATTACTAACAAGCAACTGCGCTAATGGTGACTTTTAGGAGAACGCAAAGTCTTGAGCGCATGTGTCCATCTCACTTGGATGTGATTCCTAATCTATGCCCTTAGATGCATACGCTTGCTTGTGTGCCACAAATACGATAAAGGGTGGCTCCGAAGAGGGACTTGCATGTACTTAGAATATTCATGATAGCGTCTGGGATACTAGTCCTAATTCCCTCTGGGCAATTATTCCCTTCTAGCACTACTTCCAATAGTGACCCTTCTATGCCAGTACTACTATATTACAATGGTTCCAGCATTCTTGTCTGACGGTTGCCTGCGTAGCGTCAGTCACCTCTCTGGCAATGAATCTCGTGCTGGATGGCTCCAATCTTCTTCGGCGATGCAAGGGACTGTGCTGTAGCGGGGCCCCTTATATATCTATATGCCGTATCTGCAGCTTCTAATCAGCTGTGCCTGCTTTCACATAATTACTCCCGACCGGCTACGTAGAAACGTGTAGTTTGGCTTGTACTTCCGCATAAGAGTTGAGATCACGTGCTATGTCACGTGTTGCCATGGAGACCTGCTTGATACTCTAAGGTCTTAGCAAGCAACATATTGGAATGGATTAGAGTTATTCTAAGACCTTTCTATTTTCGTTCTTCCCGAAACTAATATACCGGCTAATGTGAGGGGGCGGTGAGTTAATGCAAAACACATGGTGTCCTACTAGTTTTGTGCTGCACAGGTTCTCTAAGCTTCAGGGGATTTTTAATAATATGTTCTATTAGGCTGGTTGATGTGCTTTACTGATCTCAGTAAGTACATATGATGTCAGCCATAATTATAAATTCTCTTGTATTATGTGTCCAGATTTCAAGACAGCCTATTCATTTATTTGTTTTTGATGATATATTTGTAACGGACTGAGATGGATCCTGTGATGTTCTAACACCACCTACTTGTGTATTTTGTATTGCTGAGGTATATTCTGCTACCAATATTGTGGCCTAAAAAGATACTCAAAGCATATTTTTTATATGTAAAGAAAATGTAATATTGGCAGGGTTTTGTTACAACTCAAAATAGAGTCACTCATCTGAATCCTCAGAGTGTGTGTCTATGTTTGTGTTTAAAACGTCAGGAGGTGTGTTCGTAGTTTATGGGCTGGCTGATCTTACACGGGAGACCTCCCTATCTAGAACTCGGGGCTGGCTTTGTATATCAAAAATGAGATGCCTGAACTAGGGGTTCGTCTATTGTATATTCATGTGACTTGCCAGATTATCTCCTCATGCAAACCATCCTCGACTGAGTCAAGTGTAAAAATCCAGACGTTTTCTCTACGATTCCGCACTGTTAAAGTATCTTGTCCTGGGATACTTCAAACCTTCTCTAATATAAGCCATCTAAGCTCGTCTTCTTTGTGGTTCATTGCTAAGCAATGTTGAACCATAGGTGATGTTAATCTGCGTGTTCTAATAGCCGATTTGTGTTCACAATAGCGAACTCGAAATTCGCGGCCTGTCTCCCCTAAGTAACCCTTGTCGCAAGGGCAAAGGATAAGGTATACCAAATTGGTGCTCCTGCAATTGGGGAAGTCTTTCAATACTTCTCTTTTTCCTCTGTATTCCCAGTGTTGGGTAACCACAGCTGTGTCACATGCCACGCATGTTCCACACACATGGTTACCCTTGATGGGCGACCTGTGATATTAGTTTGTGTTTGGGCCTTTTGGTGTTTCTCTCTCGTGTGTACTAGTTTGTCTGCTAGGTTCATGTTCCTACGGTAAGCTACAATAGGTTTTTGCATTACTTCCTGTTTGTCGCTGACATTCAATATATGCCAGTTTTTTCCAATATCTTTTTTACTTTGAAGATCAAGAAAGAGTGGTTAATGACACAGAATAGATTCTCTTTTTTTGGACGGGTTGTCCGAGACAGAAGTGCATCCCGGTCAAAATACTGTGCCCTTTTGTAAGCTGTCCTGATGAGTCTTTTGGGATACCCTCTCTGAAGGAGTCTTTCTTTTAGCTCCTCTCCATGCTTGTCATAGTCCGCAATCGCTGAACAGTTCCTTCTGATCCTTAAAAATTCTCCAAAGGGTATGGAATCTTTTTGGCAGTTGGGGTGGTAACTATCGTACTTTAAGATCATGTTTTTTGCAGTTGGCTTACGGTACAAATTGACCTGTATGCATCCTGATACTACCCTGATAACAATGTCTAAAATTTCCACTGATTCTGTGCTCTGATGTACTGTGAACCTCAAATTATCGTCACTGGCATTAAGCCAGGCGATAAAAGATAGCAGAGTGTCTTCATTTCCTTGCCAAATGAAGAAAATATCGTCTATGAATCTGTGCCACTGCTTGATGTTTTCAAAGTATGGAGCCACTTCATTGTAGATGTGCTTAATTTCATATTCGCCCATATAAATATTAGCCACACTCGGGCGCAAGATGCGCCCATGCTGGTCCCCTTAATTTGGTGGTATGGGTTCCCTTTGAAATCAAAGAAATTGTTTTTTAATACAATTTCTAAACATTCTAGTATAAACTGATCTGGCCTATCTCCTTGTGTTCTACTAAGTAGGAACGCTACTGCTTCTATAGATTGTTTTTGAGGTATATTTGTATATAGCACCTCTATGCCTACTGTTACTAGAATCTCTTTTTGAGGGTAATAAGGTATATGTTCAATTTTTCTGATGATGTCTCCAGTATCACGGATGTATGATTGATACATGGTGGTTAGGGGACACAAGAATACATCTATATATTTGGACAGAGGTTCTGTAAATGAGTTGATAGATGATACTATTGGACGTAGTGGCGGGTTGTCAAGACTATTATGGGTTTTAGGCACCCCATATAATGCCGGTGTAATCGGGTTCGTTTTATTTAGAAAATCATATTCCTTAGTGCAGATGATACCTTCTTCTAATGCTTTTTTCGGGATGCTGCCAATCTGATCTTTCAATAAGGTCATAGACCGCAGTCTCGCTGGTTTGCAATGTTCCAGTATGGCCAGCATCTGTAAAACTTTCTTGTCATACTCCTGGGTGTCCATAAGGACAATCCCCCCTCCTTTGTCACAAGGTTTGATCGTTAAATGAGTCATTTTCTGAAGTTTTTCTAGAGCAGCTTGCTCTGCTGTAGTCAAATTATGATGGTTGCTGTATGTATATTTACTTATTTTTTGTATTTCATTTAGAACGCCCTTTTCAAAAATAGCCATCTCAGGACCTACCATTTCCAGCATTGGGGTAAATGTAGAATTAGGTTTTCACCCCGAATGGTTAACCTCCCCTTCTGTTGTTTCCTGGCTAGAGAAATTTTTCTTCAACTGGATCTTTCTGAAGAAGGCAAATATGTCTTGATGTAGTCTGAATTTATTGCAATTGGTGTTAGGTACAAAAGACAGTCCTTTACTGAGAACCGCTGTTTCTTCATCGGTCAGATAGTGTTGGGACAAGTTCAAAATAGGTATGATGCCTGGCATGGATCTATTTTTTAAGACCTCCAATACTGCTGATTCCGCGTTCTCATATACATTTGTGGAGGTTGTGGGTCCATTTGTTGGTACCCTCTTCTGCCCTGTCTTGAAAATCTCACTCTGCCCCTGGGCCGTCCTCTCGCTAAAAAAGGTGGCGGAGTTTGATAGTCTTGATGTTGTCCTCTTCCTCTGCCTCTCTGTGGAAAGTATCCTATGGGTTGTCCGTCCATGTTGTTAGACCCTTCCACTTCTGAATCTGATGAGTTTGCGAGGTATGGGCTTGTGGCCTGGAATTCAACAACCACCATAGTCCTGCTTCTATGTTTGCTTCTTTACACGGTTCATAAACACATGACAATGCTGTGTTTCACGAGCCAGTAACCTGGTGTGTCTTTTCGTGTAGTTGACTCTGTACATACATCTGTTGGTAAGTGAGATACTTTCAATGTCATTTGTAGTTTGTTCGTGCGCGGCCATTTCTTTGTAATCGTGGAATAGAGGCCAGTAATTTATTTTCTGCTACAGACATCCTGCGTTGGAAATTCATGGTTGATGTTAAACGAGAGGCTGATAGTTGGTAAGCGGTCCTTGTGGATCATCGACACTCTTTTGTTTTTGGTTATGGGTACTTTTTACTTATGGAGTGCTTTTGGATTGCAGACAGATAAAGTAGAGGACAGTCCTGGCACAATCCTATAAACCGTGTACAGATTGACTTAACGCATTGACATTTGAGTTTACGAACTTCAGCAATCTAAGGTACGCTTTTGAGTCATGGGAGACGCGTAGTATAACCGGATTTGCTAAGCGCACATTGGTGTTGGTATTTATGAATCTTTTTCTTTTTCAGTCTTTTCTTGGCTTTGGACTCAACTCTTAGTTTTTCACGGCATGTAATTCATCTTCGTTAATTCTTCTTTTTTCTGTTGATTAAACATCACTACGTATAACCCCTGACCTTTTCGAGTCCACAACTACAACTTAAAAAGTTTTTCAGCATTTCATTGATGTTATAAACTATACATGTTCATGTTTATACTTGTAAATTCCACTGACGAAGGGCTCAATCTATAGCCCGAAATGCATTGGGATTTTCTGTTGATTTGTGAAGTTTAAAGAATTTAATACTGCTGACTGCAAGCAACGTTCTGTTGATTCTAAATAAGAAGCTATCTGAGTTTGTCAAGAATAAAGGCAGAAGACTTCATCTGTTTTCCTGAAGTTTATTTTGTGGAACTTTTTCTTAATTTTGTTTCATCCATCAATGATGCATTGCACAAAGGACTGAGCATGAACTTAATAATTCATTGTGGATAAATGGTATGAAATCTTTCCGTTTGTAATTCTGAATACGTGAGTATGCCCCTTTGGAGCATTACGTAGTGCACCCGGTATTTCGAGACATTTGTCTAGAATCTTCAATTCTTACTTTCTAAAAGTGACATTTTCAAACACAGAATGTTAAAACCAACTTTACTAAAAGATGTATTTTATCATCCTGAGTTCAGGCATCCTAAATTCGAATTTCTACCATGTTCTCTGAGTCAGTTATGATTATAAAATGTAATAACCAAACGGGTAGCCTTGCAATAGTGAAAAACGAAAATGGCTGTAATTCACTATTAGAACATGCCACACACACCAGGGCATGTCCTACCTTATCCTTACAATGCACCCTGCCCTTGGGCCTACCATAGGGGTGTCTGATATGAAGAAAAGGGAAGGTTTAGGGACTGGCAAGTGGGTGCACTTGCCCAGTCAGCATGACAGTACCAGACTGCACGCAGGCCCTGCAATGGCAGACCTTAGACACATGTTTACAGGCTGCTTCTGTGGGTGGCACAACCAGTGCTGCAAGCCCACCAGCCGTATTTGGATTACAAGCCCTGTGCACTCCTGGTGCACTGTACTAGGGTCTGACAAGTAAACCAAACCAACCAATCATGGAATCACAAATCACACATCAATTTACAATAGGGAGCACTTGCACTGTGGCACTGGACAGCAGTGGCACAGTTCCCTGAGCAGCTAACACCAGCAAAAAATACATGAGGCACAGCGAAAAATGGAAGGGAGACTCATGCCAATGTGCCAGGTCTAACACGTGTCCCCTCCAGCTGAAATGTGGGGAGGACTACCCTACCTCCTGGGAGTTCTCATCACTAAGGCGGAAAAATCTGGACAGACCATCAGCATTGGCGTGTTCTGTACCGGGTCGATGTTCCACCGTGAAATCCATCCCCTGTAGGGAAATGGACCACCTTAACAGCTTTGGATTCTCACCCCTCATCTGCATCAACCATCTGAGGGGCCTGTGGTCTGTCTGAACCCGGAAGTTATTCCCAAACAGGTAGGGTCTCAGCTTCTTCAGTGCCCAGACCACAGCAACAGCCTCACGCTCAATAGCACTCCACCTCTGTTCCCGTGGAAGTAACCTCCTACTGATGAAGGTTACAGGTTTATCTAGGCCCTCTTCATTCATCTGTGCTAGAACAGCCCCCACACCATGCTCTGAAGCGTCTGTTTGTACTATGAACTCCTTGGAGAAGTTGGGTGCCAAGAGCACGGGCGCTGTGCACATAGCAGTTTTTAAGACCTCAAAAGCCTCCTGACAGGTGTCAGTCTAAATCACTTTCCTTGGCTGCTTCCTGGAAGTCAGCGCTGTCAAGGGTGCAACAATGTTGCCATACCCCTTGACAAACCTCCTGTAGTAACCCGTGAGTCGTAAGAAGGCTCTCACCTCTGTTTGGGTTTTGGGCGGCTCCCAAGCCAGGATGGTTTCAATCTTGGGCTGTAGGGGCGCCACCTAGCCGCTCCCTACCTGGTGTCCCAAGTACACCACGGAACCCTGCCCGATCTGGCACTTACTCGCCTTGATCGTGAGGCCTGCCCTCCGCAGCGCCATCAGCACTTCCCAGAGGTGGCGCAGGTGTTCTTCCCAACTGGCACTGAACACTGCGATGTCATCCAGGTAGGCGGCACTGAACGAGTCCAGTCCAGCCAACACCTGGTTGACCAACCGCTGAAAGGTGGCAGGGGCATTCTTCATCCCAAAGGGCATCACCCGGAACTGGTAGTGCCCATCTGGTGTGGAGAATGCTGACCTCTTCTTTGCCCCATCGGTCAAGGCGATCTGCCAGTACCCAGACGTTAAGTCAAATGTCCTGAGGTACCGTGCAGCCCCTAGCCGATCTATGAGCTCATCAGCTCTGGGGATGGGGTGTGCATCAGTCCTGGTGACTGCATTGAGCCCTCTGTAGTCCACACAGAACCGGAGTTCGGGTGTGGCACCCGGCGCAGCAGCCTTTGGGACCAAGACCACTGGGCTGGCCAAAGGACTGCTAGAGGACTCAATTACCCCTAGCGCAAGCATCTTTGAGACCTCCTCTTTGATGCAAGCCCTTACCCTATCAGTCACTCTGTAGGCCTTGTGCCGCACAGGTGTACTGTCCCCAGTGTCCACCTCATGGACGCACCAATCAGTGACACCAGGAACCAGGGAGAACAGATCAGAAAACTGTCCCAGCAACTGGTGGCAGTCATTCTGTTGCTCAGGGGTCAGGGTGGAAGAGAGGTTGACACCATCCACTGACCCATCTTGCTCTCTGGCTGACAGGAGGTCAGGAAGAGGCTCGGTCTCCTCTTCCATCCCAGCATCTGTTGCCAAGCGCATGCCCACTTGAGACCTCTCCAAGTGGGGCTTCAGGCGGTTGACATGCAGGACCCTCAAGGGGTTCCTGGGAGACCGCAAGTCCACCAAGTAGGTAACCGGACTCTTGCGCTCCACAACCTCAAAGGGGCCGGTCCACTTATCCTGGAGCGCACAGGGCTCCACGGGGGCCATGACCCATACCTTCAGTCCAGGCTGAAGCTCAACCAGAGTGGCATTCTGGTCGTACCACCGCTTCATCTCCTCCTGGCTGGCTTCCAGATTCGCCTCAGCGAGTTGTCTGAAATGCCTAGTCTGGTTCCTGAAGGCCAGCATGTAGCTATATACATCCTGGGGAGGTTTCCTGGGAAATTACTCCCAGCCTTCCTTGACCAGACTTAGAGGTCCTCTTACGGGGTGTTCATAGAGAATCTCAAAGGGACTGAACCCTAGAGATTTCTGTGGCACCTCACGGTAAGCAAAGAGCAGGTATGGTAAGAGGACGTCCTACTTACGCCTCATAGGTTCCTCAAGACCCATTATCATGCCTTTGAGGGTTCGGTTGAATCTCTCAACCAGCCCGTTTCCTTGGGGTTGGTAAGGAGTGGTGAACTTATAGGTCACACCACACTCCTGCCACAGGGACTTCATATACTTGGAAATTAAGTTGGTCTCCCGGTCAGACACTACCTCACGAGGGAATCCCACTCGGGAGAAAATTCCCATCAGTGCTCGTCCCACCACGGGGGCCGTCACTGTCCTCAGAGGTATGGCTTCCGGGTACCGGGTGGCATGGTCCACCAAGACCAGGATGAACCTGTTGCCCATGGCTGTCTTGGGGTCCAGTGGCCCCACAATGTCAATACCCACCCATTCAAAGGGGGTGCTGACTACAGGGAAGGGCTGGAGGGGAGCCTTGAGCTTCCTCCCACTCTTACCACTTGCCTGGCAAGTCTGGCATGTCCTGCAGTGAGTGTCTGAACTCCTGCGCATTTGGGGCCAATAAAAATGGGTGACAAGCCTTTCAAAGGTCTTGTCCTGCCCCAAATGTCCTGCCAATGGAACATCATGAGCCAGCCCCAGTAGGAAGGCTCTGAAGCGCTGGGGTACCACCAGCACACGGGCTGACCCAGGCTCAGCAACCTTAGGCTCTGTAAACAGGAGGTCATTCTCCCAGTAGATCCAATGTGATCCAGACTGATCACCTGCTGCCTGGTCTGCAGCCTGTTGCCGCAGACCCACAAGAGAAGGGCATTCTTTCTGCTCCTTGCAGAATTCCTCCCTGGAGGGTCCCCCTTCTTGCTGCCAATGGGTCAGCTCAGGCAGGTCCCCCAGTTCGGCTACCTGTTCCCCTGTAGGCTCCAGGGCATACCCCTCAGGGTCTGCTCCCTCCTGGACCGTGGGAACTTCGGGGGCTGGTTTCCCGCGCCCCTGCCTCTCCTCTTGCAGGCAGGTACCTGGGCCTCCCTCTCAGGCTCCAGGTCCTCTTGAGCACCTTTTCTCGCTGCCATTGACTGGGTGGTCACACACGCCCAGTCAGGCATACCCAACATTTCTAAATGTGCATTCCGCTCCACCTTCGCCCAAGGTGACCTCTCCAAGTCATTCCCTAACAAACAGTCAACAGGCATGGCGGGCCTCACAGCTACCTGAAGAGTACCAGAGACCCCCCCCACTCAAAGGGAACCTGAGCCACCTTGCAGTGACTCTCTGTGTTGTCAGCGGCAACAACTGGGTAGAATGCTCCAGGGACAACCTGCTCTTGAGACACCATGTGACACTTGACAGCTGTCACACTGGCCCCTGTGTCTCTCAGAGCCTCCACTCTATGGCCATTTATGGTCACCCACTGCCTGTATTTTTTAGTGTTATCAGGCAGCTGGGTCCTGGGGACCACCTCACAGTCTCCTAATAGAACAAGGGACATTTCTGCGGGACCCCACCCACCTTGGGCACCCCTTTCCTCACCCAGGGCTCCACTAGCCATCTGCCGGGGGGCTGCACCAGTGGGTGCTGGTTTTCCATAAAGGCGACACTTGGTATCATTGGCAAAATGGCCCAGTTCACCACATTTGTAGCATCTCGGGGGCCCTCTTTGAACAGGTGGAACTGTTGGGGCCCCTGATGGTTTCTGGGGGGGGGAGGCTGAGAACCTTTCCCTTGGTTCCCTTGGGGATTACTTTGGGGCCTCTTATGGAACTCCCTCTGTTTACCCTTGTCCCCCCCACTCTTCTGCTGGGGACCCTGCCCACTCTTGGATGAGTCTCCTACGTGACCCTTGTGGACCCTGGTACTGACCCAGCGGTCCGCCTCCTCAGCAAGCTTCCTAGGATTAGTCAGCCTACTATCAATCAGGTGCTGGCGTAGCTCAGGAAAACAGTTACTTGACAAGTGGTCCCATGCAATCAAATCAAGCAATCCCTGAAAATCAAAATCCAATGCTCTGCAGAAAAAAGTAACATATTCAACATAGGTACTGTTTGCTATCTTTGTGCAACCCCTGAACCTCTGTCTATACATCTCAGGGGTCAAACCATACTTAGACATCAATGCATCTTTCATGTGGGGATAAGAATTATAGACATCAGAAGGCAAGTCTAGCAGTGTGTCCCGCCCCTCACTAAGGAATCGTCCCCACAACCCCGCCCCCCAATCCTTCTCAGGGACCCGGTGGGAAGACATGGCTACTTCATAGGCCTTGAACCACTGTCCAATATCATCATTTAAAAAAAAATTCCTTCACCACATCTTTAGGGATATAAACTCTAGATTCTACAGGCATTGACGGTGTGCTGCCACCAGAGGGAGCAATTTCTAAACTCTGGGCTTTCAACTCCAACTCCCTCAAAACCTTTTCATGTTCATACTGTAGCTTTTTCTCTTCTAGGGCTAACTTTCTACTTTGCATTTCAAATTCTAACTGCCCACTTAACTTGAGATTGGTCAGCTCCAATTCATGCATCCTACACTTTTCTATCTGCCAACTCCTCTGGAGATAGACTTTTACCAGAAATACTGCTACCGGCAGGGGAAGGGGTTCTCCTTCCTCTTGGACCCACTGGCCTATCCAGCTGCTCTTCTGCATTATCATCATCAGTGGCATTCCTTGCTTCTACCCAGGCCCTCAGCGCCTTGTAGAACTCTGGCTTATTTTTGCATCCAGTAGTGCAAACATTACATTTTTTGCAAAAGAATTTCAGCTGTTGTACTTTTTAGCTTTCCAGTTTCTCTTCTTCCCATTCCCATTCATTATCAACAGAGACTATGGATGCTGCTTTCTCCATGGTGGTTAACTTGGCAGTACTCAAAAATAGAAAGTCCCAAAAAGAAATCTACCAACAAGTATTGGTTGCGTTATGGTCTGCAATCACTAAGTAGTGTTCACCAATCACTGTACATGAGTCACAAATGCAAGTCCAGAATCCTCACCGCTGACCACCAATGTTAGACTTGGGGGTCTCTAGTTGGCACAGGTATGCACTTGTGACAAGTAGGGACCCTCTCCTCTAGTCAGGGTAAGGGGGTACACTCCTATAATAACACCTGCTCATCCCCTTGGTAGCTTGGCACGAGCAGACAGGCTTATCTCAGAGGCAGTGTGCAAAGCATTTGTGAACACATACAGTAACCAAGTGACAACACTACAAATAGACACCACACAGGTTTTATATTAAAAATAAGTATTCTTTATATAGATTTAACACAAGACCATTAAACGACAAAACACCCAATACTGTTACTTTAGATGGTAGAATTTTGCTTAGTTCTCTTAAGTTCTTAAATGCGACACTTTAAGTCAATGTACCTTTTAGATGCGACACGCAGGGCAACGAAAGTGTTGCAACGATGTTGATGCGATGAAGTTTTTGTTGCAAAGAAATAAAGATGTGAAGATCTTCCATATGCGGCACGCTTCTCCGATGTTGTGAGAAGACTTGACTCGATGCTTCAGCTGCAGCGGCGTCACCCTTTACGTGATGCGACGACAGTGGCCTTGACAGCGACACTCTTCTCCGACGTTTTGCGAGACGCTTCTGCTCGATGCGATGTTGCAGCGGTGACACTCCTTTACGCGATGCGACGACAGCAGCTCCGACGGCGGCACGCTTATCTGTGGATGCGAGGCGCTTTTCTTGATGCGGTGCAATGCGACAACTACGATGGCTGCAATGGCGACACGCTTCTTCTTCGATGCGAGACTCTTCTCTTGATGCGGTGCAATACGTCAGCTACGATGGCTGCAATGGTGACACGCTTCTTCGGCGTTGCGAGACACTTCCTGGATGATGCGAGATGCTTCCGCTCGATGCGATGCTGCAGCGGCGACACACTTTACGAGATGCGACGACAACAGCTCCGACGGCGGCACACTTCTCCTTCTTAAATCGCGCTTCCAGCTCCTTGCGACACGCAGTCCCTCAGAAGGCCCAACAACAGCAGCAGGCACTTCCAAAGAACTCTGGGGAGCTGGGGGTGAAGTCTGTTGTTCCTGAGACTTCAGCAGGAGGCAAGCTCTTTTCCAAGCCCTTGGAGATCCTTCACAAGTTGAGCAAAAGTTCCTTTTCCTCTCTTTGGCAGTAAGGCAACCACTGCAGGCCAATCCCCCAGGTTCAGGGATAGTTTCCTCCTCAGCTTCTTCTGGTTCCTCCCTCAGCTGAGGTTCTTCTTGTTTTCCCAAAGTGATCTAAATTCTTGGGATCAGGGTTCCAATATTTATACCCAGAAATCCTTTGTCCTCTGAAGGGAGAGGTGCCTTTGCCCTGTCCAAACCAGTTCCTGAGCACTCTGTTTACCAGACTTCTCCTTTCCTTTCACAGTGCAGGGCAGAAACATTAGACGCCCCACAGGAGATGGAGCCAGCATTGTGGAAGGCAAGTACAGTACTGGAGCACTTTGTTGACAGGATTCCTTCTCTTCATTCACTGTGCAGGGCAGAGACATCAGCCGCTCCCCAGGAGGTGGAGCCAGCATTGTGGAAGGCAGGCACAGCCCTATTCAGGTCCCAGGTGGATGCAGATCTCTCTATTCACCACTGGGACACCTCACCCTGTCTCCTGGAATTCCCCAGCCCTGTCACTCAAACTCCAGACAAAGGAATACACACAGTCTAGCAGAGGCAGGTTTGAATGGTTAGACAAGAAAATACCTACTTTCTAAAAGTGGCATTTTCGAACACAGAATGTTAAAACCAACTTTACTAAAAAATGTATTTTATCATCCTGAGTTCAGGCATACTAAATTCGAATTTCTACCATGTTCTCTGAGTCAGTTAGGATTATAAAATGTAATAACCAAACTGCCCATTCTGGCCTATGGAAAACAGGTAGCCTTGCAATAGTGAACAACAAAAATGGCTGTAATTCACTATTAGAACATGCCACACACACCAGGGCATGTCCTACCTTATCCTTACAATGCACCCTGTCCTTGGGCCTACCATAGGGGTGTCTGTTATGAAGAAAAGGGAAGGTTTAGGGACTGGCAAGTGGGTGCACTTGCCCAGTCAGCATGACAGTACCAGACTGCACGCAGGCCCTGCAATGGCAGACCTTAGACACATGGTTACAGGCTGCTTCTGTGGGTGGCACAACCAGTGCTGCAAGCCCATCATCAGTATTTGGATTACAAGCCCTGGGCACTCCTGGTGCACTGTACTAGGGTCTGACAAGTAAACCAAACCAACCAATCATGGAATCACAAATCACACATCAATTTACAATAGGGAGCACTTGCACTGTGGCACTGGACAGCAGTGGCACAGTGCCCTGAGCAGCTAACATCAGCAAAAAATACAAGAGGCACAGCAAAAAATGGAAGGGAGACTCACGCCAATGTGCCAGGTCTAACACAGACTATATTTGCAAAAGCAACCTCCCACACAACCTATATTTCTTCAACATTGGCTTCTAAAGTGCTCAAACATGGGGCTCCAATAATATTGATCTCTACACAACAACTTAAGTCTACTATTATTTCATATTTTATTGTTTTTTTCTTTTGTCATTTTTATCAAAATTTAGAAGTCAACAATACAACCTTTCATTTCTTTATATCAAAATTCAAAAATTGACATTACACCATGTCTTTTCTTTTTGACATTCTAAATTACAAAAACTGTTACCGGTGAAATTCATATAGCAAAAATTGGAATAAAAGGAAAAATGAAACAGTCCCCTACACTCACACCTCATTCATAAAACTCGCACTCATATCACTAGCATACTATACACTTGCATTCCACGCCCCAGACCAACACTGCATGCACAATTGGTAACAAGCGGGGTGACAACATCCACCCTTGGCTGCTGTGCTGTTGTCTGGGGTGTCACACTTTCTGGCCGACGTACGTGTCAATAGACAGTATTATTGGTCTCCATCTTCATCAGGACCATTTGCTTATGTTTATTTATAATACGGGTGAAGGATTGGGGAATCTAGAAACAGGAGTTGTGGGAGAAGCAGAAGCAGGAATTTAGACATAAATTTATATCTGCATCATTTATGAATCTAACATAGTTTATATGTAACAAAGAGTGAATACTCCTCTCTTTATCCTCGTCACGAGTAACATATCTTAAATTGAAAAGAGTCCTACGCATCATATCAATGATCATATTCTCATTTATATTGGGGGTGTCACTAGGGAAGTAGACATCAAAAACCTGTGCTACACAAATCAACCAATGAGGTGACTTGTTGGATTGACATGGTACATATATAAAAAGAGTGTGGAGTTTAGGCTCTAAAGAAGAGTCACCCATTATTAGTGCTACCATTATACTTTGGAAAAGAAAGTGTAAAATACATTAAACACCAAAACTACCAAATAAACAAAAAAGAGGAATTGTTAAAAAGGTTTGTTAATATAGAAGTCTTAAGTAGATCAGACAGTGGAGACATTGGTGTGACAGCCCACTATTGGGTCTTGGTGTCCACCGTTTTTTATCCATATTGTTTGTTTTCTCCATGTACTTATCCTTCTAGTCACAATGCAAGAGAAAAGATGTACCTTACTGTTTCTTGGAACGATGCTCAACATGGAAGAAATACATGCACAGGAAGAGCTTTCTAATGGTCTATGTCTCCTGACAATCTGCATGTTCCATGGATCTCAGGCTTAAGTATATCTGGGGAATGCATTATATAATAGAATGAGAAAATTCTTAAATTGATAACACTGATAATAATAAAGAGCATATCTTGGGTCTAAACCTTAACATATTGTTATTACCATGGATAAGGCGCTCTATATATGTCCACTTTTCTTTATAGGAAATAGTTATTTTAGGCTCTCTGTGGGGAGTATATTTCAAGTCCTGTTTCTCTCCAAAGAGTCTCTAATAGTCCTAAAATGATGTGTGGAAAAATATTGAGTATATGCAGGGTGATGCAAATGTCTTATAGCAATGGTATTTGAAAGTGAGGAGACAAATCTGATGGTTATTTTCCCTTACCTGCTGTTGCTAGCTTATTGGCGTCTACATCTCTGCTATGTCCAAGTTATGTATTGGGGAACCGTTGCCGGTAGTTGTATAGCTTCTATTATCTGCAGAGAAAGACATGGCTGTCAGGGTCTTAACTGTCACAGAGTTTCTTTGAAGTATGTAGTTTCAACCGCATCTAGCACCACCCACATGGTACTCGCTTACTATTCTCAAACTTGTGCAAGCTGAAAAGAATAAATGTGGGGGATAGAAATACTGAAGAGAAACAATCCTGATCCTTGTAACCTTGTCCTGTGTGAGGAAACTGCTATGTACAAAGGCTTTGGTGAATCTGGGGTGCCTTAGAATAATTACAATACAATCCCCCAATATTCTTCTTCACATTCTGTCCCACCCATCTAACTCTTCTTGCCATCATGACATGTGGGGACAGGAGATGCCCATTCACTAGAGTGTTATTGCACCAATGCTTTACCTTAAGCATAAGGTCTGCTGTGGTCTCCATCTCACTTTGCTTAATAGGTGTTAGAATACCAACTAAGGATGCTGATTTGGGATGGGGAAGTAGATGGAGTGATGTGTCTTCAACCGCCCGTGCGGTGTGCGACCTGTTCAACATAGATAGTTTTGTTTGCTACCCGTGGGCTCGGCTGCACCTAGATGGGTGCCCTCCTGCCCAGAGGCACTTATGACCTCAGAGGTACGATTGAACCCATTCCCACTCAGACCTTCGATAAGGATGATGTGTCATTCTGGCCTCCTGACACAGTATGGCTAGACCTTACCATTGCATCCTCAAGAACAACATAACCATTGCCTGTGAGTGCACCCTGGTCTTTAGGTACAATGACCACGTCCTTGTTATTGGCAGCACATGTCTTGTGACAAAAATATTGATATAACGTTTTCTCAATCCCCTCTAAGCGCAACAAAATGGGTGACCAGCAAACCTTTTAGCAATGTCTTAAACTTTGGGAACAACTTGTCCACGGACTGGTCAATTATACTGTCAACACCCGTTTGTGAGGAAACGCCCACCCATCTTCATGCTGAGGATGCCCCCCCCTCTTCTTTTTAATTGGTGGTTCAACAGGGGGCCTAATGTCTCCAACTAGTGAGACCTCCACAGCCGCTATATGAGTGACAGCAGTGAGGGGCATTTCCCTTAGTGATTTACTGGCCACTGCCTCAGTGTCCTTTTGGGGGAGCAGGCCAAGTTCGCTTCTTGAAGTCTCCAGGGAAAGTCTCCTTTCACAAAACAGTATGAAATCTTGGGGTCAATGAACAAGCTTAAACGGAACTAAAATGTAAAAGTGTGTGTCAATCTCTCAGATCTGAACCAAATGACTAAACCTCACAGTATAAAACTGTGGGCATATCCCTTTACAGGACGAATTCCCTCACTCACCATAGTTGACATGCTTCATCATATGGGAATCTCCTCCCTGAGGAAAAACCTAGTTCCCCAGGGGGCTACAACCTCCTCTCTACGAGGAAGGAGCTCAGGGATGTTTTTGTTAATACACCTAGATGGAATTTACTAAATCCACAGATGATGAGTTAATGATATATGTGAGGAGAGACGCAGCGCAAAGAAAATAGCTAAATGTGCTGGGAGTGCAATTAAAACTAGTTAGAGTGTGTGAAACACAAACTTTATTCTAATACACGCCCTACTAGGATTAAAAATAACAGTGCACCAGCAGTATAGATTTAAACCGCTTTGGTGAGATGGAAAATAGTGGTCGACATGTTTCAGCCTACAGTGATGCGTAATCTTGCTTCAGATGACACGATTACAATTAAACCCGCAGATAAGGGGGGAGCTATTGTATTGATGGACACCACAGCCTATCGTACTGAATGTCTTAGACAATTAGATGATACTCGGTTCTATAAAAAGTTGAGTGAAGATCCCACGAAGAGGCTTGAATTAGAAATCAAAATAGCTGTAGAGGAGGCATACACCAATGGGTGGATTACATCTCATGAATCGACTTTCCTGACTAAGGCGTTCCCAGTTGTACCTTATTTTTACACCTTGCCTAAGGTGCACAAAAATCAAAGGCATCCGCCCGGTCGTCCTATCATCTCAGGATTGGGTTCTTTGTTAGAACCACTCTCAACTTTTGTTGATCACTTTTTAAGACCTTTGGTGTCAGAAATGCCAACTTATTTGAAAGATACTAAGGATGTGCTGCTCCTAGTTGATAACATTGATTTTGATACAGATAAAGATTTTCTCGTCTCCTTTGACGTAGAATCTCTTTATACTTGTATTCCTCAAGACGAGACTCTTGCTGCCATTGAAGTTTTACTACGAGAGAAAGCACCTGATTCCATTACCCCTGTTCCAGTTATCATTAACTGTGCCCGGTTAGCAATGAAAGAGAATTTCTTTAAGTTCGAAGATCAATTCTTTTTGCAGGTATCTGGAACTTCAATGGGGAGCGTTTTCGCTCCCAGCCTAGCTAATCTTTATGTACACATGTTTGAGCAAGAACACATCCTCAACACGAATAATCCTTACAAAGATCATATCCGTCTATGGAGGCGGTATATTGACGATGTGTTTGGAGAGGGGATCTTTCCTCCATTATGGGATTCAAAGAGTGGTTTAATGAGAGGAACACATATTTGAAGTTCACTTGCGAATATAGCAAGACCAATTTACCATTCCTTGATATCATGATTTCCCCTCTAGGAGGTGGTTTGAGTACTGAGCTTTTTAGGAAACCCATAGCTAGGAATTCCTTGTTGGCCTACGATAGTTTCCATTCTCAAGCTTTGAAGGCGAATTTACCATTTGGTCAATTTCTCCGAGTGAAAAGAAATTGTTCCACTTTGGTTAAATATAAAGAACATGCTGAGAATTTGTCAGCTCAACTCGAAACCAGGCAGTATCCTAAAAGACTCATTAAGTATTCTATGAAACGTGCAGCTAACAACAACAGGGCCGCACTACTGGAGCCTTCTAATTCTAAAGAAACCTCAGAAAGTATTACCTGTGTTAACACGTTTTGTAGCTTTTCACACAAGATAAAGAAAAGCATTTTGACAAACTGGAAAATTTTGAATATTGACACTAAACCACTCCCTCGCCCACTTTTCGCCTTCAAGCGAAGTTCAAACATCAAGGACCGGCTAGTACATATCCGTCCACGTGACAAAAGGGATGACACACAAGGCACTCTCTGGGACTTACCACCTGTACGGGGTCATTTTCCTTGTGGCTCCTGTTCGGTTTGTTCCCAGACAACTAATACTTCTGAAATTGAGATAGGCACCTCCAGGCCTTGGGTACTTCTGACTCACACGAACTGTAACAGCGAGAACTTTATTTACATGATTACGTGCCCATGCTCCCTTCGATATGTGGGGATGACCACTCGCAAGGTCAAGACTCGCATCTTGGAGCATAAGAGCACGATCAGATGTAAAAAGACAGCAACTAGGCTGACCAATCATTTTCTATCAGCCCAACATGGCCCACAAGACCTTCGATGGTCAGTCTTAGAAAAACCATTTATCCCCAGACACATTGTTGATATATCCACCTTTCTTTTTAGACGTGAACAATGGTGGGTGCACAAGCTTAAGACCGATCTGTTGGGTCTAAATGACGATATTCCTTGGGTGTCTTTATGAGTCTTTTCAATATAAATTTGGTTATAGCTCTTTGCATTTCTGGATGTAAGGCACTTTGGCTTCATAAAACATACACCTATCGCTAATGATTAAGAGATTCAATGACGCTAGTAGATTGTTTTAATCACTGGAAAGGACCGTAATTTTTTCGTGGAACAATAAAGTTTATTGATTGTAGTCCCCTGTATTGGCTCTCTTTCTCCGGTTTGTTTTATATCCAGATATCAGGGTTGGTTTAATTTTTCCCATGTATATGTTAAAAAGTGATGAGATCACGCTCCGTTACTTAGGAGGCGTTTTTCTCTCTCTATCGGGGCACAATGGGTTTGACATTCTGTTGTACACAGCAGTTGAACGCTGTTGCCTAGAGCTGTGGCCCCTGTTTTTTCTGATTATGCACGCGCAGGGTAAGATACACTGTCTTTCGCATGGCGCATGCGCCATTATACAGTGTCTCTGCCTGACGCATGCGCGACATTCTCCGTTCTGTAACGAGGAACACCGGTTTTCAATTAACGAGTCTCTGCCGACTATATAGTCTGGGGTTACTTGAGGGTTACTCACCTCCGGTCACAGGCTCAATTCGGGCCCGGAGTACCGACGGAGAGGTGAGTGCCCCCAGAGCGAGTCTCTGTTATTTTGCCTGTTTATGCGCGTAACGTGTTCTCGTAACACAGATGCTACGAACAGAGTTTACTTTGGCTCCTCTTTTGCCTTTAATGAAGTGTGCCTTTCATAGGATTAGTTAAGACCTCTTTGTGAACCACGCTCTGTACATAGCAGCGCTGAGGTTTAGATTCTGTGTAAGCTGGTGGTGGGCCAGAATTTATCATTCCTCCACGCAATGCAGGTGGCCACCACACACTATCATCTCTTGATTTTTCGTTTTTTCTTTACTGTTTTATTTTACATATTACTTTGGATTAGATATGGAGGCACTTTGTAATGTTTGTGCTTTCACTCTTGTAGTTACAGTGGTCTCCCCGTTTTTAACACTACCAAACACATAAGGTCTGCCACATGAACAATGTTTTCTTGAGACCTTTGTGATTTTTGATCTAACATTGGTATTTATGTCGTCCTTTTAGAGCGGTGCCCCATCCTGAGCTGTTGCCAGTTTGAGGTGAACTGGTTACCCAGCTGACTGCAGGTAAGCCATGTTTTCATTTTTGAGTGGAATCTGTAATATCTGGACCCTTGACATTTGAATGATAAGAACTAATTATAACGTTGTGTGTTTTCCTTTATAGGTAATGTTGTTTAGAAGAACAGATGACTAATTTAAGATCCTGTTCCAGTATCCTTTTTTGTAAATATCACACACACCTTTTTATGCAGCAGCATCACCAATGGTCCTGATGAAAGCTTTGCCCACGATGGGGCTGTAGGCTGAAACATGTCGACCACTATTTTCCATCTCACCAAAGCGGTTTAAATCTATACTGCTGGTGCACTGTTATTTTTAATCCTAGTAGGGCGTGTATTAGAATAAAGTTCATGTTTCACACACTCGAACTAGTTTTAATTGCACTCCCAGCACATTTAGCTATTTTCTTTGCGCTGCGTCCCTCCTCACATATATCATTAACTCATCATCTGTGGATTTAGTAAATTCCATCTAGGTGTATAAACAAAAACATCCCTGAGCTCCTTCCTCGTAGAGAGGAGGTTGTAGCCCCCTGGGGAACTAGGTTTTTCCTCAGGGAGGAGATTCCCATATGATGGAGCATGTCACCTATGGTGAGTGAGGGAATTCGTCCTGTAAAGGGATATGCCCACAGTTTTATACTGTGAGGTTTAGTCATTTGGTTCAGATCTGAGAGATTGACACACACTTTTACATTTTAGTTCCGTTTAAGCTTGTTCATTTACCCCAAGATTTCATACTGTTTTGTGATTACTGTTATGGGAAATAAATCTTGTTGTGGTCATTAAAAGTTCCCTTAGACCCCCAGTTTCGAACTGTATTGTTGATTAGTAAAGTCTCCTTTCAGTCAAGACAATTTCTTTAGAAATGACACTTGCTGCCCTCACCAGCAAGGAGTCTATAGTAATGATTCTGTCTCCCCCCAGCTTCCTTTTACCCTTAGTGAGCCTCGTATAACAGGAATGCAGAGTTGATGACCTTTATCTTACAGGAGAAAGAAGGGTAGCCTCTGTCAGTCTAAGATGGGCTAAGGTGGGTTAAGACACGCCCGTCTTGCCCTGGTCTTTGCCCGGACCCGCCCACGTACCGCACTGCAGGATGCTTCGGATGTTTTTATGGCACACCTGCGTCCAGAAATGGCCTTGACGGCTAGAGAAGCTGGGGGATGGGGTCCTACCCCAGCAAGTACGGCTGCTCCCTGCAGGCAACAAAGACTGTAGCCATAATGTGAAACTCCTGGGCTGCAGGATGCCTCCGATGTTTTTCATGGCGCTCCTGCTCCCGGAAGTGATGTAAATAAAAATAAAGGTTTATTCAGTAAAAGATGTTCAGAGTCTGGAGCTTGTGCCTTTAAACAGTCTCCCTCCAAAGAATATTTTGGGTTTGTGTGGGACTGCTGCCGCTGCGCTCTGCTGGTCACCTCTTGCCAGCTGGGTTGTTCTCTGCATTACCCTCGGGAGATCAAAATACACACCCTGCGTCATCTGCCTCAGTAAATCTAATTAAGAAAATTGCCCTTTACCTTTGCACGTGATAGTGATTGTGTTTTAACGAGTTTAGGAAGTGCACCACAAAATATAGTGTTTTTTCCCACTATTCTCCCTCTATAGTGTCTTAGGTCAAGGCTCTGAACAAAGGCCGTGACTACTCATTCTGTCACGTCTTTTTCCCTCTGGTCAGAGTCCGCAGTCTGCAGAGTCCCGCTGGTCGCCAATCTCTCTCTCTTCCCAATGTCCTCCATCCGAGCTTCTCCAGCCGACTCTGCTCTCCTCTCTCAGGTCTACTTGTAGCCCTCTTCCGCCGTGTTGTCTCCGTAGATCTCTCTCCTCTTACTCACACCTTTCTTTATTGAACAACTTGATTATTGACACAATATGTTGTTTTTCAAATAATTGATTTTGTGAAAAATGGATACAGCCTGAAAATTGAGGCACAATATTTCATATGTTGTAACTCTTATTTGAATATGATGTTCATTTGCTGAAATAAGTAAACATAACTATATCAGATTAAAGAACTCATGAGTCTAGCGCAGGGCCATTACTCAGTTTATCTGTGTTCTTTTTTGAATCATGGTTGTACATGTGCTGCAGGCAGACTGCAATCCATAACAAATGCAAATATCGCCACAATTCCATTGCCTGTCCCAACATGCTGTCCCTCAGCAGTAGCAACTCCCTTGAAGGAGTCATCATGTGATGAACAAGTGGCTGCTCGTTTCATGCAGGCTCCTAAGCGATTGTTCTTTAGTGGAAGGCCTATACACTCTTGTGGCTCTTCCCTCTAAACGTCAGTTTCTTTGCCTCTTTGACTAGTGGCAATTCAGGATATAGTGGTTTTATTGACTTAGGGAGCTATTATGAGTTGTGCAGGTGGCCCACAGACCACTGACGCAGTGGAGACTCACTCTTCCCCCTGCCCAGTAGAGAACCACTGACCTAATCCAGAAATCCCTGCTTGCTTGGGGACTGTTTTGGCAAAATTGCATCAGATGAAGTAGCCGGAGCAGTTTAATCAAAACTGCATTCTCAGTAGGCCACTATATAACTAAGGTTGGATAAGAAATAAATGGGCCTGTAATCCTGGGTGTTTTCCCCTTGGGGATGGATGGCATCCTGCCTGAATCCATCAGGAGTTGCATGGCAGTCCCGGGCAGGAAGTAAATATGCGTCTGAAGGCCTGCTCAACAGAGTATGGTCAATCTGATGCCTTGACTCTGTGGCTCCATGGCAGATAGACTGCCTGATCATAAGTGTACTGTCCCAGAGCCAACCAGCCTGTGCTGTCAGAAACCCAGCAGGTGGCCTGCCTCAAATGAGGCAGAGAAACTGGGCCTGGCAGTGTGGGAGCCGTGCCAATTTACAGCCAGGATCCTCCCCCACCAAGCCGAAAATGAGGCCCTCTGTACACAGTCTCCTCTCCACAATTTCTTGTTCAACTAGCACTTTACAGCCAGAACCTGTTGCCCAAGCCATTATAAACCATTATACAAATAAATAAATAAATATGAAAATCGATAAGAAGAAAAATATTGCATAAAATCATGGCTACATAATGTCAAAGTGGTAATATTTAAAATGTCTTTGGTTAGCTATATGAAGACAGATCTTTTTTAATGCAGGATAGGGTAGAGAAAGCTGAGCTAAAGTTAGGCAGAAAACATGTTGAGATACATGGGATGAAGATGTGCCTACAGCAAAAAAACAGAGTTAAAAAACTATAGGGAGCTAAAAAGATACAACAGGCCCAAAATGACTTCACGCTGAGATATAGGCACAGCTGGCAACACTGACAGATGAATTGGAGAATCCTTTTATTACCATAATCACATCTGGGAAAGCACTGGAATTATGTGACTTGGCCAACTTTCCTTTCAATGTACAATTCAGCAAACATTCCCTGCTCCCAAAATCTTCACCGTATTGTTACATTTTTTTATTTTTTAGTTTAGGGAGTTTGTAATAATTCAAAACAAGCTGATCAGGAGGCCTTAATATCTAGAAGGAAGCTATAGAAGTCTCTCGGGTAACAAGGCGGAGAAGCCTCTATCACTCCTTCTTTGCCCAATACATTGCACCTTGGCATATTTGATCATGAATACGGATGAACATCAACAGATAACTGAATGACACAAGGACAGAGTGCTCCGTGACCAGCTCCTTCAGACTGAGCTGCAATGACGGTTTGGCCCCTTCCCCCACTGCTCAAGACACCTCACCAAGCAGCTGCATTGCTTGTCGACCTAGACCTCTTCACCTTCATTGTCTATGATGGTTGTGATTCACATGGGAGAACCCCAAGGCCTGGCCTCCTTGAGATCTCTGAAATAACAGTGTTGCTTCTCGGCCCCGTCCCAACCCAGTGGGAGGGATGGCTGGCAGCATCTCGTCGCTTAGTCTTACCTGAAAAGGGCAGTCACTGGGTTGAATCTCATTGAAAAAGCATCATGGGTTCCCGGGTCGCTTGTTGACGTAACTTATTATTGCACGCCCACGTGCTGCTCAACTGCCATTCCAGTGGTTCTTTACTTTGTCGTGTTCGTGCGGTAGTGGAATGCACTGGGTAGTCATCTGCAGACTGGAGTGGAAATATCACTCTGCACATGGGGAGCCTTGTGGATGCTGTGAACACGGGAATAAGAAGAATGCTTTATGTATTCGGGCCATGGTGATATGAGAGCGTCAATAATGCTTTACATAGTGATGGACTGACAACACATCACTTTGCACAATGAATAGTTTCCCCAAGGCTGCACCAGTCAATTGATGAACAGCTGTGTTGCCTAGATTCCGAAAGTGAACAAGGGTAATAATTTACGTGCACCTATCCTAGAACTCTGGTCAGATTGCTGACGTCCTGAGCATCTACTTGACACAATAAGACTCGGCTGGCCAACGAGGAGCCCTGGCATGTTTGGGCATCAGTGGTCACCTGTGGCAGGCTGGTACATAAATGCTGATGTGCTCTTAAATGGCACAGGATTAGTTAGACATTATGTTCTAGCACCGTATACAAACCCCAGCATGGACTTTTCCAAGGCACTGTATATGGCACTGTTGGGATCTAAAATGGTGTCTCGTGGGGTTCCCTGCATGGAACTTTGGTGGGGATCGGAGCCGCAGTTGCTGCCAGGGGTCGTGAGATGACAGACGGAATAAAGAGGAGGCACAGTACTTTTGTGTGACTTGCTTCTTTTCAGTGGCGACGAGCTGTCTGTTGTCTCCAACGTCCCTCCCTGCTGACATCGCGTTTGGCGTTGCAACATCTGTGGACTCCAGCGATCTGCCTACCGGTTCCCTGTGGGTCTGGGTCCTGACTGAAGGCCATGTCTTGGTGTACCATGCACTGCGGTCTTTCCCCGGTGATTTGGCGTTGTCCTGGAGGTCGTGTTCCCGTGTTGAGCACCACAGAGATTTAGGAAGCAGCCAACTGCATCACTGGGTGAAGTGGCCCTTTCGAGGATCGGCACAGGAGGGGGTGCGCGAGCAAGATAGCCTTCAGTTGCCTAGCAACCAGTCGCGGATTCAAAGTTGGTGTTTGGGAGCATCTACACGCACGCCACGCAACATCGACTCCATTTTGTCTCCTCCTGTTTACTCGGCGTTTGGGCTGCTGCATTGGAAGAAAGGTCAGCTACGCGTACTCGTTGATGCACACACCTTTGAACGGTAACTGTATTTAATTGATGTGCTTTCATTTCGGTGACACACACACCTTAACCTTTAGTGTAAATACTTTGCACAGAGCAATTAAAAGTGCAACGCGCATTCGGTGATGCGCACACCTTGGAATCCGCATTTTGTGGTATAATGAACTTATGTGCGCACATTTCGGTGGTATTCACACCTTAATACGGCAAAAAAAACCATGCTTTAATACATTCACTATTGTCATTGTATTGTTATCGTTTTGGGCAGAAAAGAAAAGTTTGTGGGAGTTTGACATCTTATTTTCTTTCTTTCAAATGTTTACAATGTTAACATCAAGTAAAGCAAGCACAGTGGCATATTGAATTTTTGCTCATAGTACTTTATCTTGTAATAGTCTTGGTGTGAGGCAGCAACTCACCCATGCACGGTCACCTAATGGATTGAATTTTAGCACCAGCACCTTTTCTCCAATCAGCAGGCACTCCCCCATTGAATTGGCAACAATGGAAGGACACATTCAATGCCTATTTGGAAGACATTGATGGGGACACATTCACTCCGAAAAAGAAAAAAACACTTTTAATTTACAATTTCGGTTCTGAAGGAAGGAACATTTTAAAGACTTTACCTCTAGAAGTAGTGGGGACCCGTGTTTGTGGTGGGGATGATGGAGATTCTATTATGATTGATGATTACGTATCCATCATTAAAACGTGCTCATATTCCTGGTGAATCCATTGATGATTTTGTTGATGCACCTAAACTTTAGCTGACACTTGCAACTGCAGGGAATTTAGGGATGAAATCATCTGTGATCAATTAACTAGGAGAACATGTAATAGGAAAATCCAGGAAAAGCTGTTATCCTCTGAAGACCCTGATCTGGAAACTGCCCTCACTCTTGCTAGAAGTATCGAACATGTTCAGCTTTGCATGTAGGAAATGAGTGGAACTGCACAATCTGGGGAAATCAAACAACTTAGTGTGAAGCACTATGTCAAACCCTTGAAGCGGACCAGTACTGGTTCGGAGCGGAATCCAGAAACAGGATCATCTGGAACCAGTACTGAGAAGGCATAACTCTCAAGTTTCTGTTGCGGGAGCAAACCACATCTTGGAAATGCTAAGTTATGTTTTGCCCTAATTCAAACATGTTATAAGTGTGGAAAAAAGGGCACTTTGCGCGGATGTGTAAGGCTACCTTAGCACAGAAGATTACTGCGCAAACTATCAAAACCCTTTGAGGAAGACCTTGATGACTCAGATAATGAGAACAACGTGTTACTAATGTTGTCTTCTTCATCCATACACGTGGATGGTGTGGTAGAAATAGCATCCATGGTGGGATCACGTAAGAGAAAATCTCCAGCTTGTGTCAATAGCAAGAAGATTAATTTCTTAGCTGATTTGGGTTACCCGTTTGCGCTTATTAATGCCAAGGATTTTGATGGGTTCGAGGACATTCAATTGCACCAATCAAACATAAAAATGTTTGCTTAGAGGGGCAAGAAGGTGGAGGTCCTAGGGAAATTTGAGGCTGATTTGGAATTTGGTGGAAATTTTGCGGCTGCATGGTTGGGGAAATTTTGCGTAGGTGTGGTATGTTGGTAGTCCCAGGGTGCATGCGAAGGAAGATTTTGGAATTAGCTGATAAAGGGAATCTGGAAATTCAAGCGATGAAACATGGGATCAGGGAGGATTTCTGATGGCCTGGTTTAGATAAGGCCATCAAACATTAAGTTTGAGACTGCTGCATTTGTGTCCTGAGCGATAAGTCATAAGTTACATATCCTTCTCCTTTTGACCTAATTGCCGTAAAAAACTCACCTTGGTGCAAACTTGCATTTGATGTGCAGGACCTTTTGGTGTCACAGGTAGCTCACTGAAGTATGCTTTGGTCTTAGTGGACTATATGACAAAAACGGCCAGAAGTGAAGTTTGTGGATAGCGTGAGTTCTGCTGTGGTCATTAGTTTTTTCAGGGAAGTTTTTCTCAGAGATGGATTCCTTGAGGATCTGGTGACTGACAATGGCACATAATTGGTGTCTAGAGAGATGGAGAACTTTTCAAGGAAAATGGCATCAAACACATCCTCAAATCTCTTTATCAACCTCATAGTAATGGTTTAGTGGAAGGGATGAACCGGGTTATCACGGACCAGTTGCAACTGGCCCCTGTGAATGGATTGCATTGGAGGTTGGTATTCGCAGATATGTTGTGGGCGTATTCCACACATCAGTACCAGCATGTCCCTATTTACACTACTCGGGGCAGATGGCAGGTTCCAAGCTGAACAAGGATTGGATGTCCAGGAAAATTGTCAACCTGGGGAAAATGGGAAGAGTGGTTAATGTGAGAGCTGCGGTACCAAAGAAGTATAACACTGTGGCTGATAGAGTTTCTCCTTTTCGTGTTGGTGATTGGGTGAGAATCAAAAGGCTAGGTTTTCTTCACAAAGGGTCATCAAGGTTTTCTGCAGCTATTCGAGTGAAGGAGATGAAAGATCATGTGGTGGTGTTGAAAAATGGGAAAACATAGAATAAGTATGCGATCTCTGTGGTGCCTGAATCCAAAGTGGGTTGGGTTATGTGAATGACAAGATGGGTGTGCATACTGATTGTACTTGTGTTCCCAATAGAAGGGATTCATCCAGGGTGAGAACTGCTCCTGCCAAATGTCAGGATTATATTATGTGTTAGCTTCCTCAATTCTTGTATCATTCAAATGATATGGCAAATTTTATCCTGCCAACTTATTTTGTTCTATATCTCTCAATTTTGTGTTTCTTGTGTCACTGCTACTTCTGTTCTGCCAACTCAATAATGTTGTATTTTGCAATGTTGTGTACATTTACCTGTTGTCATTTGTGAAGGAAGGGGGGTGTGTTGGCATCTAGAATGCTGTCTCGTGGGGTTCCCTGTGTGGAATTTTAGTGGGGATCGGCGCACCAGTTGCTTCCGGGGGTCGTGAGACGACGGACGGGATAAACAGGAGGCACAGTACCTTTGTGTAACTTGCTTCTTTTCAGGCACACACAATGTATCAGATTTTTTTATAAGCATGTGCTTTCGCCCAGTAACCTGTGTCGGGCACCCATATTTCTGAAAGGGCTGTCCATGTTTTTTCTGTGGTGACTTATTCCTCCTGTGTACACGGAAAGACCATGGTGATTTGACTGAACCCTATGATTTCCCTTCTGTGCTCCCTGTGAATCCTTTAGCTTTTTTAGCCCATATGTTTGAAGAACTGTTATGTAAAATTCTCCCTTTGATCCCCTTCTTTCTTTATTGTTTTTGAGAGAAGTCGTCTATATTCGCAAGCGACTCTCTTGTTAGATACTTTCTCTCTGTGCAACGTGGGGCTGTTATGAAAATATTTTCCTGCTCTGCTTTTGGAAGACTCTCCAGCTCTGGCTATAAATACTAACCCTCATTAACTTGTTACCTGGAGTCATCAGACTGGTAAAATGACTTTTTTTTTTTATTACAACTCAATCTAATTTTTTCGCACTTGCCACTCATTGCATGGTCTCTTATCAAAGGTCACCAAGTTGTATATCTTAGTGTAAAATCTTGTCCGTTTATTTTTATGAGCCCCACAACTTTCCCTCCTATTTTTAAGATGGAAAATCCAGTGACCCAACACAAAATAATGGGGTCGCATTGCAGAATGTGATGAAGGGCCTCCAGACAGCCTTTAACTCGCAAATATTTATTGGCCTTGGGCTGAATGGCCTTCCCTTGAATTAGTGGTACCACCTGGAGAGTTGCTCCCCTCGCGCCCCATGGCGGTAGTGACGGACCTGTGTTACGCGCGCCTCGTGGCAGAATCCCGCAGTAGTGGCTGATTTCCTTTGAACTAAGCAAAATGTCCGACGAATTGTTTGTTCCGTCTACACAAGTAAACTGCGTTTAGCAGTAAACCTACAAAAGACCACAAGGTGGCAGACTATCCAAACGCAAACGTTCCTTTAAATGAGTTCTGTTGAACATCATAGAGGCTTCTTCAAATACGAGGTGCCTACCTGAGAGGACTATGGGAATCTATTTTCTCTAAAAATGCATTTATTTACAAAACAGATATGCTCAGGGCAAAAGATAACCGAAATGCATCCTAAAACATACATACGAAAAAATACGGTGTCGAAAGCGTTAACCTGGTGATACACAAAAATCCTGCAGCAGTAATTGACGGTGCAGCACACATTAGAGAACACATTACGAAAAGGAGACTCTAGTTTATAGGAACAACCAAACATTGGACCCTATAAACACATTTATTGAGCAACAAAAACGAAATGCAATTGTTCTGTCAGTTTCCCTCTTGATTTGCAATATGTAATTTGGCTCCTGAATTCATGCTTTCAACTCTATTGAATTATGCGAAAATAACTGTTTTCTTCCTGGGCAGTTTTGCGTGAAATTGTTTACTTTTGTCAATTCTGCATTTTTTACAAAAATCAATCGGACGAAAGAGTGTTATTTACCAAGTGAGCCTTTAAGTGCAGTACATTTTTCAGTGTACATTTTTCTCAAAAGAAAACGAGAGGGAATGAGAAGTGGAATCTCTTCTACCTCCTTTTGCTGTATTTCTGAAAATCTATTTTTATTCAAATTTAACCTATATAAATGAGTCAAAACAGTCGATGTTTTTTTTCAGAGCAAAAGGCTAGTCACATATACGATGGAGTTAAAATGTGCAATATGAAGCTTTTGTGGACATATTTTTAGGTCCGTTGTGGTTATGTGACCTTTCTTCTGCATAAACCCTTTGTGTTGGTACCAGTAATTTTCTGATCCTTTCCTGGAATCGCAAACCAATTTGCCATAACCTTATCAATATCCGTAACTGTAACATTTTCAATAAGAATGACAGACACAGCCAACATTTTAAGGAGTTCATATAATGAATACTAACGGAAAATACATGAAATATGCCATCAATAAAGATATCAGCAAGGCTTGTAAATTATAATTACAAAGTAAATTAGTAAAGTTCTATGGAAATTCCAGCATAGAAATAGAAATTCCAGCAAATGGAAATATGCCGCCACTTCAGCCCCAGAGGCTGGAAGGTAAGAGCAAACACATTTCTACCTGCTTAACCTACACATACTCAGCTAACATCTGGCAGTAAAGCTGGAAGGTAAGAGCAAACACATTTCTACCTGCTTAACCTACACATACTCAGCTAACATCTGGCAGTACACGTTATAATTATAAAAACTCTCATGATGCGAGGCGTGTGAAATTTTGTTTTCAGGCATTGTTTTACTGACAATCAATTTAATTGTGGTGTTTACCGGAGTCCGAGAGATATCTCCACCTAGTAGATAGTTGTCCAACATTCACCCAACCTTAGAAACAGAAATGGGAACTGCCAACAAAAAAAATAGGAATTTGCAGCATTGCTGTGCCATGTTAGCTTAAATCAGATCAAGGAAATAGATTGTAATGTCAGAATGAAGCAATTAGTCCTCTGCTCTCAACCATATTGTCTCTACCTTATCTCACAGCTATTGTGGTTTTTATTCTACATCATCTGGAGGCCTAATTTATAACGTCCTCTGACCATTACCCTACCCCTCTGTTTGTCTTATTGAACGTTTGTTAGTGATTTGTGTAAGTGAGTTCCCTTTGGAATTGTGCTGACCTCAAGGAGGCTCGTCATTGTCGGTCAGATACTCATCAGATTCTACATCGATGCTTTCAAGGTATGTCCACTCCAGACTTGAGTACTTTAGATTGGCCTTTCTCTCTCTTTTAGGTCATTTGGCGAGTTGTCAAATCTATTTTCTTGTTCATGATGTCAGTATTTTCCTAGTCATCAACGGCGCCTTTTGGCTTGTATCTTTAGCCATCCTCGGCTCAGTCGTGATCCTGAGAAATGCTTGTGATTTCTGGCTCTAATGAGGCTGATTCACTTTCAGAAGTGGAACCTTCTTTGGCCGTCCTACTCTCTGATTCCTGCGACCTTGCCTCAGGCAGGGTTGCTTCAGGTCTCCTCCAGTTTTCACTGTATCTGTGAATGTGTATTCTTAACCCAGTGGTCGGGATGCAGTTGCCATAGGAATGACAACAGCATCGCCTGCCTCTTGTTCCCATTGATGCTTTGCTGTTCGAGACTATGAACCCTCATAGTGGTCTTCCTCTCCTTGGAAGCTTCCAAAATTTCGAAACTAGGGTGACTTGAGGAATAGGTGGATATTAATTGCTCTTTCTCCTCTTCTTGTCTTGCTCTCTTGGTATGTGAGGCATGTATCGAGTTCGGCAAATAAGCACACTTGACAGCAGTGTTGGTGACCAGGATAACCTTGTATAGGCCTCTCCACTGCTCCTTCAGACAAGAGTTGTGGATGTGCTTCTTTATGTGAATCCAATCGCCGGGGTTCAAATCTTGCCCTGGAGACTCTCAGAAAGCTGGCGTATCAGCCTCAACCTAACGCACCACATCAGCCAATCCCGTGCAGTATTCAATAATCAGCTCATCAGTTATATTCACAAGAGTAGCAGCTGGAACAGAACAAATTTACATTGCTCTTCCCATCAACACCTCAGGATGAGACAATCCTGTTAATCTTCCTGGGGTTCTTCTTTGAATGCTAATTAATACCAGAGGAAGTGCATCGTGCCATTGAAGTGGTATAGAGGCGCAGGCCTTCGTCAATTTAGCATTGATCATCCTATTCTGTCTCTCTACGATGCCTGAAGCTTCGGGGCTATAACTGCAATGGGACCTCTGGTCTATCCCTAATGCTGTGCATAGTAACTGCATTACCTCATTTTTGAAGTTACTTCTTTCATCTGATTCATCAAATCATGGTATCAACTTTTGCAACAATAGCTTAGTGACTGTCAGACAGTCACATCTCCTGATGGGATATGCCTCAACCAAGCCGTAAAATAAGCATACAGTCACAAGGATGTATCTCAATTGGTTACATTGGGTATCTCCACGAAATTGACCTGGAGACGGTTGAAGAGACCATCAGACTTCCCTACGTAGCTCATGGTCCCTACAACCTTTTTTCCCACATTTTGTTTTGGCAAGTAGTACAACCTTGGCACAGGCTGTCTGCCATTGATCACAAATGGGGATTGTACCAATATTGGTTAAATGTAGATACCATCCCGTCTCTGCCCACATGTGTTGGATCATGCAAATGTCATACCATGGCAGGTAACATAGAGTCCCGGAGCACTGGCTTTCCATTACTGGACACCCAAATGTCACTGGCATCCCTTACACATCTCATCTTCTCCCATTTGGACTTCTCAACTTCTGGGGCATTGCTTTGTAATTCTGTCAGTTCATTGAAAGTGTGTCCAGTGTTGAAAAGCATATTTGACACAGTTTCTCCTTCTCCATTGCAAGGCTCATCCATGTGAAAAGTGCTGGCCTGCAGAGCACAATATCGGGCGATCCCGTCCGCATAGCGGTTGCCTCTGGTGACAAAATCATTGCCACTCTTGTGCGCAGCACACTTCACCACTGAGATTTCTTTAGCCAATCGTAGGGCTTCTAATAGATTAGAGACCCATATCCCATTTCTGCTGGGTACCCCGCAGAGGTCATAAATCTTCTTTGTGAGCACAACTGCACAAAGTCATGCACAACCCTGAATCCATACTGGCTCTCATTATAAATGGTAACTCATGAGCCTTCCAAATTACAACAGTCTCTGGTAAGGGCAATCAGTTCAGCCATTTGTGCAGATGTTACATTGTGCAGGTAGGATGATTCCAAACCCCCACTTAGGGTGCACACTGCATAGGCAGCTCTTAGAATGCCACACTGATCTCTCAGACAAGACCCAGCAACAAAAAGGTTATGATCAGATTCAGAAATGGGTACATCCAGTATGTTGGGTCTTTGTTTTGTGCATAACTCGGTAACACTCACCCAGTCATTGTCAAAGTTTCCCTCCTCATCTCCCTCTTGAATTGGCAATAGAGAAGCAGAGTTTAGGGTGTTACATCTTCAGCAACCCACTTCCTTATCTGATGGCCTCCCAAGTACATGACTTCCTTTTGACAATACTGTAATTTTTTTGGGAAACTTTGTGCCCATTCTCAGCCAAGTGGTTGAGCAGAGCAATAGTGTCTTGCCTACAGGTTTCCTTTGTCACCGATGCAATCAGAAGGTCATCAATGTACTGGATTAGGATCGAGATTCTTTTTAAGCATTTGATTGAAATAGGAAGGACTTTCAGTGTACCCTTGAGGAACGCAATAGCACACAAGAGCCTTCTCGTGGAACCAAAACGTGAAGAGAAACTGTCTCTCTTTGTGAAGTGGAACTGAGAAGAACACCTGGCAAATGTCAATGACCATGAACCATTTGGCTTCATGGGGAATTTGGAACAATATCATGGTAGGGTTAATTCCACAGTATAGCATGGACCAACTATTTGATTTATTTTCCACAGGTCCTGCACTTTCCTCAAGTTGTTGTTGGCTTTTGGTAAGGCCACCATTGGAGAGTTACATAAACTCCCAATGACTTCTTTTAGACTTCCCTATTCTATGATGCTCTCGATGACAGGGGTGATTCCTGCAATGGCCTCTGGGGACATCTTGTAAAGATGTGTTTGAGGAAAATCTGTATTGGGCTGAAGGGTTATCTTTAGGGGTTTGGCACCTTGAATCAATCCAATCTCTCTCCCTGTAAAATCTCAACGTCCGCTCTGACTGTCTTTTTCAAATCAATGGGTAGGTCCACATGGTTAATGACCGGATACAACCTGACAACAGGTTCTGGTGTTTGTAGCTTGAACTCTGCATCTGCTGGTTGGGTCTCAATCCCAACTCCATCTGCATACAGTAAATAATGCAGTTGAGTTTGCAAATGAGATCCCTTCCCAGCAAGTTTAGGGAACTCAAACCATACGCAACAACCTGAAGTTGTTATTTAATTTCTCCAACTTTTAGAGGGACTGGGGCCGTAGTCTGATTGGTACACTAGTGATCTGTAACTCCTTCAACTTGGATGTCTTTTCCTGAGAGGGGTAGCTTTGGGACCTCAACTGTTCAAACAGTAGAGAGAGTGGCTCCTGTGTCTATCAAGAAAGATACATTATGACCATTGACCTCTATCTAAATATGGTCTACTCTGGTCCACTCTAAGACTATGCAAGTGCCCACTTGTCCTCTCCTCTGACACTGTCATTGGGCTTGGTCAATATTTGTGGAACTCTTGAACATCATAGGAACAGGACCAATCCTGGGACACAAATGGATTTTGGGGAATGCTGTTTGCTCTCATTTGCACAGGTCTAGAGGATTTTTGCCACTTATCAGATTTAGGAAACTTTGGCATGGGGCTCTGAGTATCTGGGGAAGCTTTGCAGCACCATGACATTCACAGATTGGGCATCAATCATTGCTTGATCAGGATTGTAGTGACACTCCCACTTCCAATGCCCAGTCTTGCTGCAGATGAGGCAAGGGGTAACCTTTAGGACACTTATGCTAGTTCTGGGTGTATTGCCTCGACCTCTCCCTATTCCTATACCCTCCATATCCCTGCATACTTATCTCAATACTTATCCAAATACTGGGGTTAATTTCAGGACCTTGAAGTGATACCTTAAGTTCCTTCATACCTCTATTCAGTGTTAATTGGGGCTGGACGATCACAAACATTTCCTTGAGTCCTTTGCGATTGGCTTCTACAATGTCGCTGCAATATTTTACATACTGCAGGATCTCATCAAGGGGTTTACTCTGCCAACAAATAACACCTTGGATGATCTGGTTGCTGATTTCGGGTCTTAGTCCATGCACAAAGGAGGCAAGGAGTCCTCCCATGTTATCTCCAAGCGGATCATTTAGTCCGCTCTACTCCCTATACACCTTCATCAACCTCTCAAAGTATGCATGCACAAACTCTTTCTAGATTCTTGAGAGGTTTGGAAAATCTTGAGCCAATTCGTTTTCTTTTGGGGAGACTTAGTTTTTAAGTGTTTTATGACTGCCTCATATTTGGTCTTTGCCAAGAGTGAAGGTACATTTGTTCCTGGTACCCTAGGAATTATCCAATCCACTGCTCTCTTACCTTCTGCCCATAGGTCCTTTGGCACCGCCACTTCGAACAACACATACACATCCTCCCACAAGATCTTCGAAATGGTCACAAGCTGGTTCATCTGCATTTACCACTCATCAGGATTTTCCCTTAGGTAGATAATTTGTAAAGTGGAAGAGATGTGTCCAGGACCACAGGACATGTATATATGCTCACCCCCATACTTTTCCAGGGGGTATTCCCTTACTGAATCTCATGCAGCTTCTCGCTCATCTTGCTTATCAACTTCTTTCTTTCGCTTCACCAATTACTTTCCTTCTTGGGTCAGATTTATCTAAACTTCTCGGTCTCACGCCAATCCCTAATGTTCTCAATCAACTCTCTTAGGTAATGTTTTCATCCCTCCCAGCTTTAATAATTTAAATTCCTTCTCACCCATCATCATCCTGGAATTCTTCTCTGTTCTGTGTACAATCATCTCTGCTTTTATCTGTCACCTTCTCCATTCTCACTAGCACCTCTATTTGTACTCGCGCGGCTTCCTTGCTAATGTAAAGCAATTCGATCTCCTTGTAATCCATACTTACACTACCATTAACGATTTCATCAAACTCAGCTTTCAGCAGGGCTGCATTAAGTCTCTGTGGAATAAGTTCTGTACTTGATGGGTTGCCTGGTTGAGTTGCAATAGTCATTTGACCTCCTGCCGTAGAACTTGTTGAAACCTCTCTTTTTGGAGGGCCTCTCTTTGCTGGGCAGTGTTGTGGATCCTGGGAACACTTGAAAGGGTCTGACTTGGAGGAGTGCTAGAAACTGTCTTGGCAGGGGAAGAGTTTGAGGCACCCTGCAACAATGGTGCACTTGTTGAGGGCTGGACAGGGGGTATAATGATGGTTTCTGTTTAACGTGGGTGAACGAGCTTCTGTTGGGGTTTTAGTGTCTGTCCTAGTCTCAGGTGCTGCCGGTTCTATAGCAAGCAGTGTGGCTGTTGAGTTATATGAGAGGTGGTCTTATGCTGAGGAGCTCATCCATGAAGGTGTCCTCCTCACTCTCTGCTTCTGACTGGTTTTTTGATTTCCCCTTCCCCCCAGGCTTTTGCTTTGCTATTTCTTCATCTCTATGAAAGGGTAAGCCCCAATGGTCTCAATTACTCCCCTCTATCTTTTTTTGTCTCTCACCACCCTGTGTGCTTAACCATGAATATGCCTTATTGCAGACCTTTTATGCACACTTCTTCCTTTTCTTTTCACTTGCCAACTGTTCCCAAAGATTTAAAGCCTCATACTGTGTGGGTCTGGGCTGAGGTCTCAAATCGAACATCCTCGATTTCAAATTTTTTATTCTGGGAATATGGAAAGTCCAGCCTGCTGGGAATCATAATTCTCCATCATTGGATGTATATTTGTGCCTTTGACCAAGCCACATGCACGTGTGTAACCCTTTCTTTGCTGCCATTTTCCTAGCTGGTGTAACTTTGGGCATACATTTCTCTTCTCCTTGTTCACGTCTTTCTCTTTCTTTAAAAAGGGTTTTCGCATGCTAATGAATTCTCAATCACTCTTTGTTCCAATCTCACACTCTCCTCGTGCTACTGTGTTCACGATCTGCCTGCCTATACCAGCTAGTCTCTGCCAAAAGTCTCACTATCGCAGCGCGGCTATGGCGTTCACCGGCAAATCCCTGCACAGCAACAAAATGATGCAACACCTGAATACTACCAAGACTTCCTGAACCACTACAGTTCGTCAGGTGTGGGCTTCATCTAGAGGGAAATGTCTATGACAGCAAGAAGACTACCTACTCTCACGCAACAGTAGATTCTAGACAAGTGGGAATCACTGCACTCAGTGCGCTCACTCCTGTGCACTAAGGAATGAACTACATTCGTACAATAGAAAAGGTTACACCCCTATCTGGGTGTGACTGATGGTGCCTCACAGTAACCTCACTTTAGCAGACCACTTCAATGATTTAGCAGTCTAACTTGAGGAACATCTCTCCAACTATATGCCATACATATATCAACTATGTGAAAAAAAACACAAGGGCTCCCAAAGGAATTAGACAGGGACCTTGGGAGGTTATATATTACAGGAAACAATGGTCCCTGCAAGCAGAAAGATAAGCAATACAATGAAAATAGCCAAAGTTGGTACTATATTGCAGCCAGTGTCCAGCCGGACAGAGGCACCTTTAATAAGTTGAAATGTTTAACAATAATCCAGAGAATGTAAGTACAATCTTAGTGGGATACAAGCCTGTATCCTAAGACTTACATATCGTAAGGACAACATGTGAAAGACGTTCAGGCAATTTCAAGGATGTTTCTATCTGAAAAATATATAGAATAGCGAAACATCTGGTACATATACTGTCACCTTCACAGTACGTTATATACAAAGAATACAATGTGTAAGGTAGACAACTGTGTCGACGGCGTTTCGATCCATATCAGGGGGATAACGGATCATCATCAATTGGGAGAAAATGCGGGGAAAAAAGAAGAATAGTACAGTAATTATTTAAACGTTTCCAAAACTACAGAAACATAAACATAAAATAAGAAAATGCGTCAGAGCAGGCAACCATCTACATCCAAGAAAGACATTCCAAATCTCATGGATCGCTGGTGAATCACATTGTAATGGAGGCATGGTGGACATTTGGATAAATTCACGTGAAAAGAGTAAGGGTGAAGTTGGAGAGTGAAGTTACAGATCACAAAAGAAGAAGCTGCTAAAGTAACCAAGCGGTTAGAAATGGTACGCAATAGGCAAATAATGGGCTATGCGTGAGCGGTAACCACGGTCAATGAGACTTGTAATCAAGAGGTGTTATTATAAGAAACATTCAACTATGCGCGCAAAGGTTTAGGCAGCAAGAAAGAAGTTTCAAAAATCGTAAGAGAGCCGAGCAGTGACGCGGAGGCCTAGCGGTATCTCGTGGTGAAAAAACATGCCGTAATCATGCCGATGAAGAAGGCGGGAGTTACCTCAGTGTACGAAACTGGATACTTAGGGGGGCGTCTAGGACGGGTGGCAAAACCAGAGTAATCCTAAGGGACGCGTGTCTAATTTCAAGGGTAGTAGGGCAATGCCTGTGAAATAAAATAAAAGGCCTGTGAAATAAAAGGGGTGGTATGAGAAGGATAGCAATACAAGGGTGGTAAGCGGGTTCCGGGAGTACAGGTCACGGTACAAATTCAAAGATCGTCTGTAAGGGCAGAAATGACACCCCCTATGGTTCCTTTTCCCACTCCTTGCCATTTCTGCCCTTACAGACGATCTTTGAATTTGTGCCGTGACCTGTACTCCCGGAACCCCTAACCCGTAGGTAAGCCTCTGCAACCACTCATAACCGCTTACCACCCTTGTATTGCTATCCTTCTCATTTGGAATGTCTTTCTTGGATGTAGATGGTTGCCTGCTCTGACGGATTTTCTTATTTTATGTTTATGTTTCTGTAGTTTTGGAAACGTTTAAATAATTACTGTACTATTCTTCTTTTTTCCCCGCATTTTCTCCCAATTTGCTTATTGCCGATTTTGTTGTTGTCTTGTTATATATTACTTAATGTAAATTCAGGCTTTTATACATGGGCAATTTGATTAATTAGTCCTGATGATGATCCGTTATCCCCCTGATATGGATCGAAACGCCGTCGACACAGTTGTCTACCTTACACATTATATTCTTTGTATATAACGTACTGTGAAGGTGACAGTATATGTACCAGATGTTTCGCTATTCTATATATTTTTCAGCTAGAAACATCCTTGAAATTGCCTGAACGTCTATCACATGTTGTCCTTACGATATGTAAGTCTTAGGATACAGGCTTGTATCCCACTAAGATTGTACTTACATTCTCTGGATTATTGTTAAACATTCCAATTTATTAAAGGTGCCTCTGTCCGGCTGGACACTGGCTGCAATATAGTACCAACTTTGGCTATATTCATTGTATTGCTTATCTTTCTGCTTTCAGGGACCATTATTTCCTGTAATACATATATCAACTCACACATTTATAGGGATCATAAATCAAAAAATATAATCAAGAATGCAATAACTATCGTCCCACAAGTCCAAGAACTGAAGCCACATAATAATTATTCTCATAATCTGCCCGCTGCATTCCACCACAATACGGCTACTACATTACATGTATAAACTGCCGCGCAGCACACTTTTCATTCATCCTTGGCGCACACATCCCTATTGATACTCACGTTGTCTTTGTCCAGCCACCTTGTCTTCTGGAACCAGGATTGGGTTAGGACTGGGTCAATTTAAATCTTCGGGGGAACGTGTCTGGACCATGAAGGTGCAGTAATCAGTTCTAAAGTCAATTAAATTATTTTATGCTGATCGGGTCTGATTGGAACCATCAGCTCTGCTACCAGATCTGTCGGTGCACAAACCAATTTTTCTTAACCTTACCAAGAGCACTCTAGCAGCTTGGACTGGGAGCGATCTAGACCCTATATGAACTTTAATGCTCCCCAAGTGGACCCGTCTCTTTTGCATGTAAGCTCAGCTCAATAACCAGAACTGTAAAATTCTCAATAAGGATGACAGACATGGGTCAGCATTTTAAGGAGCGTATCAATAATGAATAGTAAAACAAAATACATCAAACGTGCCATTGTTAAAGTAATCAGCGAGGCATACAAAGGAACTTAGTTAAGATCTATGGAAAAACTACCATAGATTTGCCATGTAAAAGTGGGAAATTGAGCTCCTGGTTACAGAAAAGTTCTTTCATAGGACTTTAGACAAAGGATTTCATACATTATTACACAGGTATATGGTTCTCAGGATATGCACCAATAAGGCACAAGCAAGAAGAAACATTTTACAATGGAATACATTTGTAGATCCTCTCATAATACTATTGTATTGAATTCAGTTGCTCTCACAGTTTATTCTGGCTCTGTAATCGACACATTGTATAAACAATAGTCTGAGACAGTTATAATGTCCTTGGGCTAGGCACAGTCTTGTAAGAAATCTCTAGGTATGCTCACTGTCTCTTAGTGTGAACCACACAATCCTTTATTTAAAGCTGGGAAACAACAACAGCACAGATTATGGGTTATGCTGTGACATTAATTCATGAGGGAGGAAAGCATAAGCCCATGTTCATGTTAGTATCAGTTCAGTTTCTAATACATTTAAAGCTAGAAAAAGAGAAAACAGCTCCCACAGATCCATTAGCTTGCTGATTTTTGTTAAATAAAAAGTGAGATGGTGGAACAAGGTTGGCTCTGTGGAGGCTGAAGAAATACATTTTACCCGCCTCTCAAACTTGCCCACAGGATCACTAGACCTAGATACCCCTCGGGTGATTAGCATGCTCTACATCTATTGATTGATTGATAACTTTATTAGATTACCACAATCCTACAATATTTTCTTCTTTGAGCAATACCAGGGTTCTCAGAAAAGGCACTGTGCCACACCAAAGTCATTTAGAGTCTTCCTCAAAATTGGATTGAGCCCTTTTGCACCTATGCACAAAAATGGCTAGTAACATGTGGGTATTCTCTTTGCATCCATTTTGCATGTGTCATTTCTGCATTTTTCTCTGTTTTAAATTTTATTCGCCATCAGATAAAAGCTGGTAGACGGAGCACAAACCACAAGCAAATACAAAGCAATTGTTTCTCAACTGTAGGTAGTCGCTAATGCTCTTTGGTGTGGAGTACCTACCCTTCTTGGAGGCCATTATTTTATGGAAACTAACTACTTCTCCCCATGATCATCATTTAGTGAGATATCTAATCACTTCAAATCACTTCTGTGACCCTCTTCCTGCCAACGTCCTCAGTGATATCAAAACTTCTTTAATAAGAAAAATAAACATGAGGATGTGATGCTAAAACTAGCTAGAGAGGACAAAATGCAAGCTTTATTAAGATGTACTCCCTGCCAGGATTAAAAACAGTGCACTGTTTTTAATCCTGGCAGGGAGTACATCTGGCAGGGAGTACATCTTAATAAAGCTTGCATTTTGTCCGCAAACACACGTATAGGAGGTCGCGGAAAATGTAAGAGCTGCTCTCTTCGGGTTAAACATGGGACTCACCCTTCCTCTTGCTTTCTATGTTTCTCTGTTGCTATATAACACCATCACCTTTTTCCATTGGGCTGGTTGGTATATGTACCTTTGGCCAAGTGGCCCAGGACAGATGCGGTTAGAGTCCTAACTTTTGTAGGTGAGTGCCGCATTCTTTCACAATCTTTAGGTTTATATAGTGTTGTTGTCATATGACGTCAGTTGACCTTTATGAATGTCTGTTGGGTTTTGACACAACCCTGCTTTATATGCCTTGATTGTTACTTTAAATCATGCGAATGCTGTTTCTTTTGTTTCACCACAGGTCCCATCGGTGAATCTACTGAACGACAGGACTTGTGGTTCAGTATTACACACCGTTGTTTCTATTTTATGTACACATTTTTGTTTATTTACTCACTGTTTGCAGTAGCTGTTTTGTTGACCCTGATGAAGGCCATGACATTCTAAAAGATCCCAAGGCCGAAACATGTTGATCACACCTTAATGTAGCTGTCTCTAATTTCGACAGCTTCATTATCAGATTTGCTGTTTTTAATCCTGTCACAGGGTAGCTGAATAAATTTGTCGGTAGCTAACCCAGTAGCCAGTTTTTAATCACTTTTATATGAGCACTGCACTTCACTCACCGCACACCACGCTTACAGAGGGTTTTAGAATAACCCTCCTGACACATTGAAAACATCCCTGAGCTCCTCCCTCGCAGTGGGGGTGTTGTAGCCCGTGCCAAGACCAGGCTCTTGATGCGAAGAGGTACCCCTATGATGAAGCATGACACCTCTGGTGTGTGAGGGGAACTGTCCTTAAAAAGGGAATCCCCTTAGCAAGGTTGATATAGTACACCATTCCCTCAGACTTTGTCTCTGGACCCGTGTTTTGTTATTGGCATCTCTGTGAGCACCCATGACCATAATGTCATCTTGGAAAATTAAAAGATTAGGTTCATCCTTGAAAATTAACTGCATTGATCTTCGGAACATTGCTGCTGCAGAGGCCAACACGAAGGGTTCTCTCTTGAACCTAAAACAAAAAACAGGGTATCACAAAGGTGGTGAGACACCTGTTGTTGGGATGGAGTGCAACTTGATGGTATGCTACAGTAAGATTGATAGTGGAAAACCATTTGATGCCATTGGTAAGTGAAAGCATATCAATGATTTTGGGTAGGGGAAACTGTTTGATAAGAATATTTTTATTAAGGTCGTGGAGGTCCACACATAAATGGAGTTTACCATTAGCCTTTTTAGCAGTGATTAAGGGTGGAACCATTCGGCTGATTCGACGGTTCAATTATACCACTTCTTTGTAATTTGCGAAGCTCTACTTCAAATTCACTCTTAATGGAAAAGTGAATGTTCCTGGACTTGTGAATACACAGAGCTGCATTTATTTGTTGTTGAATTCTGTGTTGGAAACGTTTTAATTTTCCAATGTTTTTCGAGAAAACTCTGGGATACCTTTTAACAATGATGTTCTTATACTCATCTTCAGATTGTCAGGACAGCACAGGATCCCGGCTATTAGGATCTAATATTATGCCCAATTTCCCCAGATCCATCCAACCAAGTATGGAAGGACCAACAGCACAAACATACAATTTTCCCGACATTACTCTGCCTTTGTATTGAAAGCACAGTTCCCTATAACCTAATACATCGATAGGTTAGCCAGTGAACGTTTTGGGAGAGATGTCAGGGTTCACTAAATCTTTTCCTATAACAGGCACAAATTTTTCTAACCATACTTTCTTGTAAATAATGGTATAAGGTGAACCAGAGTCTGCTACTATGGAAACTTCAACACCACCAATTTTTAAATCACACATAGGTTTTCTCCTTTTACCTTGCACATTGAGAATTTGCTCATCGACATGGAAGACAAACAGATTCATATCATCATCATCGGAAGAATACAAATCATTTCGATCTTTTGGTTCTACAAATTTCACATTGACATTCCTTTTCAATTTGCTCTGACACATTTTGAAAAAATGCCCAATAATACTGCATTTAGAACACTTTTGTTTCAGTGCGGGGTATTTCTTGTCCTTCGCTAGGTGAAAATTACTACCACACCTAAAACGTTTCCTGTCTCCAACTAATTTTGTTTTGGGATTAAAATCCTTCTTAGGAGAACTAGTTTCAGATGGGAATTTATGAGCAATGCTCCTCAACACTAGAATTGTTTTTGCTCGCATCACAGTTTGATCGCTGATAAATTCATCATGTAGCGTTCCAAACGACAAGATAATGCAAAATTTTGGAGCGCAGCTAAGAAATCCTCAACAGATTCTTCCACTCCCTGTTTACGATGAAAAAATGTCAATCTATCTACTGCTACCCAAACAGTGGGTTTGAAATAGTTGGAAAGATCATCTAGAGCATTGATGTACACATCCTCCTGGTCCGCAGGTCTGGGTTTCTTGTTGATGCGATTGTAAATGTTGATTCCTTGAGCTCCTAAACAATGTAGTAAAATTCTTTTTTCCTTTCTGGAGTTCGATCCTCGTCATCGTCGAAGGTGGAAATGTAGTTCTGAAAATATTCATGCCATTCTTCCCACATGAGTGAGGGATCGCCAGAAGTGGCAATAAATGGTTGTGGAGGAGAGAGATTCCAAACGTTCCCTGAGGCCATTATAAAGAGAGACAGAGCAAGGAAAAGAAAGAGGAGAAGAAATGAGATGACACGAAGGATGTACAGTACAAAGTAGCTGCCATGCACTGTAACAATAATGTAATGCCTGAAAAGAACTATGTGCATGAACGTGATAAGCTCTGTGCATCAGCGTAGAAATCTTCTCTGTGCACAACACATGTAAAAGCACATAAATGTGAAGAATAAGGTCAAGATGAACACAGCTATGTATATCAGCGAATAATTTCCACTATGTACGCAATAACACTCGTCAATGGTGATAGTATAAGTATATGGGTTAAAGAGGTAGCTGTGTGTGTCAGCGATTAGGATTGACACTGTACGCCGCACTAGAGAACAGCTGAGTGCATCAGTTGAATAATTTTCGGCGTGCTGCACTCATGAACAGCTGAGTGCATCAGCGTGAGCAATCTCCGGTTGCCATGGACACAGAACAGTAATGACACTTCGATAGGATGACGTCAGCCGTGAGTGTGCATAACAGAGAAGTAAATGACTTAATGTTGGTAACACGAGGTGTTACATAGAATAATCACAATCAGTGGATGTGTGTGAAAGTGTGCGCTTCACTGATGTAGAAAACGTAAGCGTTGGTAACACAGCGTGTTACATGAAATGGCCGCCGAATCTAAGCGTGTAGCCAAAGGAAAATGGCGACGGCGTGCGCCAGATTCCAGTGAAGTCACATGAGCTTCTGTACTGCGCAGTATGGCCTGAGTGGAAGGAGTACAGCAGGATAATGCCCCAAAGACTGTAGAAGGAGGAGCCAAACAGCGTAGAGTCAGAGCATGAAAAGCGCTGGCGCACCAGAAGTAGAGAAGGCAACCCACAACGTGGAAACAACGCTGTAGAAGGTTGTTGGACAGGCCACATGAAGGGCTTGCTCCCTATCCGCATGACAAGGCCCAAGCCCCGGACTCCCAGGTGTTACCCACAAGGGCAACCCGCACCCCGTCTCCCAACGGAACTCCTGCCCCCGGACAGCCATGTATCATGGGGCCGAACCACTACCGGCTCCCCCGGCCGGATCAGCCGCCATCTTGGACACTGCGCCACGAGGCCGCGTGGCCTCAGCTCGACCCTAACCCTGGGCCTGGCCCGGCCCCGACATCCCGGCACCACCATCCACCCAGGAGGTGAACGGACCACTTGGCAGGTCAATGGGAGAAAGAAGTGTCGATGGCTCTCCCCTACCAGGTGCCGATCGCCCTCCAGCTCCCCCAGGCGCTGGCTCCACCCCCTGCTGGGTGTCTGGACTCCCTCATCCCGGACCCCCCGACCTCCAAGTGCGAGGGTCCGGACATCAAAGGGCGCCAGACCTATAACTAGGGCAGCTCCAGAGCAGGAAGGCAGTTGTATCCTGGAGTCGAGAGACACCGAGAAGAACTCAGCCTTGACGGACTACTGGCGCTGCCGTAGCCCTGCCTTGTGAAATATCGTCCTGCCTGCTGGCGCTGCCGCGGCCTTCTGCATCATCCATCCTCGTCGGGACCTGCTGGCGCTGCCGCAGACCGTTGTAACGACCACCTTCATCGGGACCTGCTGGCGCTGCCGCGGACCGTGTAACGACCACCTTCATCGGGACCTGCTGGCGCTGCCGCGGACCGTGTAACGACCACCCTCGCCGGGACCTGCTGGCGCTGCCGCGGCCCGTCCAAGCTAGAACACCGAGCTCGAGGATTGTGAGCTATCCACCATACCATCTCAGCTACCAGATTGGTAACCAGACTGTCCCGCTACCCCCCTTTTCCCAAACCAAGAGACTAGAATCGAGGGGACCCCTGAGTCCAGACCTCCTTGTACCATTTCATCGTACCTTAAGAAATCACCTATAAAGAACGTTAAATCCTATCCTTGTGTGGTGTATATCTGTGGGGGGGAAGTTATTCATCTGTACGATCGCTGGAGACGGCTCTCCCCGGAGACCTCTCCCCTTGTCCTCGGCCGACCCTCCCGGTCCGTCTAACATTGGTGGCCAGCGGCGCGATCCGAATCAACGCGTAATCGTACAGAGAGTAGCTCACCCCACGACAAAACCACGATGTCAACCAAAGAGAGCGGATCCACCGAGAAATTCCAGATGGATAAATTGGAAGAGTATAGCCATCGTGAACTGAAACAATTCTGCATGGAACTAGGCATTGCTACCACCGGCCTGAGTACCAAAGACGATTTTAAGCACGCCATTGAGTCGTGGGCGGAAACCGGGGTCGCCGGATCCCCAGACCAAAACGGTGCAGCATCCGAGAGGAACGCCACGGCTCCCGAGGAGCGAGGAACGGGCCTCTCGCAGGAAGAGATCCAAGAAAGAGAAAAAAACAGATTACATGAGTTGGAAATGGCATGACTCAAAATGGACGGTGAACTAAAATTAGCCGAGCAAAAACTGAACCTAGAACATCTGCGGCTCCGAGAAGAACGGGAAGAAAAACAGAGGCAGAGAGAGCTCGAAGAAAAAAGACTAACATTCGAACACGAGCGCAAACTGGCAGAAATAGAACTACGGAAGCAGAACAAAGAACCGGAGGTGCCTGAGCGACTGCGCACCCCGGGAGCAACTGAAAAGAAAGTCCACATCCCCAAGGATGTTGTCCGAGAGTATGTCCGAGAGGACGACATACAACAGTGGTTCAAAGCCTACGAGATCGCCATGACCTCCCACCGGATCGATCGGAGTGACTGGGGAGCCGGCCTATGGGGGAGGTTCGTCAACGAAGGCCGCGATGCCCTACTGCAGCTCCCAGACCATCAGATGTCATCCTATGACCACATGAAGGCTGCCCTCCTCACCCGATATGGGCTCACACCCGAAATGTACCGCCAGAGGTTCCGAGACTGCACCCGGATCCCGGGTACAACTTGGGTGGAATATGTCAACTATTTCAGCCGAGCCTTCGAGGGTTGGATCAAGGGAAGCCACGTAACGACCTACGAGCAACTTTTTAATCTCATGGTGTGGGAGCACCTGTCTAACAACTGCTTCGTCGAGCTCAGGCAGCACCTCCTCGACAGTAAATTGACTGACACACGGCAACTCGCCGCCGAAGCTGACCGGTGGGAAAGCACCCGAGTGGGCCGGAGAGGGCCACACGAGCAAAACCGGAACAACCAAGGTCAGCACCGTCCCCGAGGAGGAGGAGGAGGCCAGGGGCGAGGGAGAGACACCGTCCCGGCCACTCCCGCGGCCAGCACCCCGCCCCCGGCCGGCCGGGGCAACCCCCCGATGCGCCCGGGGTTCCGAGCCAACGTCACGTGTCACCGATGCCAGCGAGTCGGCCACTACGCCAATGACCCGAACTGCCCGCAGAACCAAACGCCAAAACCCCGCCAGGTAGCTGCCGCCGCCCTGGGGGGAGAACAAATCTCCGAGGAACAAGAAGAATATGAGCAGGCACAACAAGAGTGGGAACCGGCCGCCATGGTTCTAGCGTGCCTAGGGGGAAAAGACATGGTCCCGCGGGCTCCCCTACCCGCCAACACCAGAAAATATAGCCAGTGGGTGAACATTAATGGGCGCCGGGCCGAAGCCCTACGTGACACAGGGGCCAGTGTGACGGCCGTCCGCTGTCACCTGGTAAAACCAGAGCAGATCCTGCCGAACATTCTCTGCCCCGTCCGCTCAGCCGACAATTCCGAGAGTCTATGTCGGATGGCCTGCGTCCCCTTCGAATGGGGAGGGGTCTCCGGCATGTTGAAGGTGACGGTCCGGGATGATGCCCCCGTGGACTGTCTCCTGGGGAATGATCTTGAGAGTTCCCCGTGGGCCGCCGTCGAAAGAAGAGAGCACCTGGGGATGCTGGGCCTCCCGGACTGGGCGTGCGTAACCACCCGGTCCATGGCCGCCCGTGCCATCCCCCGACCAGAAGAACCAGAATGGCCTGCACCTCCTCCCCCGATCGCTCCAGTAGAGGACACCGACTATACCGACCCCCCAGAGCCAACCCCCGAAGGGGTCGCCCAGCCCCAGGACCTTCCCGGCCTGGCTCAGTGGCGTCAAGAAGGGGGGCCCACCCAGGAACAGTTCCGCCAGGAGCAGAAGACCTGTCCCTCCCTCGAGGGACTCCGCCAGCAAGCCATCGCCCAGAGCGCAGGGGACTCCACCGGAGCCCATTGGGTCTATTGGGATAACGACCTGTTATACAGTGAACAAAGAATCGCGGAGTTAGGGGCCAGTCGAGTGCTGGTGGTGCCCCTCCGTTTCAGAGACTTCCTGCTAAATTTGGCCCACGATGTCCCCCTGGCTGGACACCTGGGCCAGGACAAAACCTACAGTCGCCTGGTGACCCACTTTTTCTGGCCGAGGATGCGAAACGACGTCCTCAACCACTGCCGGTCCTGCCCCACGTGCCAGGCCAGCGGTAAGAGCGGCCGCAAGCTCAAAGCACCTCTGCAACCCTTCCCAGTGGTCACCACCCCGTTCGAGAGGGTAGGAATAGACATTGTGGGGCCCCTGGACCCCCGCACAGCACAAGGACATCGGTTCATCCTGGTACTGGTGGACCACGCCACCCGCTACCCCGAGGCTGTGCCCCTGCGAACTGTAACAGCTCCGGTGGTCGGCCGGGCCCTAATGGGGATCTTCTCCCGGGTGGGCTTCCCCCGAGAAGTCGTCAGCGACCGAGGCACAAACTTTATCTCGAAATATATGAAGTCCCTCTGGCAACAGTGCGGGGTCACCTACCGATTCACGACCCCCTATCATCCTCAAGGGAACGGACTAGTTGAGCGATTCAACCGCACACTCAAGGGAATGATTGGGGGATTGGAAGAGCCCCTCCGTCGCCAGTGGGATGTACTACTTCCGTGCCTCCTCTTCGCCTATCGAGAAGTTCCCCAGAAGTCCCTCGGTTTTAGCCCTTTCGAACTCCTGTACGGGCACCCTGTGCGAGGGCCCCTCAGCCTAGTCAAAGAAGGTTGGGAGATGGCCCCCCTAAAGACCCCTCCAGACGTCTTCAAGTACCTCCTGGCACTACGCAATCAGACCCGGCGATTCAGGGAAATGGCAAAAGCGAATCTTGAGGCCAGTCAGGAGGACATGAAAAAATGGTACGATCAGAATGCCTCCTCCGTCGAATTCGAACCTGGTCAACAAGTGTGGGTGATGTCCCCCACCGAACCATGTGCCTTGCAAGACAAGTGGACGGGGCCCTTCAAAGTGGTCGAACGCAAGAGCCCCGTCACCTATCTCATCGATATGGAGTCTCCCCGGAACCCCCTCCGGGTCCTCCACACCAACAGACTCAAACCCCACTTTGTGCGCTCGGAACTCAGCCTCCTGATGGCTACAGACAGTGGGGCGGAAGAAGACTCCGAGCCTCTCCCTGATCTCCTGAAGACTCAGGAGAAAGACGGTTCCGTGGACGGGGTCCGGCTCTCCGATGCCCTCACCCCAGAGCAACGCCAGGGCTGCCGGGACCTCCTGCTGCAGTTTGCTACTCTGTTTTCCCTCACCCCAGGGATCACCCCCTGGTGCTTGCACGACGTGGACACTGAGGACAGTCCCCCTATCCGACACCGGGCCTACCGCGTACCAGATCGGGTGCGGGCCTGCATCCAAGAGGAAGTGTCCAAGATGCTCACGCTCGGGGTCATCGAGCCCTCGGACAGCCCCTGGGCCAGCCCGGTCGTGCTGGTCCCCAAAGCCGCTGCCCCCGGCACCACTCCTGAACTCCGATTCTGCGTCGACTATCGGGGCTTGAACGCTGTCACCAGGACCGACGCTCATCCCATCCCCCGAGCGGATGAATTGATCGACCGCATGGGGGCTGCCCGCTACCTCAGCATCTTCGACCTGACAGCGGGCTACTGGCAGATCGGTCTCACACCCCGGGCCCAAGAACGGTCCGCCTTTTCTACCCCCGATGGCCACTACCACTTCAAGGACATGCCCTTCGGCATGAAGAATGCCCCAGCTACTTTTCAGCGTCTAGTGAACCAGGTCTTGGCGGGGCTCGAAGAGTTCAGCGCCGCCTACCTGGAGGACATCGCTGTATACAGCCGCCACTGGTCCGACCACCTCCACCACCTCCGAGAGGTCCTGCAAGCCCTCCAGCGGGCCGGCCTCACAATCAAGGCCGGCAAGTGCCAAATTGGTCAGGGGTCCGTGACCTACCTCGGACACCAGGTGGGAAGCGGTCTGGTGGCCCCTCTGCAACTCAAAATTGCTGCCATCCAGTCCTGGCAACCCCCAGTCACGCAGACCGAGGTCCGAGCCTTCTTGGGACTCACCGGCTACTACCGGCGGTTCGTGAGGGACTATGGCAGCATTGTGGGGCCCCTCACGGGTCTCACGTCCAAAAACCACCCGAAGAAGATTAACTGGACCCCCGACTGTCAAGCGGCCTTAGAGAAGCTGAAAGCCGCCCTGTGCACCGCCCCTGTGCTCCAGGCCCCCGATTACAGTCGGGAATTCATTGTGCAAACGGACGCCTCCGACCACGGCATCGGGGCGGTTCTCTCCCAGCTGAACCCCGAGGGTCTTGACCAGCCGGTGGCCTTCATCAGCAGACGCCTCCTGGCCCGAGAACAGCGCTGGAGCACAATCGAGAGGGAGGCCTTCGCAGTAGTGTGGGCCCTCAAAAAGCTCCGGCCCTATCTCTTCGGTACCCACTTCCGGGTGCAAACCGATCATCGACCCCTGCAGTGGCTAATGCAGATGCGGGGGGAAAATCCAAAACTATTGCGCTGGTCCATCTCCCTGCAGGGGATGGACTTCACTGTGGAACATCGACCAGGCCAAGACCACGCCAACGCAGATGGCCTGTCACGCTTTTTCCGCCTCGACGAGGAGAGTCCCCAAGAGGATGGGTGACTCTCCCCGCCTTCAGCTGGGGGGGACGCATGTTGGACAGGCCACATGAAGGGCTTGCTCCCTCCCCGCATGACAAGGCCCAAGCCCCGGACTCCCAGGTGTTACCCACAAGGGCAACCCGCACCCCGTCTCCCAACGGAACTCCTGCCCCCGGACAGCCATGTATCATGGGGCCGAACCACTACCGGCTTCCCTGGCCGGATCAGCCGCCATCTTGGACACTGCGCCACGAGGCCGCGTGGCCTCAGCTCGACCCTAACCCTGGGCCTGGCCCGGCCCCGACATCCCGGCACCACCATCCACCCAGGAGGTGAACGGACCACTTGGCAGGTCAATGGGAGAAAGAAGTGTCGATGGCTCTCCCCTACCAGGTGCCGATCGCCCTCCAGCTCCCCCAGGCGCTGGCTCCACCCCCTGCTGGGTGTCTGGACTCCCTCATCCCGGACCCCCCGACCTCCAAGTGCGAGGGTCCGGACATCAAAGGGCGCCAGACCTATAACTAGGGCAGCTCCAGAGCAGGAAGGCAGTTGTATCCTGGAGTCGAGAGACACCGAGAAGAACTCAGCCTTGACGGACTACTGGCGCTGCCGTAGCCCTGCCTTGTGAAATATCGTCCTGCCTGCTGGCGCTGCCGCGGCCTTCTGCATCATCCATCCTCGTCGGGACCTGCTGGCGCTGCCGCGGACCGTTGTAACGACCACCTTCATCGGGACCTGCTGGCGCTGCCGCGGACCGTGTAACGACCACCCTCGCCGGGACCTGCTGGCGCTGCCGCGGCCCGTCCAAGCTAGAACACCGAGCTCGAGGATTGTGAGCTATCCACCATACCATCTCAGCTACCAGATTGGTAACCAGACTGTCCCGCTACCCCCCTTTTCCCAAACCAAGAGACTAGAATCGAGGGGACCCCTGAGTCCAGACCTCCTTGTACCATTTCATCGTACCTTAAGAAATCACCTATAAAGAACGTTAAATCCTATCCTTGTGTGGTGTATATCTGTGGGGGGGAAGTTATTCATCTGTACGATCGCTGGAGACGGCTCTCCCCGGAGACCTCTCCCCTTGTCCTCGGCCGACCCTCCCGGTCCGTCTAACAAAGGTGAGCAGTAGCTTCAAGGAAACAAGGGGGACAAACAGCGCAGATCTCACCGCAAAACAGTTGAGGAAGATGAAGGCGAGAGGGTACAAACCGTCCACAGAAGGAACAACGAGGCAGACTGTGTCGCACGACTGGAATCGGCGGTGAAGAGAAGAGGCAGCGGGTCCGTCATAGTGTCAGGGCGAAGGCAATAGTAGCTGAAAACAGCCTCTTTAGATCAAGGGAGGGAGCGATCTAGAGCCTGTGAATTATGGGATGGTCAGTATAAAGGGCAGCTGCATATTTTAGGGGGGTTGATCAGTGTGTTAATAGGCAGCACCTCGTAGGCCCACATAACCATTGTTTCATTGATGAACATGTTTGAGGGTTGCTTGGTGAGCCACCATATATTTGAGGATATGCTGTTGAGATCTTGGTCCCAAACTGAGATAGAATTTCAAGTCATCAACTGGCCTGATCTTTTGTTCCAAAGCTTACAAGTGTAAAAGGCCCTGTACAAGAGCACCGGTCCTTTCCACTCATAAGCTTCTTACTTATGTAAGTATTGTGTGAATTTGTTGGGTCTTACACTGTCAGCAACCAATAGTGTGACAGAGTCACTCATAGGAAGACCCTAAGGTAGATAAGAACTGGTTCTATGGTGATAATGTAGGGTCCTTTCGGCAAAATACATGTTTTTGTGAAGTGTCCTTAAAACATCTTCAGTAGGAATAAGATGGGAATATTCAGGTAATATTCATATATACAATTCATATATAATTAGTATGACTATGCCCTTCAATTTCATTAGAAATATTTACTTTGAAATTCATCTCTATAGAGAGCACACACTCAAAAAGCCACTTGTTGTGCCTTATTTTCAACAGCTGTGACAATCGTACCTACAGTAAGGCACAGCCTGTTCTTTGGTCAGATCATTCTATTCTTTTCTGTAACTTTCATTTAACCCCCCTTTACTCATAACCAGTCTCCTAATACTTATCTATCCAAAACGAATTGGAAAATAGTTATTCGAGGAAAAGTAACTGAGCATTCAAAGGAACATCTCAAGCAATACTTTACCAATATTACAGACACAATCGTATGAGACAGTTAATTTTATTTTGACGAGCCTCCCCATGAAAAAAAATACAGAATAAACATGGGAAAAATCCATAATTTTTGCTCCAGAAGCTGCTAAACTCAAACTCGATGCAAGAAAAGGAGAAGAACTTTGGAGAAAAAAGCTATGACTGACACGTAAAAGCCAAATACGTTGCAAAAAAATGTAGAAGAAAGACAAAAGTTAAAAGTAACAAAGTCCTATTGTTATAATACATGTATTACCCAATCCCCAATATAGCTAAAATACTTTTTCATATATTCAACGAGTTGCAGTCTCCATTTATAATGACAAATGAAATTCCTAGTTCAACTTCATTATATGAAAAACTTGCATCATTCTTTTCTAATAACACCTATTGCGTCTGGAAAAACATTGGTAATGAACACATTCCTGCACCTGATCATATCAAACTTTAATTTCCCCCAACCTCTCCCAGCTTGTTCGCCCCAGTTTCAAGCAACATCTTGTCTACTATTATCTCTCAGAGCAGCCCTCAGTCTCCCTTCTAGATCTTATTTCAGCCAGGTGGCTCTGATACCTCAACCTCCTCATAATAGAAGAACTATCAATGTTGTGCAGTTTGTCTCTCACCTCCGGAGTTGTCCCAAAAAGCTGGAAAACAGTAGTAGTAAAACCCCTTTTTAAAAAGCTGGTTTGGACCCCTCTGACCCAAACAATGTGTGTCTGATATAACTTTTACCCTACTGGTCAAAGTTGTTAGATACATTTGTATTCAAATAATTGGATCACACATTGAATCTCACGACCTTCTGGAGTCCCTTCAGTGTGGATTTCGACCAGACAGGACCACTGAACTTGTAGTTTTATTGGCAGTGAACAGCATTTGCCGTTCGGTGGATAGTGGGTCATTCGCAGGCTCTAACCTCCTGGACCCGCCAGTTGCATTTGACACCATTGATTATTCCACCCCATTGGCGGCTTGTGTCATTTGAAAGTAGTGAGGCGTAAAAGATCAGGATGAGTATCAGCAAATTTGTACTGTGTCCACGGTTTGAACTGACCACTCTATTGTCCTCTGTACTGGTTGGAAATGCCTAAAGCCAATAGCAGCCACCCCTAATCCTGCATACTAGCCATGCGAGGCCAAGCACCCACTGAAATCTTTCTCACTAGATACTAGTGTCAGACAAAGCAACTCATGAAAGCAACTCACGAGTCCTCATATGTACCCACTTCCTAATACAAGTCCGATATCACGAATAACGATGTACCAGGTCAATGTGGAACAAATCCAAGAACGGCTGGTTAAATAGAAGCAAGAAACTATATGGAGCACCAAACAAGCCCTCTGTCATCTCAGTCAACTCCTAGCCCTACCACGGCCTGCTGGCGTGCAGAGACAGTCTGATGTGGATGCCGACCTGGAGACCTATTTCTAAACTGCACCTTTATGTTGGTGGAGGAGGTTGAAATTCACTATGGCATAGATCTGCCCTGTTTTTGTTGTTGAGTATGGTGCATTGAAAATTAAATGAAAAGATTTTCACAGAAAAAAAGCCATACCCAGATCAATACTCCTGGAAGAAGGAAAGTGATAGAACAAAGACAGAACATCCAAACAAGATCTGCTCTCACAATCCTACATTAATGCACTCATGCAGCATCCGTAGGACAGCAGCGCTCCCTGATATTGATCAATAGTACAACCTTACCTTACCCAGAGAGATCAGCGTGCGGTGAATTTCTTTTTTTTAAATTTTTTTTATTGTCCTCATTTTGCCCTCGGAAGGTCACATTAGGAGAGAGAAAATGAACCGTACTGTCACAGATGAACTGGTAGTGCCATCATGAACCAGAATGGTACTCAATATAGTTCATACTCTCCAAGGATGCGCCTCAAGACACCAACCATAGAGAGCAATATAGCTGCTAATAAATGCCCAATACAAAATCTGGAAAATCCTGATTTTGAGTAAGTTTAGGGAGGAGAGCCGACCAAGCAGCGTTAATCATTGGACAGTGAAAAAAAAAAAAAAAAAAAAAAAAAAAAAGGGGACACCTAGACCCAATTCAAGAGGCGCCAAAAGTCTCGTTTTTCAGGGTTACCCGATCTTGCTAGGTCAATTTTTGAGGTTTGCAGAACTGACATACGCCAATCTAGCAAGGTGGGAGGTAAAGGATCCTTCCATTTTCTACAGATCTCTCTCCTTGCTAATAAAATGCAATAAAAGAGGAGTTTTTTAACCGGACCTTGGACTTCCAGTGATGTTCCGAATATAGCAAGCAATGCGTTAATTGAGATTTGATACCCCAAAGATGTTGACAACAGAGTACTGATGGAGTCCCAAAAAGGTAGCAGAAATGAACATTCATAGAACATGTGTAAGTCCGAGGCAGCAAGCAGCCCACACTTAGGGCATGCCACAGTGAAGTCAGTAGAAAATTTCGATAAACGCTGTGGTGAATAATACGCCCTGTGTAGCGTAAAAAGATGGTTCCTACGCAGCCATGCTGGCTTCACTGTGTCCCACAAGATCTTAAAAGAGGAATACCAAATATTCTCAAGGTCTTTTCCGGAAAAGGAGGAGCTCCATAAAGACTCAGGTAAGACAAACTCCCCATCAACCTCTTCTAATAGCATAATATACCAGAGCGAAATCTCCTTAGGTGCTGGGGGTTTGTCCATCATCAGGGTTAGTATGCTACTGTCTCCTCCCAATTGGTATCTACTCCTAATCAAGCTCTCAGTATGGGCCCAACTCACTATCTGTAGGTATTTAAATCTCGAAAGACCCCGCCCCACTCTGGCTGATAGATTGTCCCAAGATAACAAAATACCATCGAAAAAAAGATCGCCCCATACCTCCAGTCCAGCCTCTCTCAAGGGTGTTGCCAAGCTGTCGAGGAGCCATGCCGGACTACCCGGCGAGTCCCACAGTGGCGACCTACTTGTGAAATAACCTACTTTTATGGCTTCTCTTAATTTGACCCATATCTTTATGAAACCCAACAAGATCTTCAGCTTAATTTTTTTTAAAAACTTAGGACCCCCAAATTTAAACAAAAAACCCTGCTGGCCTACTCCCTCTCCTCTCAGTAAGGCAGCAAACAAGCTACCTACTCCCACATTTGTCGGCATCCTGAGCAGCATCCTTGAATGGGAGAGTTGGAAAGCCCATGCGTATAGTTGCAGGTCAGGTGCTGCCAGACCCCCCTTTTCTCTACGGCGCCTAATTTTTTTCCATGCTATCCGAGGTATGTGATCGTTCCAAATAAAAGAACTAATGTGGCCTTGCAACTTTGTTAAAATAGAGGGCTCAAAGTATAATGGAACAGTATTGAACAGAAAGGAGATTTTAGGTAAAATAAACATCTTGACCAGATTAGCTCTACCCAGGATGGAGAGAGGGAGTAGAGACCAAGACCTCATGAGCTTTCTACAATCTTTCGCCACGATGTCAAGGTTCAACTGCACAATTTTATCTATATCCTTAACTATGGTGAGTCCTAGATAACGCATAGAGTGGCTTAGCCGAGCCCCTGCCACTGGCTCAGCCCCATTCCACATCATCATCTCCGTTTTTGATGCATTAATCTGGTATCCAGAGATCCTGCCATAGTCATGAGCTAGTGTGATGACCGCGGGGAGTGCCGTGCCCAGATCGGATGAAAAAACGAGAATATCATCCGCGTACAGGGCTACTTTCCTCTCCCATCCCCCATGAATAAAGGGCTTGATATTAACATTGTCCCTCAACCGCTGAGCAAAGGGCTCAATATATAAATCAAATAGGAGAGGGGAGAGGGGGCAGCCCTGCCTGGTACCCCGAGTGATGTTAAAAGGGTCTGACAATTCGCCATTGACCAACAAAGAAGCCGTGGGGTTCCGATACAATAAGCCCACGGCTCCACGGAATCTCTCACCTATATTAAACTTCCCCAAGACCTCCGACAGGAATATCCAATTCACCCTGTCGAAGGCCTTGGTGGCGTCCAACGTGATGACAGCTAGGGGCAAAGAGTCCGCTGTCGCCATGTCAATGGCTCCTAATAGGTCGTAAGTCAACTCAAAGAGCTGGCGGCCCTTCACAAAACCTCGTTGGTCCTGGTGTAAAATAGAAGGTGCCACCTCCCCCAATCTTCTAGCAAGGATGGATGTGAAAAGCTTATAGTCCGAATTTAGAATGGAAATCGGTCTATATGAACCGCAACTATCAGCTGGTTTGCCAGGCTTCAATATCAAAGTAATGGAGGCATCATTCCAAGAGTCAGGAGGGTACAACCCCTCCTGAAAAATCTGATTGAACTGCTGAGTTAAAAAGGGGACTATTGTTGATAATAGGGCCCGATAGACCTCTGAAGGGAGGCCGTCGGGGCCTGATGCCTTACCCTTCTTACTATCTAAGATAGCTCTAGTAACCTCATCGTTCGTTATCTGTCTATCTAAGATAGCTTTCTGATCGAACGAAAGAGAAGGGAATTTCGTTCATCAGGTTCCCACACAGCTCCCTCTGCCATCCTTGTAAACGATCCCAATCCTTGTCTGAGAAGCAGCCGGAAGCATCGCGGAAGGGAATCTGTGCCTGGAACAAAGACCATTATGTGGCTTTCTCGGCCTCTACACTCAGTGAACTTCTGCAGCGTCCAAAACTGGAGAAAACTGCCAAGCTCTCAGGAAGCAGCAACAAAGCAACCCTGGCACGACCTCTCACTTAATCCTGCATAAGTGATAACAGCCATGCTGGTAGGAGACCCGCCACGGGGGAGCACCCGAGCTGGTAAACAGAAGCCATGGGCCAGGATGACATCAAAGCCCCGAGCCCCCAGGGCCGCTGCAGTTTACTGTCTCACGTCAAGGCGGCCCAATCTTGTAGCAGTGGCAGTAGCCTGCTATACGGCCTGCTATACAAACACCCAAGCTGGTACCCAAACTGGAGGTCCTGTCTCTAGTTCGCCACCAATCCGCTTGAGGGCCACTGCAGGAGGCCCACGGGTGATCGGGCAGAGCTGTGGAACCAACACCCCTTGTAGCATACAGCTGACTCCAGGACAAGTGGACTGTGGCATTTTCAAACTACGCTCCAGCACCACCCCAGCCACAGCAGCACGGAGCTCCTGGCCTGCGGCGGAGTCTCGGACACTAACGTCACTTCATCGCCAGTCTCCGAGCGGTCCACGCACCCCTGGACCTGAGCCGTGAACTGGGGTCGGTGCCGGAGCATCACTGTGGCTCGGAGGCTATCGAGAGCGGGAGAGCACCGGAGGCGGCGCCGAGAGGCAGAGCAGTCTGCCTGGGACAGGATCACTCAGAGCTCCGCAGGAAGGCGAGGTGCGTGCGTCCCGTCCTTTTTTGGTGCCTGGGGGCGACAGAGCGATGTCCCCGACCTGCACCCTATTCCCGGGTCCCCCTGATGTGCGTCAGCTCATCCGAGGTCCAACAGATCAGGGAACCTGGTACCCAGAGTGGGGCTTCATGGGTCCTAGCCACACTCTAGACTACAAGAAGTAAGGATTTCACACTCCACCCTCACACAGATCTCCTCTTCTATTACCAATTGGAACCAAGTGGTAAGTATTTCTCCCTATGATTTAAAGCCCAAAGCTCTCAACTGTTGTTCCATTCTTCCACCACTGCTCTTTAATATTTATATGCGTCCTTTGGCCCACTTGTTATCCAAAATGAGGTTAAATTTCACAGGTATGCACATGATACCCAGTTGGTCTTTGGCTTTGAACAATGTTCATCTCCTTCGTTAACTCTGCCTCGTGCTCTCTACTTAGTCTGTTGGTGGATGGCCACAAATCTCCTCAGACTGAACCCCTTAAAGATGGAACTACTCGTAGTAACAGAGGGGGCCTTAGGCTACAATGTCCGCAACTGGCCGTTTTTTATGGGTCCGCCACTAGGGATTTCCTCTTCCATATTCAACCCTGGAATCACCTTGGACTCTAAACTGCCCTTTGGCCCACATATAAAGAAGTTAGCCAACACTTGCTTTGACCATCTAAAAACTATTCATAACATCTTACCTTTTTTGAATAACTGCCACTACATAACAGTGATATGGCTTGATTCAATCCTACATCGATTACAGGAATTCTGTTCTGTTAGCTGCCCTGGCAAAATCTCTAAATTCCCTTCAGCTAGTTCTAAATTCAGACAGATGATTAACCGTAACACACCGTAAACCCACCACCTCAAATCAGTCCTAAAGAACCCTACAGTGACTTCTTGTACACCAGCAAATTATCTACCAGGCTATGACTCTTGTCCACCATGCTCTCTGTTTCCTGACGTCATGACAGTAAAAAGTATTAGACATTCTGCACCGCATAAATTGAGATGTAATCCTGTGCATTCCCAGAACTAAAACAGTTAGATTTATTGAGCACTTCTTTGATACCACAGCACTCGTCTGGAAATCTCTCCCACTATGTCTGTGCACCTAATCATCTTTACTACTCTTTAGACAAATGCATTAGACCTTTTACTGTAATGGTTCTAACCACAGACTTTGAGCTCCCATATATGTATAGCGCCATAAAACATCAGTGTACGTGTGCCATACAAATAAAAATAACATAGCATAAAAAATAGAAAGGACTGTGCCTTTTTTGTGTTTTTATTAATAGAAAGTTGAATATTTCAAAGTCGAATCACAGAGGCATGTCGAAGTTTGTTGAATGCTACTCATGTTGTGCTACTTCCTCTACTCATATATTCCTCTGTGAATCAGCGCCATGGTGTTAAAGGGTTCTACATACAGAACCACAAACTCTTGGACTCCAACAGTGCTGGGAATTGTGAATCTAGTTCTTTTTGATTAGGCAAGTGAATTCACTTCTGCACAACCTGAGTTCATTTAATAACACTGAGGCCTCAGTTTTAAATTAACAGCATGCCCGATGGGATGTCTGGACACTTTCTCCAAAGTGTGCACAGCTCTAATACGAATATTGCAGGGACACTTCACTTGACATTTGTACCCATGATTTATATGTATGTGCTAATGGCTTACAGGGAACACGCTTTAAAGACATCAGTAAGGCAGTCGAGAGGTTAACGAGGTTCTTAAGCGTTGTATGTGATCTAATAGAAAAATTATTTCATGGAACATCATTACTGAGAGAACATTTCACTTAATCTGTTTTAATGGAGATTTGCAGGATGAATGGCATTTACCGTTTCAAAGAAACCAATTCATGGAATGTCCTTTTTTTTAAAAAACAATTTGATTTTGCATGCTTATTTGTGAGGCAGGAATTGCGTTGGTTGCAGGTCTTACTTTCGGAAACACGTGTTAGTATTTATTTTCTTGTATTGCTTCAGGGGAAATTAATTACGGATTTATATATTTTATATTGTCAAACAATTACTTCAGATGTATTTCAACTCATTGATCTTTCCTCTCCCCTAAACAGCCTCCCTCTCTAACCCCCTCACATCACCTAAACACCATCTATTCCTACCCCCTAAAAAGCCTCACTATACCTCAACTCTGCGAATCCCTGACCCTTAAACTCCACCTATCGCTGTATCCTATAAGCCTTTTATACCCCTGAAATCAGCCCATCTCCTAACCCTAATAAACCCTCACCACACCCAATCTCTGTCAATGTCTGACCCCTAAACTTCACTTATCCGGAACCCTAAAAGCCCTGTCTACCCGTAAACTCCACCCATTCATGAACCCTAAAAAACGTTTTCTATGCCTATACCCCACTCATCCCTGAACCCTATATAAAATCGTGAATTTACATAACCCGGTATGACCGGATAGGGACCTAGGTGGGATATGGATTTTCACTCAGATTTTGAGCTGGAAAATCTAAAAGGAAGGAAAGATTTCCTTTCTTGAGTCCCCTCACTCACCAGGGTTTCCCCACGGTGACATGCTTCATCATAGGGGCCATCTCAACCCGCTGCGGGTTGAGGCGTGCTACGACTTGCGATAAGACGTAGGAGCACTATATAGTGAGGAGCTATGTGTAGTGCAGTGGTGTAGTGGAGTGGAGTGTATTAAAAAGTACCTAACTAGTGTGCAGATAAAACTTTGTTCGGGCTCCTAGTTGGTCTATAAAAACGGGATGAGTCTCTAGTGGGCCTATCCAAATGCGTTAGGGGTCCCTAGCAGACGTCAACATGTTTCGAGCTTCCCCAGAGCTCTTCTTGAGGACAACACAGGGTTCCGCCCTGTGTGTACCACTCCAAGGTGACCTACAGTGAGATAAGGTGAAAAACTAAACAGATACGCTGCAAGATAAGCAGACGTTAGTAATACATACGATGCAAATTAGTCACGTAGTGTGGTACTTAATAGTCACGTAGTATCTGTAAAAAAGAAATGAGAACATAGTTTAAGAATCACAGCCCCCCTCTCTGGGGTGGGTTAGAAATCAACGCAAAACCCAAATGCTTCTTAAGGTATGTGCTTAGACTCTGCCATCGTGTGTTTCGCCATGCAGAGCTGCAAGAGAAAACATGCTTGCCTAAAATCATAATGGAGCTTAGGCGCTGTAGTACTGGTGTTTAGAACGTTAAAAAGTGCACCTTGTGACTGGGCCGTGGACAAGACAGACAATAAACAAAACATAAAACAAAGATGACATACTGTTTTAGAAGCAATAATGTGCCTCATGGTCTTTTAAGGGGTGAGAATGTTCCGACTGGAACTCTGAAAAACGGGAGTAAATCGTAGTTAATTGCCGCTTTTCAAAGGAGGTCCTTGTCGGAAAAGAAGAGTAACCGTTAGCGATGAGGGAAGACTCCCGCAGTCCTCTCGGTTTTAGTGTGTTTCCTGCAACAGATAATGACTTACTTGGATATCTTCCTCTCGGTCAGTGAACCTGGATTCCGTCCCTCGAGACCGCATATTGGCGTTTCTCGCTCGGGAGCCGGGTTTTAAGGAAGTGTTTCCGCTCAGTCATACTGTGATGACCGGAGGTCTAACCTTCACAAAATGGCCGCCTCGTTACGTGCTAATGGAGTGGCCCTTTTTAGTGTGGAAAAATAGATGAGAATATAACGTGCCTGACAATTGGAAAGGTTTTTACGTATGCCAAAAAACAGGGGACACACAACATATAATGGACAGATCAACAGGAGACAGTGAATTGGTTGGATAAAATGAGTATAGTGTTAATGACTGATCGCCAATTCCGACTAAAACGGAGTTCCACAAGTAATGCGGTTATTACATGACCCTCATTAGGTTAAGGGCGTTTCTGGCGCTCTTGATGTATTGCGGAATTGGGTGTTTAATGTATCGTTACCTACAAGGGATTTTTCAGTTATGGTAGTTTTAGTGCAAGCGTCATGGTTAGTTATTAAGTAAATTGGCCCCACGGAATATTTTCATTCAAACCTTGGCTATCTGACCGTGATTTAAAAACCCAGCGTTGCTCTTTTTCATGTAGTCTATGTTCTTGATTTTCACTGTATTTGATATGTTCCAGAACCACCCACTTCATATCATTTGGTGTATGCTTAGTTTCGATGAAGTGTGATGTCATTTTAGTGGTTGCCCTCTGACACCTTATGTTACTTCGGTGTTCAACTATTCGGGTGCTGGCTTTTCGGGTCGTTATCCCTACGTAGTGGAGGTTACAAACGCCGGTGATCAGGTATACGACACCTGTGGTGTTACAATTTGTGATGTTTCGTAATTCCCTGGTCATTCTGTTATTGAATTCTACTTTCTTGGTGGCTGTCGTCAAATGGCAAACGCTGCAACTACTGCAAGGATAGTGTCCATCCGGTAATGGTTGTAGTACCCTTTGTGGCCCATCTGTGTTCCCAGTGTCTTTGGCGCGTGTATAGACAAAATGATTCCTCAGGTTTTTGGCTTTTCTGTGGCTAAACATGGGTTTTGGTATGTCTAAATCGCCACTATTGAGTGTACGCCAATGTTTATTTACTATTTTGGTCACTTTGTTTGATGCAATGTTAAAAGTAGTTATGCATATCGGTCTTTTTTCTTTTTCTATTGGTTGTCGTGGTTCAAGGAGCGCTTCTCTATGGTTATTCAAGGTTCTTTATTTGGCTTTTGATACTAGATGCTTTGGGTAGTTTCTTGCTATTAGTTTGTCAGAAAGCTCTTTTGCTTGACTGTTGTAGTCTTCCCTCTCTGTGCAGTTACGTCTGAATCGCAAAAATTGTCCGAAAGGGAGATTCTCTTTCAGTTGTCTCGGGTGGAAACTGTCGTAGATTAGGAGGCAGTTTCTGGCTGTAGGTTTGAAATGAGTGGTGGTTGTTAAAATGCCATTGTTGGCTTTTATATTCAGATCCAGGAAAACCAGTTGGGATCTACTCATAGTGAAGGTAAATTTCAGGAATGGGTCTTGAAGGTTCAGCCAGTTGATGAAGTCTATTACTTCAGCTTCATTGCCTTCCCAGATCAAAAGCACATCGTCGATGTAGTGTTTCCATAGTTGTAAATGTTTGATATGTGGATGAGAGTTGTGCAATATTTTTTATTTCTCTAGGTAATGGACATAGAGTCCTGCTACACTCGGCGTGAATGTTCTCCCCATGCTAGTACCATGCTGTTGGCTGAACAGTGTATCTTCAAACTTGAAGTAATTCTCAGTTAAGGCCAGCCGGCAGCATTTGAGAACTACATGTCTTGGTGTGTGGTACTGACATGGTTCTTGGAATAGTATTTCCTAAAGAATCTCTAATGTTTCTTTATGTGGCAGACTGGTGTAAAGGCTTTCCACTTCTAAGCCGATTAGGATATTTGTTGTGGGGTCAAAAGGTAAGTCTTGGAGAAGACAATGGACAGCTTTAGTGTCCTGCAGGTACGTGCTGGTGCCTTGTACTAATGGCCGCAGGAAGGCGTCCGCAAATTTAGAAAGGGGTTCTAGTATTGAGTCTATCCCCGATACTATCGGTCTTCCTGGAGGGCTTTCCATTCATTTATGGATTTTGGGGATGGTGTAGCAATATGGGGTAGTGGGGTTTGTGTTTTCCAGAAAATCTGCTTCCTTTTTGGCTATTCAGTTGTTGGCTATTGAATCTTCTACCAAATAGGCGATTTCAATGCGTAACCGTTCGGTAGGGTCTTCTTATATCCTAATGTAATTCTTTCATCGCTCAGTAGTTGTAGTCAAACTCTGCAGTATGCCGTGGTGTTTTGTAGCACTATGGCTCCTCCCTTGTCCGCTGGTTTTATGGTTACTTCTTTGTTTCTTGCCAGTAGTTGTATTGCCTCCTGTTCCTTTTAGCTTGTGTTATGAAAAACTCTTATGGTTCTTGGGTCGATTTCAGATACCTCCTTCAGGACTGCTTTTTCAAAAGCTTGTAGTTCTCCCGGAAGACTTGCCGCTGGTGGAGTGAAGTTAGATTTTTTGTGCAAGCCCGTGTCACTTGGCTGGGTGGTATCAAGTGGTTTGCCCTTAAAAAAGACTTGCAATTTTATTTTATGAATGAATTCATTGAGTTCGCAACAGAGTTTGAATTTGTCCATGTTGGGCGTTGGTACGAAACCCAGTCCTTTTTCTAGGATGGATTGTTGTGTGGGGGTCAGGTTAGTGTCTGATAGATTCACTATTAGACTGGTTGGTTGCTGCCTGATGGGAGATTCGGTGGGCCCATGCTCCTGGTGTGGCTCCTCGCAGTTTCAAGGGGTTGTGCCCACTGTACTTGTTGTTTTTTTCTGGTTTTTCCTCTTTGGGGTCCCTTGCCCCGTCCTAAAAAAGAATGGTTTGGTTGTTGTTGAGGTTGTGCCTGGTCCCAATAAGCGTGTGGTTGCTGTTGATATGCTTGTTGGTGAAATGGCGGAGGGTCATAGAAAAATGGATGTGGTCCGCCATATGGTGGTGGTGGTCCATGGTATTGTGGTCATCCAAAATTGTTTCCCCCTTGGTTTCGTGACCGTCCTCCTCGGGGTCGTCTTGTTCTGTTTCTATAGTTGTGATTGTAACCAGTATCCGAATGATCTGAGCCTGTGTCTGATCCATCACTGTTGGTGTTATAACCAGGATTCCTTTCTGATGGTACATAGTTATCTTTGGTGTATGGGTAGACTTTCTCATGTGAGAATGATTTTTGGTCTTTCTTAAGTTTTATGTACTTGGTGTCTTTTAGACATATTTCAAATTTGGTCATTGATTTGTTCAGTTCTTTTAAGCGCTTTTTTAGTTCAGTGAAATTCGGAAAGGTTTTTAGGTGGATCTCAAGCTGGTGTATTTCACCTTTCATTTCTTCTGACAGGCGTGCCACAGTTTTGATAATCAACATGAGCCAGTCTCTGGTGCAATGGCAGGAAATGAGCGACCAGTCTTTTTTGAAAGTTTTGTCCTGTTGAAATATAAATGGCTCATTGCGTACAATCAACCCTCGTGGAGCAGTGTTGGATCTTAAATATTCGGTCATCTTGATGCCATGCACCATGGTTTTGGTTTGTTTCCTTTTCAACTCAGTGAGTTCGTCCCAGCATTGGCTTGATTCATTAGTGTTTCTGTTAGGTATTCCTGCCAAAGGTAGCATTGATGCAATTGTTCTCTCTACCTCTTCTTCTGAGAACGTTAGTCCAATTACTTCCGTCATGTTTAGGTCTTTGTCACGTCGGTGCAATAAGGGAAAGGGGGGGGGGTTTATATACTCCCACAGCTGACCGCTGTATATCACAAATCAAAAAGTAAGGGGGAGGATGAGGGAATCAGCTAGGTCCACCCTCCTGATGCAATAGTGAACTTACAAAATCCGATATGACCGGATAGGAACCTAGCTGGGATATGGATTTTCACTCAGATTTTGAGCTAGAAAATCTAAAAGGAAGGAAAGATTTCCTTTCTTGAGTCCCCTCACTCACCAGGGTTTCCCCACGGTGACATGCTTCATCATAGGGGCCATCTCAACCCGCTGCGGGTTGAGGCGTGCTACGACTTGCGATGAGACGTAGGAGCACTATATAGTGAGGAGCTATGTGTAGTGCAGTGGTGTAGTGGAGTGGAGTGTATTAAAAAGTACCTAACTAGTGGGCAGAAAAAACTTTATTCGGGCTCCTAGTTGGTCTATTAAAAACAGGGTGAGTCTCTAGTGGGCCTATCCAAATGCGTTAGGGGTCCCTAGCAGACGTCAACACGTTTCGAGCTTCCCCAGAGCTCTTCTTCAGGACAACACAGGGTCCCGCCCTGTGTGTACCACTCCAAGGTGACCTACAGTGAGAGAAGGTGAAAAACGAAACAAATACGCTGCAAGATAAGCAGACGTTAGTAATACATACGATGCAAATTAGTCACCCTGTATAAAATCATCACCCACCCATCCCTGAATCCTAAAACAAAAACCCTCCCTACCCTTCAACATCACCCATCCCTGACCACTAAAACCCCCCACCACCGTTAAACTCCACCAGTTCCTGCTCCCTAAATCCTTCACCACCCATAAACTCTATCCATCACTTAACCATACAAATGGTCATCAGCCGTAAACTCCACCCATCAATGATCCCTAAACACTTGTTAACACTTCTACACTCTATCCATCCTGGAACTCTAAAATCCCTTCACCACCTCTGTTACAAATTGGGTTTCTGGTTGGCATAGGTATGCACTCTGTCCAACCAGGAGCCACACACCTAGCCAGGGTAAATCACAAACACACCCTAAATTAACCTGTGCTCACCCCCTGGTGCTTTACTTAAGAGGCACTGTGTTAAGTATTTGTGCAACATTTCAAACAGTAAAACAGTGGAAACACCACACAAAAAGATACCACATCTGGTTAGAAAAATAGAGCTCTTAATTTAATGAATAAAACAAGACCAAAAGGACAAACATTTAATAAATGGAACCAGAGTTATGAATTTCTAAAGAATATATTGAATTATAGTGCATAAAAGCATAAGGCACCACCCGGGGCTATCTGGTCGTGCCAGACTGGGTCAAATCCAAAAGTTCAGGCTGATTGCGACGGAGCGCAGGTTGGATACAGGGACCTGCCTTGGCCTGCTGCAAAGTACCTTAGTTGTGTCATCAAGGGAGCCACGATACGAGAAGCAAAGGGGTGATAAGTAGTTGCTGAATAGCAGGAGGAAGGCGATGAGTCGGCTCCGAGCCACGCAAGTCAAGGATGCGTCAGGAATGGCGACAATGCGATGTGATGTCCATGATCATTGCAGCAGCAGTGATGTGTCATCGTTGAGTGAGATGCAGCGGTTGCGAAAGGTGCAACAGCATCGATGCAGCACCTTATACCCACTTCCAAGGGTCCAGGACTGGGTTGGCACCACTTGGCAGGGCACAACTCACAATTGGCCGAGTCCAGGTACTGTAGCAGGGTAAATTGGAAGTCTTTGATGTCCCTGAGTCTTCAGAACAGGAGGCAAGCTAGCAAGCACTTGGAATCACTCTGGGTTCAAGTGGTGCAGGTCCAATCCTTCTCACGCGGGGAAGGAGAGCAGCAGGCAGGTCAGCACAGCAGAAATGCAGTTCTTCCAGAGTAGCAATCCAGCAGTGGCAGTTCTTCAGCAGCACAACAGTCCTTCTTCCTGGCAGAGTATCGACAGGTCCAGAAGTGTACTGATTGGGTAGGATCAGAAGTCCAGTTCTTATGCCCAGGGGAGACTTCAAAAAAGTGCTTATAAGTGCACAGAGTCCCTGCCCTAGCTCCAGACTCACTACAGGGTGTTAAGTTGTCCTTTGTGTGGGGACAGGACACAGCCTATTCAGATGTGTGAGGCTGTAGTCAGCTCCTACCTCTCATCCTGCCCAAGATGGCCTATCAGGATGCAAATCACTCATCAGTCACATCAATGCTCCCTTTGTGTGTGCCTGTCTAGAGGAAATGTACAAAGCCCAGCTGTCACCCACTCCAGATGTGTATTGGAGATAGGCTGCCGGCACACAGGGCTAAGAGCAGAAAAATGCCATCTTTCTAAACGTGCTGCTGCAACAAATGATGGACTTAATGCGGAATGAATCAAACATTCACCCCAATTTGAAGATCTGGGTTAATTCCATCGTTCTTTTGCTCACCACACCATCCCAGTTTGGACTCAGACAAATGCAAATCAGTCTTCACCCTGCTCCTCATGGTAACAGTCCAGCCCGAACTGCCAAGCCGGGATCTCCATGGCCATGAAACATCCTAGGACTGGTTTTGGGGTAACACCCCTTATCAGCCAAGCTAGCTTGAATCCAGTGGCACAGCGAGCAAGGGTCCCACACCTGGTCAAACCCATCCCACTTAGGGCGAAAAGTGCTGCTTCAACAAATGATGGATGGATGCCAGTCCCAGGATGCTTGTTTCTGGTCCAGGGATTCATTCAGCATTCCATCCATCATTTGTTGCCGCAGCCGTTTTAGCCCTAAGTGGGATGGGTATGCCCAAACGTGGGTCCCTTGATTGCTGTGCCACAGTGCCTTACTCTTACACTATTGGGTACCTTTACTACTTTTGACTAGTCACAAAATCTGATTGTAAAGTTACCCAAAAGTGTAGACTTACACATCTCCAGCCCCGAAAAAGGGGTTGTAAATTACTACTTTTAATAAAACAGTAGTAAGTCTAGTACCACTCATTGCAGTCCCTGCTACTGCAACATGTCCCAAAGAAATGGACAAGCACTTAAATGTAAAGCCCAGAGAAAAAAATGTTAATTTAAATAACTTATTTGAAATTGTAAAAATATAAATAAAGATAATTTAATATTACAAGCTATGTGGAAATAGTACAGATTTTCTACTTAACTATAAAATTAGATTTTTTTGCATTTAAACATTTATGTATCAACGTTATTGAATATAATTAAATCGCTTTGAATTAATTCTGTACTTTACTTGTAAAAGTTATTCATGCAATAGCTTTTGATAATTATTAATTTAATTATTTTACCTTCAGACTTAGAAACTTTTCTAGAGCTTTTTCTGCCAGGTCTCTCGGTACTCTTCACCAGTCTGGGTTCAGTGAGGGTTTCCTGGCTTTCTTTCCAGGGAGCACCTGGTCAAACACTGGAAGTCGGATCTCCGGAGCTTTTCAAAGGGACTAACCAGCAGGGCAGACTGGCTTGCAGTTGAAAGCAGCCGGCTTGGCTCACTCGGTTGAGTCAGTCCACCTCTGGAGCTTTTTTCCAAAGTTGCTCCAAAGTTTTCCAAACTTCTGGAACTTCTTCCTGGAGTTCCTCTGAGGATCCCAAAGTGGCCAAAGCACAATTCAACAATCTGGAATCTCCAAGATGGTCCTTGAAAGTTTGGTACTTCAGTTCCCGCAATCCACTTGGACAAAATGCTTACAAATCCACTGTATGCACTCCAGGCTGGGTATTCTTGATGGTGATGGTCAAGGTGAGCTCTGTCAACCTGTAGCTTGCAGGGAGTCCACTCTTTATTTCTCTTGAAGCAAGGTACATCCAAAGGGCTGTAGTTCCAGATAATGCAGCAGGTGCAGTCAGTCTGGATGCAGGGCCTGATGGTGAAAATCAAGTTTCTTCTCTTAGTTTCACTCAGCAGATCTGAGATGCTAGGCACCTAGCACTTATTTATTCAATGCTCTCTGGGGTCAAGCAGGAGAGCACTTCTGCCCAGTGAGGTGCAGGGTAATGCCCCAGAGCATGACCACTTCCTCCAAAAGTGTGGCATAATCTACTCCCAGAAAGCACTATTTCTCCAAAATGTAATATGGCTGAACTTGCAGCAGGGGAGCAAGACCTAGTTCAACCAACCTCCAGTATGGTTCATGTCCATAGATCTCCTCCCCCTACCATCTGCTAATTCCTGCCTTAAGCCTGCAAACTGGCTGGGTCAGATGGCTGGGTGGGGGGTAGATGGACCTGTTATTCTCTGCCTGCCCTATCCCCATTTGAAACCCTATGGTTTACGACTTCACCCTGTTCTGGCATTTGTGTGTAGCAGAGCTCTCTTCTAAGAGATAGCCTCTCACTGGTTGAGCCACTTATCTCTTCATCAGAGCAGCCTGGCTAATCCACTAAACGCTGACCAATCAGGAGAGACCACAAGAAGGCTGAATTTTGGCTTACAGAAAAGAATGTCTTATAACTTATTTTCTGTATACTTTAGGATAAAGTTAACAATAGCATATTGTTGGATTTATCAATACCATTCTCCTAAGTCTTCTAAGTCTTTGAATGATATTTTTTGTGAATTCCTGGCGATAATTATTCATTAATAAACTTTTGCCATGTTAACCTATGTGACTGTAGATCGACAATGGGGAAATAAAATGTGCAATTTCTCCAACACTAGGTCATATAAAACATCATTTATAAGGACCCTGCTTATAGCTACGCGACCTCTCACCCCTGGGACACCTAGAGTAGGCTTTAGAGGTCCTGGAAATGCACAAAATAGTGTAGATCCTCACTCCACAGTGCTCCCAGCACAAAAGTCAATTTTGGGAGTTACTTTACTAAAATGGGGGAAGTGAAATGTGCAATTTCTCTATCCCGAAGGCATATACAACCTCTTTTATAAGGGCCCACCATAGCACTGACCCTGCGCCTGGTTAGACTGAGCCCAGGGACAGTGCAGATCAAAAGAATGGAGGGAGGGAGAAGCAGACGTTCATTCAGCTCCCAAGAGGTACTGGTTATCTATCAGAAAGGGGGGGAGTGAACAACATAAGTCTCAATACCAGAGTCTCAGAACGTTTGTGTCTCGGAGACCCTCAACTACACGTTCACAGACAGCTGTGTATGTAATCTCCGCTTAGTGTGGTTCGGTGGATAGCATCATCATCGAGTCTTGTCACTTGAGTGTCCCGTTTTGCAAGTGACATCAAAACCTCAACCAGGAGGGAGACTGTCTGGATGTTGACTGTGGTGAGAGGATTAAAATTATCTCCTATCCTGTAGGTGAATCTTAATGGGGAGAAATGAGTAGGATAGGGATATTTCTAAAAACAAAGCAGTGTTTAGTGGATGAGTCACTGGTCCACGACACCTAGTGGTCGGGTCGACATGTTTCTGCCTGGACCAGTCCCTATAGGTCGATGGCCTTCGTCAGGACCAAGGAAATATATTAAACAAGCATTTGCAATGCAATAGGTCTCGCATTAATTAAGTTTGAGCTATTGGCATTGCTAAATATTGCAACACCAATTGCAACAAAGGTCTATAAATTGTAGGCCAAAAAAATGTGTATTTATTTTTGTAGCAATGGTGGCATGCTGCGCTTTAGATGAATATGTTTAAAAGTAAAGTGCGCCTTACTGCGATTGCTACAATAGTTAATTGTGGATGCGTTAACAATTGATGTGTGCACTGATGGCTGGTGGTGTGTGTGCCAGTAGAAATTGTGCACTGATGGCTGGTGGTGTGTGTGCCTGGTGGAAGTGTGCACTGCCGGCAGGTGGTGTGTGTGCCTGGTGGAAGTGTGCACTGCCGGCTGGTGGTGTGTGTGCCTGGTGGAAGTGTGCACTGCCGGCTGGTGGTGTGTGTGCCTGGTGGAAGCGTGCACTGACGGCTGGTGGTGTGTGTGCCTGGTGAAAACGTGCACTGACGGCTGGTGGTGGGTGCCTGGTGAAAGCGTGCACTGACTGACGGCTGTTGGTGTGTGTGTGCCTGGTGAAAGCGTGCACTGACGGCTGGTGGTGTGTGTGTGCCTGGTGAAAGCGTGCACTGACGTCCGGTGGTGTGTGCCTGGTGGAAGCGTGCACTGATGGCTGGTGGTGTTTGTGCCTGTAGAAATTGTGCACTGGTGGTGTGTGTGTGCCTGGTGAAAGCGTGCACTGACATCTGGTGGTGTGTGCCTGGTGGAAGCGTGCAGTGACGGCTGATGGTATAGTTGTGTCTGTGGTTGTGTGTGTGGTTGTGTATGTGTAGTTGTGTGTGTGGTTTTGAATGTGTGGTTGTGGTAGTGGTGTGTGTGGTTGTGGCTGTGTGCTTGTGTGTGTGCTTGTGGTTGTTTTTGTGTGGTTGTGTGTGGTTGTGGTTGTGTGTGTGGTGTGTCACGGGGCAGCGAAGGGGACAGAAGGAGAAAAAGGCACCGAATCACGGGGGCAGCGAAGGGGACAGGAGATAAAAATGCACAGAATCACGGTGGCAGTGAAGGGGAGAAAAGGAGAAAAAAGGCACAGAATTACGGGGGCAGCGAGGGGGACAGAAGTAGTGCCATTAAGAGAGATGAAATGATGAGGTGAAAGGAGGAGTCAGGTATGAAGTAGCGACTCTGGTAAAGGGAGGGGCAGGATGAAAAGGTGGAGCCTGTGAAGTGCTGGTGGAGATGAGAGACTGAAAGATAGTGATGAAATAAGTGACTGGGTGAGAAAAGGAGAGCCACTGGTAGAAGGAGGGACAGAATGACAAGGGGAGAGATAGCCCGTGAAGTACCGGAGGGGAGTGCTATTAGAAGACAGTGAAAGGCTGAGGTGAAAGGAGAAGTCTACTAAGAAGCCGAGAGACTGGTGAAATGAGGGTCAGTGTGACAAGGAGAGCAGAGAGACATCAATAAAGTAGTGGTAATGTTTTTATGCATGTTATTTTATTTGCAGTGGAGGTTTTTTTTGTTTAGTAAATTAGAGTTACAGCTATTGAGGCTGTAAATCAAGCGATCGGCGCTCAGGAGACAGCGGGAAGGGAAGTAGCTCAGGGTGGAGGAGGGGTGTGGAGATGAGATGCTGGGGCAGAAGAGCAAGTTGGGTTAACAGTGAACAGCGGGAGGGGGTGATCTGGGTACGGGAGTACAAACAGCTGTTGGCCCATCACCTTCGGAAAAGCCAATCAATTTGTTTGCATGTATGAAATAAAGAAATGCAAATACATAGTGAAAGCGACTCCGTTCTTAAACAATGACAGGCGTGTTTAAAGTCGAAGCGTCGCCATTTAGAAACAATAGGTCTCGCATTGATGCGAGTTTGAGCTACTGACATTGTAAATAACAATGCCTTTTATTTAGGTTTTTAAAAAGAAAACAAAAATAAAAGGCATTATTATTTGCAAATGTCAATAGTTCAAACTCGCGCCAATGCGAGAACTATGGCATTGCAATTGCTTGTTAACTTCTAGTCTTCAAGCCGGAAGTTAGGTGCCCTTGCCCGGGACGTGGGCGGGGCCTGCTCCGGCAAAAACAGAAACCGGCGTGCTGTGCTAACGCGGGCTCCCATGTTGAAGGGAGAGCCCCGCAGTGGCGGCCGGACTTAAGAGAAGCCCCGGGTCCCAGGAGTGGGCCCGGGTGAAGAATGCGGCGGCAGAGGATGACCACAGCAGCGCGGGGCTCCCAGGAGTGCAGAGAAGCCCCGCAACAGAAGTGCTGCAGCCGCGAGTTGGAGACCCCCCCAGAAGAGCAGCCCGGTGAGTAAAGAAGGGCTGGGGGGGCTATTGTTGCTCAGAATTGCAAAAGTACACTTTGCACCAACAATAGCCCACACGGAGCCTCCAATGGGGCTGGCATGTTATCGGAAGCGGGACAGGAGATGTGCACATTGCGTTTGTGCACGTGCGTGTCAAGTGCGCGTACACCGGCTCAAATCCGCCAAAAGCCTTGCGCGTGCCCATCTCCTGTCCCACTTCCGAGGCAAGTCAGCAACAATAGATCTCGCTGGCGGACAGCAGCGCTTCGCGCTGCGTTCGCAGGAGAGACCTAAAAACGTGAGTGTTGGCATTGTGTAGAAAGTTACTGCAGCCACCATGGGTACATTATCAATTGTCTCTGCCCAAGAGCATAAGTGCTTTCTACCTCGAGGCAGCCCCAGTCATGGTGCATGAAATCGCATCAAGATGATGGCAGCACCTGCGATTGAGGTCATCTCTCACAGCCCACATTCATGTGGACTTTTAGGGGTAATCAATTTGATGAAGACATTTATCATTAATTAGTTTGCGCCAGGTATTCATTGATACCTTTTCAGTTTGAGTGAGATATTTCTTTTCTGCTTCTCAAGTATTGTAGAAACTCCTCTTAATGAACATAAAAGTGATGAGGTTGCATTTTTTAGCGCTCTCCAGTGTCTGCATGTCCAGCATGAGTAGCTTACCGAGCACTGTCTCACAGACAATAGTAGTGTATTCTAGCAGTGTGTTGCAGCCTAACACTTCAACTGAAAAGTGCAACAGTTTGCTGCATGGCTAAATATTTAGGCCCCAAAGGCGAGACCGATTGCATTGCAAATGCTTGTTTTGCTTTGCATTCCCTATTTTAAAATGAGAAAAATGGGACAACCCGTCGCAAAATGCACAACAAAAACAGGGGTCTGGCTGAGGGAAACCTGGGAGCTCTGAAAATGTGGGCAAGTGACACAAATTAGGATAGTCTTCTCGGTTTGGAAGGCTCACTAAGTTGGAAATACATACAAAATACGAAAGTGAAAGGTAGGCAGCGAAGGATACTAAAAAGAGGAAGCAGCAGAGATGGGACAAGCTGAACAATGATTACTTGGTCTTGGAAGCGAACTTCATCAGCAGGGTCGTCTTCTTGGAATTGAGGACTGGGAAAAGATGCAGGCATCTGCGAATACATAAATTGGCGCCCCCCACTCGCAGTGCTGCATGAGACCAGCACATCGCCATTCTACCCTTACTAAGCCAGGGTGCTGTGGACAAGGATTGACACTAAAGAAGGACTGAAGAAAAGTTCACAGTCACTGAGCCAATCACTAGAACCACGATGATAAAAACAAAAGAAGGACGCGCTGAAAGAGTAGCTACAGCATCAAACAGTTCTGCTTTCAGGGCAACGAGAATGCTTTAAGAAATGCGAGTTGATTAAGGATTTGAAAAAATGTAGACAGAATTTGAAGTTGGTAATATTTTATAAACTTTCTTCACAACAAGTGACGTGGAATTGTATTTTCTTATAGAAATTATAGATAACAACTATCTTTTTATATACAAATATCTACGCAAACACACTTAATATTATAGTTAGGAAATTAATATTGTAGGCCCATGGTGAATAAAATACCTGATATAATTTTGCTTAGAATAATTAAAAAAGACTCAGTCTAACATGGCCACCACTGTAACATGCGATCCGCCCATTAATTTTCACTGGCAGATTCCCGTTTTCGGTTCTCTGCTGACTAATGACTATGTAAATCATTCAAAGCAAAAGATAAGCTACGGCTCACTAACGAAAGGGTGACTGATTAAATGCATGTCACGATTTGCGACACGTTTAGGTAGGCCTGCGTTTAGTTAGGATGACTTTCCATGCGCGAGGGTTTTTTAATTCCCGAAGTCTAATGAGAACAAGCGCTAGTAATGTTGCCAGTTGTGGGTGTGCTGGCAGAGGAGGCTGGGTCTGCGCAGCAAAGCGGCCGCGAAATTGAAAGTGATCGCGATCAAAGCGGCCGTACGGCCGCGAAAGTGAAAGTAAGCGCGGCGCGCGCGCCCGCGCACATGCACTGTAGCTTTAGGCCACGGCAGCACTTTGTAAAGCCCAGATATAAAATGTCTCTTCGAGCCTTTGGCTCGCGAGACCTAAAAACGGCCTTATACTTCAGGGCTTCCCAGATAGTGTGTCATTAGAGAGTGGAAGCAATCAACCGTTTTCATCAGTGAGCACACTTTGCTTCAGACGGAACGTAATTTTAGGACTATAACTTAAATTTCATTTGCATAATGGTGTGGAGAAATGTAGGACAAGGGTTTAAGCTTGACTTTAAACCGTCCTGCGCCGTGCTCCTGCATGCATCTCTCCAACTGAATGTTCAGAGACAGTCAGAGTCAGTTACCACCATTACCTGTCAACAACAAAATGGGGGTGCCCAAGGCATAGGATGCCTTTGCAACAACTGTGGATCCACGTTACTCCCCCAGGTGACATATCTGTGAATATTTGGATAGTAATTCTGCAGAGTTGATTCTTTCAAGAAAACTGATTCATTTGAGCATAGAGGTTTCCAGGATACTCATGCCCATGAGAGCTGCTGAGTTGCCTGTCTCAAATGGGAGTCCCAATAATGTGCATAAGTCGAATATAGCATTTTGAATTTCTTGTTTGACACTATTATGTAAATCTGTGTTTACATCTTTCATTAGCATAAATTCATGAAAGGGTTTTTCGTTACAGTCAATATTTAAGAAAGGTGATGCATGCTCTACATCAGCTTGGTATGCAGTAACCCTTCTTGATGTTGAAGCAAACAGGTTTGCCCATTTTTCATTACCTGATCTTGAGGCCTGGTCAAAAGAGAAAACATTGGGTTTAATTTACCAAACTAGCCTTTGAACTAAAGGTGACACAACATTTGAGCCTTATCGATGATAATTCACTTTGCACATAAGGTAAGAAAAAGTTGTCAATATGCTTGATTTATTGGCTATGAAACAGATTTCCATGAGATGAGGAGGGAACGACTTCGGGCCAACATACTGCAGTGGGACATTCCAATGTATCTTCTGAGAGCTATACAAGCATTATACTCATAAAGTTTGGGTCCAAAAAACTCTTTGCTAAGATGGTCAATAATAAATCTGAAAGAGGGTGTGTAATTGCACCATTGTTATTTAGGCTCCACACGGCAGACATGGGTCTGCAATCTCTGTGGCCTACTCTTCACCACCAAAGGTCTCCAAAGGTCTCCTCACTCCCACTAAGCCTGAGTCAATATGCTCATGATACAGTTTTGCTGATCTACACCCTGGACAGCCCAACAGCACACCATCAATATAATTAAAATAAGAAGTTAGTTGTTAATGCTACCAAATGAACAGTGATAGCTGTTGGTTCAGCTTGATGTAAAAGTAGTTGGAATGCGGAAGATCTAGTGACAAAGAGAGCCTCCTCATACAACCATCTGGCTGTATTGGTTGAGGAACGAGGGGACTATAAAGCTTATTTGAATGCATGACAGGTAAAACTCAAATCTTTGCTCTATGCACTCGCTTATTTCCCCAGTATTGTCTGTGATCTCCTCCAAGGTCCATCCTTCATTGTCTTATGGTCATTGAACTTTCCCTGAAAAGTTGTTCACTTGGTTTGATGTGGCCCAATGCTCTGTGTTTGATTCTTACGTAACTTATTTTCCATCCAAGCTCACATCAGAGTAAAGTTCTTACTTGCTAAACAAATGTGCAATGGGTTGCTGCACTTGTTATTGGTATATTTTAGTTAGGAGACTGCCCTAGCAGTCTCAGTGAAAGGATTAATTTGGCTGGATATTAGGAATCATTTGAGGCCTTGTAATCCATTGTGGTTACTTTTAAAACTAAGCTTGACATCTCACTCTCCATAAAGAAGTTTATTGGATGGAGGAGAGCTTCTATTCTGTTTTAAAAAAAGATATTTAGGTCCTCTGCCCATCTCACCTCCCATGTAATGGACAGACAGAGGTTTGTGGGTGAAGAAATGTGCAACCTTTCTTCAAAAAGCTATGAAAGTATGGACCTGACTATTATCTAACTATGCCAACTGGTGATATAGTTAGAAGAAAGTTCTAGCACCTGTGAATGTGGGGGACCATGCAATTTTAATATTCCAAAATTACTTCAACAGAACACCTGTAGTTTCCATGCATCAGAGATGGTATTCAACCTCAATTTCCTGAGGCAATGTGTCCTCCAGGTAAAGCACCTCCCAGCACATCAACAAATAGGAAAAACAGTTAATTGAGTAAAGGGCCCACTTAATAACTGAGATCTACATTAGTGGAATAGTTAAAAGGTTTTATTACAAAATTCAGAAATAAGATGATACAGAGCCAATGCCATGAAGGCTCTCAGTAAATAGGGAAATACAAACAAATGCAAAATCATAAATTAGTCTGAGTCCCAAATGGGCAGTGAAATCAGTGGAGAAATGGACAGCATCCCTCTAGCTAGGAAAGTCTCTGGCTTAGCCCAAAATAGAAGGGTTGTATACATTATTTTCACATATGAAATTAACAGAACTGCAGAATCATTGAGGTGTAAGCACATGTATCATCTCATAACCAAATCAGAACACATAAATATTTAGGGTCATATTGCCGTAGCACCTAAGCACTATCCTACTACATGAATAATTATTCAGTCCCCTCTATGCTAATGTAATCTGGAGATGATGGAACAAACTAGATACATATATAACAGTGTGCTATAGGAAGAATAATAGTGATCTAGCAGAAAAATCTTGAAGAAATAGTTGCATTTTTGTGACTGAGTCGGGAAAAGTTAATTGAAGACAGCATGAACAATGAAAACGGAAATAACCAAATAATATTCTACTTGACTATGTGCTGCAGAAATGACAGGCAGTAACATGTGAAGAGAGGGAAGGACAAGAGTGACAAGGGTGACACCTATTTTGAAAATTGTGGCAATTCGGCCCAAATTGAGGCCTGGTTGACAAAAGTCAGAAAAACACACCTCTGCACAGCATAGAAAAATAGTTTCAAAGACAATAGTATTATACTAGCGTTTGCATGTGTACTCAATTGTCAAATACATTCTGCTCCTTATTAATGAATCCTTAACACAACTTATTCCTGCTAAGACCTATTCATCATGTGAGACCTGGTTAGACAACAAGATATATCAAAAAATAGATGCAGTTTATGTAATGTTGCTAAAGAAACATATCATTTATATTTGTTCAAAACACCTAGTACTGCAGTAACAGTGGCTAAAACCAGTGTTCATTCTAATTTGTAGGACATTGAGTCACTGGTTGAAGGGGGTGAAACCCTTCTCAAGCGACAACCACAATTCTTGTCAGGCTGGAACACCAGCAAACCCCATATTAACCTGTGCTCAACTGTCTGGTAGCTTGGCACAAAACAGCCAGCTTACCTGGCACAGAAGCAGTCAGGTTTAACTGTAAAAGTTTTATGCAGCACACAAACAGTATTAAAGTAAAAACACAAGAAAAATCCCACACCAATTTAGAAAAATAGAGTAAGAATTAATACATTATTTGACACCAAATGACAAAAATCCAGTTCACAGAACTGGAGTTATGCAATTTTAAAGGTTTTGTAAAAATCAAGCACTAAGAAGCAAAAAGCACCTACCCCAGTAATCTGGTGATGGTAGCCTGGGTCCCAGTCACATGTTCAGGCCGGCCACGATGGAGCACTGGCCAGATACAGGACTGAGTTCAGTCCACTGATAAGAACCTTGTGGTCCAAGGCACGAGATCCGTGGGCCGCAATTGATGACCGTCGACGAACAGCTGGGATGCAATGTTGTCGAGGAAGCTGTAGGAGCTTGCTGAGAATTGTGCCTCAATGACTGTGCTGGGGATAATATAGATAGCACTTGGCTGGTGACGGCGTTGGGCTGCGTCAGCATCAAAGAAGCCGCTGCGGCTTATGAGGACATGCGTGGGGATGCTGAAGCATCAAGGACAAGCTTTGTCGCCCTGGGCTGGATTCAATGGTGGGCTGTGCTGCGTCAAGCTGTGGGGAGAGACGTTGATGTCGAACAAGCCTGTTATGGCCCTGTGGCTTGAACAAGGGGCCAGCTGACTGGCCCTTGAAGAGTCCTTGGAGTCCTGGGTTCACACACGTAGGCTGGGTTCAGCAGGGTGGCTTACAGCAGCAGAAGAGTCCTGGCGCAGTAACAGCAGGCCTTGGGTAGGAAAGCAGTCTTTGGTCAGCAAGCAGGTGAGCAGGGCAAACTTCAAAGCTGGGCAGTCCTTCCTTCTGGCAGAGTCCACAGGTCCAGAGTGATCTTAGAGTTGGGTCTGAGTGTCTGCTATTTATACCTGGTGCCCACTTTGAAGTGGGAGAAGTGGGGGAAACTTCTTGAGTCCTCCCCTACAGGGATTTCTTGAATTTCCTTACTCCCTGCCCTGGCCCTAGCTTATCTGGCGGCATAACAGACTAGTGCGAAATCCTTTGTGAGTGTGCTGAGGCACAGCCTTTTTAATGTGCAAGTGTGGTAGGTGACAGCTTCTCCCCCTCATCCTGCCAACATCAATTCCCCTTTGTCTCACAGTCTAGAAGTAATACACAAAGACCAACTGCGAGCAAAACCTAGTCATGTGAACCAGGAAACAGGCGGCAAGCTTAAATTGGGTAGGGCAAGAAAATTTAAACTTTCTAAAACTGTCATTTTCATACTTGAATTCCAACTTCACAATTAAAGAAGGTTTTAAGTTACAATTTTTCAGACATCAAACTCGATATTCCTACTTGCTACTAATTGAAAGATATCACTTATTAAATGTAATAAGGTGAACCAGTGTTATCCTTTGGGAAAGGTAGGCTTACAGCAGTGAAAAACTAATTTAAGAATGTTTCACTACCTGAACATGTAAAGAGTAAAGGTACATGGCCAACTTTTTAAATACATTGCACCCTGCCCTGTGGCTGTTTAGTGCCTATCCTAGCGGTGACTTACTTTTATTCAAAAGGAAAGTTTAGGCCTGGCCAAAGGTTTATTTTGCCAGGTCGAAATGGCAGTTTAAAACTGCACACACAGGCTGCAATAGCAGGCCTGAGGCATTTTTAAGAGTCTACTTAAGTAGGTGGCACAAGTAGTGCTGAAGACCCACTAGTAGCATTTAACTTACAGGACCTGGGTACACAAAGTGTCAGTTTACTAGGGTCTTACAATAAATTAAATGTGCCAATTGGGTCTAAGCTAATTTTACTATGTTTAGAGGAGAGGGCACAAGGCCAGCAAAAACTAAGTCAGTGTAAACAGGAGGATTGAAAGCTAAAAGTTGGGAGGAAAACCGCACCCAGGATGTCAGGTCCAACATAATTTAATATATGGACATGTAAAAAAACAGTCATTATTATCTCATTGATGAAAATGTAATGACTGTGCACATAATGGTAAACTGCATGAACTTAAATTGCTTTTATTGTTTCTAACGATTGGTGGAAGCTGTTTTTAATGTGAAGCATCATTTATTGAATGTGTGTGTCGCAATGCACTAATCTGAATTCCAGTTCTAGCTGGAGAGATGAATTGTTCAGAACGTTTTCCAAATCCATAGCCACTCATGCACAATTAGAATTTGCATTTTTAGCAGTAGGTAAGTGGAGATAGGAATGTGGAAAGAGAGGGAACAGGGACAGTGAATATCACCCCTATGACTCATCACGCTGTGGGATGTTGAAGTCTACTTTGGTCTCTTTATATCTTGTTATTTTCACTATATTATCTCTGTGTAAACTCATCAAACACTTGCAATAATTGGTGCTATACCTTCAGAATATCTCGATATTTCTGAATCTCTGAGATGGTGGTGGTAGTCTGAAGTTCCAGGAACTGAAACATGAAAAGTATCTAGGTACTCTGTATTACTTGGGGTAGTCTCAAATCTTACTCTCTTTTCTAGTAAAGCCAACTCCCCAGTCTTCATGGGTACACACTCTCTGGTACTGAAGCATACATCTCTGTACCAGAGAATTTGTACCCATTAAGACTAAGGATTTGTATTTATAGAAATAATATTCTTCAGGGCCAGACAGGCTGTACCCATAAGAACTGGGGAGTTGCCTTAACAACAAAAGTGAGTGAGATTTGTTACATTCATGAAAGTTCTGTAAAATGAAAAGTAAACAAACATTTATCAGAATTATATAGTTCACACAGTTGTCAATGAATCACTTTTCTAAGCACACATCAATACCTTAACACCATTCCATTCACTCATATAGCTTAAAAACCAAATGTGCAATATAAATGTAAGTATATACTCATTTCAGGTTATTTCTGAAACATTACTTGTAACACAAAGCACACAGCAACTTTGAGGTGAATTAGGGCCCTCTGTCAGTAATCAAGACTTGTAGAATACTAGGTAGTTGAAAGATGTGATGTACAGGCATTTGTGCTGAAGTGAATAACCCTGGTAGGGAGTTAAACTGACCCATTTTATAGTTACATGGCCCACAACTATCAAAATTACAGTGTAATTTTAACTTTCAGGTAACGAAACTTCATTTCCAAAATACAATTAAATTCCTGAGAATACTTCTCTGTATTTAGCTTTGGCTTCCAATCAGCAGCAAGGCCCTGGTTTCACCAACAAAGTATCTCAATTGTCTAGCAAGGACGATCTGAACCACGCAAAAACATGTTCTTGAAATCTTCAAGTTCATCACATGCAAATATTGTGAGGGTTCTGTGGCCGCCTGGGAAATGTCCTTTCTGATTTACGCTCAGGCGGCTGTGCATAGTGCGTCCTTAAAGACAAAAATACTTTTACCAAGTTGCCTCCATCTTGCTATTGCATTACCAGCCTTTCCTCCTTGGAATGAGCATAGCACTTTAAGTTAGAGTATGCTGTAAGTTCATGACAGTATGATTTCATTTACATCCTATTATATGGAAGTTATAGGCTTGTCATAATTTCTAATTTACGGATTATAAACTTGATTTGATCTGATTTCTGTTCTGTAATTATGCAACTGAATGGAAAAGTGCAGCAAAAATCAATAGTAAACAGTGATGGGAAAAGCTCTACAGGTTTGTAGGGTTTAGGCACGTAACATCACTGTGAAGTACTTGTTACGCTATCACAGCCCTTTTAACATATCAACTACAACCATTGTTCATTTAGTTTTAGCAGATATAGAGAGGGTTATGATAAATCAAAGTGTGGTGTTTTTGCTTTAAGCATTGCAGGTATCTATATAAATATAATCATTACAGATGCAAATATTGTATAAAAATTTAAAATATGCAGATATTGTGAATTATACAAAATGTGACTTATTTCAGATTTAGCTCTACTTTGCCCACAATGAAAGACACATCAAAACACATAGCATATCAACGTGTCTTGCTCCACAACGTCTCACAGGGCGAAGGGAAGAGGGTTCTAATAATGTGCTCTCATTAGTAATGTATACAGGTGTGTGTAACTTTCATCAGATTATTCTCGTTTCCCTTTTCTTTTCTTTTACAATTCAACATTGCGTAGGTGGCGATATCTGGATATGCTATGTGGAACTACATTCGCTAGATCAAGGTCTAAAATATGCCTGTAAAGATACTTTCAGTAACTTTACAAATATAATGTGACTTGCACGTGCTCTCTCTCTCATATAAGAGGTTTAGAGAAACATACTATCACTAGTAGGCATAAATCTACACCGTGAATTGCATTTAGGTGTAGGTTTGTGCACATGCATAGTCATAAATATATGCGTTAAAAAATAGCTGTCTATAGATTTATTTTTCTGGATTGGGCCCCTAGTGTGTATTGAGCCTCTTAACGGGTAGCATTACTTGTTGTGGTGCATGACCTCACCCGATTCATCCACAGGCACTACCCTGTGTTTAGCGTGTTTTACGCTTGGTAAGCATTACAGTTCTGAAGTTAAAGCCCTCAGTATTCCCTCCCTAGCAGCATTCCTTCTTCCACCTCCATCAATGTTTTTCCTTGCATCTATTAGATTGCCCTCCTATGAGGTCAGGACCTCATCACCTCAAGTTTGTCGATGTCCACCAGTGGTGACTGGTGCACTTTGCAAGTGGTGGCCCTGAATGGCAGCCTTGCAAAGCACAAACATAGTCAAGTGATCCTTTAAAGTAAGGCTTTGTCTGAAGCTTTATTGTACAAAGAGAACAGGATCTAGTACAGGGAAGGCACAAAGTGAAAGGGGAGACAGCCTCTGCCTGCTCCATACTTACCCAGGTCTCTCCCTTTTACTCACCGCCCTTATGCCGTGCCCACCAAAGCTTTTAAAAAAATTGGACAAATCAGTTCATTTTGAGAACACGGTCTTCAGATGCATTCTTAGAACATAACATACATATTTGTAGGGAGCACGTTCACCCGGAAGGGTAGATATCTTGGCGCTGAATAAGAGATGTTTATTGTTATATAACTCAATGATGCTCCTTTTATCGACCTTAAAAGAATGAAAGGCTGAGTGGAGTCGCTGGGATTTGAACCTGTGACCATGATATGAAGTCAGGCCCCAACAGTGGACGCGCTGGTCCACTTCGCCCCCTGATGTGGGCCTTGTGCTATTTTCAATATTTTTATGGCATGCCAAGCAAGTATAACCCTCCTGTTGTAATATAGCGCTCTCCTTCCCATGAACGATTTGAAAAAACAGGACAAATAGTAACATTTTCATGTCAATTTCCCTATGAAATTGGCTACACAGTCATAACATTCCTAAGTGGTTCAAATAATTCCGCTATGCAATCTGGAACGTTCTTGGATCATTTTCAGATTGTGATCAGCATGTCTCAGAAATCTGCTCATATAGATGATTAAATACTGCCAGCGGGTCAGGAAATACCAGGTGCTCCTGCCAGAAAGGAAGCAATAGCATCAATAATTGTACTGAAGTATCAGATAAATATCAGCTTAACATATATCTTTGACATACTTCAAATATCACTTTCTGATATCAAACACATGTTGCTTTTATAGTAGCACCATTACATTTGAGGCAAATTAATTACTTTCCCCTACAAAATGCCTTATGGCAGGTAAGTCAACCATAGTGCTAGGATGCTACCCTTATGCCATATATTTCCACACTATGCGGGAGATTCGGGATGCCAACGGTATGCAAGGGGTGCTCACCATAGTTTCAAGAACGCCCACCTTTACACCTTCGGTGGGCATCATTATGTGTGGACTGGCCCTGTATGTGCCGTGGATGCCTGCAATATGCATCCATCATCATTATTCAGAGTTCCATCGTTGGGCCCATGGTGGAGGACAGGGGAACCAGTATGTGAGAGCAGGCAAGGCCCCAGACACACAAGCTCTGGAACACGTGCACACATACTCGCAGAAATAAACACATAAACGCATATGCCCTAATGTGCACAATACCCATTCTGCATACCACTGTTCCCATAAAACTCTCTTTGACCCCCACACATATTATCATGCTTACAACACCTGCAGTCTTGACACTCACAGGGCTGGTGCTCACTACATCCACCATCCTCAGCCCATTTAGAACATCCTCAAAGTATACCATGCTGGTAGCCCAATTAGCATATCTTTCCAAGCAGTTTATCAAAGGGGTGGTGGACAGGAACATAGGTTTTCAAAAATGATGCTAGCCTGCAAGACGTCCTAGCCCCCCCCACCATGCTAATAGCCAAGGGACAGGAGCCGAATGAGCACGAGGGCCTGGGGCAGAGATGAGACTGCTGAGGGATGATGAGCAAAGGCATGCATTGACTTCTTTTGCTTTGTCCCTCCATGTTCTTAGCTCTTCCTTCCACTGTACACTGTAGATTATTGGTCAATGGCAGACATTCAATGAGAAGAGCCCCCCCCCCCTTTTATAACTCGGTGGTTCCTTCTGTCTGGTATACTTCGCCTGTTAATCGGTGAGGGGTGTCAGACCTTGGGAGGACTTTGGGTCGATAAAGAGAGCAGATATGCTATTGCCATAGTTCAAAACTGAATGCTGTCCATTAACTTTTCGTTTGCTTCTACATGCATACTTTGCATGATGAGGAGGTCGACAGGTCCAGAGCACTCCAAAATCACATGTGCAGCCCAAAACTAAAACCTAGTACCGAGCAAATGACCTGAACATAGATAAGGCCATCAGCTGTCCCAGGCCCAACCCTACACCCTGATGGGTAGGCAGTAATTGCTGTCTGCTGCACCCCTCTCCTCTTCTGTGTCATTGTGCATGTTGTGAGTTTTTTCCAGGGATTACTCTAGGCCAGTCACCCCCTAGAATGGGGACGGGCCATCTGTGTCCATTGGGAATTGTCTACGTACTTTGGACTGCACACACATAGCACACCATTTACTTTTCTTTGTGAAGCCGACCCAACACTCCAGATCCTGCTTGGTTTCCCAGCTTTTAGAACAAGGTAGCAATCACGGGTGTCGATATTTGTTGGGCGACCTCACTGGGCCTGTAGGGCAAGTAGTTCCTCATCCACAACTCACTTCATCCTATGCAAATGCTTGTTGGGGTCTATTCTGCTCGGATAGACTTTACGCTGGCCAATTAAACCAACCATGTTGCTGTATCTGTCCTGCCAGCCTGCTAAGGAGGGGGCGAGGTTGCTCCTCCAGTCCTTTCCTTCTGGTAAAGTCCTGGGGTGTGGACAGTTCCATTCAGAATTGCTTCCTGCCCTGCCTTTTACTAAACTGGTGTTAACTGTAGTATTTACATGTGGATTTGTATTGTGATAGTGAGAGCTCTCCTCTGAGACAGCCATATTTTCTTGAAACCAGAGCTTTCATAGGGGCGAGAAGGTGCTTTATCCTCTTTTTTTTTTGCAATGTTATATAGCGCGAACTTGACCCGAATCGGGTATCAGAGCGCTTTACATAGCACCAGTTACTTTACATGAGGACACCATTAATTTTTTTTGTTAGACACGGGGAGCTTAAGGGCCATATTATCAAGGAAGGCGATAACAGGCTTGATAATATGCCCTTGTGAAGGGCATATTATCAAGCCCATCCCCCATAATGTTATCGCCGTTCCTTGATAATATGGCCCTTGGTGATTTGCCTGGAATCACAGGATGTTCAGCGTCATTGCCGAGACTCGAACCCAGTTCCCCAGATTCGTGGTCGACCACCCTAGCCCTTAGGCTAACTCCTCTCGACTTTGAAACCTCTCATGACAGACTTGGTGATTATTTACATTCCGTGTCACTCCAGATTATGTTTTGCAGCTCTGTAAATAGCATTTTATAATTACCAAAATTATGTTTCTGACGTTAGTTTCAACTGTGTTAGCGACTATTTCTGTCGCTCTGAGTTATGTAAAAAGTCAGCCTGCCACTAATGGAGCTAATACTGACGGCACTTCCTCCGCGATGAAACACATACCTCTTTCCATCTGCACTCTTAAAACATTCTTTTGCCTGAAAATTACAGTTAAGTACGTGCCAAAGGAAGTTGAAATAGACCTATTGTTCGTCTTGTGAACAAAAAAGCCTGTCCCAGTTTAATGACAAATAAAAGGTGTCTTCTATTGATCTGGCCATCCAAGTGATGCCAAATTGACAGTAAAATGAAAGTAAATGGATCAGTAATACAGATAGCGTAGGAGGGTTTCACTGCAAAATTCTCAAAATGCATTATTCATCATTTACATTTCAAAGAAATTAATCCAACCCAAGTGTCAGACACACAGAAGACAGGATACTAAAAAAATAACCGTACTAGCCAACTAAAGCTAGAAACGTGTCATATGTCTGCATGAGGAAAAATGATAATGTAATTTTTTTTGTGTAGAAACATATTTCTTCTTTACAAGATATAAGAAAGCACACTAAAAAAATCACATGGTCTTTGAAGTCGTGGGTCTTCAGACCTATGACACTAGCGAGTGTTGATGAACATAACATACAAACCAAATGGCTTTCGGCTCACCCTGCTCGATTTATTGTGCAAATAAATGTGTAGTATTTAATCAGGTGAACGATTCATGACTGACCAGTCATTTGTGTGCCATGGTAGTTCAGAAGAGGCAAACCAAGCAGAGTTTCACACTTTTACATTCCTAATCACAGATTTTTGAACCCGAGTGCATTGTACCTCGATCCCAAAATGGAACAGAAAAATCATTTACTCTAAGACACACTGATCTCGCGTTTAGATCCTTGCCAAGTCCCGGAAGGACCTTCCCCTCCACCTCCGGACATCACTTTTACTGGTGGAATTCAGGAAGAGTCTCAAGACCTGGCTTTTCGACTGAGCCCTGTTACTGGAAGAAGAGTAATGGGGCTTTGAATTTGTCTTCAAGGAAACACACAAATTCCAAGGCGACCGGGTGGTGTTCTTTATGTGTGCGCTCCTAGTCTTGAGGTTCTAGAACCGGACTACAGGGAGATGCGGAGAGTGAGTGTTGGAGGAGCGGAAGAGGCAAGCTTCTGTTGTACTTACCCTGCATCTGAAAATAAATACCTTCAACTTATTCCACCTGTGTGTGCCTGGATTCAGTCTGACTTCCCTCCTTTGCAACAATGGCATTGAGGATGGGGTGGTCCGTTTTCTGTTATTTCCAAGCAAGAATGCTATGGTATTGTGGTTGTTATGGAAGGTAGGATGATTGGAAAAGTTACCTCTGAGGTGATTCTAGAATTTTTGGATGAATTATTCTACAGAGAAGGTATACCAGAGGTCTTTGTGTCTGTTAATGGTCCTCAATTTGTGAGTCAGTCCATTGAGTAATTTTTCTCCAAATGTGGTATTCAACTTAAAAGAATTTCAGTGATTCACTATGAAGCCAATGGGCAGGTAGAGAGATTCAATAGAGTAATAAAAGAGTCTATTCAATTAGCTAATAAAGGTGGACTTGATTGGAGGAAGGCAGTACCGGCTACTTTTCTTACTTATAGAACTACACCTAATCCCGTGTTGTCGGTCTCTCCATTTGAACTATTGAGAAGACTTAGGGCTAGTTCAAAATTAGTACCATGGTGGTTGAAAAATAAGTTAGCAATAATGCAGAGCTCAACTATCAGTATATCAGGAAAGCCGTAGAAATGTACTAAGAAAAAATGAACGAGTCTCTGGATGAGAAGAAAGGAAAACTTAGTAAACGTTTGGTAAGTGTAGGTGATTGGGTAAGATTGAAACAAGTTACTGACTCTGGTATAGGTACATAAATGTGGTAGAACCCAGTAAAGGTTATTGAATGTCTCAACAATTCTGTGAGTGAGCAGGACGAAATTGTTTGGAATCTGGGCAGAGTTTCTCTGAGTAATAACTGTATGCAACAACAAGATATTTCCTATGACAATTTGGGAAATAATTGAAGAAAAGATGAGAGCAAAGTGCTTTTGAGCATTCCTGAAAATAAATTGTGTCAGGGAGAGGAAAGGTTGGAATTAACTTTCAAAGATACTGTTGAAACTACTCTGTTAAATAAGGAAGGATTAAAGGGGAAAATGTTTAATGACAGCTGTGAAACATTGATGAGAAGTTGTCCTCCTAGTAATGTTTCTTCAAGATTTAAGAATTACAATGTGTCGGTTATTATATGTATGACTTCTGTCAAACATTGAAGAAAAGTTTCTGGACTTGTGACCTCATTCAAACTTCAATTTACTTGTATAAGTTTATATATGTTGTTAATCACTATGTTAAAGATTGTTTTATTGTTTTTTCGCTATATGTGTTCCTGACTTATTTTGGCCAGTTTTAAAAACAAAAGGAGGTACGTTTATAATATTCTTTATGTGTGCTCTCCTAGTCTTGAAGTTCTAGAACCATACTGCAAGGAGACGTGGACTAAGGAGAAGCGACCGTTGGAGGAGGAGCAAAAGAAGGAAGCTCCTGTTGTATTTGCCATGTATCTTAAAATAAGTACCTTAAACCTATTCCACCTGTGTGAGCCTGGATTTATTGTGACCTCCCTTCTTTGCAACACTCCCCCTAATGCCCAGGTGGGGGCCTCGTTCTTATTATAAATTGGGAGATAGGATAGACTAGAGCAAACACAAGGAGATGATGGATAGAGTGATGAAACTTTTCAGACACTCACCCCCAATCAAAGATCTGGGTTGAATTCATCATTGTTCTTTAGATGACCTGGCCACCCCAGTTCAGACCCAGCCATATGCAAATCAGTCTTGACCCTGTCCCTAATGGGAACAGTCCAGCCCGAACTGCCAAGCCAGGTCTTCCCTGGACCAGAAAATAGCACCCTGGGATCGGTTTCAGGTTAACACCCCTCATCAGCCAGGCTAGCTTGAATCCAGTGGCAAAGTGAACATGGGACCCACGTCTGGGCATACGTTGCTAACTTAGGATGAACAAAGCAAACACAAGGAGATGATGGATGGAGCGCTGAAACATTTCAGACACTCACCCCAAGTCCCAGCTCTGGGTTGAATCCATCATCGTTCTTTAACCCACTTCACCACCATAGTTTGGACCCGGCCATATGCAAATCAGTCTTGACCCTGTCCCTCATGCGAACAGTCCAGCCCGAGCTACCAAGCCAGGTCTTCACTGGACCAGAAACAGGCATCCTGGGATCGGTTTCGGGGTAACACCCCTCATCAGCCAGGCTAGCTTGAATCCAGTACAAAGTGAGCAAAGGACCCACCTCTGGGCATACCCTGCCAAATTAGGGCGAGCAAAGCAAACACAAGGAGATGATTGACGGAGCGCTGAAACTTTTCAGACACTCACCCCCAGTCACAGATCTGGGTTGAATCCATCATCGTTCTTTAGCTCACTTCACCACCCCTGTTCAGACCCACCTATATGCAAATCAGTCCTGACCCTGTCCCTCATGGGAACAGTCCAGCCTGAAATGCCAAGCCACATCTTCCCTGGACTGGAAACAATCATACTGGGACCGGTTTTGGGGTAACAACCCTCATCAGCCAGGCTAGCTTGAATCTAGTGGTAAAGTTAGCAAGGGACCCACGTCTGGGCATACCCTGCCAACTTAGGGCGAACAAAGCAAACACAAGGAGATGATGGACGGAGCACTGAAACTTTTCAGACACTCACCTCCAGTCACAGATCTGAGTTGAATCCTTCATTGTCCTTTAGCTCACTTCTCCACCCCAGTTCAGACCCAGCTATATGCAAATCAGTCTTGACCCTGTCCCTCACGGGAACAGTCCAGCCTGAACTGTCAAGACACATCTTCCCTGGACCGGAAACAAGCATCCTGAGACCAGTTTCGGGGTAACACCCCTCATCAGCTAGGCTAGCTTGAAACCAGTGGCAAAGTGAGCAAGGGACCCTTGTCTGGGCATACCCTGCCAACTGAAGACGAACAAAGCAAACACAAGGAGATGATGGACGGAGCACTGAAACTTTTCAGACACTCACCCCCAGTCACCGATATAGGTGGAATCCATCATCATTTTTTAGCTCACTTTGCCTCCCCAGTTTAGACCCAACCATATGCAAATCAGTCTTGACCCTGTCCCTCATGGGAACAGTGCAACCCGAACTGCCAAGCCAGGTCTTCCCTGGATGGTAAACAAGCATCCTGGGACCGATTTTGGGGTAACACCCCTTATCATCCAGGCTAAATTGAATCCAGTGACAAAGTGAGCAAGGAACCCACGTCTAGGCATACCTTGCCAACTTAAGGCGAATAAAGCAAACACAAGGAGATGATGGATGAAGCGATTAAACTTTTCAGATACTCACCCAGTCACAGATCTAGGTAGAATCCATCTTCGTTCTTTGCTTCGCCAACCCAGTTCAGACCCAGCTTTATATAAATAAGTCTTGGCCCTGTCCCTAATGGGAACTGTCCAGCCCGAACTGCTTGGGAGATAGGATGGCCTACCATCAGCTGTTGTGGTAGTGAGTCTGTCCCAGTGATGCCCTTTGTTTGACCCATCAATGCTACTGCCCAGTTTGGAGTTGGCCGGTGTGACACCAAGAGGATGAGAAGGCCAGTCTACAGGGACGTTTGTGTTCATGGTCAGTACACAACATACTACAGTGTTAAGTAGGAGGCCTGGTCAGGGATGTAACACAGGCCCCCCAGCACCTGCGGTGTGGGGGGCCCCAAGCTCTAGGGTCCCCCTCAGCACAGTACCCCAGCTGGAGATCTCCTGATTTAGCCCAGAGGGGCCCCCCCACCTACCTTGCAGGTGAGCCCCCGCAAGTTTTGTTACCCCACTGGGCCTGGCCTACCCATGTGTAAGAGGGGGAAACAACGTTTACAACGCGGGTTGTACATCTCGTGCAAACACAATGCGGTCGTTACAATGACCACGTTGTTACAACGCAGTGCCATTACTACGTAAATTGTTACAACAACTTGCGCTAGATGGCCCTCTAGGATAAGGAATAGTATGATTTACTATTCCAACACTTTCCCTAGTGTTGCATACACTGGAGTTGGAATAGTAAATCATACTATTCCTAGGTCCAGTGCGCCATCTAGCGCAAGTCGTTGTAACGACTTGTGTCATAATGGTACTGCGTTGTGACATCACGGTCGTTGTAACAACTGCGTTGTGTTTGCATCGCGGAGTAAAATCCGCGATGTAAAGAGACATATTCGTAAAAGGGGTCAAAAAATGTACCTTGCCTATGGCACCAAAATACCATGAGCCGGTCCTGCTCAGCTACTGTCAGCTCAGAGTGGATGCACCCGCCTGCTCCCCAATCCACTGTGTTGGTGCTTCAGTATAGCTTGCTACGGATGTATACAGGACAAGAAGGCAGGTGAGAGTCCCTGTGTCAGCGAGGAGGTCGATGGGCCACTAAGTTTTTCACTGCCATGCTTGTCCTTGCAATTAATCTAAATGCCAATGGAAATCCTTTGGTGGTTGCGGAATTCCTTCTGCAGATCCCCACTGACAAGCTGTCTCGGGCATTTCGCTGGCATAGTAGGGAAGAGGTAATCCTAACAAGTACTGTAAGAGTACTATAAAAGGACAAACACCTTTCTACAGTAGCCCCCGACAAATACTTAAGAAACCTAACCCAATGTTTCCTGAGGTCTACAGAATATGATCCCAGGAACATCTGATCATATTTGTAAGCGCTCCTCATGACTGGTTTTATGGTTACATTATGTAGTCTGAGGAGTATAAAAGAAACATTCTGAAATGTATTTAACCCCTTCGCTGCTAGGCCTCCCCCCGTGCTAAGCCTTTTTTTGGCTATTTGGGGTAGTTCACGCTTAGGCCACTGTAACTTGTTGACAACATAAGGTATCCCTGCCAAATTTGCGTCCTTTTCTTCCAACATCCTGGGAATTCTAAAGGTACCCAGGGTTTGTGGATTCCCCTGGAGGGGAGCCAGAAATTAGCCAAAATACAATATAATGTTGTTTTATGGGGGAAAAATGGGAAAAAGTGCTGCAAATGAAAGCGTCTGGGTTTTTCCCTGCAAATGGTATTAAAAAAGGGTTTGTGGGGCTGAAATCACCATTTTCCCAGCTTTTAGGGAATGACAGACTTTTGTCAGAAAACCACAATTTTTTACACAGTTTTTGCATTTTTCTGGGACATAGCCTATTTTTGCTATTTTCTGTGCTTTCAACCTCCTTCCAGTTAATGGTAGACATGGGTATGAAAACAATGATGGATCCTGGAAAGCTATACATTTTAGAAAAGTGGACAAAATTCGGTATTCAGCACGTGGTCATTTGTGTAGATCCTTCAAGGTTTCTTTATAGAAACTAACAGTTAAATATAGGAAAAATTGAAAATTAGTTGAACAAAACAGCCTTTTGTGTCAACGTTTTCACCTGTAACTTCTTCTAATGATGAAAGCTCTTTGAAAGCAATATACCGTTACATCCGCTTGACCTTACTGGTTGTGGGGATATATAGGACTTGTAGGTTCATCAAGAACCCGACGAACCCAGAGTCAAAAACTGAGCAGCGACTTGCAATGGTTTTTTATTATGTACCGGGTTTATAGCAATTATTCTGGGAGAATGTATACATGGAAAAATCAGTATGAAAGACACCTATGTATTTTTGAAATGGGAACAAAATATAGAGTTTAGAAACAGTAGATATTTGCACATTTCTCAAATTGGGAATACTCATACTAGCATGAGAATTATCAGTCATTTTTCAAAATGACTTCTTTTTTACACATTGTCTTTCATTTGGAAGGCAGAAATGCATCAAAATTCAATAGGTAATAAAGGTTGCTTTACAAAGCTGAATAACCCTAAGTCTCCCGATAAAAATGGTACCGTCTTTCATTTGGAAGGCAGAAATGCATCAAAATTCAATAGGTAATAAAGGTTGCTTTACAAAGCTGAATAACCCTAAGTCTCCCGATAAAAATGGTACCTCATTTGTGTGGGTAGGCATAGTGCCCACAACAGGAAACGGCTCAAAGCGCAATGTGAACACACCACATTTTCACAATGAAAAATTACCCTTTTTTGGCAAAGTTCCTAGCTGTAGTTTTTTAACCCTAGCTCTGCCAGCACCTAGGGAAACCTAGCAAAACTATAAATTTTTTAAAACTAAACACCCAGGGCAATCCAGGATGGGGTGACTTGCCTGGCTCTCACCAGACTCCGTTACCCAGAATCCCTTGCAAACCTAAAATATTGTCCAAAAAACACATTTTCCTCATATTTCTGTGGTGGAAAGTTCTGGAATCTGTGTGGATCCACAAATTTTCACCCACCCCGCGTTCCCCAAAGTCTTTTAAGAAAAATGGTACCTCACTTGTGTGGGTAGACTTAGTGCCCGCATCAGGAAACGGCGCGAAACGCAACGTGGACACACCACAATTTCATAGTGAAAAATGACTCTTATTTGGCAAAGTGCCTAGTTGTCGTTTTTGAACCCTAGCTCTGCCGGCACCTATGGAAACCTAGCAAACCTATACATTTTTTAAAACTAGACATGCAGGATAATCAGGATGGGGTGACTTGACTGGCTCTCACCGGGTTCTGTTACCCAGAATCCCTTGCGAACCCAAAAAATTGTCCAAAAAAACACATTTTGCTCACATTTATGTGGTGGAAAGTTCTGAAATCTGCGTGGATCCACAAATTTCCACCCACCCAGTGTTCCCCAAACTCTTCAGAGAAAAATGGTACCTCACTTGTGTGGGTAGGCCTAGTGCCTGCGACAGGAAATAGCACAAAACGCAACATGGACGCACCACAATTTCACAGTGAAAAATTACCCTTTTCTGGCAAAGTTCCTAGCTGTAGTTTTTTAACCCTAGCTCTGCCGGCACCTAGGGAAACCTAGCAAACCTATACATTTTTTAAAACTAGACACCCAGGGAAATCCAGGATGGGGTAACTTGACTGGCTCTCACCAGGTTCTGTTACCCAGAATCCCTTGCAAACCTAAAAAAGTGTCCAAAAAAACACATTTTCCTCACATTTCTGTGGTGGAAAGTTCTGGAATCTGCATGGATCGACAAATTTCCACCACCCACGCGTTCCCCAAAGTCTTCCAAGAAAAATGGTCCCTCACTTGTCTGGGTAGGCATTGTGCCCACGACAGGAAACGGAGCAAAACGCAACGTGGACACACCACAATTTCACAGTGAAAAATTACCCTTTTTTAGCAAAGTGCCTAGCTGTAGTTTTTTAACCCTAGCTGTGCCGCCACCTAGGGAAACCTTGCAAACCTATACATTTTTAAAACTAGACATCCGTGGGAATCCAGGATGGGGTGACTTGACTGGCTCTCACCAGGTTCTGTTACCCAGAATCCCTTGCAAACCTAAATAGTTGTAAAAAAACCACATTTTCCTCACATTTCAGTGGTGGAAAGTTCTGGAATCTGCGTGGATCCACAAATTTCCACCCAACCCGCATTCCCTGAAGTCTTCTGAGAAAAATGGTACCTCATTTGCGTGGGTGGGTCAAGGACCCGCGACAGGTAACGACCCAAAACCTATTGAGGTGACATCAAAATTACCTATCACAAACTAACCTGGTTTTGCAAGGGGGGTCCCATGAGTTTTTGGCCCGGGGCTCGGCTGCCATCTATGGAAACCTACCAAACCCACACATTTCTGGAAACTAGACACCCGGAGGAGTCCAGCGAGGTACAGCTTGCGTGGGTACCCCAACATTCTCCTACCCAGAATCCCCTGCAAACCTCATATTTCGCTGAAAAAATCACTGTTTTCTCAAATTTCTGTGTGGGAAAGTTCTGGAATCTGCGTAGAACCACAAATTTCCTCCCACCCAGCATTCCCCCAGGTCTCCCGATAAAAATGGTTCCTCACTTGTGTGGGTAGGCATAGTGGCTGCAACAGGAAATGGCTCAAATCGTACTGTGGAGACTTAAAAATTACCTATAACAAAACAACCTGGTTTTGGGGGGGGCACCTGAGATGGCCGCCGAGCCCCTGACCAATAACCCATAGGACCCCCCTTGCAAAACCAGGTTGATTTGTGATAGGTAATTTTAATGTCGCCTCAATAGGTTATGGGCCCTTCCCTGTCGCGTGTCCTTTACCCACCCACGCGAGTGAGGTACCATTTTTATCGGGAGACCTTGAGGAACGCTGGGTGGGAGGAAATTTGTGGATCCACGCAGATTCCAGAATATTCCCACACAGAAATGTGAGAAAAAAGTGATTTTTTCAGTGAAATTTGAGGTTTGCAGGGGATTCTGGGTAGGAGAATGTTGGGGGACCCACGCAATCCGTACCTCAATGGACTCCCCCGGGTGTCTAGTTTCCAGAAATGTGTGGGTTTGGTAGGTTTCCCTAGATGGCCGGCGAGCGCCGGGCCACAAACCCATGGGACCCCGCTTGCAAAACCAGGTTGGTTTGTGATAGGTAATTTTGATGTCGCCTCAATAGGTTTTGGACCCTTGCCTGTCCCGGGTCCTTGACCCACCCATGCGAGTGAGGTACCATTTTTATCGGGAGACCTGGGGTAACGCTGAGCGGGAGGAAATTTGTGGATCCACGCAGATTCCAGAACTTTCCCACACAGAAATTTGCGAAAAAACTGTTTTTTTCTGTGAAATGTCCGGTTTGCAGGGGATTCTGGGTAGGAGAATGTTGGGGGACCCATGCAAGCCGTACCTCGCTGGACTCCCCCGGGTGTCTAGGTTTTGGGCCCTTCCCTGCCGCGGGTACTTGGCCCACCCATACAAGTGAGGTACCATTTCTATTGGGATACTTGAAGAAGTGCTGGGGGGATGGAAATGTGTTGTTACTTTCTGCAGCGTGAACATTTGAGGACAATAATGCAAGTAAAATGTGACAGTCACATTTTGAGGTTTTCAGGACATTGTGGGTAAGCTAACTTGTTGGGATCCACATGAGAGACAACACCATGTACTCCACTGGGTGTTTAGTTTTCGACAAAATCTACAGTTGGTAGGTTTTTCTTAGATTAAATGTACACCTTGGCAGAGAGACAAAAAAGACAAAGATTACTACACAGCCATCTATTCCTCAAGCACACACACATACTGGTTGGATTTGGCACGAGGGCGAGTGATGGTTCAGTATATAAAATTTTATTAACAAGAGATTTCACAAAAATAAAATGTACTGTCAATAATTGAAAGGACAAAAAACTGAACCATTGACTCACAGCTCGTGAGTTGTAAAGCCACGACAAAGCACCAACCGCTTTACAGGCCATTCACACACCTTTCATACATGATACACACAAGACCTTTCACACCACCATGCACAAAACCAACACATTTCAATATTCACAAAAAGGGACAAGGTACACCCTGCTTGACAAAAACAGAAAAGACAAATATTTCTGCACAACTACCTATTCCTCAAGCACACATACATACTGGTTGGATTTGGCACGAAGGTGAGTTATGGTTCAGTATATACAGTTGTATTAACCAGAGATTTCACAAAAAATGAAATGCACTGTTAATAATTGAAAGGACGAGAAACTGAACCATTGACTCACAGCTCGTGAGCTGTAAAGCCATGACAAGGCACCAACCTCTTTACAGGCCATTCATACACCTTTCATACGTGTGACACATACACAACCATTCACACCGCCAGCTGCGGGCCCAGCACATTACAACACTCACACCAGTAGACAGCCCCATTCAAGGGCCCATCACTTTCACACGCCCATGTTCCTGACACAGCAACCACACCAGCTTGGATTGCGTGGAGTGGCGTTTGGCTAGCAGTGTGTGTTATGACCAGCAGGAAGTCACTACTCACACATCGCCAGCCAAGCGCCAGTCCACCCACACTGCCAGCCAAGTGCAAGTCCACCCATACCGCCAGCCAAGCGCCAGTCCACGCACACCGCCAGCCAAGCGCAAGGCCACCCACACCACCAGCCAAGCGCCAGTTCACGCACACCGCCAGCCAAGCACCAGTTCACGCACACCGCTAGCCAAGTGCCAGTCCACACACACCGCCAGCCGAGCGCCAGTCCACACACACCGCCAGCCAAGCACCAGTCCATGCACACCGGCAGCCAAGCGCCAGTCCAGGCACACCGTCAGCCAAGCGCCAGTCCATGCACACCGCCAGCCAAGCAGCAATCCACACACACCTCCAGCCAAGCGCCAGTCCTCGCACACCACCAGCCAAGTGCCAGCCTACACACACCGCCATCACATGCTATTTTTCTTTCCCTGGAGTATAGATCTCAGAAAATCGATCGACAAAGTGATCAATGACAGGCCGAATCTTAAAAAGACAGTCACAATCAGGGTGATCTCGTGCTAACGCTAAACCATTATGGCCAAAATGCAGCATCCGAAGCAGAAGCAAATACCTATCAAAACTCATGACTGCCGGAAATATAGCTGTTGCCATCAAGGAACTAGTAGACCAATATAAAGACATTGATGGCTTCCTTAGCAAGCCCATCAAAAAAGTTAAACCCAAGAACTTCTTCATCTCATGCAGATTTGTGGGAGTCCACCGGGTAGCTCTATAGTGGGGCTTAAGGCTGGCACTGTTGTCCCTCAAAAACTGTTCGGCATACAAATTAGTCTGCTCAACAGTCTCTGCCAAAAATACATCGTCCATAAACAACTGAAAGAATATATTGGCAAAAAGTTTTCAGTATTCACTCTACATCCTGGAACACCAGTAAAGTCTGGCAATGCTGGCTGCACCATGCCTGGGGCAAACCAGAGGTCAGCACTTTCAACGGAAAGCTTTGCAGCCCCAGGCTGCAACCCAAATGCCTCTTGCCGAATTATCGGCACATCAATGTCCTCCTCTAAAACAGGCCCTTCATCCGCACTAAGAGTAGCTTCATCCGCACTGAGAGAAGCTTCATCATCCGATGATTCAATGTAGAGAGAAAACTCACCGCCTGAATCTTCCCCTCCCTCCTCTGCCTCAGATGCAGAGTCAGTCTCTGAACCATTGTCAGAGGAAGACTCAAGAAGCATACCAACAACTTGCTGAGCAGCAATCCTGCGGCTAGCCATTAACCTTACTAAGAAAGGAGACTGCACAAACAAGTCAACAACAACCAACACTGTGCAAAATAAGTAAGTAAAAAAAATGTGCCTTTAACACAAAGATCTATATATTCAAAAACTATACGATTCACTTGCAAGAGACAGCTACACTCACCAGCACTTACTCTGCAGAGACACAGCAAAAACCAACGATATCCCACTAGAAAGAAAAAAACAAATCTAATTACTCACAAGACAACAAAATACACATCGAGCACAAATGCAAAAAGTTTTTGACACTCAAAAAACAGAAGCCAAACATACTGCTAATATTACACCATTTGCAAAAAACACATTCATGCAGAGAAATGAAACTCACTTACATTGTACAAAAAAAGTCTCTTACCAAACACATGCAACTACAGAAACAGCAGAACCACCAGTAACGAAACTGCAACCTGGAAGAGTCTCAAGAACAAAAATCTTGAACTAGAACAAAAAGGGAGAAATTAAGCATTACAATTGCAATTCACAAGAAATAAAAAAATTAACATTATAACACTCTATGTCACTACCCAAATGGTCTATCGGCCAGATGAGCCTTCAAATAGGGCTGAGAAAAATGGGGGGTGATCTTGCCCAAGGGATCGGGGGAGGTTGTCTGCCAGGCCAATCTGTCCCCCAGGTGGGGCAGAAAACAGCAGACAGAAATGTGCCCCCCTTGCAAAAGTAATAACTCTCTGGTGCCTAGTAGGGTTTTTTGCCTCACCCCACCCGCCTAGGGCAGAAAGGCCAAAAAAAAGGGGCAAATCTGTCCCCAGGAAGGGCAGAAAAAACATTAAGCACATTTTCCCCCCTTGGAAGCAACCATTTCGCTTCCATTACACACAAAACAAAATCCCTGGTGCTTAGTGGGGTTTTCTGCCCTCCACGGGGGCAGAAAGGGCAAAAAACGGGCCGATATGCCATCAGAGGGGGCAGAATACACATATAAAAAAATATGCCCCTTGGAAGCGACCCTTGCCCAAAGGGTTGCTTCCATTTTCATTTTAAAATTAGTCCCTGGTGTCTAGTGGCATGTCTAAGGGCGTGTCTAAAGGCCAAAAAAATGGACCGATCTGTGCCCGGGAGGTGGGGGGCAGAATACACATAAAAAAAAATATGCCCCCCAGGAAGCAACCTTTGCCCAAGGGGTCGCTTCCATTTACATTTTAAAGACCTCCCTGGTGTCTAGTGGGGTTTTCTGCCCCCCTGGAGGCAGGAAGGTCAAATAAACGGCCCGACCTGCCCCCAGGGGAGGCACATTACACATTAAAAAAAATATACCCCCTGGAAGTGATCCTTACCGAAGGGGTCGCTTCTATTTTGGTTTTGGAAACAGGCCCAAATTCACCTTTCCCCTCCACCTACAACCAAACTACTATTTTTCCCCATACTAGACCTTCCCACCATAGCTTCCAACCCCTTAAACCCATTCCCAATTCGGTGGAACACCCCAAAATAGCCTCCCAAAAACATGCATTACTGCGACCTCGGCGGCCGCCAATGTTGGCCTATCGCAAAAATGCACCTTACAAACAGGGACAATTTTCCCTTTCCCCTCCACCTACAACCAAACTGCTATTTTTCCACAAAACTAGACCTTCCCACCATTGCTCCCAAACCCCTGAACCCATTTCCAGTTCGGTGGAACACCCCAAATTAGTGTCTCAAAAACGTGCATTACCACAACCTCCAAAAAGCCTAAAATCGCTTCAAAACGCACTCAGAAACTGGGCCCAAAACACCCCTTCCCCTCCATGGATTTTCTTCAAACCACTTGCAATCAAAACTAGACCTTCCCCACTTTGACCCCAGCTAAGCAAATCCACTCGGAATCACCTGGAACACCCTCCAATCGCAAACATGCAAAATTGGCGATTAACATGGGCCCCCATGGCATTGGTTTTCCCCTTCTCGACTTGCCTAAAAACACCCTTCCCATCAATCGATCCCTCCCAAAATTCCAGCACACACACCAAACCTCCCTCCCTATCACTCACAGAAGCCCTGTTCACATCGAGCAACTGGAACCCCCTAAAAACCACTTCTCCACACACCCCAAAACCGGCCCATTGGATAACATTGCAAACCAGGCCTTCGCAAAAAATGCTGTTTTCAGCACTTCCACTACTTCGATCATCCTCAAACTCACTGGGACACTAGTTCCACCGATTCCCAACAATCTCACCAAGCCACAACACAATCGATCCATGGAAGGGGTTGGACTTTTCACCCAAACATCCCCCACCCGCCAACATCCAAAAACAGCCCTGGTGTCTACTGGGCTTTTCTGCCCCTCCTGGGGCCAGAAACGCCAAAAAATGCGCCGATCTGTCCCCGGGGGCGGGCAGAAAAGTCTGCAATAAATATGCCCCCAAGAGAAAGTGACCCTTGCCCAAGGGTTGGCTTCCTTTCCAAAGAAAAGTCATCCCTGGTGTCTAGTGGGGGCATTCCTGCCGCACGATCGTGACGCTGTGCCCGATTGTGCAGCAGGAATGCCCTGCATTGACACATCAGGGGAGAGGAAAAACTCTTTCCTCTCCCCCAATACCTCAATGCATCATGAAATGCCTCCCTCCCCGCGCCACTGGAGCAAGAAGACTCACCTCTGCTCCTCCTGGACGCCTGGAAGCAAATGGCTTCTGGGCGTCCAGCGCTTCCTGTTGACGTCGGCGTGCGCTGTGTGCGCTGACATCACAGAATCACCAAGGGGGGGGGTCGGGGGTGGCAGCGGAAACTCTTCCGCTGCCATCCCTGCCTGGGGGTGTTGATGGGCTGCCCATCGGGGGAGCGCTAGCGCTTCCCCCATGGGTGGGTGCCATGACGGAGCAGTTCCGTCATGAGCACAGCCCAACCGATGCTCATGACGGAACCGCTCCGTCATGAGAATCGAAGGGGTTAATGTTTATTTGATAGTAAATGCTTTATTTAAATGTTTATTGCAATATGTTGCAGTGATTGATTGACAAAACTAATAGGCCTCCATTTTATATATTGATGGCAACTTACATATAAAAACAGTTGAAATTCACTGAAAAACAAAGGTTAAAGTGACAATTATATACTCAAAGAAAACCTTAGAAATTCACTGAAAAAGTAAAGGTTAATGGCAAGTTATATTTAGATGAAAATGTTAGTTAAAATATACCAATTTAAGGTAACAAAGGAACAAAGCCACTAAAATACACCAGATATAGTTATCTCAAGTAACTGGAAATTGTGCCCTAAAGTAACTACAACTTGCGCCATTGCCATGCACTGCTAATTACCACACGTATTACATCACTCATGACATGTTCCACGACATCATTGATAATATCACTGCAACATCTAAAATTATATAATTGAGGACAACACTGTGCTAGGCAGGGGCACTGTAGAAAATGGTGTTACTGGTTGAGGGGACTAAAACCCTACCCTAGCAGGAACCACAATCTCTCTCAGGGTGAAACACAAGCAAACCCCAAATTAACCTATGCTTATCCCTATGGTAGCTTGGCACAAAAGCAGTCAGTTATTAAACATAAGGATCCACCTCTAGAAGAAGAGAGTGAAAGGGAACAAATAACCTGGGTACAGAACACTAAGGTAGTGATGTGAGCGTGTCCCAGTATGGTTGGACACACACTATGTTGTTTAAATACCCCTCACACACCAAGAATGGCCCATGGTGTCATGCTTCATCATAGGGGTCTTCCCGCCCCGCTGCGGGACGGGGCGTGCTACGACCTGCGACTACGCGGGAGCACTGTAGAAAAAGTCTGAGGTGAATGTAGGTATGTGTATTTTAAAAAGGACCTGGCCCCTGAAGACAAAAAAACTTTAATATGTCAAGGGAGGCTGGTACTAATAAAAAAGTGGTGCAGAGTTTTCGTACGTGATGTGTGGTTACTCCTGATATGTTCTGTACCCAGGTTATTTGTTCCCTTTCACTCTCTTCTTCTAGAGGTGGATCCTTATGTTTAATAACTAATTCCTTGTGGAGGATGTATCCACCTCCAGTGCCCGTGTAGGGCTTTTCCCTCTACACTCCCCAATCCTGTTACTATTAACAAAAGCAGTCAGGCCTAACTTAGAGGCAATGTATAAAGTATTTATGCAGCACTTACAAACAGTAATAAATGTGAAACACAACACAACACAAGAAAAATCCCACACCACTTTAGAAACATAGAGTAAAATGTATTAAATAATTTAAGACCAAAACAACAAAAATCCAACCAGTAGAACTGGAGATATGCAAGTTTTATGATGTAAGTGAAAATTGTACCAAAAAGCACAGAGCACTGTGGGTATCTGGTCGCGCCTGACCGGGACAAAGACACAAGTTCAGGACGACTGTGATGGAGCCAGTTAAGCCAGCTGAACATGAGTACCTTAAATCTTCGCTGCTGAGCAATGCAGAGTCCTGTGTCTAGGATGCATCGTGCAGAGGCGATTCCTAGAAGCTGCAAAGCTGCAATGCTAGACCCTGCATCATCATAATGGATGCTGCTGATGGGAGGCTTGTGACTCGTAAGTCCTTCGTAGAGATGCGCTGTGGACCGGCTGGGTTCCGAAGAAGCTGTGAGGCTTGCGATGCAGAATTCTGCATCATCATTGACTATGCCATTGTGAGGGGCAGTTCCTGGAAGGCTACGAACCAAGACAAAGTTTGAGGAGGCGATGCGTTGAGCAGTGGCCCAATGCAGAGTTTGGGACCACCATTGGGCTGCCATAGCACCTTCAAGCCCACTTCCAAGGGTCCAGGACTGGGGTGGCACCACGTGGGTGGGCAGGACTCACAGCTGCCAGAGTCCAGGTACCGAGTTGAACATGGAGAAAGCATGTTCTGTCCCTGAGGCTTCTAATCAGGAGGCCAGCCAACTAGCTTGACCCTGTTCCAGGCAGGTCGATCCCCACGCCGCGCAGCTCCACCTGACTGCGCCCGTGTTCCTGTGCCCAGCTGCTGCCGAGTGCCGAGTTCGAGGCCCGCCTCCACCCGCAGGCTACCACTTGCGCCTCATCCCTGGTGGCCAGTGGTAGGCCGTAGGCCTGCCTTGCAGTAATTTCATTGTATTTTGTTTACTTTTTTGTGACCGATTTTTTTCCCTCCTGTTACCTCTGTGCCCTTCTGCCTTTCTGTAATTGTATTGCAGTTTGTATTTTGCTTACTTGCTCTGTGACCGTTCTTATCCCTGCTATTTCTTTGCACTTTTGCCCTCTGTTTCCCTTTCACCCTTTCTCCCCGGCGCTGCATCCCCTGCGGCCCCGTCCCCCCGCTCGCCGTAGGTTTGCCTTTCTGTAACTGTTTTGTATTTGGTATTTTGTTTACTTATTTCTGTGACCGTTTTTCCCTCCTGTTATTTCTTTGCCCTTTTGCCTTCTGGTTTCCCTTCGCCGTCCCTTCCTCCCGTTCTTCCCGCCGCTGTGTCCCCTGCGGCCCCGCCCACCACTCGCCCATTCGTCGTTCCCCCTTCCCAACTGCTCCTCCCTCCCACCTCCCCTTTTTTTGGCGGCTGCTGCGCGGCAGTGAGAGCGACCCTTGACCCTGTTCCAGGCAGGTCGCTCCCCACGCCGCGCAGCTCCACCTGACTGCGCCCGTGCTCCTGTGCCCAGCTGCTGCCGAGTGCCGAGTTTGAGGCCCGCCTCCACCCGCAGGCTACCACCTGCACCTCATCCCTGGTGGCCAGTGGTAGGGCGTAGGTCTGCCTTTCAGTAATCTCATTGTATTTTGTTTACTTTTCTGTGACCGTTTTTTTCCCCTCTTGTTATCTCTGTGCCCTTCTGCCTTTCTGTAATTGTATTGCATTTTGTATTTTGTTTACTTGCTCTGTGATCATTCTTATCCCTGCTATTTCTTTGCACTTTTGCGCTCTGTTTCCCTTTCGCCCGTTCTCCCTGCCGCTGCATCCCCTGCGGCCCCGCCCCCCCACTCACCATAGGTTTGCCTTTCTGTAACTGTATTGTATTTGGTATTTTGTTTACTTGTTTCTGTGACCGTTTTCCCCTCCTGTTATTTCTTTGCCCTTTTGCCTTCTGTTTTCCCTTCGCCGTCCCTTCCTCCTGTTCTTCCCGCCACTGCGGCCCCGCCCCCTCGCTCGCCCGCTCGTCGTTCCCCCCTCCCAGCTGCTCCTCCCTCCCACCTCCCCTTCATATGGCGGCCGCTACGCGGCAGTGAGAACAACCCTTGACCCTGTTCCAGGCATGTCGCTCCCCACACCGCGCAGCTCCACCTGACTGCGCCCATGCTCCTGTGCCCAGCTGCTGCCGAGTACCGAGTTCGAGGCCCGCCTCCACCCGCAGGCTACCACCTGCACCTCATCCCTGGTGGCCAGTGGTAGGGCGTAGGTCTGCCTTTCAATAATCTCATTGTATTTTGTTTACTTTTCTGTGACCGTTTTTTTCCCCTCCTGTTATCTCTGTGCCCTTCTGCCTTTCTGTAATTGTATTGCATTTTGTATTTTGCT